>NW_025814834.1:104779791-105379791 GCF_022079265.1 Lynx rufus | reverse complement strand
AAATGTGTTGAAGTATAATTTCAATGTAAGAAGAGAGAGAAAATAGAATCATATAAAATGCTCAATTAAAATTGTACTTAAGTGTACTTTCACTGGACTGTTTAAAGCTTTACATTTTTTCGAGATTCAAGATAACTAAGATGTTATTGTAAATTTTAAATTTCCCAACAGCCACAGTGGCTCTTCCCCTTTTAAGACCCCTAGAAAAACGGTGACACATAGTGCCCAGTGAATACCTAGGACCTTGACTATGGAAGTTGGGTTGTCCCTCTCTGACCCCAGGTAAGATGTCCTCTGACTAAGATGAATCTGGTCGCTGGTCCTGTGAGCCAGTGACCAAATACATGGGGAAGGAGTGGTTGAAGGACTCTTTTTTCTGGAATCTGATTACCTTCCCAATGGAAGGGGGTAGGCTGGATGAGCATAGAAATGGCTGATAACTACCAGGAGAACTAAAAAACTGGAGGAAAAGTAGAATATTCATGGTTTTTGTGAGTCAGCAAAGAAAAGGAGAAGCCACACCCAGCTACCAAATCTCTGGCTACCTTCCCCAACGTGCCCCTTCCTCGGGCCTCCTTCTCTTTTGGGGACACCTGCCCAGAGTCTCTATGCACTTTCTGATTATTTTCCACGGACGTGTACTGACATTTTACAAAAGATGGTCAGAGAGATGTGTAACAATGTTTAACGCACCCCAATAAGTCTCTTATGAAGAAATTAAATAAATTGAAAAGGTGGGAAATCGGTAAGTGACCTACAAATGGTTGTGTTGGAATCTGTTAAAGGGGCTCTCTGGTTACTCGTGTGTACAGAGTGAGACCCAAGTATAGTAGACAAATGACCAAATACCAACACTTGGTTCCCTCCACTTCCAAGCATCAGGGGACTAGGACCCACCCCTAGGATGGTCAACAAGGGCACGTGTCATGCTATAGCCAATACAACATCAGTATGTAAGAGCCAACGTGTCTCCATCTTTCCTGCCCCCACCTTTGGCAGTTGAAGAGGTTGCAAATGGTGAGCCCTGGGTCCTGAATAAAGAATGGCACGGATCCCCCTGCCAAGCCGCTATGGATGCGAAGCACGAGCAACAAATAAAACTTTGTCATTTACAGCTACAGACTTTTTCTACAGTTACCTCACCCTTGTGGACCAATTGTCAAGCCTCTGAGAATATTTATCCGACAGAACCCACAGGGTATTTTTTTTTCATTTTTTTTAATGTTTATTTATTTTTGAGAGAGAGAGAGAGAGAGAGACAGAGCACGAGTAGGGGAGGAGCAGAGAGAGAGGGAGACACAGAATCTGAAACAGGCTCCAGGCTCCGAGCTGTCAGCCCAGAGCCCGACGCAGGGCTCAAACTGAGGAACCGTGAGATCATGACCTGAGCTGAAATCGGACGGTTAACCAATGGGAGCCACCCAGTTGCCCCCACACCTATGTAAACTAATGCACAGCTAGTGAGAGGTCATTTTACAGCCTCAGCAAATTCAATTTCCTCTACCAACATATTTTATAACTTAAATGAATAAGTACATTTCTTATAACAAACCTGGTTCCTAAGGCTATGTGACTAAACCATTAAATTTAGTAGCCCCCTTCTTCTCATTAACAGCTAATTTCATGAGAGAGGAGCTTGTCTTGAAAAGCTTGGGCCCCACCTAGCTCGTCCTTTCTCACACCCTAATGGGAACTGAAGTGAATGCCTCCTCTCTTATCAAGGAAGACAATTACAACACAACAGTAAAAGTCCGCAGGCCTCTTATTCAATATCGTTACACCTGCCTTCTTTAACTACGATCAATCTATGAAAATAAAGGCTGTGATGCCCAATTTCCACAAGAGTACCATCATGGTTTGCTTTTTTAGATTTTTTAAAAATATAATTTATGGTCAAGTTGGCTAACATACCGTGTGTAAAGTGTGCTCTTGGCTTCGGGGGTAGATTCCTGTGGTTCATCGCTTGCACACAACACCCAGTGCTCATCCCAACAAGCGCCCTCCTCAATGCCCATCACCCGTTTTCCTCCCTGCCCTGTTCTCCCCATCCACCCTCAGTTTGTTCTCTGTATTTAAGAGTCTCTTCTGGTTTGCCTCCCTCTCTGTAACTATTTTTTCCCTTCCCTTCCCCCAGGGTCTTCTGTTAAGTTTCTCAAGTTCCACATATGAGTGAACATAGGGTATCTGTCTTTCTCTGACGGACTTATCTCAACTGACGAATGGATAAAGAAGATGTGGTTTATATATACAGAGGAATACAATGAGAAAGAATGGAATCTGGCCATTTGCAGCAACGTAGATGGAACCGGAGGGTATGTTATGTGAAATGTGTTTCTTTTCTTTTTTTTTTTTTAAGTCCTATACTTTAAAGGGCACCTGGGTGACTCAGTCACTTAAATGTCCGACTTCGGCTCAGGTCATGATCTCACAGTTTATGAGTTTGAGCCCTGCATCAGGCTCTCTGCTGTCAGTGCAGAGCCTGCTTGGGATTCTCTGTCTCCCTCTCTCTCTGCCCACCCCCATCAAAAGTAAACAAACATTGAATGAGTAAATAAATATAATAAAAATAAAAAGTCCTATATATTAAAAAGAAAAGGACAAAAATAAAGGCATGAAATTGTAGGCAGCTGTTGTCTTTGAGTGATGAGAACATGAGCAATTATATGGTTCCAATTGCTTCTTTTTAGTATTTCCAAATCTTTATAAAGACATATTATTTTTATAACAGGGAAATATATACCTATCACAGGCTCCATTATAAAATGGATGTATTAATCTAAAAGATGTATCTTTCCACCCAATGTACACACAGTTTTGGATTAGGTTATAATCTGTCTCTAGGAAAAAAGTAGCCACCAGAGGAAAAGCTGGGCTTTAGAAATGCCAATCCTGTACAAATGAACAAACAAACAACAACAAAACAGACTCACCAATAATGAAGAACAAACTGGTGGTTGCCAGACAGGAGAGAGGTGGGAGTATGGATGAAATCAACAAAGAGGATTAAGAGGTACAGACTTCCAGTTATAAAATAAATAAGTCCCAGGGATGAAAAAGACAGCATAGGGAATAGAGTCAACAATGTTGTAATGTACTTATTGTGAAAAGCATTTTGCAATGTACATAGTTGTTGAATCACTATCCGTACACCTGAAACTAATTTAGTATTATACGTCAACGATATTCCAATTAAAAAGAAAAAGAAAAAGAAGAAGAAATGCCAATCCCATGAAGGATTAACAAAATCAAGGTGCTATGGTGAGACAGCTGAAGATAGAGAGAAAAAGAAGAGACAGAGACCTATGACGATAGTAGTTCTCTAATTTTCAAATACAGCACAAAAGACTTAGGAGGAACTTCTGAAAATTCGACACTTGGATCCAATAGCCAGCGATTATGATTCTATGTCTGCAGAGGGGGCCCAGGGATCTGCAGGGTGAGCAGATTTCCAGGCAGATTCCACAGGGAGGTCCCTGCACCGCACCTTGAGGAATATGTCCCAGGGAAAATAGAATGGTTCGATCCGGCGCAGAGGCTGAAGAGGGAGCCACGTGGGGATATTTTAGCTCAGTGGGTCTTATCTCTGGGGGCTTATAGGAATCCTCTGAATGGCTTTTTAAAAGCGCTGATGCCCCAAAATACTAATGGATCGGAATCCCTGGGCAGCTGCAGATCTGGAGAGCTGCCCCGGGGATTCTGATGTACAGCAAGGCCGAAATCCGCTGTGACTGAACATGAAGGCTCACACGTTTCCAGTGGCATCACAGAGGTGACCCCGTGCTCTGTCCATGCCTGGCCGCCTTGCTCAGGCTGTCCATCACAACCCCTGGCGACAGGGGCAGAAAACAATTTGTCTGAAAGCAAGCTGGCCAGGATGCAAGTCTTAAATCCTTCAAACAGTGGAGAAAACCAGAAGCGTGGCCAAAGCCCCAAAGCAGACATAATTGGCTTTAAATGAATTCAAAACTTGAAAACAAGGGACTCCAAACCCTGAAAAACTCCAGAAAACATTCTTCTGCCATTTGTTTCACATGATGAGTTTCCATTTTTGTCGATTTCTTCTTATAAGAGCCATCCATCCTCAGGAAAGAAAGGTGAAAATACACACAAGCAAACAGGAAGGGTACGGGTCACCCATCATTCCACCCACTCAGTGATAATCAATAAAGACAGCACCTTTCCAGGGTCTCCTTCACGTTTTCTCATGCAGATGTGCGCGCCCATTTCCGTCTGATAGGTTTTCCAAACTAATCCCACGAGGCGCTTACAGTGGTCCAAACTGTCCTGGTGTTAAAAAGCAGCGAAGAGGGTATCGCGACTAAAATAACTTTAAATACAAAAGGGAAAAAAATATATATCAGAAAAAATAAAATCCTGAAAAACAATCACAAATTCTCCAGGACGCACAAGTTGTCTCCAAACGCCCCTAATTCTCTTCAAATATTACCAAAACTTGCAAACCCTAACGGACATACGTCCCCATTGAAATCATGACGACTGCAGTATCGGCGTGAAGAGCAACTTTGCCAGTTTGGCCAAATTGCTTTCTGTGCAGCAGGACGCTCCCCACCCATCACTGCCCTTCCTGGGGACTGACAAGCTCCTTCCTGCCTTCCAGGCCATCCCCCCCTCCCCCACAGAATGCCCCTCCCCCTCTTCAGTTTAGCCCCATCCCTCCTGTTGTTCAAGGACCACTTTAAACCCAACCCTCTTCCCTTCAACCCACCCCGGTTCTATTCTCTCTGAACCCCCCAACATTTCCTATACCTTTGTCTGTGGCTCGGAATCAATGCTTGTTCTCTGTGCCTCAGAGTCCCCTGTGCATTAATCTCAGGTCCCCACTGAGCTCCCCATGTGTCCTCCAGCTAAATCCAGCTTATCCTTTCTCTGTCTCTCACAGCATGGAGCACGGTGCTGGGCACACAGTAAACAGTCAATAAATATTGAATGGTGGAGGGAATTCATAGACAGAATTTTTTTTTAAGACATTCTGTTCATCTGCAACACTCAGTGGGATGGTGTTTACAATGGGAGGGCCACAGTGGAGGTCTGCATGTTGTTGTAAAGAAGCGGGCCTGATAGAGGGCAGGGGAGTGACACGGGAGTGACACAGGGTTCCAAAAGGCAGACAGCTGTGTGGAAATGTGGGGCCAAGCCTGCGGGTGAGGACAGAAGCAGAGACACAAAGCAGCCTCCTTGTCAGAAGGTCCCCCAGGCTGACAAAGCAACAAAGGCTTTCCCAACACAGTCCTCTCATGCTCGGGATCAGACAGGGTGGCGAGGGGACCCTGACAAGCTGGCAGTCTCCAAGAAACCCCACACCATAGCAACCCTTGGCGGACCACAAAAACGAGATCAATGAGGACAGAGGAACCCACGAGGGGCAAAGCAGCTTAATTCCCACCGACACGGGAGAGCAGGCTGTAACGTCCGAGTGATGACAGCCTTGAGAAGAAGTGACAATGTCATCCTGGAGTCCCTGATAGGGGAGGACAGGACAGCTAGTCAAAGGCAACATCCTTTGCAGACTCTGGAGAAAGAGATGTTTTTATGCTATAAAAAGATAAATATGATCCCGTGGCTTAGTACAAGTGGGAAGCTAAAAGAAACTAAATTCTCATCAGAAAGTTCCAAGCCTCCCGTTGAGGAAGGGGATGCCTTAGAAACACAAAACGTTCACCAGGGCGAGCGCCCCAGAGGTCAGGTCCATGTGCCCAGAGGCTGATGCCAAAGAAATTTCATCAGCAAGGCTACAGCCCAGGATAATCTGGAAACTGCCAGAGAAAATAAGGGCAGTAAAGCCAGCTTTCTAAAGAAAGAGATAGAAATTGTCTTCAGAGGATTTCTTTACGGGGATTGCGCCCTACTCGTTCAGAAGAAAGTCCTTAATAAGTCACTCGGGATAGAAGCTGTGGGCTGTAGCAAATTTGCCAAAAGCCAATTCAGAGAAAGCTAATTTTCCAAAACACATATTGTTGTATGTTAAATCCACTGACTGACCACCTTGCCAAACACTGTCAGACCAGTACAGTGACACTGGTCTTTCCCAGTCTGCTACGGATGGTTCACCACACCCTACCAAAGGCAAGCACACTCTGGCTGTTTCCATGGTTGGGGTTCATGGCCTTTCAGGATGGGAATACTCGTGCTCTCCAAGTTCAGGTGTCGTGCACGCCTCCTGTGTCTGTGGGACGGGATTTCTGTCTTCCGGCATATGTTCACTCATGGCACCGCCCTTCCGCCATCACTCACAAGAAGCTACAGCAAACGAACGTCCTGGGTCCGGTTCACCTTGCAGGGTTTAGTTGCTTGTCACAAGGGTTTGTTACTCCAGACATGAAAGAAGGCCTGATTCTTTCACCGTTTTACACCGGTTCAGGTTTTCTCTATTTTATAGACTGTTTTCAACCTACTGTAGGCAACAAAACTGTAGGCATAGGGTCCACACAGGCTGATTTAGGGATAAGGATGCAGAAACAGAGCGGACAGTGACCTGCCTGGAGGGTAAGCGACCCCACTTGTACCTGACGTGTTGGTCACTGGACTCAAGGTCAGCCTCTGGAATGTGAAACATACAACACAAACATCCATCTTACCTGCACGGACACCATGCAAAACCACGGCTTTTCCCCCTTTCTAATTCTGAACTGTGATCACCCAGGGAGTGAGTTTTGTGTATTAGCTTGTATCCAACAGGGACCTCTCATATTGGCCAAAAAAAAGTCTTGCACAATACCAATAGGGAGATTTCTTGGTTGCAAAGGACAAGAGAAAAGAGCAAAGAGGGGAGAGGAGAAAGCACATAGAGCAGTGAGATGGGGGGAGGACTGCAACGCTGTGACTCACAAGGGGGCCGTGAGTCACTTTCTTTGGGAGAAACAGAGTCCTACATCCTGGGACTTGGGGACTTGCAGAGCAACGTCCCCACCAATGCAGGACTGCCAAAACACAGAGAAATCACGGGAACCTGCAGAGGTCCTAAAGAGAGCTCTGGACTGTCACAGGTCCAACAAGTTGGATTCAATCAAGTTCAACTACATCTGTGAGATGCAGGAGACACAGGTGACATCTGGGCTGGATGACCCAGGAGAAGACAATGTTGGCATACCAACAAACGTTTGGAGCAGAAATATGGATGATGAAAGGAAGTCCTTGCTTATAAGATTTATCAAATGAAAGGAAGCAGAACCATCCTGGGGGGAATGGTCATCAGCCTTGAAACTTGATCGTGCTGAAAGTGAAGTGCAAGGTGGGAAAGGCCGGCTGTGTAAGAGCCCCAAAAAGATGCCCACTCCCTGATCTCCAGCATCTGTGAATATGTTGCTTTATCACAAAAGGGACTTTAAATGTAATCAAGGGCATGGCCTTGAGATGGGATTATCTTATGGGCCCAATATAATTACATTAGTCCTTCAAAATGGAGGGCCTTCAGTGGCTGGGGTCCAAGAGGAAAGAGCAGAAAAAAGAGAATCCAAGTGTGAGAGGTTTGTGGCCTGCCGTTGTTGGCTTTGAAGATGGAGGAAGGAGACCATCAGTCCAGGAACGCAGGAGCCTCTAGAAGCCAGGGACAGCCCTCAGCCGATGGCCAGCCATGAAATGAAGATGTCATTGCCACATCCACAGGGAACTAACCAGTTCCTGTAACTGGGAACTAACCAGTTCCCTGTAACTCTGTCAACGACCCAGATGAGCAAGGAAACGGATCCTCCTAGAGCCTCTGGAAAGGAAGGTGGCCCCACAGACACCTTGATTTTGGTCCAGTGAGACCTGTGTCAGACTTCTGACTTACAGAACTAGAGGTAACACATCTGTGTTGGTTTACGCCTCTACATCTATGGTAAATTTTTTTACGGCATTAGAAGAAAACTGAAACAATGAATAAGCAAGTAAGAAGGAAGCAAACAGCACCTTTAAATGAGTTTGAATCTCTGAACCCAGGTTAATTATGTCCTGGAGGGTATAGGGAAAAAAATGTCACATGGTAAAGCTGAGAAACTCTACACATTATTCACCCTTCTTAGAGATTCTCAAGGCTCAGTAGCATCATATTAAAGGCTCTAAAAAGTCCTGGGGTGGGGTGGGGGGACATTTCACTTTCTTTAGCCTACCTTTTCCAAAACCGTATAACCTTGAAACTTACTAACATCTGTAGAAGCAGGTTCTGTGGGTTGTTACTGACGGATGTACATTCAAACATATCACTCCTCTGGTAATAACCTTTTGGGGGCCCTCCAGGCCTTCGGGATAAGCCATGTGCTCCTTAGCATGATCACAGCCTGAAGAGCATTCTAGCTTCATCTACCAACACACTCCCTAAATATACTTTGATAATTGCAATAACCGAGTTAAATTTTTTTGGAAACATTGTGTTTTCTCCTTAGTTAAGAGTAAAATCCTGCCTCTCTCAGCTTCCTTCTTTCCTTTAATTCCAGCCATACTGAAGAATGTCTCTAGGATTCCATTTTCCCTCACTTCTATTCCCTCCCATATGCTATTTCCTTTGCCTGGAACACATATCCCCTACTTTCTTTGCCTTGAAATGTCTCCTTGCCCTCAAAACTCTACTCCCGCGCCACTTCCTCCAGGCAGTCTTCCTGACTCTCGCTCACAGGACTCAGGTTAGGGGCCCCTCTGCTCTGCCTCCCAATACCCCAAGCTTATGATGTCATCACACTCAGCCCTCGAAGTAGTAAGTTTCTATTTTCTTCTCTACCCTCCCCACTAGAGGATGAGCTCCTGAAGAGCAGAAATCTTAATTCCCCTCCCAAGCAAGCAGGAGGCCGCTGGCTACAACCAGGCTGGGCAGAACAGTCAACAGCGAAGCACTGGGAGCAGAAGAGAAATGCGGGCAATTTCCTAAGCCAAACAGACCCAGAAATGCTATGAATCGACAAGCAGAGACAAGAACTAGATGAAAATGAATGGAGGCAAGATGGAGCCCACAGCCAAAAGCAGGAGGAAGAGGCATCATCACAAAAGGAATCCGTGGATACAAACAAGGGGAAGATCTTTCGGAATGCCTAAGGTCTTGTGTGAGGGTGCGGACGGAAGTGCTCAAGGCTCAAATCAGTCTAGCTCTTGGTCCTGGTCCCACTTCGTCCTTGACTTGGAACCACCTCATCTAGCCTTGTACATACAGTGTATTTATTCAACAGATACTTGTTGAGCTTCAACTGTGTGCCAGGCACTGTTCCAGAAGCTGAGTGTACAACGAACACACCAGTCACAGCTCCTGCTCTCAAGAAGCTTGTGTTCTAGGGGCGCCCAGCTGGCTCAGTTAGTAGAGCATGGGACTCTTGATCTTGGGGTTGTGAGTTTGAGCCCCACACTGGGTGTAGAGACTACTTTAAAGTAAAATCTTTTTAAGAAGAAGGAGGAGGAGGAGGAGAAGGAGAAGGAGAAGAAGGAAGAAGAAGAAGAAGAAGAAGAAGAAGAAGAAGAAGAAGAAGAAGAAAGGGGAAGACAGAGGAAGAAGAAGGAGGAGGAGGAGAAGAAGAAGAAGAAGAAGAAGAAGAAGAAGAAGAAGAAGAAAGGGGAAGACAGAGGAAGAAGAAGGAGGAGGAGGAGGAGGAGAAGAAGAAGAAGAAGAAGAAAGGGGAAGACAGAGGAAGAAGGAGGAGGAGGAGGAGAAGAAGAAGAAGAAGAAGAAGAAGAAGAAAGGGGAAGACAGAGGAAGAAGGAGGAGGAGGAGAAGAAGAGGAAGAAGAAGGAGGAGGAGGAGGAGGAGGAGAAGGAAGAAGAAGAAGAAGAAGAAGAAGAAGAAGAAGAAGAAGAAGGAAGACAGAGGAAGAAGGAGGAGGAGGAGGAGGAGAAGAAGAAGAAGAAGAAGAAAGGGGAAGACAGAGGAAGAAGGAGGAGGAGGAGGAGAAGAAGAAGAAGAAGAAGAAGAAAGGGGAAGACAGAGGAAGAAGAAGGAGGAGGAGGAGAAGAAGAAGAAGAAGAAAGGGGAAGACAGAGGAAGAAGGAGGAGGAGGAGGAGAAGAAGAAGAAGAAGAAGAAGAAGAAGAAAGGGGAAGACAGAGGAAGAAGGAGGAGGAGGAGAAGAAGAGGAAGAAGAAGGAGGAGGAGGAGGAGGAGGAGAAGGAAGAAGAAGAAGAAGAAGAAGAAGAAGAAGAAGAAGAAGAAAGGGGAAGACAGAGGAAGAAGAAGGAGGAGGAGGAGGAGAAGAAGAAGAAGAAAGGGGAAGACAGAGGAAGAAGGAGGAGGAGGAGGAGAAGAAGAAGAAGAAGAAGAAAGGGGAAGACAGAGGAAGGAGGAGGAGGAGGAGAAGAAGAAGAAGAAGAAGAAGAAGAAGAAGAAGAAGAAAGGGGAAGACAGAGGAAGAAGGAGGAGGAGGAGAAGAAGAGGAAGAAGAAGGAGGAGGAGGAGGAGGAGGAAGAGAAGAGGAAGAAGAAGAAGAAGAAGAAGAAGAAGGAGGAGGAGAAACAGCAGCAGTGGCCTGTGTTCTGTAGAAGGATGAAACTAATGGCCAAGAAATTAAGCAAGAAAATCTTAGATAGTGATAAGTGCTAGAAAAAAAGATTTTTAAAATGACACGATAGAGACTGGGGATGTGGATGGATTGTGTAGTTTATATCAAGTGGGCAAGATCGGGAAGATTATTATCAAAAAGACAAAAGGTAAGTGTTAGCAAAGATGTGGAGAAAAAGGAATCTTTGTGCATTCAAAGGGCGGAAAAATTAATTGGTACAGTCATTATGGAAAACAGTATGGAGGACCCTCAAAATATTAACAGTAAAAACAGTAAAACATTTTTTACTGTAAAATATTAACAGTAAAAATACATCAATCCAATTTCTGGATATATACACCACAAAAATGAAATCAGGATCTCAAAGAGATATATGCACCCCAATGTTCACTGCAGCATCATTCACAGTAGCCAAGATATGGAACCATCTATGTTTCCATCAGTGGATGATTGGGTAAAGAAACTGTGGTGTGTGTGTGTGTGTGTGTGTGTGCGCACACATGTAGAGGATCCTATTTTCTGTCAACCATTTATATGGTTATATATAAAGGGGCGCCTTGGTGGTTCAGTCGGTTGAGTGTCTGACTTTGGCTCAGGTCTGACTTTATCTCATGGTTCATGAGTTCAAGCATCACGTCAGGTTCAGTGCTGACAGCTCAGAGCCTGGAGCCTGCTTCAGATTCTGTGTTTCCCTCTCTCTGTCCCTCCCACACTCACACTCTTTCTGTCTCTCTCTCAAAAGTAAATAAACATTAAAATATATATACATATATAGGGCTATATGTAAATATCTATGCATATATATAGGCATGTCATATTTATTTATTTACTTACTTATAATGGAATATTATTCCACTTAAAAAAAAGAAGGAAATCCTCTCATTTGCAACACGGATGAACCGGGAGGACGTTGTGCTAAGTGAAATAAGCCAGACACAGAAACACAAATACTGAGTGATCTCACTTACATGTGGAATCTAGAACAGTCACACTTATAGACGCAGAGAGTAGAATACGGATTGCCAGGGGTTGGGGCGTGGGAAAATAGGGAGATGTCGGTCAAAGGGTACAAAATTTCAGTTAAGCAAGATGCATCAGATCTGGGGATGTGTCAGCGATGTGACTATAGTTAACAATACTATAGTGTAGGGGCACCTGGGTGGCTCAGTTGATTAAGCATCAGACTCTTGATCTCAGCTCAGGCCATGATCTCAGGGTTGTGAGTTCAAGTCCCACATTGGGTTCCATCCTGAACATGAAGCCTAATTTTTAAAAAATTGGGGTGGGGCACTTGCGTGGCTCAGTCAGTTAAGCATTCAACTCTTGGTTTCCACTCAGATCATGACCTCACAGTCTCTGAGTTCAAGCCCCCCATCAGGCTCTGCACTTACAGTGCGGAACCTGCTCGGGATTCTGTCTCTCCCCCCTTGTCTCTGCCCCTCCCCCGCTCATGCTCACCATCTCTCTCAAAATAAATAAACTTTAAATTAAATAAAAAAATATACTTGTTAAAAAAATAATATACTGTATACTTGAAATTTGCTAAGACAGATCTTAAGTCTTCTCACAACAAAAAAAAAAAAAGAAAAGAAAATGAAAACTGTGAAGGTGATGGATGCATTAATTAGTTTGATCTTGGTGATTATTTCACACTGTACACTTAGGTACATCAAAACATCAAGTTGGACAATTTTTATTTGTCAGTTATACCTCAGAAAAGTGGAAGGAAAAAAACAGACTGGGAAGCCTCTCTGCAAAGGCTGCATCCTTAATGGCAAGGCACCAAATGTGTAAAATCTGGGGACAGAGCAATTCAGGCAAAGGAAACAGCAGGGGCAAAGGCCCTGAGGCTGGGACCAGCCTGATGTGTGGGTACAGAAAGTCGATGTGGCAGAGCATGGTAAACATGGGGAAACAGGGCAGAAAATCAAGACCAAGAGATAAAGGGACCAGAGCACACGGAAGTTAACAGTGTGTGTTCTTTTTAAAAATTTTTTTCAATGGTTTTACTTATTTTTGAGACAGAGAGAGAGAAAGAGCATGAGCAGGGGAGGGGCAGAGAGAGAGGGAGACACAGAATGCAAAGCAGGCTCCAGGCTCCGAGCTGTCAGCACAGAGCCCCACGCGGGGCTCGAACTCACGAGGCCGTGAGATCACGAGCTGAAGTCGGACGCTTAACCGACTGAGCCATCCAGGCGCCCCCACAGTGTGTGTCCTTTACCCCAAAGTGTAGACAACAATGGAAAGAAACAGAAAAAAATGGCTGGCGGAAAACAGGATCCCCTCCCGGTCCCTCAAGTTCTCCATGTGCACTGCCTCCGCCACACCGTTGGGGTTGGGGGGGGGGGGGTTGAATGCAGGGTTGCTCTGTATTCCCTTCCAGGACCCACTGTCCACCTCGTACTTCCCCTTACAGTTCTCCTGCCTCCGCTGGCATTTAGCGGAGCCAAAGGAGACCACTCGCGGAGTGGAAAAGCAGAATCTGAGCTTGCACAGGTGCACTGGCTTTTCCTTCGTTGCATCCTGTCTCTGCGGTGGGCTTCGCTCACCAGCCCGGTCAGGCGCACGCAGCCCGGGGAGATGTGATAAATGAGTCCATCCTCTTTGGAGACGTTGTATTTCCGAAGGGGCTAAGAGCAAAATTTCAAGACGTTGGTGGTGTAGCTGCTGGCCAGTTCTGCCCCATTAAATCACATTATCTAGAGGGCAGAGAAGGCAAGAGGGTTTGGGGTTCTGTTTTGTTTTGTTTCCAGCTGGAACTCACACAGACACAGGGTAATGGACTGGAATTAACCAAATGTCTAAGGAAGAGAAAAAACTAGCGAGCTGCCCTCGGACCTGCTTTTCCCCTCTGCCTCACCGTTGCCTGGGGTCTAATGCTCGCAGAGGGACAGGATCTATTTGGGAAGCCCCAGCAGGAAAAGCCCTCAGGTAAGAGCGACACGGCTGTCCCAGCTTTCACCACACAAACCGGATAATAGGAAATTCATCGACTGGGAAGCATGGTCTGTATCATGAAGACCGTTACTGTTACGATTTCTTCATGGCTGAGGCCAAGGCTGGGCACAGGAAAATCAGTTGCGTGGGCAGCTTAGGAGCTCGCGGACTGTTTACCCCGTGGTCACCAACCCTGTGACAGAGAGGACTTTTGTTTCCGTTACATGTTGTGAGCTACACTGCAGTGTGATAGTCTCGTAGCCCCTTCATTTAGCTTTGGTCTTAATGTGCCGTTCAGGATTTCCCTGGCAATGTCTCTATTATTTCCAACTCCCGGTTTATGCTTGTCTTGATTAAAAATCGCCTTCGTTGGGGCGCCTGGGTGGCTCAGTCGGTTAAGCATCCGGCTTCGGATCAGGTCATAACCTCACAATCTGTGAGTTCCAGCCCCGCATCCAGCTCTGTGCTGACAGCTTGGAACCTGGAGCCTGCTTCGGATTCTGTGTGTGTGTGTGTGTGTGTGTGTGTGTGTGTCTCTGCCCCTCCCCCACTCATGCTCTGTCTCTCTCTCTCTCTGTCAAAAATAAATAAACATTAAAAAAAAAAATTTTTTTTTTAAATCACCTTCATGGGGCACCTGGGTGGCTCAGGCAGTTAAGCGTTCGACTTCGGTTCAGGTCATGATCTCATGGTTTGTGGGTTCAAGCCCTGCATCAGGCTCTGTGCTGACAGCTCGGAACCTGGAACCTGCTTCCGATTGTCTCCCTCTCTCTCTCTCTGCCCCTCCCCCACTCACACTCTGTCTCTCTCTCAAAACTAAATAAACATTAAAATTTTTAAAAACAGGGGCGCCTGGGTGGCGCAGTCGGTTAAGCGTCCGACTTCAGCCAGGTCACGATCTCGCAGTCCGTGAGTTCGAGCCCCGCGTCGGGCTCTGGGCTGATGGCTCAGAGCCTGGAGCCTGTTTCCAGTTCTGTGTCTCCCTCTCTCTCTGCCCCTCCCCCGTTCATGCTCTGTCTCTCTCTGTCCCAAAAATAAATAAACGTTGAAAAAAAAAAATTTTTTTAAAACATAAAAAATAGCCTTCGTTATTGAAATAAGCATTTTAAAAAGTAAGTTTGTGATTGCCAGTCATAAACTCTCTGACTTCTAACCCTTTTCCCACTGAAGCAATTAGGTGGCTAGTGAAGTAAGTCCAAAATCCATTTCATGGAGTTACTGTAAGGAAAAATGAAGAATGTGAGAAAAATATGTAGTAGACAATCAATGTCAGTTCTCTTTGTTCCGTGTACCCCTGACCTGTATGGACAGTTTGAAATGATTCCCAAGGCAAAAAAGCACCAACGGGACTCTGGGGAAGCTTCCAAGGTTGGTGGGTAAAATTCAGACTTTAGAGCCAAACAAATCTGGTAAGATCTTGGTTTCTACCCTGAGTAGCTATATGACTTTATGCCAAGTACCACATACCTTCCCAAACCTCAGTTTTCTCCTGTGTAAAATGAGGGGAATAAGAGTTTGGTGAAGATGAGGTAAATTATGGGGGCGCCTGGGTGGTTCAGTCGGTTGAGCATCTGACTTCGGCTCAAGTCGTGATCTCACGGTTCGTGAGGTTGAGCCACACGTCGGGCTCTGTGCTGACAGCTCAGAGCCTGAAGCCTGTTTCAGATTCTGTGTCTCCCTCTCTCTGCCCCCTCCCCGCTCATGCTCTGTCTCTCTCAGCCTCTCAAAAATGAATAAATGTTAAAAAAAAAATTAAAAAAAAAAGATGAGGTCAATTATGTGTGCATCAGACCCAGCCCAGAGGAAGCCACCAATAAATGGTGGCTGTTGTTACTTCTTTTTTTTTTTTTTAATTTTTGTAATGTTTATTTATTTTTGAAGGAGAGAGACAGAGCATGAACGGGGGAGGGTCAGAGAGAGAGGGAGACACAGAACCCGAAGCAGGCTCCAGGCCCTGAGCTGTCAGCACAGAGCCCGAGGCGGGGCTCGAACCTACAGACCGTGAGATCACGACCTGAGCCGAAGTCAGACGCTCAACCGACTGAGCCACCCAGGCGCGCCCCTGGCTGTTGTCATTTCTTAAGCAGCTGGGATGATGGAGCTAAGGGCCAGGGCTAACCGATGTCCTGCCTTCCTGAGTCGGGAAGTTCTGGTGAGTTCTGATTTATCACTATGAACTAGTTCTCTTGAGGGGAATTCTCTAATTTCTGATCTTTGGGACCCCATCCTGAGCCAAAAGAAGCTTTCTTTTCTGGAAGCAAATGCACACACTAGGGATTTATAATGTAAAACTTCATGTTGCCCTTTCTTCATAGGGTCACTGGGCACGAGACCATAAACTTGATTTAAAGCCAAGGTCCGGCTGAGATCCTCACAGGTGGTATATAGTTCATCATCATGGCCAAGCAGTGATGACCGCTCCACAGAAGTGGTCCCCTTTTATCTCAGACCCAGGCAGTCAATATCGGACCCCGTGGGAAGAATTTCCGGATGAGTTTTTTAGGGATGAAGGAGATGCTTGGTCACCCTGGCAGGTGGCACCTCGTGGTTAGAAGGCTCTCTTCATTCATTCGCTCATTGGGTTACTCAGCGAACACACGCCGAGTATCCACTGTATCCGAGTATCCAGGCACCCCGGAGCCTGACACACAGTCCCCCGGGACAGACAGACGACGGACAGACATCGCAGTACCCTTCCCCCTGGGGCTGTGCAGGAGTCTCCGGGTCGGACAGATCTGAGTGCACACCGTGACTCCGCCCACTAGGGCTCTGGGAGCCCCGAGCACGGTCTCTCATCCACTAAATGGGGCCGTGTTAAGATCTGCTCTCAGCATTGCTGTCGGGTTGCTCTGCATTCTAGTTGGTTCTGCAGCTCTGACCCGCCCACTTCGGATGCACCCACATGCACAAGTCGGGAGCACTCCCAGCCGGCCAGCTCTCCCTGAAGCATGTGGCCAGCACCCCACCCCACCCTGCTGCCGTCTGCTCCGGGCTCACTTCTGCCTTGGCCAGCCTCCTGCTCTGCTTTCTCACCCCTTCTCAGGAAGGCTTCCGCCTGTGCCCCTTAGCCAGCCTCCTGGCTGCAGCCAGACGGCGCCCCTCCCAGCTGCTGTGTGACTGACCCCACTCTTCCTCCGTGGGGTTTTACCTGCTCCTGGCACCGGTGTCCGGTCCTGGCAGCTCTGGGCTTCTCCCCTCGGGTTTCGGGGGTCCCCGCTCTGCCAGGCCCACCACAGCCCTCTGCAAAGAGGAACCAGATACCGACAGTTAGGATCTTGCCTCTGAAGACCATTCTGGACGGAGTCTTCTGCCTGGACCCAGCTCCCCCAAGCCTGTGAAGGACGAGAGGCGTCCGGAGTCTTCTGTGTGCCTCACAGGGTAGAGCCAGCAACCACGAGAGAGTAATTTTCAGGGGCACAGAAAAGCCTGCAGACCCCGAAATTCCTCCCTTATCTGCTCACTGATGCCTGAAATTACTTCGACAGAAAACAACATGCTTTATTCCACAATTAGAAGTAAGCCTTTAAACGGAGATGTCTCTGGTCGAGAAAACACAATGATTGCATTCATACTGAAGTATAAATCAGTGATTCTCAAGGGGATGGAGGGGTATATCACAGTCTCTCGGGGCAGAGGATTTAAGACACTTGCACTTCCTAAAAAGCACATTCAATAGCGTGGTCTAAGTCCAGACCTTCAGGACAGTCTGGTAGCATATATTCAAATGTCAAATATGAATGCTGAATATGAATACCCTTTGACCTAACAATTTCTGTTCTGAGTCCCCAGAGAAACCATTGTGTGTATATGCTGAAAGAGATATGTACCAGAATGTTCCCTGAATCATCGCTTGTACCAATAAAAATATAAGAATCCGTTTACATGTCCGTTAATAGGGACCTGGCTTAATAACCTGTGGTGTTTCTGTACTGTGGAATATTATCTAGCAGTTAACCGTGAAGTTACCTGTACTGACAACATAGAAAAAACCTTCAGGGTTTTTTTAAAAGTGAAAAAAAAAAAAAAAAGCAACCTGCAGAAAGAGGCACAGAGAATAACATTCATGTAGGAAGAAAGCAAACCTATTATTTCTAAAGATAGGTGTGTCAGTGCATAAATGGATAAGGAAGAGATCTGGAAAGATAAGATACAGATCACAGAGGGACATGGTTGCCTCTTCAAGGGTCTAGGAATTAGAAGTGGTATTTAGGAGGGATTTTAGCTGTATCTGAATTTTATTTATAAGGACAATGCCTTCATGAAATACTTGCATAATTTAAAATATTTTCAGGGGTGCCTGGGCGGCTCAGTCAGTTGAGCATCCAACTTTTTTTTTTTAATTTTTATTTATTTTTGAGAAAGACAGAATGCGAGTGGGTTGGGGCAGAGAGACAGGGAGGCACAGGATCTGAAGCAGGCTCCAGGCTCTGATCTGTCAGCACAGAGCCCGACGCGGGGCTCGAACTCACAGACTTCGAGATCATGACCTGAGCCAAAGTTGGATGCTTAACCGACTGAGCCACCCAGGTGCCCCATGCACGCAACTCTTGATTTCGGCTCAGGTCATGATCCAGGTTGAGGAATCGAGCCCCACATCTGACTCTGTGCTGAGTGTGGAGTCTGCTTAAGATTTTCTCTCTCTCTCTCTCTCTCTCTCTGCCCCTCTCACCCCTTGCACTCTCTCTCTGTGTAAAATAAAATATATATATATACATATACATATATATACACATATATATGTATTATATAAGTATATATATGTATATGTATAAGTATATATATAAGTATATATAAGTATATAAGTATATATATATGTATATGTATATGTATATGTATATGTGTAAATATATATATATGTATTACATACGTATATATATGTATGTATATATAAGATTATATAATCTTACATTTGGAAAAAAACTGTTTATTATCATAATACAAACCACAATGTTAAAGCTAGACAAAAATCTTTTTAGGCAATGGGTCATGGGCTGAAAAAACTTGACAACACACTGCAATGATAGCAATGTAACAAATAATACTTTCAAAATTTTTAGTTTTTCTATTTTGCCTTCCTGACTATATAATCTTCACCTTAGCCAAACGCATTCATTCATTCAGGACTCCTATTTGTTCCAGAAAGAATGCAACGGGAAAGAATGAGGAAATTAATAATCTGCTCCTGGCATGCAAAGCGGGATGTTACGGGAAGGCGGTACTCTTGAAAGACACCCTATGTCAGGCTGGAGATTCCCAATTCCTTTAGCTCTGCCTTAGCTTGTCAAGAGCAAAGTCTGAAGGGTCCACCTTGTGGAGTTCCCCCTTAAAGTCTGGACCAACAAAGGAAGATGGTCTTCGGGGCGCCTGGGCGGCTCAGTCGGTCATGATCTCGCAGTTCGTTAGTTCGAGCCCCATATCGGGCTGTCTGCTCTCAGCACCGAGTCTGCTTCGGATCTTCTGTCTCCCTCTCTCTCTCTCTCTCTTTGCCTCTCTCTCTGTCTCTCTCAAAAATAAATACACATTTATAATAAAATAAAATTCAAAGGAAGATGGTCCTTATACACGTGACAGCCAAGTCATGGAGGTCACTGCTGTGTGGGAGAAGGAGCAGAATTAAATGGCAACCCCTCTCCAGCCTGGAAGACTGTAAGAAGCAGGAAGGAAGGACCAGAGAGCTGAGGGGGGAGTTCTTCCCTAACTTCTCCGCCCAGGCCAGGGTGTTGGGCCAGCAGGGGCAGCCCCGAATGTATGAGTGACTCCCCAGGCGGAGTTCTGGAAGGAAGGCTGAGCTGGAAGGAAGCTCTGGAAGGAAGCCTCCCTGTAACAGTCAGAAGCCTCAGGAACCAGAGAACACCCTGCCCAGGACCCCAACCTTCCTAGTCCCCACGGTCGATGCCTCCTCGAGCTCAGCCCCCTCCACGCGCATCGTGGAGAGGAGCCAGGAAAGAAACAGGAAACCCCAGAAAACTGAGACACGGGAGGTTGTTGCAAGAAGACTGAGCAAAGAGACAAAGAGTTGCAAGGACGTGGAGAAATGGGAGCCCTCCTGCATCGCCTTAGGATTGTACCAGCTGCTGTGCAGAATCGTTTGGTCGTTTCTCAAATATCAGACATGGGGTTACCACATGACCCAACATCCCACCCAAGGTACTTACCCAAGAGAAGTGAAAACATGGGTCCTTAGAAAAACCTGCTCACAAATACTCATAGCAGCATTATTCCTGACAAAAATGGGAAACCACCCAAATGTTCAAAGATTCTAAGTGTATTTACACATTTATACACTGTAAGTGGGTGAATTCTGTCTCAGTAAAGTACAGTCGGCCCTTGAACAACACAGGTCCGCTACTTACATGCAGATTTTTTTCAATAAATACAGTGCGGTACTGTAGATGTGTTTTCTCTTTCTTATGAATTTTTTTTAGAGCGGGAGGGAGAGGAGCAGAGAGAGAGAATCTCCAGCAGACTCCTTGCTTCAGCACGGAGCCCAGCTCGAGGCTTGATCCCGGGAATGATGACCTAAGCCGAAACCAAGAGTCAGACGTTCAACCAACTGAGCCACCCAGGAGCTCCCCTTATGATTTTATTAATAACATTTTCTTTCCTCTAGCTTATTGCATTGTAAGAA
Source organism: Lynx rufus (assembly GCF_022079265.1). Lineage (NCBI taxonomy): Eukaryota > Metazoa > Chordata > Mammalia > Carnivora > Felidae > Lynx > Lynx rufus. The sequence goes on along the minus strand of NW_025814834.1, from coordinate 105,359,755 downwards.
TCTAGCGTATAATACATAGAACATATAAAATACGTGTTAATCAGCGTTTATGTTATCGATAAGCCTTCAGGTCAACAGTAGACTATGAGTCGTTAAGTTTTCGAGAGTCAAAAGTTACATGCGGAGTTTTGACTGTGCGTGTAGGGAAGGGATCAGCACTCACAACCCCTGCATAATTCAAGGTCAGCTGTAGTTGAAAGTAGCGGGGAGAAAAGTATAGGAAAGAGAGAATGAAGAAGCAGATTGTTTCGAAGCCGTTTGAGGAGCAAATTAGCTAGAAAACCTTTAAAAACACACCACACATGAGAGTCTGGACATTCATGACTCCTGCCTTGACAGTTTTGCTCCTCACAGGCCCATGACATCCTGGGTTTGTCCCTTTCCTGAATCACAAATTGGAACGTGGCCTTGAGGAAGGAAGTTGCTAAGCTTGTGGGCACAACAGACGATATCTGCCCCTCTAAAATGATCCTGTTCTGGGACTTCAAGGTGGCTCAGTCGGTGAAGCATCCGACTGCAGATCAGGTCATGATCTCACAGTTCATGATTTCGAGCCCCGCGTCGGGCTCTGTGCTGACAGCTCAGAGCCTGGAGCCTGTTTCGGATTCTGTGTCTCCCTCTCTCTCTGACCCTCCCCCGTTCATGCTCTGTCTCTCTCTGTCTCAGAAATAAATAAACGTTAAAAAAAAATGATCGTGTTCCTCTACCTTCTTTGGAGCACCCAAAAATTTTCATAAGAGGTGAACATTTTGTTTCTTTGTGGAAAGCAAGTGCTGGTAAAGGCAATGGAGAGAACGTGAAAAGTCTAATTAAAAAAAATCTATGTCTTGGGGTCCCTGGGTCACTCAGTCTGTTGAACGTCCAACTCTGGATTTCAGCTCAGGTCATGATCTCGCAGTTCCTGGGATCAAACCCACGTTGGGCTCTTCACTGGCAGCATGGAGCCTGCTTGGGATTCTCTCTCTCTCTCTCTCTCTCTCTCTCTCTCTCTCTCTTTCTCTCTCTTTCTTTCTGCTCCTTTCCTGCTCACATGCTCTCTCTCTCTCTCAAAATAAATAAATAAACTTAAAAAAAGTCTAAGCCTTCACAGTAGCCCTTCCTATAAGGAATAGTAACTATCTCGGACATACGCTTCTAGAATGACAAGGATGTGCTTTGATGGAGACAGATAAACAGACACAGGCAGAAACTGGGAGGCCAGGAAGGAGCCCAGACACGCAACTAGATGACAATTAAACAAGAAAATCATGTTCCCTGGGCCCTCCCCAAGGCCAGGCCCTGTTCCTGGCACCAGTCTAGGCCGGGTGGGCCCCGTGGAAATCCAAGTCACCTGCCATCCCGGCACTTGAAACCCAAACTGTAACGTAAGACCCAAACACTCGAAAATTCAAATACAAATTCAAGAGAGAAACAGGACTTGGAGAAAGCAGTGGAAGATGAGCCATGGGGTTGGGCCTGATGAATGGCCACAGGAATCACATGTCTGCCCACAGCCGCAGGACTCCCGAGGCGGGACAGGAGGAAGCCCGCACAGGGAGAAAGGGCCCTTTGAACAAGACAAATACAAGGAGACTGTCCCAGAAATGTTTTGCCCTTGATACGTTGATACTTTTTTTTAATGTGTATTTATTTTTGACAGAGAGAGAGAGAGAGACAGAGCATGAGTGGGGGAGGGGCAGAGAGAGGGAGACACAGAATCCGAAGCAGGCTCCAGGCTCCGAGCGGTCAGCACAGAGCCCGACGCGGGGCTCAAACTCACGGACCGCGAGATGACCTGAGCCGAAGTCGGACACTCAACCGACTGAGCCACGCAGGCACCCCAATACTTTGATATTTTTAATTGACCTTCTCTTTCCCGTGGCAGGTTTAGCTCCTTTCGGTGGACCCTAGGGTCTGTTTTTTGCAGTCCCATCCTCTGTGCACCTGACACCTCTTAGCAGGTGCGAAGGAACAAAGCTTGTATTCACTGCAGCACGTATCCCCATCACAGCTTATGGCTGCCTCCCCATCACCATCCATCACCCCCCCCCACTAAGATGGCCGAGCCAACATCCCTTTGACTTCCCGCTGCTCTCCCCAAAGTTACTAGCGACTTGAGTCAGAACAGCGCTGAGACTATCAGTCTTTATGACATCAGTAAGACCTCGCCTCATTGTGGGATTCCTGCTGGGAAATGCAATGAGAATCACTTGGTGGCTTTGAGAAGCTCTGCTATCATAGTCCTTAACCGCACGGCCAGCATCAAGGTCCCTGGAGGAAAACATCTTCCATGACAAGGAGCCTGTGGCTCGTTCCGAGGCAGCCTACCGGGGAAACCTGCAGGGAAGCAAAAGGAAAGGAATTACCTATGTGCCAAGCTGCTTGCTACGAGCTTTATACTCTTTTAATCTTCATGATAAGCCACAAGTGAGATAAAATTATCCCCGTTTTACAGCGGTAGACACAGACTTACAGCCATTAAATCATCTGCACTCATTCACGCGGTGAATTTGTTGAGTTGGGTCATGACTGCAGATCTGTCTGACCCCCTGAACTCTGTTCTATCCTTTGGTTACATACCCTGCATCGAGCCACAGCCCATCAGACCTCATCTTCTGACTGTGCTCAAGGAATTGGTAGGAATGTTGTTATTATAACACCAGTGCTTTCGTTCTGGGCCAGATGCTGTGCCAGGAACTCTGCTTGGGTTATCGCTAAACTTCAAGAAAGACACCTGTCAGGGCATGAGTATTATTCCCACGTTACTGCCACGGAAACTGAGGGTTGTATTAGTGAGGTTAGGCTAGGCTTTGTTTGCGGTATAATATAACCCCAAAATCTCACTAGCTCCACAAAATCCATGTTTACTCTTCACTCGTGCTGATGCCCCACATGGGTCAAGGGGGGGAGGTTTGTTCCACCCACTCACTCAAGGACCCAAGTTGACGGAGGTTTCGCCATCTTGCAGACTCGCCATAAAACCTGGCTTCCTCATCACCGAGGCAGCAAAAATTACGCAAGGTGAATTCACACCTGTTCTTCTATGCTTCCGCATAGAAATCTTTCCCACCAAAAATGCAAGGAAACAGACTGGGACGTGTGCAGAGGCATGTGGATATTTGCCGAGCAATAAATGTCACTACCACAAGTCTCAGTCAGGTTACAAATATTGTGCTAAATCCCAGAGCTAAGGCTTGACACTGGCCTATGTCTCTCCAAAGTTCCTGACTCATTGTGGAATCCAGAGAAGGAAGTGCTCTAAATCCATCAGACCCACTATGTCAGTCCTGTGGTCCACCCAGTTTAGGATTTAGCATCTGGAAGGAACACCCAGGGATGCAGGAAACCATAAATGTCCTTATTGACTTCAATCACAGACTTTTGTACCGATTTCTCCAACATTCCAGCGTGATGCTCCCTCTCTCGTTTGTAGATTTATCCCAGCCTCTGTGGGCCTGCATTTATTTCGGGCCTGTGTTGCCTCTGCAGGCAAAAAGTTTTATGCTGCCTGTCTCTTCATTTGTATGTTTATCTATGACCACATTCTACAAAGATTTGCTGCAGCATAACAAAAAGTGCATAGAAAATAAGTTTGAAAAATAAATATGTGAGAAAATCAGGTTGAGAAAAATTAAGATAAGAAAAATAACATTAAGGACAATGATATTATACAACATGCTTATTGTTGGATTCGATGCACTTGCTTGGGACAAGTCAAACAGGTTTTCTGAACGGCCAGACAGCCAATGAAAGAGTCAAACAGATACTACATAATTCATAAATACTCATAAGATGAAAATTCAGCTAAATATTCAGGGGAAGCTCAGATATTTCTGGTACTCATGCCTGATAGGAATCTTTTTTTCTTTGTATTATTTATTTTTGAGAGAGAGTGTGTGTGTGTGCAAGTGAGGGAGGGGCAGAGAGAGAGGGAGACAGAGGATCCGAAGCAGGGTCTGCGCTGAGAGCACAGAACCTGACACAGGGCTCGAAGTCATGAACCTGAGTTCATGACTTGAGCCAAAGTCAGACACTTAAAGGATTGAGCCACCCAGGTACCCCCTGATAGAAATATTTTCATGAGTCCATCCAAAGAGGATACACTGTGAGAGAGTAGAGAGAAAAAAGAAACTTTAAGAACAATTTCACAGGAGCTCTGAATAGAATCTGAAGGGCCGTGAGAACAGAGAGCATGAGGTGATTGTTCGCAAACCTCTGAGGGCGGGGAGGAGCCGCTTCTACCAGAAGAGGGAGACATCTGGCAAAAAGACATCAGGGAAGAAAGAAGAAAACGATGGAAACCTCAAAAACTTTAAATAATTTCATCTTTCTTTGATGGAATAAGGATGAGTTTAGCTGAATGAGAGACTCAATTTGGAGGCGAAACAATATGGCAGCCAGATTCTTTGGAGATGGCCGAGTCTAAATGGATAAGAGGTAAAGTTGTGCCACGGGGGACTGAACAGAAGTACCAGGAAAGTTTGGAGCCAAAGTCCAAAATCTTCCCATGTTCAAAAACATAGCTAGCTGCCTGATGGCCACCAGATTACAAATTTATCTGCTTCAAGGGAATCTTGCCAGATTCCAGATTCCAATTACCAGAAGGAAACTTCAAGGTAGGTTTCCTTACCAGCCATCGAATACATGTTGCCCGTTCTTGATGAACCATATTAATAAAACTGTGAGGGGTGTTGATCCTAAATCTAATATCCTTGGGAATGTTAGGAAAGAATGTGTCAAAGAAAACATAGCTGGAGGGTCAAGCAAGTTGTGTCCATTATCTTTAATCCACATGACAACCCCAGATGGTAGATGTTATTACTTTCCAATGACTATTCTACAAACAACTGTAGTGAGGTGAGGGACGTAGAGGGACTTAGTAGTGTCACACAGCTCACAATGGGGTCTGTGCCTTTTCACAACGTAACACTGCCTCTTGACGCTTAGGTAAACGGAAGAAACGAACACTGAAATGAAAAATGCATTAAAATTCTGAGTTAAGATAGAAAATTGAACATACGCTTCTGCTCCATTTGAAACTCCCCTGAAATAATAAGTAAATTTTTGAGGGCATAAACCCATGAAGACATAGAAAACAGAAGATGAAATCATTGGGTCAAAATTTTGGAAACAGGGGCATCTCAGTGGCTGAATCAGTTGAGCATCCAACTCTTGATTTCAGCTCAGGTCATGATCCCAGGGTTGTGGGATTGAGCCTCACATTGGGCTCCCCGCTGAGTGAGGAGCCTGCTTAAATGTCTCTCTCTCTCTCCCTCTGCCCCTCTCCCAAGTTCATACTCTCTCTCTTTCTCTAAAATAAAATAAAATAAAGTAGGGGCCGTTGGGTGCCTCATTTGGTTAAGCATCGTATTTCAGCTCAAGTCATGATCTTGCGGCTCATGAGTTCTAGCCCCACGCAGGGCTCTGCACTGGCAACATGGAGACTTCTTGGGATTCTCCCTCCCTCTCTCTCTCTCTCTGCCGGTCCCCCACTTGCTCCCTCTCTCTTAAAATAAATAAATGAACTTTTAAATAATTCATTCATTCATTCAAAAAAAATTCTTTTGGAAACTAGAAAATGGATTAAGTGGGAACTGATTTAGAAGGTTCAAGAACAGGGGCGCCTGGATGGCTGAGTCAGTTAAGTGTCTGACTTCAGTTCAGGTCATGATCTCACTGCTCATGAGTTCAAGCCCCCATCGGGCTCTGGGCCAACATTTCAGGGCCTGGAGCCCACTTCAGATTCTGTGTCTCCCTCTCTCTTTGTGCCTCCCCAGCTCATATTCTGTCTCTCTCTCTCTCTCAAAAATAAACATTAAAAATTTTTTCATTGGGGCGCCTGGGTGGCGCAGTCGGTTAAGCGTCCGACTTCAGCCAGGTCACGATCTCGCGGTCCGTGAGTTCGAGCCCCGCGTCAGGCTCTGGGCTGATGGCTCAGAGCCTGGAGCCTGTTTCCGATTCTGTGTCTCCCTCTCTCTCTGCCCCTCCCCCGTTCATGCTGTGTCTCTCTCTGTCCCAAAAATAAATAAACGTTGAAAAAAAAAAATTAAAAAAAAATTTTTTTTCATTAAAAAAATAAATGTTAAAAAATTAAAACAAAAAAAAAAGAAGGTTCAAGAACACTGAATCCTTAGCTGGCAGTAGGCAAAGTCAAAAAGCACCCAAATTACCCTGCATGACTCCTAAAAGAAGAATTGGAGATGTCTAATACTGATGGAAATGGGGGTAAAAGTGGGACTGAAAAACAGGATTAATAGTCCGTAAAAAACAAAACAACCATTCCAAATTCCACACACCTGGGACTGCTGCCCCCTCACCAACCAGAATCCTGGAGGCTTATTCTCTGGAGAGGACCACGCATAGTCCAGAGCGGAAAACTATTTTTAAAAGAAATGGTTTAAGTGCACATTTGCAGAGAGAATTCCGAGGCTCACGGAGAACTGTCAGCTATGTGCAGCTACTCAGAGCTAGATACTGGAAAGGTCTTCTCTGGGGAAAATTCGCAAAGATGCTGACATTGAAGTTTCCCCAGCGGAATAGCCTAGGCCAATCAGCCTGTGTGGAATACCAATCACAGTGTCCAAACTGCCTATCAGTCTTACAACCCATACTGATTGTGAGTGGACAATCTGAAGACGTCTGAAGAAAGAATCCAGCATGAGTGCCAGCCACGAAAATAGAGAAAAGCAAAATGGAAGAATAAAAGACCATGCGAGAGAAGATGACACCAAAACAAACTATCGTTAATATCCTCAAATAAATAAGGTATTATACCTATGAAACAAGAAGAGCTTTTTTTTTAATTTTAGTTAGTTAACACACAGTGCAATATTGGTATCAGGAGTATAATTCAGTGATTCATCCCTTACATACAACACCCAGTGCTCATCACAAGTGCCCCCCTTAGTACCCATCGCCCCTCTAACCCATCCCCACCCACCTCCGTCCATCAACCCAGTTTGTTCTCTATTGTTAAGATCTCTTATGGTGTGTTTCCCTCTCTTTTATTTCCTCCACCTTCCCATATGTTCATCTGTTTTGTTTCTTAAATCCCACATATGAGTGAAATCACGTGGGATTTGTCTTACTCTAATTGACTTAGTTCGCTTAGCATTATACGTTCTAGCTCCATCCACATCATTGCAAATGGCAAGATTTCATCTTTTATGGCTGAGTAATGTTCCACCGTGTGTGCCTGCGTGTGTGTGTGTGTGTGTATACCACATCTTCTTTATCCATTCATCAGTCGATGGACATTTGGGCTCTCTCTGTAGTTTGGCTATTGTTGATAATGCCGCTATAAAGACTGGGATGCACATACCCCTTCGAATCTATATTTTTGTATTCTTTGGGTAAATACCTAGTAGTGCAATTCCTGGGTGAGAGGGTGGTTCTCCTTTTAGTTTTTGGAGGAAACTCCATACTGTTTTCCAGAGCGGCTGCACCAGGTTGCATTCCCACCAACAATGCAAGAGCGTTCCCCTTTCACTGCATCCTCACTAACTCCTGTTGTTTCTTGTGTTAATGTCAGCCATTCTGACAGGTATGAGGTGGTACCTCATTGTGCTGATGATTTGTATTTCCCTGATGATGAGTGATGTTGAGCATCTCTTCATGTGTCTGTTAGCCATCTGGATATAAGAAGAGTTTTTTTTTAATTACCATTCAGAAAACAAAAGAAAAAGAACTCTTGGAAATTAAAAATATGAAAACAAGGGCGCCTGGGTGGCTCAGGCGGTTAAGCGTCAGACTTTGGCTCAGGTCATGATCTTGTGGTTCACAAGTTTGGGCCCCGCATCAGGCTCTGTGCTGATAGCTTGGAGGCTGGACCCCACTTCAGATTCTGTGTCTCCCTCTCTCTCTGCCCCTCCCCTGCTTGTGCTCAGTCTCTCTCTCTCTCTCTCTCTCTCTCAAAAATAAAAAAAAAACATTCCAAAAAAATTTTTTAAATAAAAACATAAAAACATATATAGAAACTCAGTAAAGTCTGAATTATAAAGTTAAGGAAATATCCCAGATTAAATAAAATGATAAGACAGTAAAAGATATAAATGTTAGAATTTTAAAATGACCACGTGTCAAAGATTTTATTCAACCCATTGATTAACGGGGAACGCTAGCGATGTTACAAATGGTTCAATGGAGAAATCAAAGAACAGACACATAAATGGACACTCAAGAAAGCTGAAATGAATGTGTTAATAGATGCAAAACTGGCTTCTTGGGGAAATTTGCATCTGCACCAGACAAAATTTATTTGCATCTCTATGGAAAAGATCATTTGCATTGCTCTCCATTTTCTACAACTTGCAGAACTGTAAAATAACTCAAAGCCAATGAAAAGCAGAGGCCCTTCCTAGAATCAGAAGAGTGAACTGAATAGAACACTCACTATTTTTCCAGACAGAGAAAAGATAAGAAAATTAGACGATCATTTCAGAACGGTCAACTTCCAAATAATAGAAATTCCAGAAAGAACGAACAAAGAAAACAGTAGGGAGAAAATCATCAAAAAAATAATTCAAGGGATGCCTGGCTGGCTCAGTTGGTAGAGTGTGCAACTCTTAATCTTGGGGTTCTGAGTTTGAGCCCCACATTGGGGCCCCACATTGCCTCTTAATTATTCTCTAATACTTAAAAAATAATTTTTTTAAAAAAAGGAAGAATTCAAGAAAAACTTTCCAGAACTTTTGCACATATGCAAAAGGGTCCATGTATTATACACTTAACAAAACTCATGAAACTGTTTGCTTAAAATGTTCGCATTTGTTGTATGCAAAGTAAACTTCGATAAAACTGATGTGTTTTTTTTAATTTTTTTTTTAATGTTTATTTATTTTTGAGACAGAGAGAGACAGAGCATGAACAGGGGAGGGGCAGAGAGAGAGGGAGACACAGAATCTGAAACAGGCTCCAGGCTCCGAGCTGTCAGCACATAGCCCGACTCGGGGCTCGAACTCACGGACCGTGAGATCATGACCTGAGCCGAAGTCGGACGCTTAACCGACCAAGCCACCCAGGCACCCCAAAACTGATGTGTTTTTTTAAAAAAATTTTTTTTCAACGTTTATTTATTTTTGGGACAGAGAGAGACAGAGCATGAACGGGGGAGGGGCAGAGAGAGAGGGAGACACAGAATCGGAAACAGGCTCCAGGCTCTGAGCCATCAGCCCAGAGCCCGACACGGGGCTCGAACTCACGGACCGCGAGATCGTGACCTGGCTGAAGTCGGACGCTTAACCGACTGCGCCACCCAGGCGCCCCAAAACTGATGTGTTTTTAAACGGGGCCTCAACTAGTACCTATCAGAATGGATGAACTAAGACCCACACAAAGACATTTATCAGGAAAATTTTAAATCTCTGGATACAAAGAGAAGATTCTACAAGCTTTTCTAACATAAAAATCTCACAAGGCACTTGGGTGGTTCAGCTGGTTAAGCAGCCGACTCTTGATTTCAGCTCAGGTCATGACCTCACGGTTTGCTGAGTTCGAACCCAGCATCAGGCTCTGCACACTGACTGCGCAAGGAAACTGCTTCGGATTCTCTCTCTCTCTCTCTCTCTCTCTCTCTCTCTCTGTCTCTGCCCCTCCTCTGCTCATACTCTCTCTGTCTCTCTCAAAATAAATTTTAAAACTTTTAAAAAACAAATAAATAAACCTCCTTTTAAAAAAATTAAAAATTAAATCTCATTAAAAAAAGGACTTTAAAAGTCAAATGATTTCAAACTTTTCAAAAGGTAGATGACAGCAAAGCCTTCAAAATTATGGAAGAAAAATATACCCAATTTAAAGTTCCGTGCCAGCTAAGCTATCATGAACATATGCAAAGTCTCCCAAAAAACTATGTCCCTTGTACCATTTCTTGGGAAGTCAGTGGAGGCTTTGTTCCACCAAATTAAGACAGTGCAAATAGAGAAAAGACTTGGGACTCAGCACAGGAAAGAAGTCGGGGTAATCCCTTGAATAATGGTGCACGATGATGATGAACATCCCCAGGTCCTGGGGGCAACCAGTGGGAGCAGATGAACAGTCCCCAGGAAACAGCCCTTCCAGAAAATAAAACCGATAAAATGACTAATGCATTTGAACCTCTTGAGAAGAAATTTAGGCGATTGGCATTTGAAGTTGAACAAATGATAAGGAGAAAACCGGGCTACCAAACCAAAACCACGACTATCCTTAATTCCAAAAGAACACAAAAGTGTCGGGGCTCAGAGAAGCCTGCCCCACCATGACATATTGATTATTTTGAATTAAAGTCACTTTTCTAAAAAGCCAGTGCATGAGAGACACCCTGACCTTTCTTTGTCTCCAGATAGCAGGAAATAAATCCCCCATGTGAAAGGTACCCTCCTGGCACCAGGAGGTAGGGAGACATCCTTATTGTCAGACAGGGAACTCAGGGCTTATGTAGGGAGGAAGCCAATACAAACAAATCTCGTTACTTTACTCGTTTACTACCCAGCCCATAATTCTCTTTAAAAGTCCTTATCAATTGATGCTCTCAAACATACGTTTTCTTGTCTTGTCAATTCCTCACAGATTTATATTTCTTTGTCTAAACATATTAAGGCTGTACGCCCTTGTCATTTCTTTGGGTCTCAATCTTATTATTGGACCTCCATGCGCACATTATTCAACTTTGTTTTTTCTTCTGTTAATCTGCCTCATGTCAATTTGATTCTGAGACCAGCCAGAAGAATCTGGAGGCGTAGAGGAAAATTCCCCTCCCCCTAACAAAGGCAACATAGCAAAGTAAATGTAATCTTAGTGTATGACTTGGCCAGCTGTAGATCTATGTACGTGTTCATAATGGAAACGCCAATAATGAGGTAACCAAATTCTAATACAATTACACTAGAAACATAGAGGACTTGCAAAGGGTCTGTGTGCTTAAGTGGTGGGTAAAAAAAAAAGTCAAATACTTACCTTCTAGAAGCAAGGAAGAGTCAGCAGATACTCTGAGATTTTTTTAGGTTAAGAACGGCATGTGAAGCATGCTATTTGGTCATATGGAAGTAATACAAAAAGAATGGCCTAAAAGAGGTTGTAAGTGCTCCCATATGCGAGAGGGTAAAATGGAAGGGACTCAGGGTGTCATAGGACAGTGTTGTTCTTCTAATAGATCTCTTTTGTCTCTTTAAGTCACGTGCATGCACAACTTTGACAAACATCATCTTTTAAGAAGAATACATTGAAAACCTGTTATTATAAGTTTTTCATACCCAGGGAAAGTAGGATTACCTCTTGTCCGTTCCAAACATCCATCTACCAAGTTTCCAAGGGCACTCAATCTTAATATTCTAGAGTATCTCCAAGTCGTCGCTGGCCAAAAGCTGTCATGTCTCAAGCAGAGGCAAAGTAACCCATTCTCTGAATTTTTGCCTTTAATAATGCAAGACACAAGCCCCTTTGGGTGGGAAGAGGCCTGGTGTGAGACTCAGAACATCAATATTTTACTTCCCATTCATCAATCATTCACCACCTGCCGGCAAACAGTGCCTTCCAGGGGGTGTCTCCTGGTCCCCGTCCAGCACCAGAGCTATAAATATTTTATGGTTGGGAGGTGAGGTTGCTACCCAGGCACATTAGCCTCTGCCCGGGAAGCACACAGAGAAAGCTCATCCTTCCTCTAGGCAGCTACAGAAGCACATGGCCGGCAATCCCCCTCAGGTGACTCTAGCTCACCCTGTGAGCCCCAGAATCTGAGCGCCATGCGGCAGGAGCAGGGATGCATTTGCAGATGTACTTCCAAGGAGGGAAATCGGGGCAGCCTTTCAAGTGCCCTCAGCACCTTCCCTCTGCCGTCCACACTGCTCTTCAAACAGAACATCATCCTCTCTCTGACCTCAGGCCCCACCCAAGGCGTAAATTCGAGCATTGGTTGATTCATTCACCAAAAAGCATTTACTGAAGAACAATGAGCCAGGTCCCCAGAGAGGTTCTGGAATACAAATACACCTAAGACATGGTTGTGCTCCTATGTGCCTCTCTCCATGGCAATAGAAGTCCCGTCTCTTTTTCTGACCACCCGTTGTGGACCAGCCACTGGCCAGGGCATTTTACATAGGCCTCCTTTCATTTCCCTATCATCTTAAAAGGCAATTAAGCTAGATTTCAAGGGCAGATAAATAGTCACTCTCAGAGACTTCAGTAACGATTTGACTTATTTTGCCCTTATCAAGTGTACTGAGAAATCATTTACATGCGATAAATTGCATCCATTTGCAGAGTACAATTCTGTGAGTTTTGATGGCTGTAGTCACCTCTGAAACCACCACCTCAATCAAGATGCAGGACATTTCTATCACCTCCAAAAGATTCCTTCTGTATTCCACCTCCCCCCGCCCACCTTCATTTCCAAGTGACCACTGATCTGCGTTTTGTTGCTATAAATTCAGTTGTATTTTCATATAACTGGAATCATGCATTTGTGTCTGACTTCTTTCACCCAGCATGATGATTCTGAGATTAGTCCATGTTGTTGCATGTATCACGAGTTCATTCTTATTTACTATTGAGTGGATTTCCATTACATGGGGAGACCACATTGTGTATACCCCTTCATCGACTGATGGGCAGTGGGACTGTTCCCAGTTTTCAGCGATCGCGAATAAAGCTGCTGTGAACATTCACGTCCACGTCTTTGTGTGGACACATGTTTTCATTTATTTTTGACAACTATCTAGAAGTAGGATGCCTAGATTAAAACAGAGATGAAGTTTTTCCTTTTTAGTATTATTTGATTATCGGACGTACGACCGTTTTGAATGACACCAAGAGTAGACGGGTTCCAAAGATGCCCAGTTTTATTTGCATTACGTGACCAACAAGAAACTATTATGCACCTGCATTATCAGGGAATAGGTGAATCCAGGTAATTTTCTAAAAGCTGAAACTTACTATTTCAATCTTCTACCTTTAAATTCTTTTAAATATTACCTTTATCTTTTTCTTAAAGATTTTATTTTGGGGGTGGGGGATGCCTGGGTGGCTCAGTCAGTTAACAGTCTGACTCTTGATTTCAGCTCAGGTGATGATCTCACGATTTGTGAGACGAAGCCGCACGGCAGGGGTTCTCTCTCTCCTTCTCTCTCTTCCCCTCCCCCACTCACACTCACACTCTCTCTCTCTCTCTCTCGAAATAAACTTTAAGAAAAATGAAACTTTGATTTTTTAAGCACTCTCTATATCTAACATGGGGCGCGAACCCACAACCCCAAGATCAAGAGTCCCATGCTCCACCAACTGAGTCAGCCAGGCACCCCTACCTATTTCTGATAACATCATAAATCTGGTAGCATTGCTACTCCTCTAGAAATCATTTTGGAAGTGTTACTGCCTTTTTAGAGTATGTCTTGTCTCACTCTCCTGTGTCAGCTGACAGCTCAGAAACATCCTGCTGGCTGTGCAACGTTGCCCGTCTGGGCTAATGGCTAGCAGGAAGCTGTTTCCCATCTCTGTAACTTCATCTGCTTCTTAGAGATGTCCTACACCTGTCCTGCTCCAGATCCTCGGTTCTCTGAACTATCACACACACACACACACACACACACATTCATTTCTGCTAAGCGCTTCCTAAATCTCCAAGTGAGGGAAGAAAACAAATGACTGAGGTGTGGAATTCAGTCAAAGAAATGTCTGCACTTAGGCACCAAGATGTCTTTTAAGGATATTCACAGCAGTGGTGTTTATATATACAAGGTGGATGGGAGCAGAGAAAACAGCCAAAATATTTCCTTTTTTTTTTTTATTTTTTTAACGATTATTTATTTTTGGTAGACAGAACACAAGGGGAGGAGGAGAAGAGAGAGAGGGAGACACAGAATCTGAAGCAGGCTCCAGGCTCTGAGCTGTCGGCACAGAGCCCGACACGGGGCTCGAACCCGCGGACCATGAGATCGTGACCTGAGCTGAAGTGGATTGCCCAACCGACTGAGCCACCCAGGCGCCCCAAAATGTTTCTTTACAGAAAAATGGACTCATGTGATAAATACTAAATGGGGAGTTTTGACTGAGAGGCCAAGAGGTGATTGATCTTACATAAACAGGATTCTGGAGGAATCGTCAAAGTAGGTATCTGAAAGTGTTCAAGACTGAAAGCACAAGACCATTAGACCTCTCTCCGAACACTGAACATGTATTAAAGGGCTAAAAGAAAACTTTTATGAGGAGGACTTTTGGAGGAAGCCATTGAGATCATGAAGCTGACCCTACTCCGAGGGAGGAGAGGACCATCTCGCTACCCTGGACTTAGTCCAGACAGCGGGCTTCAGAGTAAACACTTAGCCTGATGTGTGTCCATAGAGTTTGAGAAACACATTCTGATCCAGCCCAAGAAATCAAGAGGGCAAGAGAAGCGGGCTAGCAGCTTAAGAATTGGGGCTCAGGGGAGGTGACTACTTTGGGCTGGCCGGTGCTCCCAGAACATGGCAGGTAAGAGATGCACAAGGGCTTTGTGTGCACCAGATGGGGGCCATTCGGGAGATAAAGCCAGCCTGGAGATCACGTGAAAGGGCGGGTGTGTTTAACAATCCACATGGAAGGGACTTCTAGGAACTGGGGGCTCAGTGGGGAGCAGCGACCAGAAGAATCCAATCCCTTGCCCCTGTCAGAGGGTTTCGTTCAGGCGGAAGAGCCCAGGTGAGCGAGTGCAGAGCCATCTTGAGAAAGTACCGGTCGGTGTGGAACTTTCGCTCCTCGCCTGCCCTGTGTAACCCTGGGTGAGGGGATTAAAAAGGAAAGAAGAAAAGTGGCCACTGCGCACACACTCCCTTCTCCAAAGACTGGTAGCCTCCCACACCCGGTGCCAGAGCCTAGAGGAGACGGGAGACAGAGAGCATTAAAGAGATAAACACGCTGGGCCACGCATTCTCATTTCCGCATAGAGACTGTGCTTTGCTGCTTTGAGTGACCTATGAAGGGACCTAGTCAGGGGGCCACCTGAGTTTGTACCTAAGCCACGGAAAGAAATTTTCCACTGAGAACATTGTAAGAGACGGTGGAAAATAAAACGAAGTTGCCTCTGATTGCCTCCCTCTGGTCACGCTTATTCAAAACACACGAGCTGCATAAATTATCAGCACCCCTACTATGGGTGACTCAGCAGTGCTTAAAAAGAACGAGGACCAACAGGAAAAATGTCCAAGACATATTGTGTGGGGAAAAAAATCTAGTTGCAAAACGATACGTAAAGCGTAACTATGTTTATGTGAGAAAAAAAGGTATACGGCGTGTGTGCACATGTCTTGGTGTGGTCTGTGTGCGAGGGGAATAGGGTCCTCTGTTCCCTCCACTCACTTTGCTCAATCCGACCCCACTCCAAATGGGAAAGGGGTCTTCTGGTTTAATGACCACCCGATTGTACGTGAAAGGCGATCCCAAAACAGGAGAGATTTGCATGGCGTGTAGGATCTTGTCTCTGAAGGACGAGGATGTAACCCCCGATTGCCACCCAAGGACAGAGGCAGGAATGGGCCCCCCAGGCTTGGTCATGGAGTTGGTAGCAGATGGAACATCCTGACTGAGGAGTAAGAGGGGAAGGACAACAGGTGAAGGAACGTTCGGGCACTCCTCCTAAGCTGGCTGGGCTGCGAGACATCCCAAGGGGAAGGGCGAGGAAATATTTTACAACATCCTCTGGACTCGGATGTTAGGGGTCAGCTAATGTCCGTCCCGACACCTGGGGACACAAAATCACCTTTGAGTGGAAGTGTTCAGGAAGGGGTAGGATATGGCAGGATGCACACTCTTCTGCTAACAGTGGGCACAGTAGGGCCACAGGATGTGGAATTTAAGAATGAAATCTATTGTTTTAAGATTTACAGCAAACAAGAGATGTGACAATCCCAGGTTTTAAGATACACTACAAAGCTACAGTAATCGGAGCACCTGAGTGGCTCAGTTGGTTACGTGTCTGACTCTTGATGTCAGCTCAATACTAAAAAAATGAAATGCTTTTTATTAACATAAAGTTGCAAATGTAAATTTCCTTTCTTAAAAGGAGCTGTATAAATGACAACTTCTTTTTCTGATAGATTATAAATGGAATATTTTTAATAAGCATATAGAGACCACCAACCAACTTTGAGGGCTTTTACCAATATTAGAACCGGCTTTTACAGCAGCAATGAGGAGTTTGCAGCTTAAAAAAAGTAATAAAAGGAGGAGCCTGGGTGGCTCAGTCCGTTAAGCTTCCGACTCTGGCTCAGGTCATGATCTCACAGTTCGTGTGTTCAAGCCCCACATCAGACTCTGTGCTGACAGCTCAGCGCCTGGAACCTGCTTTGGATTCTGTGTCTTTCTCTCTTTCTGCTCCTCTCCGCCCCATGCTCTGTCTCCGTCTCTTAAAAATGAATAAGCCTTAAAAAATTGTTTAAATAAAAAATATCTTCGACAAAGAAGGCAAAAATAAGCGTTGGGGAAAAGACAGTGTCTTCAACAGATGGTTGGGAAAACTGGAAAACTGGACAGCAACATGCAGATCAATGAAACGGGACTGCTTTCTAACACCATACACAAAAATAAGCTCAAAATGTGAGATCTGAAACCATGAAACTCCTAGAAGAAAACACAGGCAGTAGTTTCTTTGACATTGGCCATAGAAACATTTTTCTAAGTTATGTCTCCTAAAAGAACGGAAGCAAAAGCAAAAATAAACTATCGGACTACACTGAAATACAAAGCTTCTGCACAGTGAAGGAAGCCATCAACAAACAAAAGTTCGAGAAGGTCGAAATGGAGAAGATATTTGAAATGATACAGCCAACAAGGGGTTATATCCAAAATATAAAGAACTTGTACAGGTTAGCACCAAAAAACCCAAATAATCCCATTTTAAAATGGGCAGAGGATCAGGGGTGCCTGGGTGGCTCAGTCGGTTGAGCTTCCGACTTTGGCTCAGGTCATGATCTCTAAGTTCATGGGTTCGAGCCCCGCATCAGGCCCTGTGCTGACAGCTCAGAGCCCGGAGCCCGCTTCGGATTCTGTGTCTCCTTCTCTCTCTGTCCCTCCCCCACTCACACTCTGTTTCTCTCTCCTTCTAAAATAAATAAATAAACATTTTTTAAAACAAAATTGTTTAATAAAATGGGCAGAGGATCTGAATAGACATTTTTACAAAGAAGACATGCATGACCAATGGATCACATCACTAATCATCAGGAAAATGCAAATTAAATTACACCTGTCAGAATGACCCAAATCGAAAACACGAGAAGTAACAAGTGGCAGCGAAGACGGGGAGAAAAAGGGACCCTCATGCACAGCTGGTGGGAATGCAGACTGGGGCCGTCACTGTGGAAAACAGTATGGAGGTGCCTCCAAAAATTAAAAATAGAATCACCATATGATTCAGTATTTCCACTACTGGGTATTTACCCAAAGAAAATGAAAACACTAATTCGAAAAGATACATGCACCCTTATGTTTATTGCAGCATTATTTGCGACAGCCAAATTATGGAAGAGGCCAGTGTCCGCCATTAGATGAATGGATAAAGAAGATGTGATTATACACATGCGCGCGCGCACACACACACACACACACACACACACACACACACACACTGGAATATTACTCAGCCATAAAAAATGAAATCTTGCCATTTGCCACAACATGGATGGAACTAGAGGGGGTCAGGCTAACTTAAATAAGTCAGACAGAATAAGACAAATACCATAGGATTCACTCACATGCGGAATTTAAGAAACAAAAGGAAAAAGAGAGAGCGAGACAAACCAAGAAACAGACTCTTAACTATAGAGAACACACGGATGGTTGCCAGAGGGGAAGAGAGTGGGGGGATGGGTGAAATGGGTGACGGGGATTAAGGAGGGCACTTGTCATGAGCACTGAGAAATGAGCCGAATTGTTGAATCATTACATTGTATGCCTGAAACTAATATAAGACTGAGTGTTAATTCTACCTAATTTTTTTAAAAAAGGAAAAGAGAAAAGATTTACAGCAAACATGTGAGCATAGGTCGCTTGCGTGGTCTCTACCGCATGGTAAATTTGAATCAATAGATTGGAGTGTGCAGGGTCCTTCCATGGCTCTCATCTGGCCTTTAGGGGCTGAGCTTTTACTGGCCATTCCAGCCAAGCAAGGTGTAAATTTGCAGATGTCTCTGAACTCACGGTGGTGTTCCTTCCCACAGACTGAATCTGGGAGAAATCCAACTCGGCAGTACCTGGGGCATTGCCGTGCGGTGCATTTATACCAGGGAGCACCGGTGCGGGACGAGCCTGCCCGGAAGAAGCAGGAAGCGAAGGGGCGCCACCAGCCCCACTTTGAATTAAGCCCCATTTCCAGAATCAGACAGCAAGCATCAAAGACTATGGGGAAGTCAAGTCCCTTCATCGTTCTGGAAAGAGACTTGCCTGTGGGAGAGCCTTCTTGGCACTTCCAAAACCAAGAAGTACAGGCTGCTGAGATAGAAAGACTTTCCCTAGTGAGGGCACCCCTCGGCCTTCGCGGTTAACGTGCTTTGCAGACAGCCGGCTGCTGGATTCATTCCACAGCACTGAGCACCAGCACTGAAGGACAGGCCATTCAATCTTGGATTAAATCCCATTCAAAAAGTCCTATACCTCAGGACCATTTGATTCTGTTCTAAAGGTATATTAATCTTAGAGAACCGTGTGTTTAGTAAAGGGTAGATCGTAAAGGCTCTTCAAGTCACAAGAGATCATTAGAACAGGGCAGTCACTTTGGAACACAATCTGACAGTTTCACTGCAAGTCAAATACAGTCATCGTGTGACCTCGCAATTCCACTCGGAGGCTATGCACCCGAAGGAAATCAAAACATACGTTCACACAAAAACTTATAACCGAACGCTCACAACAGCATCATTCATATTAGCCCAAAAGTGAGAACAACCCAAACATCCGGCAAATGATGGATGAACCGGAATGCAGCCCACCACACATGGAATATTCTCCAGCCACAAACAAGACAGGGAGTCCCGATGCGCATGCCCACATGGCTAAACCCCGAAAACATTAAGCGAAAGGAGTCACACACAAAAGGCCACCGACCATATGAGTCCATGTATATGGAGTGTCCACAGTGGGCAAATTCATAGACACAGAAACCGACTGGCTGCCAGGGAAGGGGGGAGAGGGGCCGACTCGGGGTAATGGCTGAAGGGTGAGAGGTTTCTTTTTTCGAGATGCTCTAAAACTGACTGTGATGGTGGTTTACAACTCTGCAAACAGACTGAGAAACATCGAACAGTAAATTTTATTTGTTTTTTTCTTTCTTCTCAATTTTTTATGTAAAGTCGAGCTAGCATACGGTGCACTCTTGGTTTCAGGAGTAGAATTCAGTGATTCGTCACTGACACACAATACCCAGTGCTCATCCCAACAAGTGCCCTCCTTAATCCCCAATGCCCACCTAACCCATCCTCCACCCACCCCCCTCCATCAACCGCAGTGTGTTCTCTATCATTAAGGGTTGAATAGTAAATTTCTGAGGCCCCCGGGTGGCTCAGTGGGTGAAGTGTCCAACTCTCGGTTTTGCTCCGATCGTGATCTCACGGTTTCATGAGTTCAAGCCCCATGTCGGGCTCTGCGCTGATGGCACGAAGACTGCTTGGGATTCTCTCTCTCCCCTCTCTCTCTGCCCCTACCCCACTTGCTCTGTCTCTCAAAATAAATAAATAAACCTAAAAAGATTTTAATAAATAAACAAAATAAAGTAAGGTGAGCGTGAGCTCCTCCAGCTGCCCCTCAGGGCCCTGACTGCCCACCCTTGTCTGGGGGCTCAATACGCACGCATGTCCAGGCTTCCTTAGGAATCCCAGCACAAGGAAGTCAACAGATGACAATTGTTGAAAGATTCTTTGTTTTGCAGAACGGATTTGCTGCAACCGGCTAGTTCGTAAAACTGTCCCCTAGAATGTATTTTATCACAAACAAATCAATTTACATGCAACTTCTCCAGGTGAGGATCTTGAAACCCATGAGGAACCTGAGAATCCCAGGCTGTGGGAAATTTTATTTCCAAACCCCGTGTGTCTATAAGAGGCCGGCTGGTCTGCTTATGAGTCTCGAGCTGACTTTGTATCAGGCTCCGGTATTTCCAAGCTGTGGGTCTTCAGGGGGCCAATTTTCCTCCTCTGTAAAGTGAGGACTCTATTCCCACCGACAGCACTCTCGGAAAGGTGTACGGGAATAGCTAATACTCCGAGAGGGCCCCCTTTATTGAGGGGCTGCCGTGAGCCAGGCCCTGCTCTAAGCACTTGGCCTTGATGGATTCTCTCAATCCCTCCAGCAGCCCCTCGAGACACCCCATCTCACAGATGGGGTCCGGAGGAAAGTAATGGGAGCAATGAGGGCTCTGTTCTGGTAGTTTCTGGAGGAGTACAGCAGAGAAAGTTCTTTGCAAAGCTCAGGCGTTCCTCTTACCTTCAAAGTTTGTGTGGGAACAAAAGGCAAATCTGTGCAGACCGAGAAAGCAGATTAGCGGTTGCCTGAGTCTGAGAACAAGGATTAAACTGTAAACAGACACAAGGGATCTTATTGGAAGGAATGAAAAAACTCTGAAACTAGATTATGGTAATGGTTGCACAGCTCCGTAAATTTGCTTTAAAAAAAAAAAGAAAAAACGGGTGGGTGTTGTGGCATGAAAATTATTTTTCAAAAGTTTGCATTGAGATGAAAAAGCAAGCTTGGAAGGGGAAGGGGTGGGTGTTTTCAAAAGTCTGAAAATCCTTTGATGCTTCTCCCATTGGCAGGTGGGGGCCTATGTTCTTGGAATCTAGGCAGGTTTATGGCTGTCTGGACCAGGAGAGGATAGTGGAGGTGACACTACGCGACTTCAGCTTTGTTCACTGGGACGCTCTCCCAAGGCCGCCAGGCTGTGAAGACGTCCCTGAGCAAGGGCTTCAGCCGATAATCCCCGGGGGGCCTGCATTCAAGTCGCCCCCACCCCACCCCCGGCTGTAGGTGAAGAAGCCTCCAGATGATTCCAGACCCCAGTCACTCTATTCTTCCTGGTTGAGGTCCCAAACATCATGCAGCAGAGACAGTATGTCCTCGCGATGTCCCCTGGGAATTCCTGACCTGCGGTTTGTAGGCTCTTGTTTGTGGCTTATGGCTGTTAATATGGGAGCAACAGCAAGGTGCCGAGGGGGGGTTGACTGGAGCCCTTGAAGCTGGCGCTGATTCAGGATGTCTGAATCTATCAAGGACAGCCTAAGGCAAAACTCTACTCCGCAGCTGGTGCAGAACGTGCCCCAGCCTCTGCTCACAGGGAGCTCCTCAAAATACCTGCCACCCCTATTTGTAAGCCCTCAAAGACAGCAGGCACCCTTGCAACCCAGTGAACATCCCCATTTCTTTCCCTACTTACGTCTTCTTTGGCTGCAGCCAGAATGAAAAGGTCAACCACACAATAAAGGGCCTCTTGGTCATCATTTTCTAGCAACTGCTACTGTATCCCAGGGCCTGGGACAGGCAGATGTGGATGTTCTCACCTTTGAGGGGCTCAAAGTCTACTGGGAACGATATACAAACCGTCTAATTATTTACCTAATTCTTTTTTTTTAACGTTTATTTATTTTTGAAAGAGAGCGCATGAGCGGGGAAGGGGCAGGGAGAGAAGGGGGACAGAGGATCCGAAGCAGGCTCTTTGCTGGCAGCAGCAAACCGGACGCGGGGCTTGAACCCATGAACCGAGAGATCATGACCTAAGCCAAAGTCGGACGCTCAACTGACCGAGCCACCCAGGTGCCCTAATTATTTGCCTAATTCTTATCACTCTCTTAATACCCACTTTTTCCACTGGACTGTAAACTCCTTAAGAAATTGGGTCTCTTTTGCTAACTTAGTTTTTCCCAGAAGGCACTCGATATAGATTTACTGAGTGATTGAATTGAATTGCCAAGTGACAACCTCTTCAACAAAAGTCCAACCAAGATTCAGAGCAAACCATGCATTATGTCACTGCTAAAAGCAACCTAGGCCAGTGGGAAGGTGCTCGGAGGAGAAATTAAACGCTTAGGGTGGTTAGGGTGGGTGGGCCCTCCCAGGACCACATGCCACGCACATGCTCTAAGCTCACTGTCGCTGACCCACTACAGGGTACTATCTGAAACCCACTTCAAGTCTTTTGCTCCCGTTCTAAAACTCCGCCAGTCTCAAACTTCGTGGGGATCCTCTCCGTCTACCCCCTACACCACCACCACCCCCACCAACTACCCCCACCCCACCCCCACCCGCTCTGGGGAAGAAACTCAAATTTCAGAGTCTATGATCCCAGTCCTTTACCACCTCAGCCCCAATCTCCTAAAACCAAAGCAGGTTCATGCTTGCAGCCCGAACTCAGATCACAGACTTTTGGCTCTCTCCCCTCCCCTGGATCATTTTCATTTCCGTGCTGAATGTGATAGGCCTTGTCGACATCAGAAATGAGGACCGTGGCCTCCGATGAGGGCAGGAGACGGACACACATTGTAGTCTTGTAAACACGACTCAGCCCCGGAAGCTCCTGGGGTGGCTGAGGCGAGCAGGGCCCTGCAATAGGAAGAGTCTGGAGTCAATTCCAGCCAGGTCCTCTGCAGACCCCAGTGCCAAAAATAATGACGCTGCCACGCTGCCTGTGGTCTGCAGCTCGGTACATCTTCCCACTATAATTAGATCACTGGAGACCTAGCCAATGAAAAAAAGATTTATTCCAGCCTGTGCTCCCTCCCCAGCTACACCTGTAAGGCCCTGGTTTGCCTTCCTAATCCCTGAATCAAGCCTCCTTTCTGGGCTCCAAGTAAGAAAGTCAGAAGCAGGAAGTACTTCCTCCCACAAGCGCGTCCTCCCTACTCCTGGCTCTGGGAGCAAAGTCTTTCTTTCCTGTTTTGCTCGAGTTCTTTTTTTTCCCCCCTATTCAAAAAAAAAAATGTTAATATCTCCCCTTCTAGAGTCTTTAAATGGAAAACATGGGACGCTCAGAAGTTCAAAGGCTTATAAATTCTATAGAGCCATGCCTCAGAGATATTGCTTGTTAGGTCCCAGATCACAGCAATAAAGCGAATACCACAGTAAAGCAAGTCAAATGAATACTTTGGTTTCCCAGGGCGTGTAAAAGTTATGTTTACACTATACCGCAGTCTACTAAGCACGCGGTAGCATTATGTCTAAAAAACCAAAGTGCGTACTTTAATTTTAAAATACTTTATCGCCAGAAAAAAAGACTCACCGTCACCTGAGCTCTCAGCAAGTCGTAACCACTGATCACAGATCACCATAACAAATATAATACTGAGTTTGAAATGTTGCTTGAACTACCAAAATGTGACACGAAGACACAAAGGGAGCAAATACGGTTGGAAAAATGCTGCTGACAGAACTTGCTCAATGCAGTTGCCACAAACCTTCAATTTGTAAAAAAAAAAAAACACACACACACACAAAACAAAACAAAACCACAGTATCTGGGAAGCACAGTAAAGCAAAGCGCGATAAAACGAGGTACGCCTATAACCAGTATTAGACTTTTTTTTCTTGTCCCCTTGGTTTGCAGGCTGAGTCACGTGCTGCCTTTGTTCTCCCCAGGAGATGATGGTCACTCTTCACGCTGACTGGCGATGGGGCCACCTCCCGGGGATAGAGGCCATGAGGGCTTCAGGACAGACCTGAATCCACTAGACCGGCAGTGTGCTCGAACTCTCTGGGCCTCAGTTTCCTCACCGGAAAGTGATATCGACCTCACAGGCCCTGGACTGAATTGAACAAGAGGACGAGGGCCATCCCTGAACCTAATAAACGTTCAGTGAAGCTCTCTTCCTCACCCCTCTAAGGGCACCCCCATGTAGAGAGCTCCAAGGCTAGAACCTGAGGAAGACTGTAGCTATGAAATCAAAGCCACAAAATATCAGAGGTAGAACCATTAAGGGTGCAGAAGTGTCTATGTGAGGAGGTGACTGTCGCCCCAAAGCTGTTTCTGCTCCTGCTACGACCCTTGTTTCAATGTACGTGACGCCTACGCTCCCCACCCTCCAACCTTTGCCCACCCTGCTGCTTGGCTGCGGAGGTCATGAGCCCGAACAGAGGTCCCCCTGGGGACCCCACGCTGCCATCGTGGAAGAGGAGCTGGAAGGAAGGGAGGATGAAAAGGGACAGGGGTGTTTAGGCTGGAGGGTGCCTGGCAGCGGGAACGCCTTGGAGAGCAAAGGCGAGACAGTGGGGTTTGAGTGAGCTGGAAAGATTCTCACATGTTCCGGTGTGAGTTCTAACATAACCGTGAAGGCTCCAAAGTCACAGCCCAGAAGGTAGCCCCAGGTGCTCAGGGATGCCGGCAGGAAGAGGAGGGGCCTTGAGAACAAGCGTTCATCTCAGAGGCACTCTCTACAGAAACGATTTCAAAATTCAGCTTTAAAAAAAAAAAAAGTGAACATAGGAGCTTAACGATACGTGATTTATGAAGGGCGATTTTGCAGGATCTTGCAAAATCCTTTAAAATATGTATCTACTTTGACCCAGCAATTTCATTTCCAAGAATCTCTCCCAAAGATTTAGTGATTCCAAATGCAATGTGGGGACCTTGTTTGACTTCCGCTCCAAACAGACTAACTAAAAAGATATTTGTGAGACGATGGAGAAGGTTTGAATCCTGGCCGGATATTCGATAGTGAGTAATATCACCTCTAAGTAGAAATCGTTATTCATTTTTTATTAACAGAAGCCCATGGTGTATTCAGATTGCCCTGGGGTTTTTTTAATTATTATTTTTGTTTTATTGTTCATTGTGGTAAAAGAGACATAGCATAAAATCTGCGATCTTAACCACCATCCTTCACCAGAATTCTTTCTATTTTGCCACACTGAAACTCTGTCCCCATTAAACACCAACTTCCCCTCCTCCCAGGCTCTGGCAACCACGCTTTCACTGTCTGTCTCTATGAATTTGATTATTCTAGGTACCTCACGTAAGTGGAACGGTACGGTATTTGTCTTTCCTTTTCTTTGGCTTCCTCTTCTTAGCATTGTAATACCTTCGGGGTTCATCTGTGTGGTAGTATGTGCCAGAATTTACTTCCCCTTTAAGGCTGGAAGATTATTCTATTTAGGGCTCCGGGACCCAATTGCAATGTGTGGGGGAGGGAGATCCTCCCACTCAAACGACAAGCAATGAATGCTCTAGATGCCTGAGTGTTCTACAAGTCAACTCAACTCTGACACTATCTACCTGGAGACAGCACAGGTTAAGGATTCAGCCCTAGAAGACTGTCCCCGCCCCCGCCCCCGCCCCCTACCCACTTCAGATGCCAGTCACAAGCACTTCAGACCAACTGGCTATGAATCACAGCTTTCCATAACCTCCTGCCCTTTGGATGCTATTAATTTGCTAGAGGAGCTCTCAGAACTCAGAGGAACATTTTATTTACTTGGTTACTATAAAAAGATACAAGTCAGGAACAGCCAGATGGATGAGAGGCATAAGGTGAGGTGTGGGGAGCCCTCTCCAGGTGTTCCACTCTCCCCACATCTCCACAGACTCACCAACCCAAAAGCTCTCCGAACCTGTCCTTTGGGGGTTTTATGGCTGCTTCACTACACAGGCACGATTGATTAAATCATTGGCCATTGGCCACTGGGTCCACCTCCAGCCCCTCTCTGTTCCCAGGGGGTGGGGCAGGGGTGCTGAAAGCTCCAACCCTCCAGTCACACGGTTAATTCTCCTGACAATCAGTCCCCATCCTTGGGTGCCTCCCAAAGTCACTCATTAATTTGACAAAAGACACCTTTATCACTCCCCTCATTTGGGAGTTTTAAGAACTCCACCAGAGGGGCGCCTGGGTGGCTCAGTTGGTTAAACATCCGACTTTAGCTCAGGTCATGATCTCACGGTTTGTGGGTTCGAGCCCCGCATCAGGCTCTGTGCTGACAGCTCAGAGCCTGGAGCCTGCTTCAGATTCTGTGCCTCCCTCTCTCTCTGATCCCCCGCCCCCCGTGCTCTCTCTCTCTCTCTCTCTCTCAAAAAATAAATACACAATGAAAAATTTTAAAAAAAAAGAACTCCACCAGAAATGGGGACAAGGACCCAAAATATGTTTCTTATTGTAGGTCACAATATCATATATTCCATCGTATGTACTGCTAAAAAAAAAAAAGAAAATTAAAACAAGCCCAAAATGAAATCATTTGTCTCCCCATGACAGCAAACCAAGATAATCACAGCTTCAACCTGTCTCAGGATGGGACCTTACAATTTCCTGGTCAGCACTAGTGAGGTCATCTGCGTGATAAAAACCCTGCCAGTCAAAAACAATATGCCCTAAGGGGAGGGTGGGGGATGGGTATTGAGGAGGGCACCTTTTGGGATGAGCACTGGGTGTTGTATGGAAACCAATTTGACAATAAATTTCATATATTGAAAAAAAAATTAAAAAAAAAAAAAACAAGATGCCCTGACCTGAAACCATCTTTTCTTCCCTTTTGCTAGTAACTCCCTGCCCCACCCTCCTTCCTATAAAAACCTTCCATTTTGTGCAACCCTCCAGAGTTCCCCTCCACCTTCTGGATAGGATGCTGTCTCGATTTGTGAGCTTAACAAAGACCGTTAGATCTTCAAATTTACTCAGTTGAATTTTGTTTTTTCACAGCACACGTGGGATACCTGGGTGGCTCAGTCGGTTCAGCGTCTGACTCTTTTTTTTTTTTTTTTTTAATTTATTATTGAGAGACAGAGAGAGAGCATGAGCAGGGGAGGGGCAAAGAGAGGGGGAGACACAGAATCCGAAGCAGGCTCCAGGCTCTGAGCTGTCAGCACAGAGCCCAATGCAGGGCTTCGAACTCACAAACCGGAGATCATGACCTGAACAGAAATTGAACGCTTTACCGACCGAGCCACCCAGGCGCCCCAAGTGTCTGACTCTTGACTTCAGCTCAGGTCATGATCTCACTGTTCATGAGATCGAGCCCCACATCAGGCTCTGCGCTGTCAGTGTGGAGCCTGCTTGGGATTCTCTCTCTCCCTCTCTCTCTCTGCCCCTCCCCTGCTCATGCTCTCTCTCCCAAAATAAATAAATAAACTTAAAAAAAAAAAAAAAAAACCATACATACCACATTGTGTTTATCTATTCATCCATCAGCGCACCCTTGAGTCACGTCCACCTCTGGGCTGTGAAGAGAGCTGCGGTGAAGAAAAACCTTTTCGAGACCCTACTTCCAGTTGTTTTGAGCAAAAGTATTCATTTTTATAGCCTGATAATAAAATTGTGGTCACGTTACTACAACAAAGCCCTGATCTCTTAGACACACGCTCTCAGGCATTTATGGAAGAAGCTGTTAGCTGCGATGCGATGGGAAGTTGCTCAGATAGAAGAGGGACGAAAGCTACTGGCAGAAGGGAGGAGGGGAAGGGACAAAGAGGGGAAGAAATGTATTTTGTCGTGAAGAGCCACTGGTGACAGCCAAGGAGACCCCCAACTAAGGTGTCTCACCCTGGCCCCTTAGTGAGCCAGTTTGAGCCAGATTGGAGCTGAGGTCTTGCACAGAAGTCCCCTCAGCTGACGTGAAGTTACCTTTAGCTCATGATAAGACTAAGATCTCCTCCTATACACCAATTCACGATGTATACACCATCAGGTCGACATACCACGCATGTGCGGTTGAACCAAAGTGTCAATGCCAGCTCCCTGCCTCCGCCCCCTAGTACACTGAATAAAAGCTGCAGGTACTGACCCCACGGAGACAGTGCCTGCAGCTTTTATTCAGTGTACTAGGGGGCGGAGGCAGGGAGACCTCTCTCCCTGTGACCCCACGGAGACAGTGCTTTGAGACCTCTCTCCCTGTCTCCTTACTGATAACAAGTAATCAAAAGTTCTTTGCTTTCCACACTTCCTCCAGCCGAGTTCAGTTTGGTGCACCCCAAGCGGTGAACTCCTTGAGTTCAGTTACAAAATGATACCAGAGCTTAAATTTGCATTAGATCCAGCAGGGGTGGGCGGGAGTAGAGCTGAAACAAAATGGAACAGTTGGATAATTACTGACACTGGGTGATGGATAAGTGGGAGTTTACCAACCTACTCTCTCCTTTTGCATTTGCCAGTAATTTTTCATTGAAAAAAAAAAAAGCTTAAAAACAGATATGGAAATGGATGTAGAGATACATATTCATAGCAAAATAAAACACAAACTAAATGTACGATAACAGAGGTTTGTTAAATAAGTTATGATACATTTATATTACAGAATACACAAAGCAGCCTTTTAAAATAATTTTATTGAGTATATGTTACGTACAGGGATAGATATTTATAATATATTGTAAAATATTAAAAAGCAAGACTATTAAAATTATGCACAGTGTTCTTCTACTTTTGTTTAAAAAGGTAAACATATCTATACAGAAGGCTGTCACCAAAATGTTACTGGGGGCGGCGCCTGGGTGGCTCAGTCGGTTGGGAATCCAACTTCGGCTCAGGTCATGATCTCTCGGTTCATGGGTTCGAGCTCTGTGCTGACAG
The DNA here is from genome assembly GCF_022079265.1 of Lynx rufus. Lineage (NCBI taxonomy): Eukaryota > Metazoa > Chordata > Mammalia > Carnivora > Felidae > Lynx > Lynx rufus. The sequence continues at coordinate 105,331,301 of NW_025814834.1, read as the reverse complement.
CTCAGAGCCTGGAGCCTGCTTCCAATTCTGTGTCTCCTTCTCTCTCTGCCCCACCCTCCCATGCACTCTCTCTCTCTCTGTCTCTCAAAAATAAGGAAAACTAATTTTTAAAAAAATTTTTTTAATAAATAAATAAAACATTTAATACAATTTTTTTTTTAAAGTTACCAGATTACCTTTGGGTAGTGTTTGCCTTTGTCTCCTGGCATTTCTTAATTTTTCTACAATGAGCATGAATCACTGTTTGGTGAAAAATATTTTTAAAAGAAAGCATTCCTTGGGGTGCCTGGGTGGCTTCAGTCAGTTGGACATCTGACTACTGATTTCAGCTCAGGTCAGCATTTCACAGTTCATGAGATCGAGCCCCACGTCAAGCTCTGCGCCTGGAATTCTCTCTCTCTCTCTGCCCCTCCCCCACTCATTCTCTCTCTCTCTCTCTCTCTCTCTCTCTCTCTCTCTCTCTCAAACTTTTCTTTAGAAAAAAAGACGTTACGGGGCGCCTGGGTGGCTCAGTCGGTTAAGCGTCCGACTTTGGCTCAGGTCACGATCTCGTGGTCCGTGAGTTTGAGCCCCGCATCGGGCTCTGTGTTGACAGCTCAGAGCCTGGAGCCTGTTTCAGATTCTATGTCTCCCTCTCTCTCTGACCCTCCCCTGTTCATGCTTTGTCTCTCTCTGTCTCAAAAATAAACGCTAAAAAAAAAATATTAAAAAAAAAGACGTTACACCTGCATTCATAGCCACCTTGACAATTTCAACAGCTTCTCCTGCGTACATGTGTGTAAGAGTGTGTATGGGAGTGTCTGAGCGTGAGTGTGTGAATAGGTGTGCGTGTGTCTGGATGTGGGTGAATGTATGTGGGTGCCAGTGTGTCTGAGTGTGTGTGCGTGTGTATGTGTGGTAAGACCCCTTAAACATCTACTAAATACAATCACTAGGTGGTGTTTGGGTGCCAACCACATTCCTAATGTGAAGGGTTATTCATTCGTTAATGAATAATCTCATCAGGAACCATTAGCAATCAAAGCCATATTCCTGAGGCTGACAGATCAATCCATGTCCTGGTTAAGACCCTTTGGTCAGTGTCATAAACCAACCCGGGAAGAACCAGTCTGGGGAGAATGTGCTCCACAGACCCCTAGGGGCTGTGACAGCAAAACCACTTTCATCATAACATCAAAACATCGTTTGCCTTCTCCCCTGCATTCTGTCACGAGCATACAGTGGAGTTTTCCAGAGGCTATTTGACCATGACCTCACAACAGACTGAATGGAGAAGCAGGGGTAAGCAGGAAACCTTACATCAAAGAGATTTGCAAAAGGGTTTATTGTCAGTATTTTTCAATGAATTGATAAATATTTTTTAAACGTCTGAGTTTTTCTTTTTAATATTTATTTATTTTTGAGACCGAGGGAGACAGAGCACGAGTGGGGGAGGGGCAGAGAGAGCGGGAGACACAGAATCTGAAACAGGCTCCAGGCTCTGAGCTGTCAGCACAGAGCTTGACGCGGAGCTTGAACCCATGAACCATGAGATCGTGATCTGAGCCGAAGTCAGACGCTTAACCGGCTGAGCCACCCAGGCGCCCCTAAACGTATCAGTTTTAAATTCTGATTTATTAAATACCCACAAACATAATCCACAGAAACAAAACCTCTTTGGAGTCCTCAACGATTTTTAAAGTGTAAAGGAATTCTGACACCAACACTATTTGATAGCCACGGTCTTAAATGAACAAACAGCACAACACAAGTTCTTAATGAGGACACAAAGTTATGTCACCGGACACAATGGCGGTGGGCCCTATAGGCAGAGAACCCGGACCCGGGACCCCGGGCAGCCTTGCCTTGATTTCTCCCTTTCTGGGGTCAGGGGCTCTGGTCTCTGCTTCTCTTTGCAACTTAACCCCCACTCCCTCTCTCCCCGCAGCCCCTCATTCTCAACTCCTCTTTGCTGTACGGGACAGGAACGGCTGCCCGGAGAAACCACGCCACTGGCCCACCTTGGTTTTGGCCTTGTGGGAGGAAGAAAGCGCTTCCCAGAGAGGGAGACACCTGTAGACGCCCCGAGAGCTGTGTATTTCAATCATTCTGCTCACTGAGACCCATGAGGCCTTCCATCCAACTTCCCCATGGCACCGCCGCCCCCTCCCAGTCTCTGCCAGCCTTGGGCCACCTCCCAGAGTGCTGCCACCTCAGCCATCTGAGACCACAGCTCAGCCAGGTCACTCCCTCATCAAACACCTGAATGGCCACCGTCAATGCCTAATAGACCTAATAGTCAAGGCCGACCACAATCTGACTCCAACAGACCGCCCCAGTATCAAACCCCTTGTCCCCCTTTCCACACCCCACACTCCAGCCACAGAGAACGGGTCTGTGCTGTTGCCAGCGCACCTGCTTCCCCTTCCTTCCTCCCTGGCGTTGCCCATCCGTCACAAATGCCCTCCCTCCACTTCTGTGGACGGGTGCCCCTCCCAAAACACTGCTTCAATGCCACTTCCAACAGGAAGCATTTCCTTCCTCCTTCCCCACTCGTCCAGAATAGCACGGCCCTTCCCCTCCCCCGTCCCCTCTTGGAACCCTCAGTTCAGCTCTGCTTTATTGTCCTTATTAGGTCCCGGCTTCTGCGAAGAACTGTCCAACAATAAAAAATAAATATGTGGTCTTTGTCCCCAGTTCTTGGCACAGAATTCCTAAAATCTTTGGGATTTGCTCTGTTTTGTATGAGCTTGAGACAGATCTAGGGGGGTGATGGGGCGGGCTGGATAGCTTCAGGATCCGCCTGATGGCCAGAATGGCCAACCAGTGATTAGAGGGGTGGCCCTTCCGGCCCCACCCCAACCTCGGGGAAGAGAGAGGCTTCACCAATGGCCCAGGATTTGATCCGCTGCAGACTGAACTCAGTCACCAATGGCCCAGGATTTGATCCGTCACGCCTGCCTAATGAAACCTGGACAACACCCCCCCAGCAATGGGGTTCAGCAGCCTGCAGGCTGGGAACTCGGGGCAGTACTGGGAGGCTGCAGCTGGAGAAGGCCCCCAAGGTCCGCATACACCCCTCTTCCATTCGCTTGTTCCTGGGCTGTTGTTCCTTTATAATAAACCAATAAAGGTGGAGTAAAGTGTTTTCCTGAGTTGTGTGAGTCATTCTGGCAAATTATCAACCTTCCAGATTACAGGCAGTCGGAAGGAAGGTGGCCCCTGGGTCTTGCAGCTGGCATGTGAACCGGGGAGACGGTCTTGTCCGACTGAGCCCTTCAGCGCCAGAATGGAATTGAATGGTTAGGCACCCAGTTGGTGTTGGAGGATTGCAGAGTTGGTGTGCGAATAAAACACATCTGGTGTCAGCAGTGGTGTCGACCCTTTGCACGCCCCCCGGGAGCCATGCCAGGGCCTGGCATACAGTGCCGGAAGTGACACGGCGGAGGAGGAAGCGCTATGCTGGGGCACTCGGCCTGGCCTGGCCAGCACCGTTACGCCAGGCCGGGCTCATCCCCTCTCTGTGCCTCCCCTGTGCAACAGGGAACTGAAGCGCATAATCTCCAAGGCCCCTTCATATAAACCGGGTTAATGCCAGTCTCCGATTCGATAAAGCCTCAGAACCCAGGTCATTATCAATAACACTTGATCAGTTGTTGGCAAAAATCCATTTTTTTAATATTTAATTATTTTTGAGAGAGAGCGCACGCGCGTGCGTGCACCCGGGGGAGGGGCAGACAGAGGTGGGGGACCGAGGATCCCCAGCGGGCTCCACGTGGACAGCAGCAAGCCGGGTGCGAGGCTTGAACTCACCAGATCATGACCTGAGCCAAAGTCAGAGGCTCAGCCGACTGAGCCACCCTGGTGGCAAAAATCAATTTTTGGAAAAAAAAAAAAAAAGTGGTGGCAGTTTTTAAAACCACACAAACTTTTTAAAGAACTTAACTCAGCCAGGGGAATTTTTTTTCTTCTAAATAGGCACAGACTCAGCTAAATCTCTACTGGGTTTTCTTTTTTCCAGGTCAAGTTCCCTTATTTGCTGCCCATATATAAATTCAACCTTCTAATTTGGGTATTAATTTGTCATTCCTCCCCACTGTGGCTCCCAAGGTTTCTGAGCCCCGAATCATTTGTGACTTTAATGAAGGAACCGTTGGTCCTTCTCTCCTGGATCGTTAATAAAGAGGCTCAGGGAAGCGGGATCCTGTGGCTTCCCCCTCTTCCCACCTGATGGATGACTGGTGCTCGTCACCCTCTGTAGCCGCCCCTCTACATTCCTCACCCACAGGAGCACACTCTACTCCTACCGGAGCAAAGAAGCCATCATTTTTCAGGCAGCTTGGAGGGGAGGCTCGCCTTCCCAGCTGCATCTGTTTTCTCCGCATCTCTGCTCGCAAAAGCTTCCGTCATCCACCTCCTTTTCCCCCACAACACCCCACTGTCCTCTCTAGCTCCTAATGATGTAAACGCAGGCGGTAGCTGGCCAGTTTGGAGAAATCTGCATGCCATTTTGCCCTGACACCCATTTTATTCTCCCTCCATCTGTTGATAAAATCTGCACTCAGGAGCCCCACTGGAGCTATGTGGGTCTCCCAGCCTTTCAAAGGGACTCATGTGACAGTATGGACCTGAGACAGCAGTTCTGGGCAGGGACACAGGACTGAGTCCGAGGCTGGACAAGATAATAACTAGCCCTCGAGATTTACAGCAGTCACACTTTCATGCCATAGCTCACAGTAGTGTATGGGAGAGGCCAGCAGAGAATCCCAGGCTGGAGGCTTCAGAGAGGACTTCTCAGGTCTGCCCAGGGTTCCTTAGGGAGTCACGCTCAGGTGTGGCCAAGGCATTCACCTGCCCAAGGAAGGTGGGCACCTTCCAGGAGCCCGACTTTTGGGGGAGGTTTAACAAGACTCTTACAACCCAACCTGGTCATTCTGAAACTCCAGCATATTTACCTTAGGTGGTTGCCCCCAGAGAGGCACCTCCCGGGGATCTATTGTCCAGGTTCAGGGAGCCATCCCTGACGTGACCCAACTAATGGGAGCTCGCTCGTGGATGAGTGACAGGTAGAGACGACACCAGATGGGGTTGTCACACAAAGGAAACTTTATTTGCACCAAATACGGAGATAAAGGGAAATAACTTCCAAAGCTGTGACTCCTCGGCAGCATTTTTATTTAGGGTTTGGGATGAATATTCAGAAAGGGGAGCCTTGTCATTGCATGCAAAGATGGGCGTAAGGTTGCGTAGATATACTTAGAAAACAGGCCTATGCCTGCTTTGAATGTTCTATTACTGCAGCTTGAGCTCCTCCTAGGGCAGAGACTGTAACACTATAATGAAGCAGAGGTAACTGTCAAGGTAACTGACAAGGGGGCTTGCTCCAGTATAAACTAGAGGGGCTCCTCTGGGTTTGCTATCTAGGGTCAGGAATGTGGGATCTTGCTTGTTTTTGAAACAGCCCTGGGAGTTTTTACCGATGATTTATTGTCACTGATTTGGTTAGGATATTTCCTGGCCTGGGAGAGACGGTTAGTTTTTGCATTGCTTTTGTTCTTTAAGAGCCTGAACGACTGAGGATTTTTGCATTTCTTTGTAATTCTGAGACCTCCTCGGAAGTTCTGGGAGAAGTGTTGTTCTACTAGCTAGTAGAGCCGGTAGGGCAGGGCGAGGTCCTAAAATGACTTCTCCTGTGTCACAAACGCTACGTCTCATCTTTCTGTTTCCAGGGACCCCTCACTCTTTCTGCTTAGACCTCCTCACCACCAGCTCCACCGATGGCACAGACTACAAGGTAATGACTAGGTATCACACGTGTCCAGCCAAATTGCAACATGGGTTTGTACAATCCGTAACCTCCTAAAATCCAGGGCCTAGGGGAGTCTTCGTGCAGTAGACCTAGTCATCTCCAAGGATAGGAGAAGGGACAGCCCCGTGTTCAAGGACTGGGCCTCCAGGAACCCAGGTGCACACATGTAAACACACACACACACACACAACACAGTGCCTGGGTTAGGTGCCCAGGCCCACACTTCCACAGCATTAATTGTTCACTTGTCCAACACCCCCGCTCACCCCCACATCCCTCACCCAGCTGCTGTCAGCCCTTGGAGAGAAGAGATGTATAACATTTGCACCTGGATCCCAGCCCTATGCACGGCCTGGCTCCAAACAGGAGTCCCGAATGTTGCCAAGGCGAACTGAGGTGTGGGGGGCAGTGCCATTTGGCCCCTTGAATGTCTTTTCCCTGCAGAAGCAGGGCAGATGTACCCTAGGTGGGCTTTATGCCGGCAGCACAGAGTGGGGTGCTCCATGACTCTTTCTTCTTTGGATCCAACGGCATGGGGAACTGGTGGGCAGGGAAGGGGGGGTCAGGGCAGGGAGAGGGGACTGCCTATCCTCTGGGGTTCTTAGCAGGAGGAGGGATCACAGCTGAACACCAAGCCCAGTGCCTGGCAGGTGGTAAATTCTCAATGAGTGGCATTTGTGGTTGTCACTTTAGGTCCACCCTGGAACACGCAGTGTGCAAAGTCCTACTCCATCCCCCACACGTGGTACACAATTCCATCCTCGTCCCTCTGACCAGTTACTTGAGGGGCAAATTGGACCTTTTCAGATGCTCTGGAGGTACATGGAGCTTAGGGTTGCCAGATTCATCAAATAAAAACATAGGATGCCCCATTACCTTTGAATGTCAGATAAACAATACAATAAATTTCGAGTGTAAGTATATCCCAAATATTTCATGGAACATACTTACACTAAAAAAGTTTTCATTGTTTGTCTGATACTCAAAGGTAACGGAGCACCCTGTATTTTACCCATCAATCCTGGTGAAGCTCTCATTTGATGGGATCTGACCTTCGCCAGGCCAACCGTACCTCATTTTGAAGGCTCTGACCCATTCTCCGTGACGAGAGCATCCTGAAGCTATGGTTGAGAGATTTCCCAACTCTTTTGTAACTGGTATAGGGGCGAATCAAAGAGCATGAAAGTGGGGTGCCTGGGTGGCTTAGTGGGTTGGGCGGCCAACTATAGCTCAGGTCATGATCTTGCAGTCTGTGAGTTCGAGCCCCACGTCGGGCTCTGTCCTGAGCACTCAGGTCCTAGAGCCTGCTTCCGATTCTGTATCTCTCTCTCTGCCCCTTCCCTGCTTGCTCTCAGTCTCTCTCTCTCTCTCTCTCTCCCTCTCTCTCTGTCAAAAATAATAAACAATAAAAAAAAATTTTTTTTTAATTCAAAGAGCATTAAAGTATAAACCAGAAGCTTTCACTTCCCGGTACCTGCCACTTGCTGGGCTCACTCACAACCTCACGGGCATTCCTGCTGGGGAGCAGATCCCATAATGACATCACAGCTGGACTCCATAATTTTGTGGTCATTTTCGGTTAATTAAAGCAATCTCATTCTGGCTTTTAAGGGTCTGTCTTATTCATCTTAGAACTTCAGTCTCATTTTCAATTCAAAGCACTCCCTGCCCCTCCAGCACAGGCCACGTTCGTGGACCTTGCAGCTGGGGAGGAGAGGGACAGGGAGGAGGTGCTGACCTCTTCTCCCACTTCCCAGTGTTTGCCCCTCCGGGTTTGGGGGGCGGGGCAGAGAAAGGAGGAAAACAGATGTCCCCTGCAGGACTTCCCCAGGAGGCTACTGTCCTCTCCCAGAGCCTAATGCCACTCCAGTTAGGAGGCGTGAAATCCCTCGTGAGAGGCACCCCATCGTCCAGTTGAACCCCAACTATGGGCCTCCCTTCACCTTCCTCTCTGACAATGCCTCTGGCCCATGCTGCAAAGGTCCTGGCCAGCCAAGCCCATTCCATTCACTCTGTGGGGCCTGTGGGCACAACTCCTGTTTCTTCCTGGTACTCGAAGGGGTCTTCTTTGCCCCCTGCCCACGGGCTACCCTCACCAAGCTCCCGTCTCAATATCCCGCAGCATCAGACTCCCCAGAAGCAGGCTCTAAAATGAGCATTTGTGAACAGGTGAATTATTAAGAACGCTCCCAGTAGGAACGTGTTACAGAGTTGGGGTTGGGGCAGCGGGGGAAGACAGATAGGGAAGGAGAAAAGCCAAGAAAGGGTCTGATTTCACCTCGTAGGCCAGGAAATTATGGCTTCAGCAGCCAAGGCTGGCCCACCACCCATATTATGTGGTCTCTGAGCTAAGAATGGTTTTGGATTTTTTTCATGCAAAATGTAAAAATCTTCAGCCTCAATAGATATTGTCTCTCGACCTGTAAAGCACACAATAGTTCTATCTAGCCCTTTATGGAAAAAGTTTGCTGACTCCTGGATAGTATGTACTCTTTGATTGGATCCTGGCTTGACAAACTGCCTGTGAAATGCATTTAGGGCATAATTAGAACATTTTTACTACGAACTGATGTTAGGTGATATTAGAAAATTTGTTAGAGATGTATGCTTAATTATTTAGGGTTGAAATATCATGATGATTATAATTTGCTTTAAATACTTCAATAAAGCAAATGAGGCACATATGGTAAAATGTTAATGATTCTGAAGTCCAGGTGATGGATTTCATTATGCAGTTCTCATTACTGTATGTTTGAAATTTGTATAATTAAATATTATGAAATTAATATACATCTTCCTTTTTTTCATCTTCCATATCTAAGCCATCAACTAAGTCCCGTCTATTTTACTGTCTACAATGCTTCCAGACCTGTCCCTCTCCTTCATCCCAGCGACCAGAGTTTCAGCCCAGGCCTTCATCAAAAACCACACAGTGGTGCAGAATCATGCAGGCAATAAAAAAAAAAAAACAAATAGGGGCGCCTGGGTGGCGCAGTCGGTTAAGCGTCCGACTTCAGCCAGGTCACGATCTCGCGGTCCGTGAGTTCGAGCCCCGCATCAGGCTCTGGGCTGATGGCTCAGAGCCTGGAGCCTGTTTCCGATTCTGTGTCTCCCTCTCTCTCTGCCCCTCCCCGTTCATGCTCTGTCTCTCTGTCCCAAAATAAATAATAAACGTTGAAAAAAAAATTTTTTAAATAAAAAAAAAATAGACCTATATATGATTCCTTCTTTCAGCAAATACAGTCGACCCTTGAACAACACAGGGGTTGGGGCACTGAACCCTTCCATGCAGTCACAAATCCGTGTATAATTTTAACTCCCCCCAAAACCTAACTACTAGTAAGCTTACCGTTGACCAGAAGCCTTAATGATAACATAAACAGCTAATTAACAGATACTGTGTGTGCTATATATGTATTACATACTGCATCCTTACAGTAAAGGAAGTTAGAGAAAAGAGAATGTTCTTAAGAAAATCATGGGGCGCCTGGGTAGCTCATTCATTTGAGCATCTGACTTCAGCTCAGGTCATGATCTCACAGTTTGTGGGTTCGAGCCCTGCGTCAGGCTCTGTGCTGACTGCTCAGAGCCTGGAGCCTGCTTCGCATTCTGTGTCTCCCTCTCTCTCTGTCCCTCCCCCGCTAGTGTTCTGTCTCTCTCTGTCTCTCAAAACTGAATAAAAAATATTTTTAAAAAATCATCAGGAAGAGGAAATACATTGACAGTGCTGCACTGTATTTATCAAATAAAGCCCACATGTAAGGGGACGCGTGCCATTCTAACTGTATTGTTTGAAGGCCACCTGTATTCATTAAGCACCTGCTCCATGTCATGCCCTGGGGATGCAGCCATGACTCCTCAGGACTGTGTCCTCCTAGATAGTCCTCAGGCCTCAGAACCACTCCCCCTCCATCCCCTGCCCCAGCCCACGATCACCACTCACCACAACCTCAGGTGTTCATGATGATGGTGCTGAACCATCAAGAATGAGTTTCATTATGTCTGGAATACCCCATGCAGAAAGACAGAGCCCATGTCACCCGCTCCAGCAAGATCCGTGACATCATTTTTCATTTCTTTAACTTTGGCTACTGAGAGTGGTGCTTTCTCCCTGCCCTGAAAGGTTGCTCTCAGGGGTCATTCTGCCAGGGCTGAGCCCTCCCCAGCATTACCCCATGGTTCTACCCAGTGGTGTGCTGGAAGAATTTTATAAACCAGCTCTCTGGAAAGGAGACAAAAAGCTTGGATTTGTATGTTTGCCCATTTCCGTAGCATAGATACCCTACTGACACCAAGGCACCAAAATGTGATGTCTCTGAACACAAAACTGGGAGAGGTGCATGTTAGCACGTTATGCTGTATTTCTAGCACACAGTTACATCAGACGGATATAATCTCAAGAGCAAACTAATAACAAAATGTAGTAAAATAATTAGACAGTGATGAGTTTCAAGTATGTCTTACCTTTTAAAAATACAGCTTATGTCACAAATGTGATACATAATTTACTTTTTAATTTTTTATCATGTTTACTTATTTTGAGAGAGAGAGAGAGAGAGAGACAGAGCACAAGCGGGGGAGGGGCAGAGAGAGAGGGAGGCACAGAATCCGAAGCAGGCTCCAGGCTCTGAGCTGTCAGCACAGAGCCCGACGCAGGGCTTGAACCCACAAACCGTGAGATCATAACCTGAGCCGAAGTTGGACGCTCAATGGACTAAGCCACCCAGGTGCCCCTACATGGTTTAATGTTTAACACAGGCTGAAATTTCACAGCAGCTGGCTTGTAAAATTCTGAAAATGTAGCAATCGGTTCTCATGATCCAAGCCGGCTCCAGCCCCCTCTGCTCCAACCAAGGGCACGAACTGAATAGTTTACAGTGGAATTGGCTGGAGCTGAGTTCATCTGAAGTTTCAAATTCAGCACCTTGGCCTCCCCATCTGAGCCAGCCTGAGGGCACAGCAACAGCGGGGTGGGGGGTGGGGGCCACTTGTGGCCACTTGCTTACGTGTGAGCACCTAGGTGACTTCCCTACCCAGCCCCAGCCCCTCATCTGCAGCCCGCAGGTGCACGCCCGCCTTCAGGGCTGTGTGAAGGAGTAGCCACAGTAATATACAGGAGCTGTGCAGATATCGGCATTTCTGCTTATAATGGGCTCCTAAAAAATCGTGGGTTCTGCAAAATCGCGCACTAAGATGTGTTTTTCTTTAAAACACAGTTTATGAGAAAACTAGGATTCAGGGCAGACAGACCACTCCAAACCTAGGAGTCGTCGTAATCAGAGCAGTAATAAAAACAATAACAGCCTAATAAAAATACCCACGGAGTTCAATCCCCAGCCAGCATCACTGCTCATGGAACCCTTAAGCCCTGAGACCTGAGCTTCCTGCTTGGAGGGATGGGTCCTTCCAGCATTTGCTTCCAGAAGGGACAGTTTGCATCAGAACTACCAGTCTGATCCAGGGCATAGGCTGCTTTGCCTAACATTTTTTAACACAATGGGAAAGTCTTTCCAGTCTCACCACTAGGCACTCACTCACAGCTTCACAGGCAGCTTAACTTTGAGGAAAGGGGAAGTTCTTCAAGCCACCAAAGCAGCCATGATTGCAGTAAAGGAAGCCCTTCTGTGGGATTTTCAGCTTCTTCTCAAGATCTCCTACATGGCCGAGGCTCTCTTCCATTGTAAGAAAGCTTCCCCATCCACCTCCACCTGTCTTCGACCCTTAACGTATCGAGAAAGATCAAGTACGAGCCCACACATTTTACTGACATCATTCCCCTATTTACCAAGCTCACACGGATAATTCATATCATTGAAGTGAAGCTGGCTTCAGTGATGGCTTAGAAATAGTTAATCAAGGGTGGCTGACTCAGTCAGTAGAGCATGTGACTCTGGATCTCAGGATCGATCAGGAGTTCAAGCCCCACACTGGGCATGAAAAAGGAAGAAAGAAAGAAAGAAAGAAAGAAAGAAAGAAAGAAAGGGAAGGAGGAAGAAAAGAAGGAAGGAAGGGAGGGAGGCAGGAAGGAAGGGAGGGAGTTAATCAAAATAAAAACACTCCCCTCCTCAAAAGCCCATAATTCCTACTGAGCCCTCCAGCGGAGGAGGGCCGGGGTTTCAGGATTACAGAACCTACAACATGCCCTTCTTTACTTAGCAGGATTCATCCCTCATTAAGCAAACCTATATTTAGGATTGCACATTTCTTCAGGGTAAACACCTTCTCTGCACCTGCTTGGCATAAAGAAAGAGAAATGAGTCATTCGTTTCCAAGAGGCCACTCAGCACCATTTACCATTTCAGACCCAGCCATATGCATTCACCCAACCCTTCCAAAGCTACAGCTCTTCATCTGACTGAGAAAAGTCATAAAATCAAAACAAAAAGACCCAAACCTCAAATCCGGAAGAAGTAATGAAAATCCCCAATGCTCTTCAGGGATGTTTCCAGTCATTGACTATTTCCACTTTGTAAAACCCTCTCTCCTCATTACCAATTCAATTTAACAAATACTGGTTGAATAATTACTGTGTCCAGCCCTGTGCAGGAAGCTGGAAACCCAAGGAAGAGATTCTGTTTAGAGAGACCGGAATCTGTAAAATTCAATTTAGATTTTCATTAACTTTGGTTTGGTTTGTTTTTTTAACTTTGGCTACCGAAAATAGTGAGCACCCTGGCCTGTTCTCCCAAGGGCTTGGAGCTGCGTTTTCTTCTTCTCCTAGAGAACAAGGGAGGTAGACAGAAATGAATCACTGTGCATCTTCAAGGCAGCGGCATCCAAAAATATTTGCGGGTAGAGAAGTAGCACAGAGAAGGGAGGAATTTCCTCTCATGGTCAGGTTTCTGAGAGGCCAGGGATGCCTTCCTAGGGAAGGTGATACCTGAGACGGGTTTTAAAGGATGCATAGGAGTTTTCCAGCCTAACTGAGACTGGCTGTCCGTTACACGTAAAGAGAATACCAAGCCCTAGAGAGACGACTCAGAAGGCCACTGAAAGAACTTTACACAGGCCTGCACTGAGGAGGAGTCCCCAGGTGCTTCAGAGCAGGGCCTCTCAGCCTCAGCACTATTGACATCTTAGACTAGATAATTCTGTGTTGGGGGTACCATGTAGGATATTTAGCAGCATGCCGGCCTCTACTCACCAATAGCACGCACCCACAAATCGTAACAACCACAAGCATCTCCAGACATTGCCAAATGTCCCCTAGAGGACAAAATCATCCCAGGATGAGAATCACTGTTGCAGACACTATTTCTACACGGACACTGGCATGGAAATGTGGGCAGAGGGGATGCTATGGAAAAGCAGCAGGGGGGGGGGGCGGGGGGCTGGGGCACACTTCTGTGGCTTTCCGAGCAGCTCACAGCCCAGGGTGAGGATCGGCGCACACTGGTCTGCGTGTATTCACTGGGTCAGGGAGATCGGCTGGGTCGTACACATCAAGGACAGGGTACACGAGCCAGGACGGGCCCAGGTACTGGGACTCCGTGACGACAGCTTCCTCTCCGTCCTCCTACTACGTCAACCCCCTGAGAACCTGCAAACGGCCCCAATTCGGAAAAACAGTGGTTTGGGGGGAGCGGCCCGGGACTTCCAGTGTGGGGGCCGCAACTGAGCTGCAAGGAGCAGTCCCAGTGTCCCCAGGCGCTTTGTGTTGTCTAAGGAAGGAGGGTCACAGCCCTGGGCAGTGGCACAGCCTTCACAAAGGGGAAACGGCTTCGTAATTTCAGGGGCTCCCCTACATCTCTCGAGGGGCAACGAGGGCCCCTCTAAGGGCACCGTCCTTGGACCAGCGTTGGGAAAGAAGTGTGGCTCTAGAAAAGAAGTGAACACCCTGTTCCCCGCAGCAGGAGAGGGGACGAGGCCTGCAGCTGTTATCAGCTCAACTTGACTCTGCGAGTCCTGAATCAAACATCAAGGGCACCAGGTCTCCATGACCCAAGTGATCCGGTTTGAATCCCTTGGCCGCGTCTCTGGGGCCCTGGGCCTCCAGGTGTCTCTCCTCTCAACCCTTCACGGCCAAATCTCTGCCCAACTACAAATACCGACTACAGTTCCCAGAAAGAACAACACTGCCACACCTTTGGCTGCACTGCCCCCTCCGCCTGAACTCCCCTCCTGCCCTTCCTTCCTGCCTCTTTTTTAAAAAAAATTTGGGGGGGTATGTGGGTGGCTCTGTCGGTTGAGCATCCAACTTTGGCTCCCGGGGGTTCAAGCCCCGTATCAGGCTCTGTGCTGACAGCTCAGAGCCTGGAGCCTGCTTCCGATTCTGTGTCTCCCTCTCTCTCTATCTCTTCCCTGCTCACAGTCTCTCTCTCCTCTCTCTCTCTCTCTCTCTCTTTCAAAAAACAAACATTAAAAATTTTTAACATTTATTCATTTTTGAGAGACAGAGTGTAAGTGGGGGAGGGGCAGAGAGAGGGAGACACGGAATCGGAAGCAGGCTCCAGGTTCTGAGCTGTCAGCACAGAGCCCGACGCGGGGCTTGAACTCATGAACCACGAGATCATGACCTGAGCTGAAGTCAGACACTTAACCGACTGAGCCACCCAGGTGCCTCCTAAAATGCTGCATGGCTTAACGACTCCATCCAGAGGCCCTCTCTTGGTCCCTCCCTTCTGATAAAACTGGCCCTTTCCACCACTCCCTGGGAGGCCTCAGTCAGTTCACCAGGCCTCTAACTGGAGCCCCCTGAGGGCCGGGGTCAGGTCTTCCTCCTCCTCCTGATTGCAGGACCCAGAAGGGGCCGGGCACCATCCCACCCAGAGCTGGGCCCCCGTGTGTGTGTGTGTGTGTGTGTGTGTGTGTGTGTGGCTTCTCCCAGCTTCTGCTGCATCCTGATTTCCCAACTGCTTCCGGGTGGCTTTCCTCCAGGGCCAATGTAAGTGACTCTTTCTACCTGAGGTGTGAAAGGCTAACAGCTCACCTGCTGTTGCCCCAGGTACCAGAGGCGTCCTCCCGGGGCCTCGAGCACCTTCACCAGAGGAGGTGCCAGAGGCGTGTGTGAAATGTGGGGTTCTCTGGGCTGAAGCAAGGGATGGCTGGCTGCGACTTACTGTTCCCCTACCCTACTCCCTGTTACAGGGAGTGAGCGGGCTGCTTCCTGCGGCAAGGAGGATCTGGACATACGCCAACAGCCTTGGGAAGACCAGTGCAGGTGTTTTCTTTCTGAGAATCTGGAGTGTTTGGGGACTAAGTCGGCAACTGTCAAATGGTGAAGGTCGAATGCTCCTTCTAAGCTTATGGAAGATTCAAGAAAGAGTCAAGAAAATGTGAGATGTGCCCTGGAGTGACTGGTGAAGTGACAAGACACGCTCGAAGGACTTTCAGCGAGACGCAGGTTCAGGTGGTGAACAATCTACAGATGTAGTGGTTTATGATTTGGGTTTTTTTTTAAAAAAACAATTGACCCTCTCTCTACTCTCATTATAAGAAATTATGAATGAAAGGCTATGAATTATATAAGAACGGTGACTGGGCGGCTCTGTCATTTAAGCGTCTGACTCTTGATTTCGGCTCAGGTCATGGTCTCATGGTGGTGAGATTGAGCTCCACGTCTTCAGATTCTCTCTCTCTTTCTCTCTCTCTGTCCCTCTGGCCCTCCCTTGCTTGCTCCTGTGCTCTCTCTAGCTCTCTCTCTCTCTCTCTGTCCCTCTGGCCTTCCCCTGCTTGCTCATGTGCGCTCTGTCTCTCTGAAAATGAACAAACATTGAAAAAAACACAAACTATGAATAAGAAGTATAGAGCCCCCTGGTAGGGCTGATATCGCTGGGAAGGAGGCAATGGAAATAAGGCAAAAGTGCCTAGTAATAACCCCAAGATGCAGTGTCAGAGCATAACCGATGAAAGCTATGGCATGAATGTCAAGGTGGTACCAGGATTCAGGGAGGCCTACTATGTATTCCACTGGCTCATACTTCTGAGGTCAGAGACCCCGTGTGCCTTACCCACTACCAGCATGGCACCTCTTTACATGTGTCAGTTAAAGTAATTAATCGGTGCTGTCTGTCTACCTACTCACCTATAACTAAAGCCCTTTCTGGCTGTGGGCAATGAGACAGGGAGGAGGGCAGACTCTGTGAGTAGCTTGTAGCTGGAGGCCATCTCATCATGAATGGTCCTCGTCTGCACCACACCTAGTGGCTTCAGACAGGGACACATCTGAAAGGCTGGTTAAGTTTGCCTGCCTGATGCCCCACCCCTCAAGGTCAGGACCAAGGACAAAGTTCTGATAGGCAAAGAAGAGGGGAAAGAATAGTACAAAATGAGGAAGGGGACCATATCTATGCTTATATTTTGACTACTCAAAAGCAACAACACACTTTATGAAATTTTGGTCAAAGAACTGATCAAAGAATAGTACCTGCTAGCATAAAACACCAAAGAATGCTGGATAGATATAATAAGCACCCTTCCAAACCATGACAAAACCCCTAAAGAAGGAATGGGATTCCTGAGAGGTGACCTTATGAAACCCGGTCAGGAGGATGAGGCCAGGAGGGGTAGCGAGAGACCAAAACTGGAGGAGTTGGGATCTGGTGTCTGTATGGAGTGGAGATATGAAAAAAAAAAAAAAAAAGCAAGAAAGTACAAACTAAAAAAAATTTGTCACCAACTCAGCTTAACAATAAAGAAATCTTAACTGGATGGATGGATGGATGGACGGATAAAATTTTTCCCTGGAAATTCATAACCACAAACTTTTTTTCACACAGGTGTGGGGCTCAAGTTTGTACAACCTAAGTTGACCCAGGACCCGCCAAGGTATAAAAAGAATAATAACTCAAAAGTCGGTTCTAAGCTAACGATGCCCTGGGGGACTTGGCAGATGCAAATGCTCTGAAGGCCGATATATTATTGGAAAACCTAGTATTACAAACATGTGCATCCTCTCCAAGTACATTCATAGACTCAATGCAATACTAATCAAAACCCTAGAGGGTATTTTTGTGAAAAGTGATAAGCTGATTCTAAAATTCACACAGAATGCAAAGACCAAAACGCTTTTGAAAAGGAAGAGCAAAGCTGAAGGTCTTACACTATAGACATAAAGACCTTTTGTAAAACCATAGCATTTAAGGGGCGCCTTCGTGGCTCAGTCGGTTGAGCATCCAACTTCGGCTCAGGTCATGATGTCATGGTTCGTGGATTCGAGCACTGCATCAGGTTCTGTGCTGACAGCTCAGAGCCTGGAGCCTGTTTCAGATTCTGTGTCTCCCTCTGTCTCTGCCCCTCCCCTGCTCACTCTCTGTCTCCCTCTGTCTCAAAAATAAGAAACATTTTAAAAAATTAAAAAAAAACCATAACATTTAAGACAGGGCTGCACTGGTACAAGGACAGACCAATGGGGAAAGTCCAGAAGTAGACCTTCACATAAACAGTCACACCATTTATGAAAAAGGTGACACAGCAGTGCAAAAATAAAGCTTGACCCCTACCTCACACCATACCAAAAAAAGCAATTCCCAGTGGATTGTATATCTTGTTTGTAAAAGGTCAAACAACATTTCTAGTTACTAATATAGGAGAATGCCTTCATGGCTTTGGGTAGGCAAAGATTTTATAAGCAGGACACAAAAAGCACTAACAACCATTAAGGGGGAAATTAATAAATTGGACTATATTACATTAAGAATTTATGGGGCACCTGGGTGGCTCAGTCGGTTAATGTCCAGCTCTTAATTTCAGTTCAGGTCATGATCTCATGGTTCATGAGATTGAGCGCCACATCAGGCTCTGTGCTGACAGTGTGGAGGCTGCTTGGAATTTTCTCTCTCCCCTCTCTCTCTCTCAGTCTCTCTTTCTCTCTCTCTCTCTCTCTCAAAATAAAAGACTTTAAAAAAAGAAAATGAGCACTGTTGCTATATACAATGGCATAAATAAATCTCACAAGATAATGCTGAGGGAAAAAGCCAGGTACTGAAGGGTACACACTATGATTCTGTGTATCTAAAGTTCAAAAACAAGCAAAATGAATCTATGTTGTTAGAAGTCAGAATATTGCTTACCTTTGGGAAGTAGTGACTAGAAGAGGGTATAAAGGGGATTCTGGAAAACTAATAATGTTTTTTATTTCTTGATTTATGTGGTGATTACACACAGATCAAGAGTTTAGTTTTTGAAAATTCATTAAGCTGTATACTTACAACGTGTACTTTTTTGGTATGATGTTACACTTTAATAAAAAGTATACTTAACAAAATTGCTTAAATCTTTTGGAAGAGATATGCCCTTGACCCATACCACGCAGGATTGCTATAAAGAAAGCTCTAGTAAAGATCACTTGAGAATCCAAAGTTCCAAAATATGCAAGGAAATGATTTACCATGAGCAAGAGCCAGAAAATGCCAAAGAAATCCGAAAACAAAAACAAAACCAGGATTCGACTTCCAAGAACATCAGACAACAGAGATTATGAAATTCCAGGCCAGTGGCTCCTAAATTGTGGTCCCAACCCAGCAGCATCAGCATTAGCTGAGAACTTGTCAGAGACGCACTCTTTCCTCTGCCTCACACAAGCTAACACTGAGTTACCCAGTATCTTATCCTGTTTTCTTACTTCACGAGTGAGTCCACCTCCCCCAAAAAAGCCTGTAAGCTTCCAGACAGCAAGGGCTGGGTCAGCACTAAAAGAGCCAGAGGGATCCAGGCTGGGGTGTCTCCTGGACAGAGCTATGGTCCCACCTTCTCATTTTATAGATGAGAGGGCAGAAGCCCCCAGGGCCACCTGATCCACCTGCAGCATGGCATCCAGATCGCAGACTGCCAGAACTCTTCCCACTATGTGTTCTACGTAGGGGACGTCTAGCCAACGTTGCACCTAAAACAGTACCCTTAGTGCCTGCTGAGATCACTGGCTGTGCTCTTCCCCTGCCCCTGGGACATCCCAACACATCGCCGGGTGGTGACGTCAGCCACTGACTGGGTGAGGTTCCCACCCCCATCCAAACTGACCCTCTTGAAAGACACCAAACCCAGGGTCCTAAAGCCACACTGCTCCTTGGTGGTGCTTTCCAGAGTTTAAAAACAGCCCTCTGTTTCTCCTACGTGAGTGATTCCCTACTGATGGGGAGAACGGAGTGTAAAACAGAGAACAGCCTTCGGTTACTTCATTTCATTAACAATTATTTGAAATTCAATGCTATGAAATGAGAGGACCAAAAAAAATTAATGTTCCTCGATTGGAAGCTCGTGAATCTCTGGTGGTGTCAAAAAGTATTTAAACTACTCTGGGCTTCGGTGAAAGAGAGCTATTGCCTTTGGAGCTGTGGGATCATGGAGCTCACAGGTGCAGCCAATGCCAGCCTGAGAGGCAGAGGTGGCCCATCTAAGAGTGGCTGTGAAATAGGCCATTAGTAAAACCGTGGGCACCAGATCCCATGAAGCTTTGGGACGGAATTATTCAAACAGTGTCATTGTGTATCCACCTTCTTCCTGGTGGAGAGCTCATTTTCCAGCTTGGATTCGCATCAGGGCTTTACTCTTCTGGCCAACTGGAAAAGAATAGAATACTAGCATCGTGCCACATCGCACCTTGACCACATTTGGAACGAAGGCATTAGACCCAGGCAGATGTGTAGGGCCTTAGAACAATGTAAAAAGGTGGAAACCTTGGGGCGCCTGGGTGGCTCAGTCAGTTAAGCGTCCGACTTCGGCTCAGGTCATGATCTCATGGTTTGTGGGCTCGAGCCCCGAGTCAGGCTCTGTGGTGACAACTCTGAGCCTGGAGCCTGCTGTGTCTTCCTCTCTCTCTGCCTCTCCCCCACTTGCGCTCTCTCTCTCTCTCTTTCTCGTAAAAGTCAATAAACATTTTTAAATTTATTTTTTAAAAAAGTGGAAACCATCCCCAGGTTGGTAGGAGAAGCACGTCCCCATCTCTGGGAAGCCTCTGGGGACCACGCCCAGCTGACTGCGGGCTCTCCCTCTCCTACAATCCCACGGTTCCAAAGATAACTCCATCATGGTCGTTAGCGGGTTACCTAAGGATGGTTGGCTTGAATGTGTCCTCCATAGACCATGAGCTTCCCCATCTCTAACCCCCAGGGTCCCAGTAGAGCTGGAAGAGGAAATGAAGTCAGACGGATCCCAACACCATCACTTATGCCCTGTGACAAGTAGCAAGTTGCCTACCCTGCGCCACATGAGCTCCCCAGTGGTGGGATGGGATTCACCCCGCGCTTGCCTCCTAGGTGAAAGCAAGTTCAACAAAATTGTGGTTTTTTTAAGATTTTATTTTTAAGGACTCTCTACACGCAGCACGGAGCTCCCGCTTGCAACCTTGAGATCAGGAGTCACACGCTCCCCTGACTGATCCAGCCAGACACCCCCAAAACTGTCTTTTAAAAGCACCCAGAAAAAAATAATAAAAGCACCTAGCACAATGCCTGATCTGTAGCAAGCACTCAATAAATGTTAACAATTATTAATAGGAGTTACTAGGAGCTCCATAAATGTTATTGTCGCTGCTGCTACTCGTAGGAGAAAATTACAGAGTATATCCGAAGGAGGAAACTTCCACAGGAATCAATAAAGATCACACTTCAAGAAATTTATGAGGGACGCCTGGGTGGCTCAGTCGGTTAATCGTCTGACTTCAGCATAGGTCACCGTTTGTGGGTTCGAGCCCCACATTGGGCTCTGTGTGGGCAGCTGGGAGCCTGGAGCCTGCTTCAAATTCTGTGTCTCCCTCTCTCTCTGCCCCTCCCTGACTCACAGTCTGTCTCTCTCTCAAAAATAAATAAACATTCAAAAAAAAAAAAAAAAGAAATATTTGAGCATCCCCAGCACTATACCAAGTGGGGACTTGATACAAATTAGAAAAAGTGTCCCACAAGACACTTCATGGCCATCTGCCCCAAGATTGTTATAGTCACTCCCCAGATCTGCAATTCTTGGATTTCCAGAGCAGTCCCTGGAGGTCTGCGGCGGCTGCTGGAGGGAGTTCTCAGCCAGGAAACAAAGGTCAGGGTCTCTGGGAGTGGCCCTCCAGCCGGGCTGCCCATGCCACATGGACAGGAAGAACTGGGCCCACAGGGAGAGAGAGTGGTCAAGAAGTCCCCTAACAAAGGATCAGTCCCTCAGCAAAAGATTTCGCATTGTTCTCTTTGGATTATGTAACTTCAAGGGAGCCAAAAAAAAAAAAAGTGGGGGGGGGGGATGCAGGCGTCACTCTGTGTACATAGAATTTTCTTATCTAACATTTCATACATTTCTCTCCTTAGAAAAGCAGAAGAGAATTTCTGGTTCTGGGAAAACGGTGAAAAAAGCTAACGCAAAACCCTCCTATCACAAATACATAGAGATTCTAGATAAATTAATCCTAAAAATACGTTTTTAATCAACTATTTTTTTTTATTTTTCCCGTAAGACAGATAAAACAGTAATTAGAAACCTCGCTCCCAAATGGTTCTTGGGAGGAAATACACCGGCAAGAGAGTAGCGGTTACTATTCCCAGAGAAACAGGGCAAGAAAGCTGTGCCCTGAGCTAACAAACACCACGGGAAAAACACCCACCACATGGGCAGAGGTAGGTGGTTGGCATCCACTTCCCTCCTGTCCATTACATCCACATAATGAGGCCTCTTTTTCTTTTCTTTTGTTTAATGTTTTATTATTTATTTTTGAGAGGAGAGACAGAGAGCGCAAGCAGGGGAGGGGCAGAGAGTGAGACACAGAATCCGAAGCAGGCTCCAGGCTCCGAGCCGTCAGCACAGAGCCCCACACGGGGCTTGAACTCACGAACCGCAAGATCATGATCTGGGTCAAAGTCAGATACTTAGTCAACCAAGGTGCCCCGAGGCCTCTTCACTGGCCACGTTATAGACAGAACTCAGCTTGGGTGTGCAAGGGAGGATGATTGACACAGATCATCTGCAAATCTCCCAGGCTGGTCCAGCTGTTATTCCACAAACTGCCTGCTTCTCCCTGCCACGGAATGTGGCTTTAACAAACATTATTTCTATCAAAAGCAAAAAGGCAGCCACATAGAATGCTTAAACGCCTCCTTTCCCTTTGGGGTGCCTGGGTGGCTCAGTCGGTTGAGCATCCGACTTTTGCTTTCAGATCAGGTCGTGATCTCACGGTTTATAGGTTCGAGCCCTGCATCAGGCTTCAGGCTCTGCGCTGACAGTGTGGAGCCTGCCTGGGATTCTATCTCTCTCTTTCAAAAATAAATAAATAAACATTAAAAAAATAATAATAATAGAAAAAAAAAGACCTCAGGCTTCAGGCTCTGCACTGACAGTGTAGACCCTGCCTGGGATTCTGTCTGCCTCTCTCTCTCTCTCTTTCTCAAAAGTAAATAAATAAACATTTTTTAAATTAGTTTTAAAAGACCTCCCTGGCCAAAAATGTCTACCATTAGCCAAGAGTAGCCTGAAATTTCACCAACAAAGATTCATTGTCTGGAGTTAAACACTTCAAAGACTAGTGGAGACCGGGGGGGGGGGGGGGGGGGGGGGGGCCCAGGGAGGGGGAGGTCTTCACGGCCTCTGGGTTCTACGGGAGTGGGAGGGGGAGGGTCGTGAGAGGGGCCAGGGGGCCGCCGAGGGCCAATTCTGCAGGCTTGACTGCTTGACCGGGGCCTGCGGCGCAGACACACTTTGGAAACCCTTGAGACGGAAAGCCAGAGAGAGGCGTGTGAAGTCAAGGCCCAGAGTAAATCAGCAAAGAGAAAATTAAGAGGATCAATAAAAGAGTTTAATGAAACATAAACAGGTTCAGGGAGGGCTTAAATAAATTCGCGGTCAATCCATAGCAGGTTGTTAAGGAGCATCCCTGACTCGGGGGTTGATGTTGCAGGAAAACACCGGCCCCCTCCTTGCAGGTGCCCTGGGAGCCCTGCCAGGGGCTGAATTCCTGGCCTGAGCTGCAGACACCAGAAGGGGGGCATTTCCTTGTGAATTTGTAACCGAGGGTCCAGAATGAAGGGTGAGAGGATGTCCCCAAGCCATTGCAAGGCCAGCAACACTAGCCATTGGCTGGAGGCAACCGAGGGCCCTGAAATGGTAGGAGCAGAGCCAGGACACCTGGCCCCTCGCACTTCACAGCGTCTCATCTGTCCCAGGCACCCCCACTGCTCCCAGCGCGACAGGCCCTCCCACGGGGATGTAGGAACCTGAGGTCACCACCGTGCTCTGACCCAGAAGTGCCAGCTCAGGACCTCTCCCTGCCCCCGCACCACATGTCCTCCAATGCAGGCCCCCATGTTGATATGGGGACAGGGCGCCCCACAAGTAGATCCATGCTGGGGAGAAGCGTAAAGCCTCTCTTCCTTCCCGCTTCTTCAAACTACCAACCCCCCGCCCTCTCGCCTCCCCCAGCATCTCCAGGGTTCCCCAGACTCTGCTCAGAGGGGAGAAACCAGGCCCCAATCTGGCAGCTTGCCTGCCTGCCTCTGACTCTCCCTCCAACCCCCACTCCCTTCCCAGGTGGAAAGGAAAAGGCCGGCCGCGTCTGCCTGTCTGGCTGACGCTCTTCTAGCAAATCCTCTACCCTCGCCAGGACCGCAGGCCTCAGCGCCAACCATGCGAGATGGGAAAGGCATTCTCTTCACCGGAGAGGAAACGCTTTGATCTGAGACCATGGCGCTGGGCTTTAACTAGGAAGCCATAGAATAGAAACTACCAAACACAACCCCGCCACATCTTCCCGTAGGAAACTGTGTAGCCCACAAAGGACTACTACGCTTCCCTAGACGCCTTTGGCTTCCAAGAAAATGGGAGTGGAGTCTGCCCGGCCAGAATCCTCCAGGGTTGGCTGGGCACATCTGGATACTACGTGAGGTCCCCAGCTCCTAAAACCAGAGGTTCATTCACCACAACCTTGCTTTCTTTTTTTTTTTTTTTTAACGTTTATTTATTTTTGAGACAGAGAGAGACAGAGCATGAATGGGGGAGGGTCAGAGAGAGGGAGACACAGAATCTGAAACAGGCTCCAGGCTCTGAGCTGTCAGCACAGAGCCCGACGCCGGGCTCGAACTCATGGACCGCGAGATCCTGACCTGAGCTGAAGTCGGCCGCTCAACCGACTGAGCCACCCAGGTGCCCCACCTTGCTTTCTGCCCATCGGTCTCAATCGATGCCACCCAACCCAACCAGGAAGCTTGGCCAGGTGGCCACGCGAAAGGTCCCCAGCCTTAGGGAATAGCCCCCTGGAGGGTCTTGCATCATAAGGCAGGGAGGCAGATGGAGAGCAGGCGTTTCTACTTGAAGGAAGTGGGACGCAGCCTGAACCCCCCATTCCCCAGAATCAGACCCGATTGCTCTAGGTTGACCGAGGCAGGAGACAGCATGACCCCTCTCCACAACCGCTGCACTGGGCCTTGGCTTTCACACTAACATCCTCTTACCAGAAAACTCAGGAGGCCCAGCCGTTCCTCCAAACATGCTCTCTCTGGCTCAGGTCGCCATGTATGTGGCCTGACTTTCTTCTCTTCTTTGAGAAGAAATCAGGACCTTAAAATATCTTAAGCCCAGTGGTGCCTGGGCAGCTCAGCCGGTTAAGCGCCTGACTTCGGCTCAGGTCATGATCTCGAGGTTCGTGAGTTCGAGCCCCACGTCGGGCTCTGTGCTGACTGCTCAGAGCCTGGAGCCTGCTTCGGTTTCTGCATCTCCCCCTCTCTCTATCCCTCCCCAACTCATTCTCTCTCTCTATCTCAAAAATAAATAAACATTAAAAATAAATAAATAAATAAATAAATAAATAAATAAATAAAATATTCCAAGCCTGAGTAGGGCCCTTTGATAGCTTTGATTGTTCCCCCACTTTCCTTCCTTCCTGGTGACTCCCCAGCACCTGCCCCTGCAACCTTTTCCCTCCCAGGCCCCTGCTCTGACTTCACAAAGGCCAGGCTCTCCGATGGCAGTCCAGGGTGGCAAGCAGCCCACAGGACACATAAAAACTTCCCCAGCTTCTAAGCGGTTCCCGGCAAGACTGCCAAATAAAATAGGTACAAGTTGAGCAGCTTCTGTTCAGCCAGGCGCCAGCCTGAAACTTTTCGTTTATGTTCACTGCTAGTAATTTTGCTGAGTACCCAACCCCTCCGCAGTAACAGAGAAGTTAGCTGCGGGAAGAGGGTAGTGGAGGGAAGAGAGCTTGGTCTTCCCAAATAAATGTGTCTTTGGCCCTCCTGATAATTTCTCAGCCACTTCTGGCCACGGCGGTGCAATTTCAGGTAAACGCGATCACAGATAGGTACGGTTTTCTCAGTGCTAATGAGCTCATAGCCTGCATCTCAGAGCCCGGGCAGAGAGAGGGCGGCAGCCAGGCCTCACCCTCGGGGAGGGGCTGCGGTGTCTCGAGGGAGCCTCTTCCAGAATGTGCTCTTCTCTCCCCAGGGCGGCCTGCTGGCTCTTGCAGATACTGGATGGTGGGATCATAGAGCCTCCCAGGTGCCTTCATGGCCCTCCCCAAACCAAGAGATACTGATGGAAGGCTGTCCTGTCCACCTCAGGAGGGTGGGCCCATCACGTCCCCATGCCATTAGAAACAGACACCTGGCCCATGACCCTGAGTCACCCTTGAACCTCATGGGCAATTCTCTTGAGGCTTCTCTCCCTACACACACACACACACACACACACACACACACACACACGCACAGTGCTTGGCTGGCATGAGGAAAGAGCAGAGGCAAACAGGCCCCTCCCACAAGGAAAGGAGGAGAAAGGGAGGCTCCCTGCCATTCTAATTCTCCTCCACTCAGAAGACAGGCCCCTTCTCAAAGGCAAAGGAGAAGAACGCCAAGGAGGCCACTGCCCAGGAGTCCTGGGGAACACTGTTATTCTTCAGACAGAGCACAGAGGACCCGGGCCTCTCTCGGCCGGCCCCAGCCGTGTCTCCTCACAGTGACCAGGGCACGACGGCGTGGAAGATGAGTCTTCATTCATGACTAGATCCAAATACGGCAAAACCTTGGGTGGCGAGTAGCTTGTTCGGCAAGCGTTCTGCAAGACGAGCAAACATTTCGAATACATTTTAACTTGATAAATGAGCGAGGTCTCGTCATACGAGTAGCACATGATGCCGAACATCACATGATCACAATGGTTCTTCTCCCTGTCTCTCCCTCTCCCTCTCTCGCTCTCGCTCTACGGGATTGTGGGTGATCGTCTCCCATGCTTGGATGCTTCGTCTCAGGCCGTGGTGTTTGGCAGACATCAGTAATTTTTCAGAACATTGGAAGGTGCCCACAACTGGCACTAGGGTATTTTTTGTCACTTCAAAGCACCTACGGACAGTCCTTTGCTCTTCCATCCAAGACTAAGCTTAGGAACGCTTTGCTTCACTCTAGGTCTGGCGGCCTGCAGATATAGACCCTTTCCTCTGCTGCCGTATTGCCAGTTACATTAAATACAGTATATGACATGAGTTTATCAATACTGTAGTGTAGTCAACATCCGCTAGCGATAGTGAAAGTCGTCCTACACAATCACCCTCCTCTCTCTTGTCTCCCCCACACCAGCCACAAAGGTTTTCAAAGGTCAGCGCAGGTTAACTTATTTTTCTTTATATTTTATATTTGTTTTATGATTTTGTATTATATTACAGTATTATAATCATTTTTATATGAATATTTTCGGGTTGTGGAACTAATCATCTGAGTTTCTGTGACTTCTTTTTTTCATTTTTTTAAATGTTTTTATTTATTTTTGAGACAGAGAGACAGAGCATGAGCAGGGGAGGGGCAGAGAGAGAGGGAGACACAGAATGTGAAGCAGGCTCCAGGCTCTGAGCTGTCCGCACAGAGCCCGACGCGGGGCTTGAACTCACAGACTGTGAGATCATGACCTGAGCCGAAGTTAGACGCTTAACCGACTGAGCCACCCAGGCACCTCATGAGTTTCCATGATTTCTTATTGGGAAATTCGCTTTGATATCCAAGTGCTTTGGATTACAAGCATGTTTCCGGAACAAATTGTGCTCCCAAACCAAGGTTTTACTGTATTTAGATTTTGCTCCCATGCAGCGCATTCCTGGATAAGGAAAGGAAATTCCTTGTCCCAACCAAGATGCCAGGGTTCCATTGCCTCAGCCCCTATCAGATGAGGAGGAGGGGTGGTCGGCCAGGGGGAAGCATGGGGCCCTGTGCAGAGGGCTGGACCAGAGGGCAGCCGCGGCCAAGTCACCACACAGAGGCTGAAAGCCAAGCAGGTCACCCTCTCCCAGGGCCTCTCTTCCCTTCCCTCCTCTCCGGACTCACTGACAGAACACCCCCCTCCAAAAACCTCAAGGAACTTCACACCTCCTGTGGAAGTGTAGGAACCTGCTGTCCACACCCGCTGGGCACCAGTGACCATGGGCCTATCTCTGGGCCTCAGTTTCATCACCTGTAAGATGGAGATGACAGGAGAGGATGGCTGCAAGGCCAGAGGCTGTCTGTCCTCAGTTAGAAAGCGGCCATGGGGTCACCCACAAAATCCTCATGGGGCGGGGCAGCTTCCGGACCGTCAGGGGCCGGGGGCCATGGGCATCTCCATCCCCCTCCAAGTCGCCCCTCCCACTGGTGGGCGGGGCCTGGCGTGGGCGGGGCGAAGCTAGGTTGGATGCAGCCCTATGGCGGGCTAGGCGCTTTCCTGGAGGGAACAACCTATCTCTCTAGTCTCCCTTGCTTCTCAGGCTTTTCTTCTTTCTTATCCCCCCACCAGCTGGCCTCAATCCCACCTTACTTCAACATCCACCTGACCCTCACGGCCACCCCAGCCCTGTTGAGGTCATGGCCTCTCTCACAGACACCTGACAACCTCTCTCCCCATTTTTTAGTTCAAGTTCAAGTTGAGAGAATGCATCCAATTGGTCCAGCTCCACCTGTGGTGCGAGGCTATAATCACCAGTCCACCACGGCCTTGGCCCACAGGACTGGCCAGCAAGCTGCTCCCTGGGCAGAGGCGAGGGCCTCTGGGTAGTGACTGGCAGAGTCGTTCTTAGGTTTAAACGAGATGCGGAACGGGTACTCCTGGCTTTGAACTCGGTGCACGGCAGGTGCCCACTTACCCCCTCACCTCCAGCTCTCTCGGTGGTGGGACAACCTTCCTAGTGGTCCTCCTCCTCCCTGCACAGTATCCCTAACACCCCTCTCCCCCACCTTCGCACCTGGGCCTCCTCTCAGCCCTCACTGCTTAGCAGCACTTGCTGCCCCGAGTGGAGTCGATTAGTTGCAAAGCTGGTGGTGTGTGGACAGCCACAGCCTCTTTCACTGGGGGAAGGGATGGGTGGAGTCTTCAAGAGAAGAAAGGGGGTGAACAGAAAGAGGACACAGCTGCCAAACTTCGTGACGTGCCCGGCACTGACCGCTGAAAGCCAAGCCTCCCCCAACTGCAGAGAGACTTGGCTAATAACAGTTTCCATTTACTCTTCCCCATCTCTCCCCAGACCCCTCTCATGCCAGAGAATTTTTCTAAGCAAAACGGACCGTCCACCCCTCCTCTGGATGGTGGCCAGGTGGCCAAGGAAGAAGGTCAATGACAGCAGAAAGAATAGAGGGATACAGAAGGCATGGGGTGGAGGCAGGGAGTGGAGACAGTACTTACTTCCCCGAAACGTAAGAGCTTGGTTTTCTCTGGACCCAGGGACCCATGGACTTGAACATGAGCAACAAGATGCCACCTCAGTCATGAGAGCAGGAGGGTGTGGAGTGTCTGCAGCTGAATCCCACCTTCTAATCTGACCCGCCCACCAGTGTAGAAGGCTCCAGCACGTGACATAACTCTGGGACGTCATCTGCAAAATGGGGGTAAGTAGAACCTGGCTCCTAGAGCTGATGCAATCTCTAAAGGAAGAGAGGTGTGTGCAACACTCAGCACAGAGCCCTGACATTCACTAAATGGTCAGTGAGTGACGGCCATTATCTACTTGGTCAGAGAGAGACAAAGAGCGCCATCACATTCCCTGCATCTTGACAACCTTGCCCAGTGCCTGAAGTGCCCTGCAGCGTCACAGGGACGGGGCTGGCCAGCTGGAGAAGCTGTGTGTGAGGCCGGACTGTTGTCTCTGGTCCCTCTGGTTAACATTCCACTCATCTGCAAGAAGTAAGGAAAGAATTGCTTTACAGGACAGCTCTGCCCTTTTTTGCCCCCAAGGAAACTTCTGGTCTTTGAAAGCTAAGCTTTGTGCGCTTCTCCGGTTCATTTCCTTAGTGCTTCGCCCAGTTCTGGGGAGTAGTCTCCCCGAACATCTGAAGATTTCCATTTTCTTTATTGCTTTGCCTCTTCCTCCTCCGTTTTTCATATTCCTCTCCTCTTTTCGTGTCTAGCTAAAGCGAAGACTTGAGTCTTATTAACATTGCCGGCCCTGCACCTGCTCCACGGAGCACGTGGGTGTCAGAATATCATAACCCGGGTGTCACTCAAACCTTCTCTCCGCCTCAGGGTGTCACTCACACAGCACCGCGGACCTGAGCCATAGTTGGTGGGGGTGAACATGAACCAGTGGCGTGCAAGGTGAGGAGGAGGGGTCTTAGAGAGGTGGTGGGGCAATGCCACCCTGGGCTCCAGCCAGTTCCACCACCCCCAGCCTTTGTCCAGCCCCGGGTCTCTCCACAAGCACCCCCTTCCCTTCTCTGGGGGAAGGAAGCGTTCCATCTCTTCAGGGCCAATACACCACCCACAGGGAGGGGACAGTGTCTACTGTGGGTGGCATTTTCAGACCAAGCCTGTGCCCTCCATCACTCCTGTTTAGCCAGAAAGCATTCCCTGCCACCCACCACCACCCCTTAGATCTCCGTCAAGGCAGCCATCGGCCTAACAGGTCACAAATAGACCCGTCCAGATGCAGCCTTGCCTGACCCATCCGCTTAGGAGGAGAAGGGAGATCTGTGCTGTGCCCAGCAGGGATGGCCTTTCCAACCTCTGCAAGGCCATGTAGAGCCACTCGGGAGAGAGGAAGGAAGAGAAGGGAAGGAGGGAAGCAAAGAGAGAATTGAAGAGAGGCTCCTGGCGGCTAGAGTCAAAATCTGCAGGAGGTGCATGTACACGCGATTCTCCAGAAGCCCCAGTGGTCAGGTGGGAAGGGGACTGACTCTGGTCGCTGCTCACATATGCGGCCCTCCAGATCACCTTCTGCCGCTGCCTTGCCCCATCTGGAGCCCCACTGGTGTTTGGTCCATTCCACAGACACTTATGAGGTGCCAACACCACGACAGTCACATCCCACCGTCCCACCGCTGTCAGCTTTGGGCCCACACACAGGAGGGCTCCCCAGATCTGACCCTTGTCAGCAATAAGCCAAGAGTGGCCAGACGGGTCCAGCGTACAGACGTGCCCCGGGGGGCTGGAGGCCCTTCGGGAAGATGGGAGAGGAGACCGGGCCTGAGGCTGAGGGCGGCAAGCAGCTGGGCGAATGGGAATGCAGGGACAGGATATGAAGGCCAGGTCCTGGGCAGACCCGCAGAGGTGGGGAAGACTCCAACAAAGATGCCGCCAGGGCTGGAGACTGCAAAGTCTCAGGAGATCCAGAATGAAACTGTAGGCCACCACTCCCTACCCCTCTACCCAAGACCCCTGAATTAAGAACCTTCTGGGCTGAGCTGGGGGAAGGTAAGCGAGCTCCCCTGGTGCCAGCTGGGGGGGCGATGCAGCCAGCCAGCCCTCTGACATTGCTAATGCAAGCATTTTATTCCTTTGCTCGGTGTTATCTTGTTTATTGGCTTCCTTTCATTCTGTTTCTTTTCCCGTTTTTGGCTTCCTCATTAACATCATGTTCTACTAAGGATTATGTGCTTCAGAAGCTTAGGAAAAGGCCAGGAAGCCCGAGTAGGATATGGGGTTTAGGCAGCTGTGAAAGCGCCCTGGCCTTTCAGCCGGGTGGAATCATTTGTGTCTAGCGCCATCTTTCGGCCATTTCCCGAAACTGCAACTGACGATACTAAAGTAAGGAGCCCTCTTGCCCTCTATGCTTGAAAACCTTTTTCTTTGCTGCCAGCTTAGGGAAAAGGCCAGTCCAACGTAGCAAAAAGTCTGAGCTGGAGAGCATTTCTTTAGTTTTTTAAGTGGGCTCCGTGTCCGGTGTGGAGGAGCTTGAACTCACCACCCGAGGTCAAGAGTTGCATGTTCTGGGGCACCCAGGTGGCTCAGTTAAACTTCCTACTTCAGCTCAAGTCATGATCTCACCATTCACGAGTTGTAGTCCCGCATAGGACTCTGTGCTGACAGCGCGGAGGCTCAGAGCCTGGAGCGTGCTGAGTTCTGTGTCTCCCTCTCTGCCTTTCCCCTGTGCTCTCTCTCTCTCTCTCTCAAAAATAACCATTAAAAAGTTGTTTTAAAAGAAAGAAAAGAGTTACGTGTTCTACAAATGGAGCGGAGATCATGTCTGGGTGAAACAACGTTTTAAATTTTTCAAGAG
Organism: Lynx rufus; assembly: GCF_022079265.1. Taxonomy (NCBI): domain Eukaryota; kingdom Metazoa; phylum Chordata; class Mammalia; order Carnivora; family Felidae; genus Lynx; species Lynx rufus. Next base: position 105,300,171 of record NW_025814834.1, on the reverse strand, counting down.
GTTATAGTAACAGTTACCGGGCCAGGAGGCAGGGTCAGGAACTGGTTTAGTCTTCTGCAAAACTGGAAGTTCTTGATGGGTAAGATACAGCACGTAGCTCAATCTTCATGTCAGCAAACACCTGGATAAAATCGTTTTCTTACATGGGAAAGCAACTCTGGGTTTTGACCTTAAGAAGAGCACGATGAGGAGGTTCCTGGGTGGCTCAGTCGGTTGAGCGTCCAACTCTTGATTTCAGCTCCGGTCACGATCCCAGGGTCGTGGGATGGAGCCCCCCAACGGGCTCCGCACTGAGCGTGAAGCCTGCTTAAGATTCCCTCTCTCTTTCCCTCCCCCACTCTCCCCTGCTGGCGCGCTCTCGCTCTAAAATAAAAAATTGATTAGTTACTTTTCAAAAAAAGATTTTGTAGAGTGAATGGTAATTACATACAACAGGTCCTTATGAAACTATTTTAGATTTCACCTTCCAGTGTGATTTGCTGGGAGGTGTCCGGGCCATTCTCACTAACCATGAAAAAACCATGAGCTGTGGCACGGTGGAATACTAGGGAGCCATAACAACAGGGAATGATGTGGAAAGATCTCCAAGCCCTATTGTCACATGCAAACGGTGCACAGTGCGCTGCCATACACAAGTGTGGGCACGTGTGTGTCGGTGTATGAAGTAGACACAATTGAAAATTTGTGAAAGAGCACACAAGAAAGAATACACAATCACACTTGGAGCCTTTGGGGAGGGGATCTGAGTGGCTGTGGACAGGATTGAGAGGGAGACTTTTGTACTAACTTTTACCTTTAAACAAATTTATTTTAAATAAGGGTTTATTTTTTCAAAAGTATTCCGAGAAACAGCACCTGGCGCATGGAGGCTGGCCAGGAGCTGGAAGGGAAGCATTCTGCGGTGGACTATACGCAGAAAACAAAACACATTTTGTAGCGAGATTAGCAGCTTTCATGCATGCCTCTGCATTTGCTTCTCTTGTCATTCCGGGGCTTTTGGTAAGGTACTATTTGCGCATTCCAGGCTTCTGTCAGCCATGTGGCAGGATTCAGCTAGCAATACCGAAAATGCTAAGATGTGGGTCCTGCCTTCAAAGAGTTTCCAGTTTCCTGAGGTCAAGAAATACATGTAACACCTTGCAATTAAAATTTTGTGATGAAAATTTTATCTATCGCGATGCGATAAACTGCCACTGAACCGAATGGCTTCAAACAAGATTTTATTATTATCCCCTTATGTTCCAAGGGTTCACTGGGATCAGCTGGTGGTTGCAGTCTGAAGGTGGCTGGATTGAAGTCAGCTGAGGGTTCCCCTGGACTGGACATGGAAGATGATGTCTTCACTCACACGTCTGGCTCCACAGCTGGGTGCTGGCCCAACACCTCTCTCCATGTAGCCCCTCCAAAGGGCTAGTTTGGCTTCCTCACAGCATGGCTGTCATAGCTGGTGAATGGCTTCTCCCAGAAGCTTGTGAGGCTTCCTAAAACTCAGAAGTCATGCAGAGTCTTCTGTATTGGTCAAAAGTGAGTCACGGGGCCAGCCCAGATTCAAAAGGAGGGGACTATCCAGGACATGAATAGTAGGAGGACTGGTTTATTAGAGGGTCATCTTTGGAGAATGGCACAGCAAAATAATATAAAGACAAGGTACAATAGGACCCAGAACTTGATCCTGGCTGACTGTCTCAGAGCTTATTCAAAACTAGAGCCTTTTCCAAACTATAAGAGAGTCTTAAATACAGAGAACAAACTGAGGGTTGATGGGGGCGGGCAGGGGAGAGGGGAAAATGGGTGATGGGCATTGAGGAGGGCACTTGTTGGGATGAGCACTGGGTGCTGTATGTAAGCAATGAATCATGGGAATCTACCCCCAAAACCAAGAGCACACTGTATACACTGTATGTTAGCCAACTTGACAATAAATTATATTTTTCCATGTTTTGGGGGGGAAAAAAGCTTCTTGGAGGGTTATTATTCAGGACTTCAAATTTCATGCCTAGAAAAATTAGTAAACCAATCATTTAAACCTTGTTTCTCATTTACTTTATTAGAAAGACACCTGGCCCAAAAAAAACTCACCTCAGAATCAACTTTATCCAGCTCAAAACTGAGGAACATCTGGAACATTAAGGAATCAAAATGCCCCTGGATAGCATGTGGCGGGCCTTCTGGGTATTGAAGCCACCACCCCCTCTTCTCTCCACAAAATGCAGACACGTATATACACACATCCTCTGGGAAAAGAATGGCTTTCTCGACCTGCTCCCTACCCCATGCACCCTGAAACAACACCATCACCCCTGCGGGGTTCTTGCTGTATCCAGAAATGGACCCAAATAATCAACAAGGAAGTTATATTGTAGTAAGCTTTATCCTTAGACTTCATTCAGATATATATGATATAAACAGAATAGAATATAAATAGAATAACATCTTGTAGAACTAATTAAAATTACATCTTTTAGGGGTGCCTAGGTGGCTTAGTCGGTTAAGCATCTGACTCTTGGTTTCAGCTCAGGTCATGATCTCACAGCTTGTGGGTTCGAGCCCCACATTGGGCTCTGTGCTGACAGCACGGAGCCTGCTTGGGATTCTGTCTCCCTCTCTCCCTGCCCCTCCCCTGCTCGCTCATTCTCTCTCTCTTCTGCTCTCTCTCAAAAATAAATAAACATTTAAAAATTTTTAAAAAGAATGATAAAATAATAACTTTTCAACAAGATTTAATGATGAGTAGGTGGTCACAATATGTTCTTAACTGAAGAAAGAAGGCACACAAAACTATCTACAGTATTTATAAACACAGGGGAAAAGATTAGTGGAAAATACACTGAAAACATTAACACTGATTCTCTCTGTTAAGACTATGGGAGACTTTTATTCTTTTTTTATTTTAAGTTTACTTCTTCATTTTGAGAGAGAGAGAGTGCACGTGAGTGGAGGAGGGGCAGAGAGAAAGGGAGAGAGAGAGAATCTCAAGCAGGCTCCGCACTCACCGCACAAAGCCCAACACAGGGCTCGATCTCACGAACCATGAGATCATGACTTGAGCCAAAAATCAAGAATCAGAGGCTTAACCAACTGAGCCACCCAGGCGCCCCATTCTTTTTTTTAAGATTTTATTTTTAAGTAACCTCTGTGCCCAACATGAGGCTCAGACTCACAACCCTCAGATCAAGAGTTGCACGCTCTACTGACTGAGCCAGCCAGGCGCCCCGGGAGACTTTTATTCTTTATACATTTCTGTATTTTGTACAATGAACATACAGTCCTCTCATAATCAGGAAGAAACTCCACATATGCATATGTATCCACTTTGATCTCTCCTCTCACAATCCCCTTTCTCAATTCTCCCATTAGAACGTCCCCATGGACTCCAGTTTGAAGTTACAGCTTGACCAGGAGCTGTTAGGGCAGGAAATGGGATGTTCCGAAGTCCTCCCCAGGCTGACAACAGTCCCCTATTTGGATTCTGCTCTGGTTCTCGGTGTTGGTATCAAGGGTATACAAATGTGAGCTACTCATGAACCCGTGGGAGGGGCTGGAGTAAAGTGGTGGCATGGTGAAGAAACCTGTGAAGGTGGTAATTTGAACAAAAGACATTTGACTGCTAAGAACAAGGCCAAGGGAAGAACAGAAGACAACAGCAAAAATAGAAGACGTGTCCTTTAGGAAGGTTTGCAGGTCATTCCACTCCACAGACTCCCTCTCAATGTTTGTACACTGCTGACTTCCTGCACCTCACAATGGCATCTGCTATTGTCATCAGCATCGTCACCAGCACCATCATCACCATCATCATCATCATCATCACCATCATCATCATCATCATTACCATCATCATCACCATCACCATCATCATCATCATCAACATCATCATCATCATCACCATCATCACCAGCACCATCATCACTATCACCATCACCATCACCACCATCATCATCATCATCACTATCATCACCATCATCATCTTCATCACCATCATCATTACCATCATCACCATCACCACCATCATCATCATCACCATCATCATCACCATCATCACCAGCACCATCATCACTATCACCATCACCATCATCACCATCATCAACATCATCATCATCACCATCATCATCATCATCATTACCATCATCATCACCATCACCATCATCATCATCATCAACATCATCATCATCACCATCATCACCAGCACCATCATCACTATCACCATCACCATCACCACCATCATCATCATCATCACTATCATCACCATCATCATCATCTTCATCACCATCATCATTACCATCATCACCATCACCATCATCATCATCATCACCATCATCATCACCATCATCACCAGCACCATCATCACTATCACCATCACCATCATCACCATCATCAACATCATCATCATCACCATCATCACCATCATCACCATCATCATCATATCATCACCATCATCACCAGCACCATCATCATCATCATCACTATCATCACCATCATCACTATCACCATCATCACCATCACCATTATCATCATCACCATCATAACCATCATCACCATCGTCATCATCATCACCACCATCATCATCATCACCATCATCACCAGCACCATCATCATCATCACTATCATCACCATCATCACCATCACCATTATCATCATCACCATCATAACCATCATCACCACCATCATCATCACCATCACCAGCACCATCATCATCATCACTATCATCACCATCATCACCAGCACCATCATCACCTTCATCACCAGCACCAGCACCATCACCATCACTTCCTTAGCACGGCAAAGAATATCTATTTCAACCCAGCTGCCCACAGCATCCATCACAGCGACATCCTAAAGCAGCACTTCCCAGAGTGTGTCCCTAGATCACCAATACATGACAGGCTCTGTCAAAAGGCGGTGGGGGAAGAAGAGGGTCCCTGCCTGCCACACCCATTTCCCGAAGATGTATGGTGAGCACTGTCACACCTAAAACTCAGAAGTGGTGCAGTGAAAAAAAAACAAAAAAAACCTTTTTTTTTTTTTAACCAAGTCTTACCCAAAACATCTTGGAAACTCAGAATCCTGTGGAACACATTTTAGGAAACACTACATTCTAAATAAAGTTATAGGCCTTGGGGTGCCTGGGTGGCTCAGTCAGTTGAGCATCTGACTTCGTGAGTTCGAGCCCCACATTGGGCTCTGTGCTGACAGCTCAGAGCCTGAAGCCTGCTTCAGATTCTGTGTCTCCCTCTCTCTGTGTTCCTCTCCCTCTCGCACTCTGTCTGTCTGTCTCTCTCTCTCTCTCTAAAATAAATATTCAAAAACAGTTTTTTTTTTTTAATTACAGGCCAGGGGCACCTGGGTAGCTCAGTCAGGTAAGCGTTCAACTTCGGCTCAGGACATGATCTCGAAGTTCACAAGCTCAAGCCCCACATTGGTCTGTGCTGACAGCTCGGAGCCTGCAGCCTGCTTCAGATTCTTGTCTCCCTCTCTCTCTCTGCCCCTCCCCAGCTCATACTCTCTCTCTCAATAATAAATAAAACATTAAAAAAATTATTGGGTGCCTGGGTGTCTCAGTCGGTTAAGTGTCCGACTTCGGCTCAGGTCATGATCTCAAAGTTCATGGGTTTGAGCCCCACGGTGGGCTCTGTGCTGACAGCTCAGAGCCTAGAGCCTGCTTTGATTCTGTGTCTCCCTCTCTCTCTGCCCCTCGCCTGCTCACACTGTCTCTCTCTCTCTCTCAAAAATAAACATAAAAAAAATTTTTTTTAAGAAATGAATATTTTTTAAATAAATAAAATTTTTTAAATTCTTTAAAAAAATTACAGGCCAAACAAGACTAACCCTATGGCAATTATTATATATATACTTTTTCCATATTTTTTTGCCAATATTATACCACATGAAATGGAAATAAAAGTTGAAACTTTTAGGAAGATAGAGAGAGGAATCACACTGTTGGCCGATGTTTTGTTCATCGATATATTAGAAAAGAATAAGCTCTAAAACTATTAGAACTAGTAAGAATTCAGCAAAGTCACTAGGATGGAAGCTAAGTATTCAGAATAATGGATATAATAGCTCAGCAACAACAAATTAGAAAAATTAAGATATTGAATTCCAACAATAACGTTTTTAAATTATCTGGACATTGTTTTAAGTAAAAAAGCTAACATTTCCATTAGGAAGATGAGGCTGCATTTTTTGAGTAAATGCATAGTTCTTATTCATAAAACTATTAGCTTCTTATGATAACGTGAATTTAAGGGTAGAGCAAAATAAATTTTGGAGCTAGTTGGCCTTTCCCTGGAAAAATGCCCTGCCCCTTCCCTGTGGCCTCCAACGTTTCTTGTGAGAATACTTCTCTCATTCCAATCATTTTCTCTCACAGATAATGCCTCGCCTCTCTAGATGCTTTCAAGATTCTCTGGCTTTGTCTTTTTTCTTTGTGTTTAGTTTTTTATTGTGATGTATCATCATAGATTCTTTTGGGTTATGCTGTTTGGGACAGCTTCTAGAATCTGTAGGTTTATGTCTTTTGCCAAATTTGGACAGTTTTCCATCATTATTTTTCCAAATCTCTTTCATCTCCCACTTCTTCTCTCTCATTATAGGACCCCCCACAATACAATGTTAGAGCTTTTGGGGGTGCCTTGGTGGCTCCATCAGTTAAGTGTCTGACTATTGATTTCAGCTCAGGTCATGATCTCACAGTTGGTGACCCTCACCCACCCCAGGTCTGCATTGGCAGTGCAAACCCTGCTTGGGATTCTCTTTGCCCCTCCCCTGCTTGTTCGTTCCCTCTCTCTCTCTCTCTCTGTCTCTCAAAGTAAATAAATATTTAAAAACAACAACAAATGCTAGATCTTTTGTTACTGTCCCATAGGTCCCTGGGGTTCTTCTCATTTCCTTTCAGTTTTCTCTGTTGTTTTCTCTCTGTTGTTCAGGTCAGGCAATTTCTATTGTTCTGTCTTCAAGCTCATTGATTCTTTCCTCTATCATATTTGTTCTGATGTTGAGCACATCCAATGAATTTTTTTTAATTCTAATTAAATTTTGCAGCTCTTAAGTTTGTTCATTCTTCTTTATATCTATTTCCTTGTGAGACTTTCTATTTTTTCATTTGTTTCAAATACGTTTAAAATAGCTTGTTGAAGCATTTTAATAGTGGCTGCTTTAGAATCTAATTTCTGTATCATCTCTGTGATGGTGTCTATTGATTGTCTTTTCCTGTTCAAAATCAAATTTTCATGGTTCTTTGTATGAGAAGTGATTCTAACTGTATCTTAGACATTTGGGTTATTATTCTATGAGACTCTGGATCCTACTTAACCTTCTTATGCAGACCGTACCATGTTTAGATGTAGTATTCAGGTCCAAGTGTAGTGGGATTTCCCTGCTGGGACCCACTGACACCATCCCACCAAATGTACAGCATAGACTCACTCCACCCCATTGCCACTAGGTCAGGGTGGAAGCTCACTGCCGGAAGCCCACCAGCACTGCAGGGTGGGAGTGAGGAAATTCAGGGAAGTTCTTCCTTTGGTGTTTGGCTGCAATGGGGTAGGTACTGTCTGCTGTTCTGCTCTTTTCTCGGTCCTTTGACTAGAGTGAGGAGGGTCTCCATGGGGCTTTCTCTTTTCATGCCTGTTTATGGTTCCAGCTCACTGGCTTCTCCAGCCCCCCATCTGTGATACATGAGAGGCAAAATGAAAATCCTAGGAACCCACTGCCAAGTTATTCCTCAAGCCCCAAGGTCCCTAACCAGTCCTAGCCAGCCTAGGGAGGAAGACACTTATGAAAAGAGACAGCTGAGCAGTCTGAACACCATGAGAGGGGGAAGCTAGCACCTTGTAGAAGAGAGGGGGCTTCCCCACACACAGCCAGAGGTACATATTCAGACACTAATATGTCCCAGGTGCCCTCAAAGACCTCCCTAAGAAGAGCTCTGGGGTCTCAAAGTGAAATCATTCCGTCTTCCCTGAGGAAAGCACAGACTCTTTACTGACATTTTTATTTTTCTTTTTTAAAAAGAGTTATTGAAATATAGCTCACATGTCATACAATTTGTTCATTTAAAGTGTAAAATTCAATGGTTTTTAGTATATTCATAGACTTGTGCATCCCATCAATTTTAGGATATTTTCATTACCCCCCCAAATAAATCTCCTACCACTTAGTTGTCATCCCCCAACTATTTCCCCAGCCCCTGCCCCAGGAAGCCACTAAACTACTTTCTGTCTCTACTTTCTGATTTGCCCATTTTGGACATTTCATATAAATGGAATCATAGGATACATGGCTTTTAATGGCTGCTTTCTTTCACTTAGCATAATATTTTCAAAATTCACCCATGCTGTACCATGAGTCACTACTTCATTCCTCTTTATGATTGAACAATATTTCATTGTATGAATATACTACATTGTGTTTATCCATCCATCAACTGATGAATGGTTTAACAGTGTGAGAAACTGTTAGACTATTTTACAAAATAGCTATACTATTTTTGCACTCCTGCCAGCAATGAATGAGGGTTCCAATTTCTCCACTTCTTTGGCAACACTTGTTATCATCTGTCTTTTTTATTATACCCATCCTAGTGGATATGAAGTGGTATCTCATTGTGGTTTTGATTTGCATTTCCCTGGTGGCTAATAATATTGAGCATCGTTTTATGTGCTTATTGGCCATTTGTATATCTCCTTTGGAGAAATGTCTATTCAGATACTTGGCCAATTTTTAATTGTATTGCCTTTTATTGTTGAGTTGTAAGAGTTTATTTTATATATTCTGGATACTAAACCCTTATCAGATATATGACTTGCAAATACTTCCTCCCAATCTGTGGATTGTCTTTTCACTCTATTGATGCCGTCCTTTGATGTGTAAAAGTCTTCCATTTTGAGGGTGTCCAGTGTATTTTTTCTTTTGTTGCTTGTGCTTTCGTATCATGTCTAAGAAACCACAGCCTAACCCAAGGTCATGAATATTTACTCCTATGTTTTCTTCTAACAGTTTCATAGTTTTTGTTCCTATGTTTAGAGTTTTGATCATTTTGAGTTAACTTTTGTATAGTGTGAGGTAGGGATCCAACTTCATTCTTTCGCTTGTGGCTATCCAGATGTTCCAGCACTATTTGTTGAAAACATTATTCCTTCCTCGTATCATTATCTTTACACACTTGTCAGAAATCCATTGACCATTTACACAAAATGTCAAGAAATTTTTTTTCCTGGTTTGAGTGAAAAACCCAAACCAGGAATAGAAAGTCTTCCTAGAGAAGAAAATGCTTGACTTGTGTCTTAAACAATGAACAACAGATTAAACGCAGAGACAGCAGGAGAACTCACATGGGAGAATCAAAAGGAGTGACGTCTTGGGCTAAGATGAAGAGCTACACTTTAGGATGTGAAGCAGAAGAAGGCCCTCGCTCTCCCCAAAGGCTTCACCACCAGTTTGAAGGCAGCAGAAAAGTGATCTTTCACAGAAAAAGAGAACAAAGAAGGAAAATGACAGAGAACGCAGCCATTTTAGGTGTCCCAAGGACACCGGATGAGAAAAAATCATTAGTCTTACCATAATCTGCCCTCATCTTCCCCTCACCTATCTTTCAGCAGCAAGTGTCTTGATCATTACTAAACAGAACTAACCAGGAAGGAGTAAATAGCCTCCCCTTCTAGACCAGGAATTTCTTTAGTCACCTCAACTGAAAAGTGGTTCTTCTCATCACCTCCAGAAAAAATTAGTATGCAGACTCCCCACAGGGCCCTTCATATTTGGAGAAGTCTCCCGCGGGGGGAGGGGGGAGAGTCCAGATCAAGTCCAGTGGGTTGGTCACTTGTCACAGAGGCAAATATCTTCTGAGAGGTGCAGAGCCTGCTCACAGGCTTATGTTGTGTACAACCAAGCAACCTTGTGGCCAGAATCAGATCAACACCACTGTCCGGGAAATATCAGTTTAACTCCAAACATCTTTTTAAAATGAATAACTTCGCCATAGATTTTCTTGTGAAGCAGCTCAGGGACTTTAGAGAAAGCACACACAGCAGACCTTTGTTACAACCCCATGACATATGACATCCTCTCTCACAGGCTCCACCCTCCACCAACCTATAACCCTTCATGCAACCTCACCTCCTTTCAGTGGTCCACGATTCTAACATATGACACACCCTGTCACTGGGCAGTGGAGCGTATGTCCCATTCTGACTCACTGTGGGCAGCATCCCAGGAACTTTTGTGAATAAACTCTTCCATTTTGTTACATGGACAAATCTAACCATTGTCCCTAAAGCCCAAGAGATCAACTGGAACTTGGCATGACTTTCCCAGCCACAGAAAAGCAAGCGATGAGAGCTGAAAGTGTCCCTGAAGTCCCTTTTCCAAACGTGAAAACACTCCCAACAAGAACCTTATCTCTCATTAAAATAAGTATGCATTACGGGTTCCAAGAGGCCCTTCACCCCAAATCTCTCCAGCATCAGGCTGACAATGCATGCCTCTGGAGTCACTAACGGTTGGACACAAAGGCAGAGGATTTGATTCGTGAAAGGCCATTTAAATATATGAGCAATGGAATGCTGCCTGAGTCAATTACAACACAATTTTTTCCAAAAACATTGCATGGCCAATGGAAAAGGATAGTGTAATGTAATAGGTGAACAAAAACCAAACTTTTAACAGTCCTACAGTGTGAATATATTTAATGCCCCTGAACTGTACACTTAAAAACGGGTAAAATAGTCAATTTTATGTTATGTGCATTTCACCACAATTTTTTAAAACTCCATAAAGAGAGTACATAGAGTTTTTTCCCTTTTCTTTCTGCTTTTTTAATTTTCTATAGAAACTATACACATATGGTCTCTCTGTATCTACATCTATATATCAATATACATGCGTATATATTCCATATATGATACATAAATATATATGGCATATATGTATATATAAATTATATACATATACACTGATAAGCACGCATTACTTTTATGGGCAGCAGCATAGTATATTCAACATACTACATCGATTATTGTGGAATGGGCATGCCCTTCAGAATCAAACAGACCTGCATTTGAATACTTGTGTCATCATTCACTATCTTTGTACCTTTGGTTTCTAAATCTCATTTTTTTTTCATCTATAAAGTTGGCATAATACCGATCTTGCAGATTTCTTTTTTTTTTTTTTAATGTTTATTTATTCTTGAGAGAGAGAGTGAGCAGGGGAGGGGCAGAGAGAGAGGGAGAAGGGGATCCCAAGTGCGCTCTGCGCTGACAGAAGGAGCCCCATGTGGGGCTCAAACTCATGAACCATGAGATCACGAACTGAGCTGAATTCCGACGCTCAATCCCCTGAGCCCCGCAGCGGATTTCTTAGGGAGACAAACAGGAACAAGCACAAAGCACAAGATGCAGCGTCCAGAACACAATTGAAGACCAGCTCGTGTTTGTTCTTATGAGGAGAGAAAATAAGCTTTATTTTCAATTGATGAATAAACAAATATACAGTAAACATGAACGTGTTGCTTGGTAATGGCTCCCATAGTCATTTCCTATTTGTTAATTCAATTAATGTCTACTTATGGAGTGCCGACGGTACGCCAGGCACCTTAGCCCAGATTAGCTGCTGAATGAATGTTCTGACACTTCCAGATGCCAAAAAGAGAACCTTCAAGGCCAGCAAGAGGAGCCGGTGCTTTGCAAGCACACGCTCTGGGGGAGAGGGAGAGAGAAATGACGAGCATCCGACCAGGGAGGTGGTATATCTGAGCCAGCCACCTAAGATCCTGGAACCATTCTCAGGTGGGTTCTTGACTTAGGACCTAATGGCAGTCAGTCTTGGAGAACTTTCCTCACTGCCCTTTTAGCTGATCCTTGCCCCCGCTGAACCCAGATGGCCAGATCCCAAGCCGTGCTGTAGGAGTCGGGGCTGCATTCAGCCGAAAATCACTGCCGTAACAACATCACAGACAGGCTGGTGTTCACAACAACAGATTATTTTCTCACAGCTCTAGAGGCTGGAAGTCCAAGATCAAGGTGTCATAAGATCTGGTCTCTTCATTAGACTCTCTCCTTAGCCTGTAGATACCGGTCTTCTCACTGGGCACTCATATGGCCTTTCCTATGTGCATGGGTCCCTGATATTTCTCTGTGTGTCCAAAGTTCCTCTTCTTACAAGGACACCACTAAGATTGGATTAGGGCCCCCATATGACCTCATTTAACCTTAATTACATCTCTAAAGGTCCTATCTCCAAATACAGTCACATTCTGAGGTACCGGGTGTTAGAACTTCAACATATGAATTTGAAGGGACACAATTCAGCCCACAGCAGCCACCAAAAACCTACGTTAAAATAAGGAGTTATTGGGGCGCCTGGGTGGCTCAGTCGGTTGGGCATCTGACTTCGGCTCAGGTCATGATCTCACGGTGCGTGAGTTCGAGCCCCGCGTCAGGCTCTGTGCTGACAGCTCAGAGCCTGGAGCCTGTTTCAGATTCTGTGTCTCCCTCTCTCTCTGAACCTCCCCCATTCATGCTGTCTCTCCCTGTCTCAAAAATAAATAAACGTTAAAAAAAATTTTGTTTAAATAAATAAATAAATAAATAAATAAATAAAATAAGGAGTTATTTGTCACATGTAATGAGAATCTAGAAGTAGTTGCTCAGGGCTAGTGCTCAAAGATATGATCAAGGACCCTGCTTCTTATATTTTCCTGACTTCCAACCCTAATGTGGTTTTCAATCTCTAGGTCACAAAATTTTCACTGTGCTTTTACTCCACCCAGAATCTTCCTGCCAAGCAGATGGCAAAGGGCCAAAAGTTATGCTAATTAGAGCATGTCCCTTTTCAGTATTTCCCCAGAAGGACCACAAGGCAACTTCTACTCCCCGCTTATTGGCCAGAATGTCAGACAGCAACCTCTAGCTGCAAGGGACTCTTGGAAGATGAGTGTTTTTTTCACTGTGCTCATGGTTTCCCTGAAAGACCAGATTTCCACTGCTAAAGGAGAAAGGAGAATGGCTGTTGTGTAAGGATTAAGCAGTGCCTTCCCCAGTAAGGTGGTGCAGGTGCTCGTGTTCTTTTTTTTTTTTTTAATTTTTTTTTTAACGTTTATTCATTTTTTTTGAGACAGAGAGAGACAGAGCATGAATGGGGGGAGGTCAGAGAGAGAGGGAGACACAGAATCGAAACAGGCTCCAGGCTCTGAGCTGTCAGCACAGAGCCCGACGCGGGGCTCGAACTCACGGACCGCGAGATCATGACCTGAGCCGAAGTCGGACGCCCAACCGACTGAGCCACCCAGGCGCCCCAGGTGCTCGTGTTCTAATGGTGGACATTGGAAGTCCTGGAGAAAGAGTGCTGGGTGACTGGGGAAATACTGTGAACGCCATTTTGGGAGGAAGCCAACGCCACGCTCTGGGCATCAGCTAACACGTGGCCTTTAGAGCAAGGGGGGAACTATCCCTCATAATCCAGAGGAAGATACTTAGAGCTTCCAGAGACGATCAGAGGGGGAGAGGATGCAGCCAGAAATAGACTCTGGGGAGCAAGAGAGAAGGAGAAGAAAGTTAACGGGATCTGATAATCCCTGGCAAAGATGGGCAATTGAAAATTTAAAAAGGAAAAGCCTGGTCGTAGAAAGGCCAAGATGGGATCTGGGGAAAACAAAACACTCAGAGAATAAGGGATGGTAGGGGAGAGTGCAAGGCAAACCCCTCCTCCTCTGACTCCTGGATCTTCTGCAAAGTCCACATTGCTCATGAATGTTTTGTTGGGCCAGGGAGAGAGGGCACTTTGAAGGGACAATGCGTTTCAAGTCAGAATTGGTGGTGGCTGCATAGAGATTGCTCACAGTCAAACCCAGGAGCTTCAAAAGAGAGCCTATGAATCTCTGGGAATCCACAGAAATGAGGGACATGTGTTGGGCTTGCACAGATCTAGACCTGGCAAAGGGTGCAGCCAAAGTGTATGAGGGCCCCAACCATCATCCAAGCTTCATAAGGGAAGGACAGCGGCTAGAAAAAACATGATTTCTTTCTGAGATCTCTCTTCCACTGGCACCTGACCTGGATAAGAGGAAGCCACCATATATAAAAAGATAGCCCCAAATCCGCCCTCCCCAGGTCACCTCTGTTGGTCCCAAGAGAGAATCTTCTAAGGATCTGCTCTCAGCCAACTGCCCCAGTAAGGAAGGATTCCACTAACCCTGCCCCCAGCTGCACACTCCCCCTCTCCCTTCCTTGCTTTATATTTTACATAGCATTTATCATCATGTATACTATGCATACTGTATGTTTTACATATTTATTTGCATATTGTTTATCTCCCTCAAGTCAAATAGAAACTCCATGAGGGCAGGGGTTTTGTTTGTTGTCTTCATAGCAAATTCCCAGCTCCCAGTACATAGGAGATGCTGAGTAAACACGTTGTGTGAATCAGTGACATGAATACCCAATATAGCATTAGCTGAAAACTGGTAAAATCTGTACACTGTGTCCCTAAGGTGTTTGCTTTTTAATATAGGAATCCAAGAGCTTATTTAACATGAACAGTCCATTGAGTCTTTAAGTGATGGCATCTCAGGGGCCCCTGGGTGGGTCAGTCGGTTAAGCCTCCAACTCTTGATTTCAGCTCAGGTCATGATCTCACCAGTTCGTGAGTTCAAGCCTCGTGTCTGAATGCTGACGGCACAGGGCCTGCTTCGGATTCTCTCTCTCTCCCTCTCTCCCTCTCTCCCTCTCTCCCTCTCTCTCTCTCTGCTCCTCCTTCACTCGCACACTATCGCTCTCTCTCTCTCCCTCTCAAAAATAAATAAATAAACTTAAAAAATTGTTCAAGTGATGGAATCTCAGACAAAGTGACAGACTCATTTGTGGGAGATATTTGAAAGCAGACAGAACTTCCTGACCCACTTGTGGTCACCCCTTGGAATCAGCTGTTTGCTTCCTTGGAGTAAATCCCACAGGAGAGGTCTACAGGTGCCAGGTGAGCTGGGAGAGGGGGGAGTCAGGACCCGGGTCCAGCCTCCCCGGACAGGGCCCCAGCCACTTCCCCTTCCGAATATCACAAGCCAGCCCATGGCCCTGAGTCAGAGCCTCTGAGCTGCGAGGGGCCACAATGTCATCCTGGGGGAGTTTATGGCGTTATTAATATGGAAATAGGCAACGGTGCTGCCGCACTGCTCGCCCCTTTATTAATAATGGTTATTCACGGCCCAGGAATCAAAGGCGTTTCTGCTTGGGTGCTCATTAAAACTGGCCCCATAAAGAGTAGGAGAAAGGCAATAAATCAGCACTGAATCCAATCATTTCGTGTCGCTGGGGGTAGGGGTCTTTGCCACCGGAAAGCGGGGTGACAGCCAGAGAAACCACCTCGGTGAGATCCTGCTCACCAAGCAGTCAACGGGACAGACCAGCCCACGATCATCACCTCTGTGCCACCCTGGGCCCGACCCCGCTCCTGAGGAGGCAGGTCTAGGACTAGGTGTGTCATCTTCAGAGACTCTCCAACAATGGAGAGGTGGGGAAAGACAGAGCGAAAACCTGGAGGCCCCGCAGACACCCAGACTCCCACAGCCCTTCCCACAAGATCCGGTGACCCTGGAACCGGAGGTTCTGGGTTATGACAGGGAAGGGTGAATACGGATCCAACACGTAGACGCTTCCTGAGGGAACATGGGGGCACTTTTCCTTGACTTGTCTCAGAGCTGAGGAAATAAATAATGTCCATGTGAGGTTCAGAGTTGACACAAATGCGTTGTCACCACATTTCACACTCCACACGTGTTGTGTCTTAACTCTGTGTGCCATGGTGTTTATTATTATGACCACTGCTTCTATTACAGGGATTCCTCTAATCGCCAGAAACTTCAGCAAGGTTACTTAGAAAATTAATCTAGGAGCGCCTGGTTGGCTCAATAGGTTGAGCCTCCGACTTCAGCTCAGGTCATGATCTCACGGTTCGTGAGTTTGAGCCCCGGGTCGGGCTCGGCTCTGTGCTGACAGCTCAGAGCCTGGAGCCTGTTTCGAATTCTGCATCTCCCTCTCTGCCCCCGCCCCCCCCCGCTCAAAAATAAATAAAAATTTTTTTAAAGAAAAATAAATAAAAATAATAAAAATTTAAAAAATAAAAGAAAGAAAATTAATCTAGGGCTCCTGGGTGGCTCAGTTAGCTGAGTTCAACTTCATCTCGGATCATGATCTCATCGTTCATGAGTTCGAGCCCCGCATCAGGCTGTCTGCTGTCAGCACAGAGCTCTCTTCAGATCCTCTGTCCCCATCTCCCCAGCCCCTCCCTCACTGGTTCTCTCTCTCTCTCTCTCTCTTTCCCTCTCTCTCTCTCTCAAAAATAAATTTAAAAAAAAGAAAAAGAAAACTAATCTTAAAAATGCATAAATGTTGGGGCACCTGGGTGGCTGTCAGTTAAGTGTCCAACTTCAGCTCAGGTCACGATCTCACAGTTCACAAGTTCGAGCCCCACTTTGGGCTCTGCGCTTACAGTTCAGAACCTGGAGCCTGCTTCACCTTCTGTGTCTCCCTCTCTCTCTGCCCCTTCCCCGCTCACGCTCTATCTCTGTCTGTCTCTCTCTCTCTCTCTCTCTCTCTCTCGAAAATAAACATTAAAAAAAACCTTTTTTTAATGTATAAATATTTCCAAATGATAGTTGAACATGACTTTCCGTTATCTATGGCTACTTAACAAACAAGACCTCTGAAGGTCTGGGCCAAGGAGTTACACTGTGTCCTTCCTACCATATGCAGTGGTCAAAGTCACAGGGCCAGCCTGGGTTCAATAGAAGAAGCAAATTCCCCCTTTTGATGGAAGGAGGGGCGTGCGTACAAGCTTGGCTATCCATATGCCACAGCCAAACACCCTTCAACAAGGCAGACCCACTTTCTCCCTGGGTGAGCATGTGCTCACCTCCTGGCCTACATGGGCCTTGACTTTCTCAACAGGAAAATGGGGATCCAGCGTCTGGTCTGACCAAAAGGAGCTGGGTAGGAGAACCTTCTAAAATTCCCTTTCGGGGCGCCTGGGTGGCGCAGTCGGTTAAGCGTCCGACTTCAGCCAGGTCACGATCTCGCGGTCCGGGAGTTCGAGCCCCGCGTCGGGCTCTGGGCTGATGGCTCAGAGCCTGGAGCCTGTTTCCAATTCTGTGGCTCCTTCTCTCTCTGCCCCTCCCCCGTTCATACTCTGTCTCTCTCTGTCCCAAAAAATAAATAAACGTTGAAAAAAAATATTTAAAAAAATAAATAAATAAATAAATAAATAAATAAATAAATAAAATAAAATAAAATAAAATTCCCTTTCAAGGGGCACCTGGGTGGCTCAGTTGGTTAAGTATCCAACGCTTGGTTTGGGCTCAGGCCATCATCTCGCGGTTCATGAGTTCGAGCCCTGCATTGGTCTCCGCACTTACAGTGCTTTGGATTCTCTCTCTCTCTGCCTCTCTCTCTGCTCCTCCCCTGCTCATGCTCTCACTTTCTCTCAAAATAAATAAATAAACTTCTTTAAAATTTTTTTAAGAAAAAAGATAGTAAAATTCCCTTCCAGAGCTGAATCTGTAGCTTCTGCTACCTCACAAATGCTTTCAGCTAAAAATGCTCCAATTTATTCTTAGAACTTTGAGACATTAAAAAAAAGGTGAAAAATCTATCTTCCTTCTACCACCAAGTCTTTTTAAAGTTTAAACTATGGTTAGTGATCTTTTACTTCCACAGTGAGGTCAGAAACGACAGACTCGGCTGAATTTGTTCCTTAAATTTCTCTTGGCCCGCATTTTTCTATCGTAAAGGAAAGACGACAATTTGGATCAAGAGTCAAATAAGAAGATCCTTTCTCAGTATTTCTGTGGGAGAGCATGAGATTGACAAATGAGAGGGAAAATTGCATCAGACTGTAGGAAAAGAGGTATCAGCACAGGATTTTTGAACCAAACAAACACGAGTTATGCGAGATGATGGGGGGCTAACTGACCCATGCAAACAATAAGAAGTCTCTTCCTTGGAAAGTACCCCAGAATGGTCCAAGTGTGCAACCATAAAAAAAAAAACTTCCTTTCTGAAAAAAGAAAAAATGTTAAAGTATCATAAACACAATTTCTCTTACACAAAATTCCAAATACTGTTGAATACATTTACTCATGAAGCCAACCAAAACTCCCTCAAGGGGCGCCTGGGTAGCTCAGTTGATTGAGCATTCAACCTCGGCTCAGGCCATGATCTCATGGTTCATGGGTTCGAGCCCCACATCGGGCTCTGTGCTGACAGCTCAGAGCCTGGAGTCTGCTTAGGATTCTGTGTCTCCCTCTCTCTCTGCCTCTCCCCTGCCTGTGCTCTCTCATGCTTGCTCGCTCTCTCTCTCTCTCTCCCAAAAATAAGTAAATAAATAAATAAATGTTTAAAAAATTAAAAAAAAAAAGAAGTCCCTCAAAGTTCCAAAATTTACTTGTGTAAATCACTAGCCTCATGCTCCTCTGTACTATTGCTTGAGGTCCTTTTTTCTTTTCCTTCTTTTCTTTTTCTTTTTTTTTTCTTTTTGTTTTTTGGCTTTTGCTTTATCTGCACACAATGTCATCAAAGCATCAAATAAATTTGATGTGTAAGTACAACATGTCTCACACCCACAACCCTGACCGTCTGCATATGGGCATCTCGACCTTCTGCTCTGAAGACGTCTCTAGAACAGGACCGAGAAGAGCTCTTAGCGTGGGATCCAGCGAAGACAACAAAAGATGAGTCATGGCTTAGCTGGACGCTCGCTACAAAACACAAACTACATGAATCTGAGCATCAGTAACACAAAATAAATCCATAACAGGATCCTGAGAGTAACTTTCAGTCCTTCCACCTAAGGGCTACAATTTCCCTGGGAAGAGTCATTTTGTGTTCTGCCCACACTCCACAGAAAAGAGGGAGAGTTTTGTCTTTCTTGCTAGCTAGTCAAAGGTGACTTCCGTAATCAGGATCCTCTCTCCCCCTCTCTTGCCATCTGCTCAGGCCTTCACGGACGTATTCACAGCTGCTGTCACACGTGCTACACAAGCACTGAAAGCCCAAGTCACGATTGTCTTAGAGCAGCCAGTGACTCTGGAGATCACCACTTCCCATCCCTCTCGTTGCAAAGATGAGGAAACTGAGGCCCAGAGAAGAGAAGTCATTTATTAGTGTTTGCACAGAGGGAAAAGAATAGAACTTGAGTCTCCGAACTCCTGATCATTTCAAATGTGACCTACTCTGGATTCCAGACTAGCCACAGACACCAGGCAGCGAATGGGGACCTCTCGATTCTCAGGCTCTCCTCCCAAGCCCAAGCCTTCCATCTGCCCCTGACTTCTGAGTGTCCTTCTGCCTCCCTTCCCTGGATGTGGCTCACAGATGTCTAGCATAAGTGTCCACAAGAGAGCCAGCCTCATGGGGGCGGGACCAGTGTGGTCAGTGACTCAGAACCTTAAACCCACCCAGTTGGGTTTAAGGTTCTAATGCCACCATCTTGAAATCCTGCATAGTGTCTGGACACAGAGCCCCACGCTGTCACTTTGCACTGGGCCCTGAAAGTCACGTAGCCAGTCCTGTGCACAATCCATACCAGTGATGCAGCTCTGACTACCGGCAACACACCCAGAGCTTAGAACTCTCCTTCACATCGTGAGTGTGGGCAGAACACAGTGATTACAAAGCCACGGTGACCTCCCTCATATTTCTCATCCAAGGAGGATGAGCAAGGAGATCAACACGAATCATTGCTAAGTCTCCCCTCCCCGCGCTGTGGGCACAGGGAGACAACTCTTGTCCCAGGATCCCTGATCCTGTACAGCAAGTACAACCTTGGGCTAATTAACTAACCTCTCTGAGGCCCTGCTCTTGCTTCTCTCCAGTTATAAAAGTAATAAATGCTCATTATAGAAAATCTAAAAAGCGCAGGAAAACAGAAGGAAGAGCACCTATAACCTCATTATCTAAGTACCACCATTGTGAACACCTTTCCTCCAGCCTTCTCTCCAGGCCTCAGTTTCACACTTCACATGTGTAGGAGAAAGTCCACCCTCTTCCCCTTCCCCTCAAAAAAGAGGATCAGCAATCTCCGGGGGCTTCTGCTGCTGGTGGCCTAGACAGCCAATAGAAGGAGCAGAGAAGTGCTAGCTGGCTTCAGGAATGGTGACAGAAGGTGGGCACTGCCCAGCCACTGTGGCTCCCAGGGGCCTGTTCTTTCGAGATAGAGATGGGGCCTGGGAGAAGAACAGGATAAGCAACCCAGCCCCCACAGGTGACACAGACCCTCTGTCACCCAGGAACACCCTGCTTCACTGGTCTCCACAGCAACAAAGACAACCAGACAAGGGAGCAAAATAGGGAGGGCGAAATCTTCAGTTTGGGAGAGAGATGGTCAAGGGCTAAGCAGACATGGGTTGACGAGTCATGTCTTCCAAACCACAGCTCTCGAAGATTAACAGAAAAGATGTTTGTTTCTAAGATCAGCATCCCTCCATGACCGGTGGCGGGGATTTGCAGGCGGCTGCTGGGAGGACCAGGGTAGGGAGAAGGGAGGAAGAAGCTGCAGGTGGCCACCATTCCTGCTTGCTGCCTCCAAAGGCTAATGGCATCTGGGAAAGACCTGCTACTAAGGGGGTAATCACATTGCATATATATATATATATATATATATATATATAGTTGCATATCTTGTTTTTTCATGCAACATTACATCACAAGTGATTTTCTATCTTATTATTAAATCTCATAAACTTCATAATTTGCCGTTACATGAATGTACCACAATCTATTTGGTAACTGCAACGAACATGTTTGTA
Organism: Lynx rufus; assembly: GCF_022079265.1. Lineage (NCBI taxonomy): Eukaryota > Metazoa > Chordata > Mammalia > Carnivora > Felidae > Lynx > Lynx rufus. The sequence continues at coordinate 105,279,374 of NW_025814834.1, read as the reverse complement.
ATTAAAGATTTTTCAATATTTAGGATTATTGCCTTAGGCTATAATGCTAGGAAAAGAATAATGAGATGAAACATATTGTACACTTTGTACACTGCTTTCCAAATGACACCAATTTACGACCCACAGGATTAGGTGAGAGGCTTTTAAGGGCAAAAATGTGTAGGCGATGTCTGTTCTCTCTTGGCCGTGCAGCCTCCAACTTTGCTTCCCACCCACACTGCTGGCACACGGTGAACCTGGCTAAATTTGGGGGGCGCCACCTCCCTTTGGTTCTTGCACATTTTCCAAACCTGGTTCTCCGACTTCACAGTCAATTCCCAGTGGCCTTCCACGAAACATCTTTTCTGCTTAGGTTAACCAGAGTCTGTTCCTGATGCTTCCAAGCAAGAACCGAGTGATAAGCCACCCGTGCGTGTCCTCTCCGCAGGACCCCTCAGAGACAAAACAGGCTCGCTCAGGGAGGCAAAAATGCACCGGGGAGAGTTGTAAGAAGTGAAGGAAAACCACAAGACACGTCTCACCCGCACCCCCACCCCCAGAAGGGAGCCGAGGATGACCTCTGCTGGGCCGGTGGCTGGGCATTGGCTTTGCTGAGTGAAGCCTTAAGCACAGGCGAGGGGCTGAGTGAGCCAGCCCAAAGGGGTTTGGGGAAGCCGGGGAGGTAGAGGAGGAGAAAGAGAGAGTCCCAGCTGCAGAGAGCAGCAGAGACTGGCAGGAGAAAGAGATGGTGTTTGGAAACCAATTACAATTTGCTTCGAGGAGTGTCCTCTTTGTGATTCGCACCTTAGAAATGAGTCTTGTCTTACGGGAGCACCTGGGTGGCTCAGTCGGTTAAGCGTCCGACTTTGGCTCAGGTCATGATCTCACACTCTGTGAGTTCGAGCCCCGTGTCAGGCATCTGTGCTGATGGCTCAGAGCCTGGAGCCTGCTTTGGATTCTGTGTCTCCCCCTCTCTGCCCCACCCCTGCTTGTGCTCTCTCTGTGTCTCTCTCAAAAATGAATAACGTTAAGGGGCGCCTGGGTGGCGCAGTCGGTTAAGCGTCCGACTTCAGCCAGGTCACGATCTCGCGGTCCGTGAGTTCGAGCCCCGCGTCGGGCTCTGGGCTGATGGCTCGGAGCCTGGAGCCTGTTTCCGATTCTGTGTCTCCCTCTCTCTCTGCCCCTCCCCCGTTCATGCTCTGTCTCTCTCTGTCCCAAAAATAAATAAACGTTGAAAAATAAAAAATAAAAAAAAAATGAATAACGTTAAAGAAAAATTTTTTAAGAAGTGAGTCTTATTTTATTTCTGCAGAGAAGTGTCATCGCCATTGTCTGTGTCCCACTCCTGTGCCTCTCAGACCCGGCCTGAGGCCTCCACGCTCCCAGGAAGCAGAGTCCATGTTCAGTCCCCTCTTCTAGCCGGAAGCCCGTCAGCTCTTCAGAGGCCACATCCCACCCTCAGAACAGCCCAGAGTAGCTGTGGAATTGCTCTTGGGAACAGAGGACCCAGGGAAGCTGGGGACTGGGACACTGTGTCTCTGTAACAAAGGGGGCATCTGGAAGGGCCTGGTCCTGCCAACCTGCAGGTTCTGCCCCATGGCCCCCACGGGTGTTGTCACCCCTGCAGTGTTAGCTAGCACAGCATCTTTATCTGAAAGGTGCCAATATTCAAAACTTGCAGCTGCTCTCAAAAATCAGGAGACCTGAACTGAGAACAAACTGAGGGTTTATGGGGGGTGGGAGGGAGGGGTGGGTGGGTGATGGGTATTGAAGGCACCTGTTGGGATGAGCACTGGGTGTTGTATGGAAACCAATTTGACAATAAACTTCATAATAATAAATAAATAAATAAATAAATAAATTATTAATTAAAAAAAAAATCAGGAGACCTGAGGGGCACCTGGGTGGCTCAGTCGGTTAAGCGTCTGACATCAGCTCAGGTCATGATCTCAGGGTCCCCATTAGTTCGGGTCCTGCGTCAGGCTCTGTGCTAACAGCTCGGCTTCAGATTTTGTGTCTCCCTCTCTCTCTCTTCTCTCTCTCCCTCTCTCTGTCTCTCAAAAATAAATAAACATTTAAAAAAAAAATTTTTTTAATCAGGAGGGGCGCCCGGATGGCTCAGTCGGTTAAGCCTCCGACTTCAGCTCAGGTCATGATATCACAGTTGGTGAGTTTAAGCCCCACATCAGGCTCTATGCTGAGCCTGTTTCGGATTCTGTGTCTCCCTTTCTCTCTGCTCCTTCCCCGCTCATGCTCTGTCTCTGTCAAAAATAAATAAACATAAAAATAATTTTTTTTAATAAAAAATAAAATCAGGAGACCTGGCAGTTCTGGGCCCACATGTCCACATGGTGACAGCCATCTAGACACAGAGCCTATGTGCTGAGGCCCCTCCGCCCTGGCTCCTCCAGGACCTGAGGCTGAGGGCCAGGCCATCTCTCCCTTAACCTGCTCCTCAGCCCCCAGGCCTGCCTGCTGTGGGGAGCGCTGGGGTTCAGCGGCATGCAGGCCCAGGGGAGACGCTAAACAATGTTTCTATCTTTTGTACCTATGCTTTCTATAGTCTACTCTTTTCACTGCCCGTCATCACAGAAGCAATTAGTAATGAAGGAAAGGCAACTGAAAAGCCATCAGCATTATCCCAATGGGAAATTCACCCAGGACCAGGGGCTGAGCTACTGTTAACCTGAACTTTGTTCGGTACTTCTTACCTAATAGTATCAAAGAGAGGTTCCCATGGCAATGAGGGCTTGGAGCTTGGTGTCAGCCTTGCTGGTGCTGACCACTCAGTGTTTAGAAAGCGGGGGCAGGGGGAGACGACAAAGCCAATGAGCGAACGTTGGCTACAAATGAGTTCTGTTGGCTACCTTAGTCTCGTCGTGAGCTCTCTTCTGTGGCCATCCATACATTCGGCAACGGTGGACAGTTATGCTTCTGAATTGTGACCTCTAGATTTTGGGGGTAGCAAAGGCTCACTCACCCAGTTTTTCTTTCTTTTCTTTACCTCCATCGTGTGTGGGAGCAGTCCCCCCTATATTGTTATGAGTAGCTCTCCACACATGTTTACCATTCACTCATTCATTCAATAAGCACCTACTGGGCTGCCTGGGTGGCTCAGTCAGTTAGGCGTCCAACTATTGATTTCAGCTCAGGTCATGATCCTAGGGCGGTGGGATTGAGCCCTGCATCAGGCTCCATGCTAAGTGTGGAGCCTGCTTAAGATTGTCTCTCTCTCCCCCTCTGCCCCTCTCCCCAACTCATGCTCTCTCTCTCTCTCTCTAAAATAAAAAATAAGTGTTTTCAATAAGCACTTACTGAGCCTTTACTATGTGAACAAAACAGACATGGCCCCTTGCGGAGGTAAACCATAGACAGAAAATCACACTGTGATAATAGTGACCGCTGCTCTGAGGGGGTAATTTAGGCAGCGATAAAAAGCGTAAGTGGAGGGGCACCTGGGTGGCTCAGTCAGTTAAGCGTCTGACTCTTGATTTCGGCTCAGGTCATGCTCTCACAGTTCGTGGGATTGAGCCCTGTGTCAGGCTCTGCACTGATGGCGTGGAGCCTGCTTGGGATCCTCTCTCTCTCTGCCCCTCCTTTGCTCAGGTTCTCTCTCCCACCCCTCTCTAAATAAGTAAATGTTAAAAAAAAGAAAACTATAAGGGCAAGCCTAGCTTACGATGGAAGGGCCTAGAAGTTCTCTCTGAGGAAGGGCCGTTTCCCTGAGACCAGAGGATGAACATGAAGAAGTCGGGCAACGAGCCTTCCCAGCAGAAGAGGAAGCACAAAGGCCCCAAACTGTGCAAAATACAGGCACATCCCAGGAACCGAGCAAGCACTGTGACACACAGTAAACAAGGGGACAGTGGCCCACAATGAAGCTGGAGAGAGAGGCAGGGGCCAGCTTGAATGTGGCTGTGTAGTCTAGGCAATGATTTTATCCTAAAGACAATGAGCATTTGAAACAAAGTGGCTGTATGGAGAAGAGATTAGAAAAGAGATTAGAAAAGGGTTTATGACAGATTGAATTAAGTAGTGGCCGGCAGGGTGAAGGGAAGGGAATGATTTAAGATAATTTTTTAGGTAGCATTGACAAGCCTCTGTGATGGGGGTAAGGGGCCAAGGGAAAGAGTATCCAAGGCTGACTCACAGTAATTAATTTTTTAGAAGTGTAAAAGCCTCTTAAATATATAAAAAGATGCTCAACCAGGCTCACAATAAAGGAAATGCAAATTAAAACCACACAGGGATGCCTGCATGGCTCAGTTGAGCATTCAACTCTTGATTTAGGCTAGGGTCGTGACCCCAGGGTTGTGGGATGGAGCCCGCCACCCTCCACTCCATGCTCAGCTCAGAGGCTGCTTGGGATTCTCTCTCTCTCTCTCTCTCTCTCTCTCAAACAAAACAAAACAAAACAAAACAAAACAAAAACAAAATGGAGGTACCAACTGTGCCTTACCAAATAGACAAAAATCTATAAACTTCACAAAACACACTGATGATAAAGCTATGGAGACACAGAAATTCTCTTGCGCTGCTGACAGGAATGCAAAATGGTACAATCCCTATGAAAGGGAATTTGGCAACATCTGGCAGAGTTACATACGCATCTGCCCTTTGTACCAAATATTCTTCTTCTGCCTCAAGGAAATACCAAAGAAATAAAGGGAAAAAAGATCTTTGCACAGAGCCCCATTAGTAATAGCAAAAGACAGAAAAAACCCAAATATCTACGAACAGTTAAACATGTACTTTCGTATCAGACAGCAATTCCATTCCCAGATATTTACTCAAGAGAAATAAAAGCGCATCTACAAAAAGACCTGCATGGGATTGTTTATAGCAGCCTTAGTCATAATATCCAAAAACTGGAAACAATCTAAACACCCACCCACCAGTGAATGGATCAATTACAGCACGCCCATACGGTGGAATCTGCCCAGGAATAGAAAAGGAACAAACTACCGATATACATAAAACACAGATTAATCTCAAAGGCAGGATGTTAAGTGAAAGAAGCCAGACACAAAGGCTACATACTCTACAACTCCATTTACATGAAACTGTGGAAAAGGCAAGACTATAGTGACAAAGCAGACCAGTGGTTGCCAGGGGCCAGGATTAGGGGAGAGGCCTGACAACAAAGAGACACAATGGTTTAGGGTTGCTAGAAATGTTCTACATCTTGACAGTGATGGTGGTTACATGATTAAATTCAAAACTCGTTGAAATTGTATGCTTAAAATTTGTGACTTTTATTTTAAAGTGTACCTCACTAGGGGTGCCTAGGTGACACAGTCAGTTAAGCATCCGACTCTGGATTTTGACTCTTGATTTCAGCTGGGGTCATGATCTCACAGTCTGTGAGTTTGAACGCCACGTCAGGTTCTGTGCTGACAGTGTGGAGCCTGCCTGGGATTCTCTCTCTCTCTCTCTCTCTCTCTCTTTCTCTCTCTCTCTCTCTCCCTCCCTCCTTCACTGCCCGTCCCCAACTCAAACTCTCCCTGTCTCTAGAATATAAAAAAATAAACTTAATGGGGCGCCTGGGTGGCTCAGTTGGTTAAGCGGCCGACTTCAGCTCAGGTCATGATCTCGCGGTCCGTGAGTTCGAGCCCTGCGTCGGGCTCTGTGCTGACAGCTCAGAGCCTGGAGCCTGTTTCGGATTCTGTGTCTCCCTCTCTCTGACCCTCCCCCATTCATGCTCTGTCTCTCTCTGTCTCAAAAATAAATAAACGTTAAAAATAATAATAATAAAATAAACTTAAAAAATTGTTTAAATAAGGGGCGCCTGGATGGCTCAGTAGATTAAGCAGCTGACTTCGGCTCAGGTCATGATCTCACCGTCCGTGCGTTAAGCCCCACATCAGGCTCTGTGCTGACATCTCAGAGCCTGGAGTCTGTTTCGGATTCTGTGTCTCCCTCTCTCTCTCTCTGCCCCTCCCCGCTCACACTCTCTCTCTCTCTCTCTGAAAAATAGACATTAAAAAAAAAAAAAAAGATTTAAAAAAAATTTTAAATAAATAACTTACACTTCAATAAAGGCCAATTTTTTCTAAGAATAAGGAGAAAGGGGGAGGGGGATTCTAACTGGTGACTTTTGAAGGTTGTTGAAAAATTACAATTAAAGGGAAAGAATCAAGCAGTTTGTTTCCTGTACAGACTGTATTTCAGGGTACAACCTCTGCCGTGGTCCTTTCAGATTCTGCTAAACACCAAACTCACAAGCCAACAATGGGCCATGCTAGGGATCAGAGTCGCTGGAAGGTCATAGTGCAGGAACACAGATGGCCAGCAGGGGTGGCACCAGGTGCTCCTCTCCATGGACGTGTCCTCACAGAAGTCCATGCAGCAGCCCTCGGGCCATCCCAGGAGCTGTCCTCTCTCCAGGGGACAGCTCAGTGCCAGGGAAGGAGACCTCTCTAGGGCTTGTGCAGGAGCCATACTGGCATAGAAGCCTTGTGTCCACAGGAAGAATTATCTCTGTCACAAGTCCATAGACAAGAGTTTCCAGGGCCTCCACAGGAGTCCCTGCACTCAGGGAATCTGTGGTTGATTTTCCAAGGCATTTTCCAAAAAAGGGACCTAACAGTACTCTGAGTGGACCTGCCCCTCCCTCCATACCTCCATGGTGGATTAGGCTCTTTGATGGACACCATTCTGCCAGCTGGCTAGCAACTGACAAGGCTGGCTCTCTCACCGACAATTTAATTAACCCTACTTCACACCATACACAAAAAAATTAATTCTAGAAGGTCTGAAGGAAGACCTACAGGGAAAAGCAAAATAAAGCTCATAGGGGAATCTCTCATGAATCTCTAAATGTGGGCAAATACACTTAAACAGGGAACAAAAGGCATTAACCACAAAAGAAAAGATTGATAGTTTTGATGACAGCAAAATTAAAGATTTCTGTTAAGAGTCGCCATTAAAGAGTCACCATTGAGAGAGTGAAAGGACAAGTCAGAAAGACAAGTCACAGAATAGAAAAAGGTATTTGTGACACATTTATCTCTGAGAGGATTCCTATTGAAAATATACAAAGAACCGTTACAAATTACTAAGAAAAAGACAATCCAATTTTAAAAAGGACAAAAGACTGGCACCATTTCACAAAAGAGGATATCCAAATAGCCAATAAATGTATGAAAAGGTGCTCAACATTACTACATATCAGGTCAATGGAAAAAAATAGGCAGGAAAAAAAAAACCCAGTAAGACACCATGACACATACACCAGGATGGCTTAAAATAAAAGGCCACCAGCAACAAGGATGGTGAGGATGTGGAGCTCCTAGGTCCCCAGGGTGCTGCAGGAGGCACAGTAAAACTGTACAACCGCTTCGTAAAACAATATGGCAGCATCCACTCAAGCCAAACTGACCTTTATGCTATGATCCAGAAACTCCCCTCCTAGGCCTAGCCCTGCCCCCAGAAATATACAAGAATATACACAGTAGCTTTGTTCATAGCAACCACACCTGGAAACTCAAACGCCCACCGAAAGGAGGATGGATTTTAAAATCGGTGTATTCACACTGTGAACAAAAGACAACAACAAAAAAAGAGACAGAATTGTTGCCCCACACAGTGTCATGGCTGAAGCCCAGAGACATATGACCAAAAGAAGCCAGACACAAAAGAACACATATTGTTTGATCCCATGTCTACAAAGTTCAGCAAAACAAATCTGCAGCGATGGAAATCAGAACAGGGAGAGGTTCTGGACCGGGAAGGAACATGAGAGCTTTCTGGAGAGCTGAAAGAACTCTCTATCTTGATACCAGCTTCATCGCGTGTAGAAATTCATCTGTAACACTCTACTATGTTAAATTTAGTACCTATGTTAAGTCTCATCTAATCTCTGTTAAATTTACACATGTTAAATCTTAACAAATAAACTCATCATTTAACTAACAGTGCATGAATCTGAAAACACACGCAGGCTAAGTGCCAGAGGAAGCCCAGAGCAGGCCCAGGTTCCAGGGAGAAGGGTAGGGCTTATGGGAAGGAAGCCAGCCCCAGAGCAGAGAATGGGGCACAAGGAGTATAGTGGGAAGAGGCTCCATCCAGCTGGCCCCTGAGACTCAAAGGTCCCAGCCCGAGCTCCAAGTCCTGACTTCCTTTCAGTGAGACCTCAGCCTTCTGATAGCAAACTCCACTATTACTTGAGGTGACTGGCACGGATGGAACCCAAGCTTGTGATCTGCTACCCAGTCCATTAAGTTGTTTCCAAATGTAAAACCCACAGATGGGGAGAGTCTGGGCAAACAGATGATAGGAGTACAAACTGGTGTACATTTTCAGAAGACAGTTTTTGGAATATAAAGCAGAAGCTTTAAAAATGAACCATCCCTAGGAATCCTAGGACAATATTTGGATATTCCCAGAGATTTATTTAAAAAGCAAAAAAAGGAGGTGGCGGGGGGCGCACCTGGCTGGTTCAGTCAGAAGAGCATGCCAATCTTGATCTCAGAGTTGTAAGCTCCAGCCCCACATTGTGCATTGAGATTACTTAAATACATAAATATTTTTTTAAAAAGGAAAATAACCAAAATGTTTAACAATAGTATTAAACTATTTGTCCGTCCCATGATTTTTTAAGATTTTATTTTTAAGAGATCTCTACACCCAACATGGGGCTCAAACTCACAACCCCGAGATCAAGTGTGGCACATTCCACTAACTGGGACAGCCAGGCACACCACACGGTTTCTTTTTAAAATATGTTAGGATATCAATAGAGCAGTATTTATAACAGAAAAATTCAAGACACCTTAATGTCTATGAAAGGGATGATGATTAAATTACATAGCCACACTATGGACTATCATGAAATTAAAAAGAAAAAAGAAAAAAGAAAAAGAGGGGCACCTGGGTGGCTCAGTCAGTTAAATGTCTGACTTCAGCCCAGGTCATGATCTCACAGTTTGTAAGTTCGAGCCCCCTGTCGGGCCCTGTGCTGACAGCTCAGAGCCTGGAGCCTGCTTCGGATTCTGTGTCTCCCTCTCTCTCTCTGCCCCTCCCCACTTGTGCTCTCTCAGTCTCTCAAAAATAAATAAGTGAAAAAAAAATTTTTTTTAAAGAAAAAATTAGGCAAACCTGTATGTCCTCACATGTTGACTGATAAAATGCTGATACAAAAAAGCAAATTGCAAATAAAATGTATAATATGAACAGATTTTGTGGAAAATAACAAATATAATGCTTATATATTTACATTTGCATTTGAAATATATTATTAAAGTATAATTATTTTTTAATTTCATACTCATGAACTATTTGGGTTTTTATAATGAGCACACTATTGATGTAAGTTTTTTAACTAATATAAATTTATTTTATTTTATTTTATTTTATTCTATATTATTTTATTTATTTTAGAGAGAGAGAGCACACCTAAGCAGACGAAGGGCAGAAAGAGAGGGAGACAGAGAATCCCAAGCAGGCTCCATGCTGTCAGCACAGAGCCCAACGCAGGACCCAAACTCACGAACCATGAGATCATGACCTGAGCCAAAATTAAGAATCAGACGCTTAACTGACTGAGCCACCCAGGTGCCCCTGAACTCATGAAAATTTTTAAATAATAATAAAGTTGGTATAAAGAAAATATATGGAAACCAAGATTCACAATTAGTTTCTAAATTTAAAAGAAGAAATTTGTTAAAGAGAGTGTAGAAAATGATGCTCTTTTCTGCAAAATTTAGAACCACACCTATATTAACAGTGGATGTTTCTAGAGGTTGGTGTTAAGGAAAAGATGAACCATAAAATGGTAACAAGATACTCTGGTAAAAGTAGGCAAAACTTTTAGACAAAAAATAAGCTATACTAACGACAATGTGTTGAGACAGTCACTTTCACACATAGCTGTGGAAGCATAAACTGGGACTCTCCTGGAAAACAATTTGAAATGTTATTATCCAGGGTCTTAAAACTATAATCTTAGTCCAAAAATATGATCTAGAAATCTATCCTCAGGAAATAATCTCAGAGATGCAATCAGAGATGGTATCCCAAGATATTCATAACACTATTATTTGTAACATTGAAAAGCTGGAAACTGTACAGAGCTCCAATATGACTCTTTATAAAGACATAGGAAAAAAAATCAGAAGAATATGAACTAAAATTTTCACAATGGTTTCTTCTGGGTGGTGATAAAAGATTTTTATTTTACTTTTTTACAGGTTCCTGTATTTTTTAAACTTACTAGTGACCCTCTACTGCTTTTTAAAGCTGTAAAGAGAAAATATTTTTCTAAAAACAATAGAGAAGCCAATAAATCAATGTTTGTTGTATGATTTCACTCATACGAGTGACCTGAAGTAGTCAAATTCATAGAGACAAAGTACAATGGTGGTTGCCAGAAGCTGGTGGGGAGGGAGAATGGGGGAGTTGTTTAATGGGTACAGAGTTTCAGCTGGGGAAGATGGCACAATTTTGGAAATGGATGGTGGTGATGGTTGTACAACAATGTAAATGTATTTAATGACACAGAATCATGCACTTAAAATGGTTAAAATGGGTGGGGGGTGCTGGCTGGGTCAGCTGGAAGAACATGCGACTCTTGATCTCTGGGTTGTGAGTTCAAGCCCCACGTTGGGTATAGAGATTACTGAAAAATAAAATCTTAAAACACAAATGGTTAAAATGGTTAATTTTGTTATGTACATTTTAGCCACAATAAAAAAAAAGGAAGAATGAAGAAGAAAGGAAGAAGAAGAAAGGAAGAAGGAGGAGAAGGAGGAGGAGGTGGAGAGCACCTGCATGGCTTGGTTGAGCATCTGACTTCAGCTCAGCTCATGATCTCAAGGTTCATGAGCGTGAGCCCTGCATTCGAACCCTGTGTCAGGCTCGATGCTGTCAGCGTAGAGCCCACTTTGGATCCTCTGTCCCCCTCTCTGCCTCTCCCCCACTCACACTCTCAAAAATAAAATAAACATTTTAAAAAAAGGGGAGGGGTGGGGTCCATAAGATTCTGAATAGCTACTAGACTATTCCACATCTTTCCAAGAACTTCTTTCTTTAATGGTTTACAACTCTTACAAGTAAAGGTTTCTAACTAATCATAAGGAGTGATCAGATGTACAATCTGCATGATACACCCAGGAAGAAAGCCACCGCAACGTGCCAAAAGATAGCAATAATCTTTGCACTACAGAATTTATGTGGATCTTTCCCATCAGTTCCCCGATGAATGAGAACAAAGCTACACACACACACACACACACACACACACACACACACACACACACACAGACTCCCAATGCCTTCAGTGTGGGGCCATGGTTGACCCCAGTCTAGACAATGAAATGGTCATGTGCCCTCATCTGAATCCACCACCCATGTTTCCTGATGGTACTGGATCCTTCAGCTCTTCCGTAGGGTCTTCTTTGCCTCTTCCCACCCATCTCCCTTTGGAAGCAACAGCCCACTGACAGCTGCAGCATCATAGAAGACGCTCAGAGAAGAGGGCGAGGCAAGATGCCAGACTGCTGTTCTCCGTGCTTAGAGAGAGGCTTACAGAAAGGTTTTTGACATCTGAGGGGTTAGCATGTTTTATCTAGTCTCCAAGCGCTAAAAAAGAAAAAGGCCCGCAAAGGCTAACACTTTTTCCCTTTGCTGAGATAAAATTTAGATTACGTACTTCCTCTTTTCAATTCAATCTCAAAAATACCTGTTGAGCTTTTTTTACACGCCAGGCACTAGTACAAGAGCCTGGCATTCAATGATGAGCAAGGCAGCGAGCCTGCCCCCAAAGAACTCAGATCCGGTGGAGAATACAGACAAGTAAATGGGCAAGGACCACACAATCATAACTCAATGTTGGACAAGCTATACTGCAATGAAGTGTCAGGCGTCATGGTGCTGGGGGAGGGGCCTGGAAGTGAGCATCACGTGCTAAGCGGAAGCCCAAACTCACCCTCTGCTCAGCCCCACGTCTCAATGTGGCCTTCCTGCGTTGCATTTGCTAATATGCAGAAATCTTTATGACATATTTGTAATCACTTAGTATTTTCATTTATTCTTTACTGCGTATCAACAGTAAAAGTATTTGCTTTAGCTCATTGGTTTCTCAAACTTGGCACTACTTACATTTAGGACTTGACAATCCTTTGCCATGCACCATCCTGTGCTGGACAGGATGTCGAAGCAGCATCCCTGGCTTCAACTCAATAGATGCCAGTAGCACTCCTTTGCCCAAGTCATGGTGATGATAAAAAAAAAAAAAGTTTCTAGATGTTGCACAAGTCCCCTAGGGGACAAAACTGCCCCCAGCTGAAAATCACTGCTCCTCTCTTACTGACAGGCTGAGGAACCCTAAAGGTCCCTGAATGTTTCCCCTTTGAGTTGTCAAAGTATGATTCTCTCCTGAGTGGTCGGTAGAGCCTCTGCGAATTCCAACCCGCTATGGCTGTGCTCCAAGAGCACACACAGTGAGTAGGGTTCCGGGGCATGCAGGGAGGCGTGGGCAGGCAAGCAGAGAGCACTGCTGTCGTAAGCCTTGGATGCCAGCCTGAGGAGTGTGCACTGGGGCACAGGCAGCCATGGTTTTAGAGCAGGCGAGTGATCAGGCTTGAAAAATCAGATTTCACAATGTGGCAGCAGCAGAGTGCTGGGTAGATTAGGGGAATGACAGATTGCAAGACAGGAGACTAATGGGCTCTCGGAACAGGCCTGGCAACAAGTGACAGCGTTCTAATCTAGGGATGTGGTATAGACTGAAAAGTAGAAAACAGGCACAAGAGGCACGGAGAAAATAAACTACTCAGGAACAGGTGGAGACGCAAGGGAGAAGAGCCAAAGTTGGCTCCCCCGTGTTAGGCCTCAGTGGCCCAGAAGCGGAATGTAGGAGAAGGGCTTGGGGCTGGTCAGGCTAAGCTGGGTGGGAACCACAGACGGACTGGGGGATAGCAAGGAGTCACCCCTGTGCTCCTGACTTCAGTTTCTTCCTCTATAGATGGAGACAACAGCCAACACAAAATGCTGGCCAGATTAAATATTTCATGTGAGCACCCCACCCCCAGTGCCACCAGCAGAAACCACAAGCAGCAATTTGCAAAGATAAATGGCAAGATCGGTTTGGGCTTTTTATTAAGATATAATTTGCATACTACAAAATTCATCCTTTCTTAAGAGTACAGTTCACTGCTGCTTAGTATATTCATCACCACTATCTGCTTCCAGAACATGTTCGGCTCCCCAGAGAGGAACTCCATCCCCCTTAGCAGTCACTTCCTGTTGTCCCCACCACCCCCCACCCCCTCCCCATGGCAACCACTAATCTACTTTGTCACTATACATTTCCCCAGTCTGTGGACTTTCCTATAGGTGAAGCACACAGCACGTGGTCTTTGTGATGGCTTCTTTCATTTAGCATGTGTCCAAGGTCATCCATGCTGTGGCTTGTATCTGTACTTCATTCCTTTTTATTGCCAAGTAACATTCTATTGCAGGGATATACCACCTTTTGTTATCCATTCACTAGGTGATGGACATTTAGACTGTTTCCACTCGTAGGCTATTATTATAAGTAATGTTGCCAAGAATATTAACGTGTAAGTCTTTGTATAGACGGAAGTTCTAGCTCTCAAATATATATCTAGCACTGGAACTGCTAAGTCATGTGCTAACTCTAGGTTTAACTTTTTGAGGAACTGCCAGGTTGTTCCCAAAGCAGCACAAAGCGGAGATCAGAATTCAAGGCTAGAGAATAAGCCGGTCAGCTTGAGTGGATGGCGGCCCAGAGGAGACAGGCTAAGGAAGAAAGGAAAGTCCCTGGGAATACCTCCTCCTTCATTTGTCCGGGCCTCCTGAGTTGTCACAAGAATGTGGTAGGACGGCTTCGAAAGTCAGATGCGGTGATGAATGTAAAAATACTTTGACAAAGCAGAAAGGGACAAACATTCCTTTCTAACTTCATTGGAAATTATAAAATCCAATTATAAAACTGTAAAATGCAATTAGAGTATGTTTGTTTCGATGCCAGCAATGTGAAAGGTGCTGCTGAAGGACAGGGGAAGCTTGATCGTGGCGCCTGAGTGTCTCCACGGAGCCTGGGGAGAAGACATCCATCTGTATCTCTGTGAAAGCAGCTCAGGAAAACGAACAGACATTTACACAGCCGCTAGCTAAACGGTAATACTTCTGATCAAAAGTTACCAGCAGAATCCACAATCACCTCGAAAGAAAGTTTTTAAAGTCAGTAGTATACTTAGGATAAACCACAACACAAAAAATATATACGCACCTTTACGATTTTTGTCATTTCCCAATTTACCACAATGCTTACACAATTCTTTTGTAATCACAAAAGTAACACAAGTCCACAGTGAGAAAAATGTATGAAATGTATCATAAACCAATGGTGTGCACATTCACATATTCCCCAAAGTGTCCCTGTAGCCCCTATCGTATCACCTATTCCTTCCTTCTGATGTGTAAACAATACGTAACGATCAGAGCTTTTCTGCAGCCAGTTCAAAACAAGCCTGTGCCAATCCGATTTCCTTCTGTTTTTCCCCAGTGAGGGTATTTTGTAAATGTTCCTATTTCCAGACTGTTCTGAGCTCAAGGCAAGGTTAGAGCTGCTTGATGCCACAAGGCAGGCCACAGCCCAATAATCTGGTGCCCCTTTGGCCAGTTTTCTTAAACAAGATGAAGTCGTGTCCTTGTCCTGTGACAGGTGGGACTGTAGGTGAGGAATGGAAAGGCTCACTAAGCCACACAACCCTGGGCTCATGTTGTTTCCCTGCCAATGCCCACCCCCAAGACTAGTCCCCAAAAGACTGACGGCCAAGTATTACCAGGCATGATTGAAGAAGAGAACGTAGGTCCATCCCTCTGATCCTCTGGGATGGAAAATTAACTTCTGGGTGCAAAAAAAAGAAGCCTTAAAGTTTATTAATGTTAGTCTTTTTTAACACTGATTATCGGTCTTTCTCTTAGTTGTGTCAGTTCTGGGTCTAATTAAATAGCGTCTTATTAAAGTAGAAGGGCCCAGCCCCCTGACGGATTCTGCTCCCCAAACCACCCCGTCAGGATTAAAACAATCTTGTAGCCTTCCCCAGAAATCGAAAACAAACATCCTGCCCTTTGTTATCTCCCAACTGAGAAAAATAATCTGGCTTCACTTCAATTGCCAGAGTGATCGAAAAGTTCATCAATGGAAGCTTTGACAACAGGGACATGGCAGAGGAGGCTGAAGTCCCCCCTCGACTTCTGAACGGGTCTCAATGGCATGGCAGGTCCAGCTGGTACATACACGTAGCAAGGCCAGCATTCTGTCACTGAAACACACAGCTGAAATGGATGAACGCAGAACTCAAGCCAGAGCAGATGGCGGTGGGTAAATGTTAATTAATATTAAATGACACCAGATGATCATGAGTAATGATTTAAGAAACAGGGTAAATAAGGAGGAAAAAAACCAAAATCACAAAGTAACTAACAAGCCCAACTTTCTTGTCTGGCGATTCTACATATTTTCATAGGTTTATTTTGTTTTCTTTACAGTAAGTAAAGGATTACTATGGCAACGGGAGAGAGCAGGGGACATACATCACTTTTCTATTGGTCCCGGCTCCTGCTTGGGACAGACCTGAACTAGAGAGAAGGACAAGGGCCTCTGGCTCCTCTGCCATCTTCTCCTCAGGGTCTTCAACCGCCTCCAGGGACTCGCTGGGTTGATTATGGTCCAGAGCCCTACATTTCTCCCCCTTACCTCTCCCCGGCTTCAGGAGCTCCTCTGCAGTCAGTCAGATATCCACTCTACCCAATCTCAGGGACTCCCTCAGCTCCAGTCTTAGGGCCCCAAATTCTACTCGAGAAAGTACAGCCACGCCTGCACCATCTACCACAGTAAACTCAACACTTGCAAAACTAACCTCATCTTCCCCCAGAAGCTAGCTCCCCCTTTTCCACATTCATTTTTTCAGCTTAGGCATCTCTGATTCTTCTCAGTTGCTCTTCCCCTGTCTTGGTCTGTTCAGGCTGCTATAACAGAACTACCACCTTCCGGGTGGCTTCAACAACAGATCTACGAGCAAGGTGATCAGGCGCCAGCTGATTCGGTATCCAGTGGCGGCCCGAATCCTGGCTGTGTCCTCCCCTGGTGGAGGCATGAAGGAGCTCTGGGTCCCTTTTATTCAGGCACTAATCCCGTTCCTGAGAGCCCCACCTTCATGACCTAATTACCTCCGCAGGCCCCACCTCCAGTACCATCCAACTGAGGATCAGGCTTTACTGTATGAACATGGAGGGACACACACATTCAGTCCACAGCATCCCTCCTACCCTGGATTCCAAGCCTACCCAGTTTCTCCTTTATAGCACACTGCATGTGTCAGCCAGGACCGCGACCAGCTGCCCAAGCTGACCTTCACAACCTCAAAGACAGCAAGCACTTCCTCACAGGTCTCCCTGCCTTTGGTCTCTTCTATTGGTAACATGACAGCCAGGATTCAAAACTACGGCTGACTCCAAAGCTGCTCTCTCCCCTCTTCAAAATAGGAAGGAAGGAAGGAAGGAAGGAAGGAAGGAAGGAAGGAAAGAAGGAAGGAAGGAAGGAAGGAAGGAAGGAAGGAAGGAAGGAAGGAAGGAAGGAAAGAAAAGAAAAGAAAAAAGAAAAGAAAAGAAAAAAGGAAGAAAGGAAGAAAAAAAGAAAAGAAAAAAGGAAAAGAAAAAAAAAAGAAAGAAAGAAAAGAAACCATACAGCCCCCAATGCTTATCATTCTAAGTCCAAACTCCTTAACCTCCCAATTCAGGCTTTTCTAAACTTAAGAGTCTGACCTCACCAGGTTCTCTCCTGCCATCAAATGCATGATATCCCCATCCCTATGAAATTAACACCGGCATGCCTCGTCTGACTGCACTTCACAGATACGGCGTCTTTTACAGATTGAAGGCTGCGCAACCCTGTGTCGAGCAAATCCATCGGCCCCATTTTTCCAGTGGCATTTGCTCACTTCACATCTGTCACGTTTTGGTAAGTCTCACAATATTCCAAACTTTTCCATTATTATATGTGTTATGGTGATCCGTGATGAATGATCACAACTCGCTGAAAGCACACACAGCATTTTTAGCAATAAAGTATTGTTTAATGACGGTATTTTTTTAGACATAATGTTATCGCACACCTCATACACTATGGTACAGCATAAACGTAACTTTTATCTGCCCTGGGAAAAAACTCACTTGGCCTGTTTCATTGCGATATTCACTTTACTGTGGTGATCTGGAACTGAATCCACCATATTTCCATGGCATGCCTGTACCATTTCTATTTGGTTTCAATTCTGTCCCCCGAAAAATGACCATCTCCTAGTTCCATGCTTCTCTAAATCCTACCTCTTTCACAAACCATTCCATATAACACATCCCCAACTCCTACAGCAATCATTCACGACTTATTTAGCAATAAAGTTGTTATAACGTCCTGTCTAGTACTGTCTTGACTGTTAACTCATAGGTTGCTGAAAGGAAAACAGGTCGAGTTTCTTCAAAAGCTAAACATAAAACCACCATTTTTACAACAGACTCCTGGGTATCTATGCAAAAGAAATGGCAGTACCCACTCAGACACAGACTTGCACAAGGATGTACATAGCAACATTAGTTAGAACAGCCAAAAAGTAGAAACTTAAATCTTCCTCATCTAATGAATGGATAACATGTGGAATACCCACAAAGGAATGCCACTCAGGAATACGAAGGAACAAACTACCAACTCATGCTGTGCTGGGACACGGACAAACCGTATAAACATTACGCTAAGCGATGAGACACAAAAGACCACAGACTGCATGATTCCATATATAGGAAATATCCTGAAAAGGCAAATTTATGGAAACAAAGTAGATTAGTGGTGGCCTGGGGCTGGGATCTTTCTGGAAGATAATACATGAGGATTGTTGCACTACTTTATAAATCCCTTGATTTGAGTCATTTTATTTGTAAAACGTACTTCCATAAAGTTGTTAAGAATTCCAAAACATTACAGGAGGTGCTCAAACATTAGTTGAATGTTTCATCTCTTACCTGTTTATATCTTTCTCACCACCCTCTCCCCTGTAACTAGACCCTAAACTTCTGGAGGGCACAGACCTAGCTTCCCACTCGTTTTTTATGCTAAGTTCTAACAGAGACTGCACCCAACCCAAAGCTACGCATACACTGTGTTTGTAACTCTTGGTGGATTTGGGATTTTCCTGGTCAGGCTACAGAGGCCATCAAAAGCATCAGGGAAGAAGCATATGTGGATGCAGGGGCAGAGTTAAGTGGGTTGGAATCACAGCCTTTCCGTTTCATCGCTGTGAACTCAGGGCAAGTGGACTGCCCTCTCTAAGCCTGCTCCCAGTCTAAAACGGGGGAAATGGTGGTAGGCACCTCACAGGGTTTATATGGGCAGGAAATCAGATGATCTGGATAAAATGTTTAACCTGGTGCGTGCAACATACAAAAACTCACTGAACGTTGGCCTAAAACACCCATACACAAACCGACACAAACGCACACACCAGAGAAATCTCTTTCAAACAGGAAACCACCTTCAACAGCAGAGGGGACTACTGACGGGTCCACCCTCTTCTCGTCATCTGACAGGTAAGAGCGGCCCCTCCCAAGCCCAGTGAAGTTCACGTGTGACCAGAAGTACTACTATTCATCCAACCGAAAGAAGTACCTATTGCTGAAGATTTTCAACATTTGGTTTGACCTTCCATCTGCAGACTCCCATCCTGCCAGGCCCCCTTGCACTTTGTTTAGCAGGAAGGCGTATCCAGTCCTAACCAGTGAACTGTGAGAGGAAGTGGCAGGTCACTTTGAAACCGGAACATGTGTTTGTAGAAGACCCTCCACAACTGATTCCCTCTCCCACGGCAACGGGCAATGGGCCAGTTGATGGCTCCTGTCAGCTAGATGAGGACAACGTGGAGGACGTGCCCCAGCGAACCTGCAACGGACACACAGTGTCAGTGAGAAATAAACTCTGTACTATGCCTGTTGAGTTTTGGGGTTTATTAGCACAGCATAACCAAGACTCACCCGACAGTGTCACAGGGCTCTCAGGCTGTGGAGAAAGTTTATTTATTTTGAAAGAGAGAGGGAGGGAGAACGCTCGCACGAGGGTGGGGCAGAGGTAGGGAGAGACAGAATCCCAAGCAGGCTCCTTACTGCCAGGGCAGAGCCCAACTTGGGGCTCGAACTCACAAACCGTGAGATCATGCCCTAAGCCAAAATCAAGAGTCAGACGCTTCACCGACAGCCACCCAGGCGCCCCTGAAAGTCTGTATTTTAAATCTCTTAACTCCCCCTCCCCCGAAAAAAGCCTTCTAGAGCCTCTTTATTCCCCTGGCTTCTGTGACAAGCCACTCTCACTGTTCTTTCAGTCTCTCTAACCCCTTCTCCATTTCCTCATGGTCTCTCCCTCTGCCTAACTCACTAAACCCCACCAACCAGGGTTTTGTCTTTAGCCCCTTACTCTTCTCATTCTACACGCTCTCCTGGGGGGTCATACCCACTCCTCTGACCTACCTTCCACGTACACACTAATGCTGCCCCAAACTATCGCAGGCTGGCTCCGAGCTTTCCTCACGCCCAAAGTCCTGCTGGCCATCTCCCCCTCAGGCTCAACTAGCATCATGAACCCAACACATTCAGAAGTCTTCCCATGCCAACCCCTCCCCCGCCCCAACCTCAGCTAACAGCACCTAAATCGACTTAGTCTCCCAGACTAGAAACCGGACCATGAAGTCAGATTCCCTCCTCTCCCCTCTCTCACCCTCGGCTCACTCAAACCATCAGTCCAGTCAATCCATTTAACCCTCTGTAGATGTTTCTTATTGTTGTTTGGAGCGGAGGGGTGATTTTTTTTTTTTTTTTTTTACTTGTTTACTGTTCATTACAGTGACTACTAAGAAAACAAATGACTTCAGGTTCAGGGAATACCTTATTTTGGCGTCAGGCAATGATGCTCTGCCTGAAGAGTACAGTCTGGTCCAGACCGCGAAACAAGAAAGCCATGATTTCTGAGTGCACGCCACAAACTTTGCCGGTGGCTTTCTGCATCTGTACCTCGACTGCAGCCACTTAAGTAAAGGACCCAAAACACTGCCAAAGAAGCTTTCGTTCTTTATTAAATTCTCTTAGGCGTTACCAGTATTATTCAAGTTTAAGACAGGGCAAATCTTATGAAGTATTTAAGGGTTCTCTTCTTATAAATAAATTTATAAAGAAAACATCCACTAATTCATCTCTACTTTTTCTAACCCGCTCAATCTTCTAGAGTCGAAAAGAACAATTCTGGTGCACTAAAACCAGAGCCGAGGCTTTTCAATACCGTCAATTAAAATACTTTCAATTTAACTCTGAGCGGCTGGTGTCGTTCAATAATTTTAACTGTTACACAGCAGGATGTGCTTGTCACCCCTGGTCTTCTTCAGCCTCAACACACATTCAGAGTCCATTCTCCACGTAGAAGAAAACTACTACTGAACTTACTGCATGTATTTGATCATGTAATTTGAAGCCTTTTGTGCTCAATCCGGGCAGTGCTATTACTGCATATCTTAGATGACCACCCTAGGCACTTCACCCAAACGCCTTTCTTCGTTCTACACACTCTTCCGCAGAAAGAGCTGTCAAGAAAGTTGTTTAAAACCCAAAAATGCATAGCGATTGATGCTTCATTTCTACTTGTCCTCCTCATGATGGAAAATCTGGTCAGTCCTTAACTTGGCCTGAGAACGGCTCTGATAGCAATGCCAAATATTCCACTGCACAAACGGAACGCCTAAACTGGTAGCAGGCAGGAGAGGATGACACTTCTAAATGCTTTCTGTTATTCTGAAAACACTAGCACCTTCCTTTCAGTGAGCTCCAGAAAACCGCGGATGACGTCACCATTTTAAACCGTTTCAATTCAACAGCAAAAATTACACAGCGAGTATTCTCAGCACTACCTGAAAACCAGGAGGGGGAGGAGGGTGCCAACAAGGTTTACAGGACTTGCCCAAAACTGTAAATCTAAAACCTGACCGTTGGGATAGCTGCCAAAACCTGAAATTGCTTACTCTAAAAAACATTACCAAATCAGCTGATCTTCCTTTTTAAATCCAAGGTTTTCTCTTTTTTCCAGACAAAGCACAGCATTTGTCTCTCAGAACATACCAGTCAGGGTATTGCTAATTAACTTGACTGGGTGGCTTTGTAGTCTCAGACCAGCCGGTCTAGCTGGCTGCTAGGAAAAAGGTTTCATAGCTTAAAAATATATTATATGAAGTGTTAGTTCAAGATGTGTGTGAAAACGATCTTTAAATTGCTGCAAGAGCAGAATGTTAAGGCAACATCAGAAAACAGAGGTGTTGTAAGACACTAAGCCCTACTCCCCACCTGGCAAAGACAGCCAAATGATAAGATGTGACTCAATCCCTTAATACAAAAACGTCCCGAGATAATCTGAGCTTGACTTTGCAATTTTCTCTTTTATATTTTGATGGCAGTGAGAGAGACCCTGGGGCTGTAACTCCCTTGCAAAAAAATGTCAACATATGATTTACTCACGAGGCTTAAAATAAGGAAAGAAAATATAAAATAAGTTGTCCTTTGCTTGGCAACCATCCTTTTTAATTACTCATTTTTATCCTGTATCCAGGCTACACACACCTGGGTATGGATGGCTAATTTGGATATAGAAAACACCAAGGATCACTTCTGGAAGAAACACAAGACCATAAACTTCTCAATCAGTACATCAACAGCATCAGGGTGAGCAAGAAAAGGACTTTACCAAGAGACTGACATTTACACTTTCCGACAGAACTGAAATACACTGAATTACAGAGCAAATTCACTGAAACGACAAAGAAAGTCTGTCCTTGAAAAGGCTATTTTTTCACCCCCAGAAAAAAGCGTTTCCATTTGGATACTTCCACCACACAACCAACCGGTTAAGAAAATAAAGCGCGGTGTTTAGCAACGGGGCAAGGCTAACTACCGGAGAGGCACGGGGTCCACCCCCACCGGCGACCGCTGAGGTCAGCAGGGCCCGGCGCCAGCGGAGCCTCCGGCTTCACTTCTCGGCACACGCCGCGGCCGTCTCCTTGTTGAAGCCCCGGATGGAGAGATCGTAGACCACCTCCTCCACCTTCTTCACGTCATACTTCAAGCCGTCGTAGCGCTTCCTCAGGGAGTCGTTTTTCAGGTTGAGAAGGCGGAAGCCCGAATCCAGCTCGTTGATGAAGGTGGAGATGTGGAGCGGCCGGGAGTAGTCTCCAGCGGTCACGCTGTTGACGGACAGCCTCGACTACACGAGGGAAGGGAAACCGAGACACCTTACAACAGGCCTCGTGAGCACGTCTTCCTCCGCATCACAACCAAGAGACCCCCAAGGCCCCACAACTTTCCCACGCTGCCTTTCCAAATTACATGTTGACCACCGCTTAACATTACGAAGTTACTTCAAGACTTAAGATATCGTTCCCTTTCTGTTGGGGGTTTCTGTGGTCTACAAGTTTCCATCAATGCGAATCAAGACTAGTGGGAACACCTTTATGACAGCCTTTTTTTCTTCTTTAGAATTATCTCCATAGGACAATTTCTCAAGAGACAGATGAAGAGAATAAAAGAAAAATAACCTATATACAGTTAAATTAGTCCCCGAAGCAAGTATACGTATTGACACAGTTACTAGGAACATGTGTGTCTTGCCACCACTTTGAAAGGGAGAGGCATTACCATCTTTTAAAAATTCACACATTAGTCAGTATGCACAGGCCGCTCCTCGTATGAACTGGCCTTTCTCTGATGACTAGCAAAGCAGCACACACAGCACATGATGACAAACTGGTGACAGATAGAGGGCTTAGAAAAGACTTCCTGAATTTTTGTGCCCATTTTAAAAACTGACAGCGAGGTGGGAAGATCAAAAACGCAAATGGCAAATTACTAAGCTTCTTACCAATTCACTGGCAAGAATTAGAACTCCCGAGAGATAATCTTCCACATCCAGATGAAAGCCTTTCTCCCGATCTGGCTCAACTAAAAAATACACCAAAGTAAAAATAAGGTCATGATGTGAACAGAATGTGAGCCTAAGAATATAAAATACTATATATACACACACATACATACACACGCACACACATATTGTTTCTCTCAAAGGAAAAAAAGATCTTTTAAAACTATATGATGTGCTCATACTTTTGGCAACTAGGCCTCATTGTGGATTTTTGAGCTCTTAAGACTTCAATTTTTCCTTTCATTCTTCTGTCAGAAAGTACTATCACCCAGAACGTTATCTAGTTATATCAGAGAATACCTATGTTTTTGGACAAAGCATGTCGCAGCATTTAAAGGAGAAGCCATGACACCCTTAAGTGACATTCACATGGTTCACACGGGCACACGAATGCATGAATGCACATACACGTGCACAAAGTGACAAGACCTCACAAATGTGGCAAAATGTTGGGGAGCCTGGGTGGCTCATTCGGTTGAACATCTGACTCTTAATTTCAGCTCAGGTCATGATCCCAGGGTTGTGGGATCGAGCCCCACATTGAGCATGGAGCCGGCTCAGAGTTCTCTCTCCCTCTGCTCCCCACCCCCTTCACGCACACTAAAATAAAAATTAAAAATTAAAAATTTTGGGGGTGCCTGGGTGGCTCAGTCGGTTAAGCAACCAACTTCAGCTTGAGTCATGATCTCACGGATCGTGAGTTCAAGCCTGTCAGGGTCTGAGCTGTCAGCTTCAGATTCTGTGTCTCCCTCTCTCTCTGCCCCTCCCCAGCTTGCACTCTGTCTCTCTCAAAAATAAACAGTAAAAAAATAATAATAATAAAATAAAATAAATTTTTAAAGACATGGCAAAATGTTAACAAGCAGAAAATCTAAGTGGTCTTCACTGTACTATTCTTTCAACTTTCTGTAGGCTTGAGTTTAAAAAAAAATTTTTTTTTTAATGTTTATTTATTTTTGAGACAGAGACAGACAGAGCATGAACACGGGAGGGTCAGAGAGAGAAGGAGGCACAGAATCTGAAACAGGCTCCAGGCTCCGAGCTGTCAGCACAGAGCCCGACGCGGGGCTCGAACTCACGGAGTGTGAGATCATGACCTGAGCCGAAGTCGGCCGCTTAACCGACTGAGCCACCCAGGTGCCCCTGTAGGCTTGAATTTTTAAAAACTAAATTTTAAAAACTAAATGCAACACCCAAGTACAAAAAGCAAGCCACTACATGTTCTTACTTTCTGTGTTTCCAAGTCACTATTTTTCCATTTAGTTCTCGCTTGTCCTAATAAGTAGGAAGTATAAGCAACAGCCTCCCCCACAACCAAAAATTAAGCGACCGTGCCTGATTGTGTAGACCGACGCTAACGGAGACACTTACTGCCAAGAATTTCTGTAACCGCTTCTCGAGTCACTAGTGTTTCTGATTCCAAGTACACAACAAATGCTGCCAAGAAGACCAAACGCTGCAACACAAACCTCCAGTGCTCATGAAATCTGCATGGATAGAAGCTCATTTAGGTGGAAGGATTAGGGGCTTTATAAAAGATAAATTTAGTACGGTCGTAGTCAAACATTTTGGAAATACAATGCTTTTCCAAATCAAATCCATGTGAAACCCCAACATAAAAAACATGTAAAAACATGCCATTTAAGTATATTAGATGGATTTAATATAAGTTTTACAAGTTCACATTTATAGCAATTACTTATTAGAAGTTTAATAGACAAACGAGAAGCATGATCCAACTTCAACGAATATAAAGATATTTACAATCGAAGATTATGGACAAGAACAACTGTGCTTGTGAAGTTTAATCAGTAAAAAGAATGATACTGCTCTGAGAAAAATTAAAACTGGTAACGGCAGATTGACGAGAACTGCACTGTACATCAGCCTCAATACCTAACTTACTCTCACATTTTGAGTGTAGAATATTAAAAAAAAACCTTGATTTATACATATAATAACTACCATTTGGAATCACTAAACTGACACTTAAACCTTCAGGATCCTGCAGTTAAACTGAGCTAGAAGCCTGAAAAAAAAAAAAAATAGGAAATTTTATACCCCCAAATATTAATGCTATGCCTCCTGAATTTCAAATATGGCAAATTCAAAAAAAATTTTCAATACAATACAGGTCAAATAAAACCCTCTAAGGGCCAAATCACCCAGAGGTCAGCCTCTGTGTGACCTCCAAACTACCCGATCTCTCAAGATCCTGCCAATCCTATCGTTCAAGGTCTCTCTACATCCGTTATTACCTTACAGCAGGGTCAGCAAACTTTTTCTGCGAAGGGCCAGATAGTAACATTTTAGGCCTTGTGAGCCACATTCAGTCTCTGTCACATATTCTTATCTGGGTGTTTTTCTTTTTTTAACAACCCTTTAAAATATAAGCAATTCTCAGCTTCCAGAGGCGGCGGGCCACGGGCAGTGTGCCAACCCCTGCCTTAAATTATCCTGTGGAGCTGTATTACCCACTTCCCACATACGTGTCTTGTTTTGTGCCCACGTGTGTCTTAACAGAACATCTTTTTCAGCAGAAAAGAGACACAAGTAGAGATTTTAGGTTCTTATTCACTGTATTTCATCAATACTCAGATGCAGTTCTTTCCAATTTAACATCTGTGAGGCTGGGATGCTTTTTACAATCTATAAATTTCACAATTATGACTGGCAGCAAATTTTCTTCCCTAAATAATGGAGACTCTTAAAAATTAACGGTGCTATAGGTCAACAAGTTACAGAATATTAGCTAAACATGTTATTTGGCAGTATAATTCAAACTTTGAGGAAAAACTCAACTCCATTTATATAGTGCCCTCTAATCCCATAACCTTAATAGCATAGACATGGTTCACCCAATTTCACAAGCAACTTAAATATACTAAAAAGATACTCTATTTGACCTTAATACAACAAATATTTTTTAATTCCTTTTTCATTGTAAAAATTATGTTTTCCTTAGGAAAATTCTCAAAGGGAGGGGAAAAAAATCCCCATCTCTGTCACCATTAAAATACCACCACTAATAATAGTCTGACTCTTTTTCCTTGTTTCTTCTACATAGAGAGGTTTTTACTTCGTTCTCAGCAATCATTCGGTACATATAATTTTTGTCCTGCCTTTATTTTTACTTGACGTTACAAAATAATACGACTTTTCTTACAAACCTGTAATACTGTTCAGCAGGGAACTTGGTCTTCAACGATGTTAGATGTGTTTTCACTGTACCAAAATGTTCTCGAGCTTTCAAACACCTCTTTGGAACTGATCACAAAAAGATAATCAAACACAATAATGAGTAAGATTTACCAAATTTCAAATACAGTTCTGGCTTAATAATCTACACAGTCTCTCTGGAAATAAATCAACTTTAAAAAAAAAAAAAAATCTCACGACCAAATGCGGGGTATGCATCTCTACTTTCCAATCTGGCTCTCAAAACTCCAACTCTAGTTTCCCTACTCATTAACCAACACTGAAAAATAGACAAAAACTTGCTGAAAGGGAATAATATTTAGCAAACAAGTCAGTAAGCTGTCATAAATAATGTCATCCTTGGGGTGCCTGGGTGGCTCAGTTAGTTAAGCGTCCAACTCTTGGTTTCTGCTCGGTTCATGACCTAGCAGTTCGTGGGTTCGAGCCATGCATCAGACTGTGCACTGACAATGCAGAGCCTGCTTGGGGTTCTCTCTCTCCCTCTCTCTCTCTCTCTCTCTCTCTCTCTGCCCCCCCGCAATCCCATATCTCTCTAGCTCTCAAAATAAACTAACTTCAAAAAAAAATTAAAAGTATAATAATAATTGTGGGGCCATGCACCAGCTGCTATTCCAAAAGGATGCCTAAAATTGGACAGCTTCTAGCTCCCACATTTGGTCAAAAAACTTTATCAATTATACTCAGACTGACCGACTCCATATCACTGAGAAAAAAGACTTCCCTGTGACACCTGTAAGTTACGCCATTGTATCATTCTCTACCTGAAAATATATTTCAGCTCTTTTAGTTGTGCTGGCTACATCCTACATTGAAGGTCCCATGTTTAAACTTATCATATGTGATTTCCATGAACGGTGGTGACTATAAACCCATTAGGAACCTTTTACACTGAACGTTTCTTACATACAAATGCATATTAAACCATATTCAATGAATGAAAGACTGTGTTTATTTCTCTTTTAATGTTTATTTTGAGAGAGAGAGCAAGCAAGCAGGGGCAGAGAGAGAATCCCAAGCAGGCTTCATGCCATCAGTGCGGAGTCGGACACGGGGCTCAATCTCACTCTCTTGGACTGTGAGATCACGACCTGAGCTGAAATCAAGAGTCAGACACTTAACTGACTGAGCCACCCAGGTGCCCCACGAAAGATTCGGTTTAAAAATAAGAGAGCCAGGGCGCCTGGGTGGCGCAGTCGGTTAAGCGTCCGACTTCAGCCAGGTCACGATCTCGCGGTCCGTGGGTTCGAGCCCCGCGTCGGGCTCTGGGCTGATGGCTCAGAGCCTGGAGCCTGTTTCCGATTCTGTGTCTCCCTCTCTCTCTGCCCCTCCCCCGTTCATGCTCTGCCTCTCTCTGTCCCAAAAATAAATAAACGTTGAAAAAAAAAAAAAATTAAAAAAAAAATAAGAGAGCCATATAAAAGATACACAAGAGAACTACAAACCTACAACAATTATCACATTAGAATCACGTTATTACATTACTACGTGGAAGTGGAAAATCAACCGTAACACACAGAATTCCAGAATTCTGTAAACCTATAAAACACTCAAGTCACCTACTTCTCCATAGGATATGAGGGACATTTTTCTTAATAAAATGATAACAGACTTGGAATGTCTTCTGAATGGAAATTAACTCTTTTAAGTGAAAGACTCATAATTTGGACTCTTAAAAAATATTCAAAATCAATGGGGCACCAGAGTGGCTGAGTTAGCTAAACGACTCTTGATTTCGGCTCAAGTCATGATCTCGTGTTTGTGGAATCAAGCCCCACGTCGGGCTCTGTGCTAGCAGTGCAGAGCCTACTTGGGATTCTCTCTCTCCCTCGCTCTCTGCCCCTCCCCTGCTCTCTTGCGTGCGCTCTCTCTCTCAAAAGAAATAAATAAACTTAAAAAGAAAAATCTTCAAAATCAAAACAAAGAACTTACTGTCCTGAAAACCAGCACCCTGATGGACCCCTTGCAGTAAAGTTAAAATCTCTCGAGCTGTTTGTTCTAAACTCTGTACAACTTTTCGGATTTCCTAGAAAGAATTAAAAATCAAAGTATCAGATAAACTCAATGTAACTATTTTCATAACCTCAAACCAGATATATCAGACAGCACAGGTTAAGTACCTATGATACCTTCACACACATTTGAAACTCCAACCATCTTTACTGAACTGAACTGGTACAGAAAATATCCAGGTTTGAATCCCAACGTTGCCACTTACTTCCTCTCTGAGACCTTCAAGAGGTCACTACAGGGCCTGAGATTTCTCATGCAGCCTTCAAAGGATAATCACCACCCACCCCAAATATCCCACTGAAACACTATAAATATCAAAAGAAATGAAATATCTGAATGCAATTTGTAAAAAAGAAAAATGCAACGCAATACGAAGACTGGGTGCTTTTCAATCATTTTATGAATATTCACAGCACATTTATGTGAGAAGCACTGTGTAAATACTGGTTCCCAATTAGTCCCTTCCTTCCTTCTTGCCGTTTAGAGCATAATAGGGTAGAGAGACGTTTAAAAAATACGGATCGCACAAAATTTTTTAACGTGAATTCTCTACTAAAAAACATGACAGATTGTGAGATCAAGGATATGAATACGAAGTAACCACCAGGAAAGGAGAGGAAAGATGCGAATTCCAGGAAAAGCATACAGTACATGCAAATATCCTGAGGCAAGAAACTCTCTGCGGAACTAGAAAAATAAAAAGATAACTAAACTGAACATAAAACACAACGGAAGATGGCGTAAAATGAGATGGAGGGAGGGGAGAAGACACCTGTGGGCTACAGTAGAATCTGGATTATTATTCTATGTGGAATAAGAAGCCATAAGAGAGTTTTAAAGAGAAGAGGCCACACGTGCTACAACAAACAGTGAAACGCGTGCTCTCTGAGTCCCAAGCGCTGAGCCTTCGACATAAACAAGCGCCAGAAAGCAGGAAGACTGACACTCAAACGAGGTGGGCGATGCCGAAGAGCCGAGACTCGAACACACAGAATCAGGACCGGAGAGTAGAATCGGGGGCGGGAGAGGAACGTTCCCTAAGCTGATACAAGAGGGGAAGCAACCCATCCCCGGAGGCTTCCCCACTCCTCGAGACAGAGCGACAGAGGAGGGCCGGGCGCTGTGGCCAAGCAAGAAAGGAAAGGGAAAGGGGAGGGGAAGAGAGGAGGCTCGCCTCTCGGATGTCCTGCTCGGCAGCCAAAAAACCCTGCAGCTCCACGAAGATCTCGCTCACAGACATGGCGCCGGCTGCACAACAATCGACCAGAGCGGCGAGTGGGGCCGCCGAAAAGCGTTTCAGAGCCCACCGGCGCAGTCAGTCGCAACGCCAGCCGCCGCCGCCGCGTCCACCCGGCCCTACGCTACGGACGTCGCTGGGGTCCTCCGAGGTCCGCGGCGCGCAGGATCCTGGGCTGTCCGCCGTGCTGCCTGATGTGCCGAGGCGCGCGCTCAGGGGGCGGGGCGGGAAATGCTGGGCGGGGCTTTCATCTGGGGAACTTCGAACGGGCAACGCAGGAAACCTTCCGCTAAGCGGGGAGGAGCGTGCCCGGGGGCCAGTGGGCTTGAGGGGGCGGGGCGGGCTTGGAGGCTGAGCAAACAAGCGCAACGCTTAACGTTGTTTTATGCTGTGGCGGATGGGAGGAGAAATGCTTCAATACTGAAGAATTTGCGTAAAAATACAGGTGCAGAAAAACGTAGAGAGAGTGCAATCTCCGTGTGGAAACATGCGTTCGTATTTGCAAAGAATACACGGGAAATAAAAGGGGGGGGGGAGTACGGGATGGATTGCGAGCGAAAAATTTTAATTCCTTCCCTGTATGACTGTATAACCTATTTAAATTATATGGATCTTTAAAGCGTGTATGGTGGGAAATTTCTCTTCTACTCAACTAACACCTCCTTATCCCGATTCCCTTGAGGCAAGCACCTTAAGGATTTCTTGACGTTGCAGAGTTATTCCATGCATCTGTTCTACAAATAGAAATGTGTATGAATGCGTTGGGTCAACCTGAACATAAAAAGACACTATGAAAGCCAAACAAGTGTTTGAGATCTAAGAACTGCAATTCGGTGAGCACAGACTCCAGCAATAATCAAATAAGTGTCCCTCCTGCAGGGTGGAAGCAAGGGTTGGCGGGTGGGAAGGCGGGGAGAACCACATGACTTTGATAAAAAAAAAAAAAAAAAGATAATTTATACTAACAGGCTAAGGACTAATACGCTTTTGGTTACACACTGATAACTATTCTGTTGACAAACGAAGCTATTCTTGGTATATATTACTCTTATGATTGGGAAGAGTCTTATGATTGGGAAGCCTGTGGTCCTATTGATTTTAGGAGCAATTGCTTGTGAAACAATGGCTTCTAGACCAGTCCTTTTGTCCAGTTCAAGGGTTAATTAGCCATTTGTTATAGAACGGGAAATGGAGCTTTTCTCGAAATAGGGTCTCTCATGTCTAGAAATTATATATTTATATACATAATTGTACACGATTCCACAGTAGAATGCACTCTCCAAATGATTTAAAATGATTACTTATTTCAACTAGATGGGGGTTGTTTGCTTTGTGTGAGAGGTTATTCTAAAACTTACAAGAAAGACATTGTAACTTCATTATACTTTTGTAAAGTGGATATTAGTGTTACCTTATAAATGAAATAACTATAGTAACAGATTAATTGACTTGCCTAAGGTCGTATGCAGCTGGTAAATGTTGAAGCTGGAATCCAAATGCTTTGTCTTAATTTCTATGTTATTTTTCGTCTATGTACCATTTAACAATAATATTTGCAAGAGGCTTCAAATGCCTTATCTAACTTGACCCCTACAACTTTAAAATGTGACAGGCTAGAAAAGCTGTTTTGACAAATTGCTCAAACCCAATATTTTTATTTTATTTTTATTTTATTATTATTTTTTGCCTGTGTTCCTCTGACATCAGATGTCATTTTGTGGTGTAACATAAGCGGTAGAATCTCCTAATTCACAAAAAAAGAATGGAAATAGGAACAGAAGCTCATTTTTATTTAGACTTGGTACTTGCCAAACACGTTCTTAGCACCACCACTTTTTGTGTATTGACTGACTTCATATAAATCCGAAATCATTTTTCAAATCCTGCAACATCTCTCTCTATTCCCACTCGAAATAAAGATCATGAGTTTTGAAACTAGCAGACATAAGAGTCTGCCAAATCTCTTTTTTTCTAAAAATCTAAATGATTTAAGCATCCCCTAAGGGCGTCTTTTCTCAATTGTCAGATCAGCATTCAATAACACCTATCTCTAAAAGTTTGGAGAACTATAAATGTGCACAAGAGTACTTTCTGTCCCTGTGAATTTGACTCTTCTAGGTACCTCAAAGAAGTGGAATCATATGGTATCTGTCTTTTTGTAACTGGCTTATTACACATAGGATAATGATCTCAGAGTTCATCTGTGTTGTACCATGTGTCAGAATTTCATTCCTTCTTGAGGCTGAATAATATTCTATTTTATGTGTGTACCACATGTTATTTATCCGTTCATTCTTCAATAGAAATTTTGGTTGTTTCCACCTTTTGGCTGTTGTGAAGAATGCCGTTATGAGCATAGCTGTGCAAGTATCACTTGAAGTTCCTGTTTTCAATGGTTTGAGGTATATAATGTTAACCTGAGAAATAAAACAGACAGTTATTTTACCAGGAAAAGGTGTTGTTTGTTGGGGAATAACAGAGAATTGCAATTCAGGTCAAACTGTGGCAAAATTATAGCCAAGTGGGGGGGGGGGGGACAAAGGGAGAGGAATCCTCTTGTAGAGAGGGCAGTGGGAAGTTGGGAGGCTGTTATAAACAAAAAGTTCATGGAAGCAAACTGGGAGTTCCAAGTGTAGTGATTTTTCATTGGCTGTGACTGTTTCTCTGTTGGCTGGGCTATTGCTGGGGCCAGGGAGGAGGAAAGCCTTTCTTCTTCCTGCTGGGGGAGTAAGGTGGTATCCGAGGGGGAAGTCAGTCTCTTTCCGCTGGAAGTGCAATTGACCACAGTAGTGGGACCCGGAAGCTCTCCCAGCCAAAGTTCCCAACCCCATTTTAGTGAGGTTTCCCTTTCGCCCATCCCTCCACAGCTCAAATGGAAACATCATGAGATTATAACTCTTAGGATAGTGTTTTATAGATGTACATTATAGAAATGATCTTACTTATTTCTACATAGGGAAAGCAGAGTGTGCTCCTGAAGGGGCTGAATTACCG
Source organism: Lynx rufus (assembly GCF_022079265.1). Taxonomy (NCBI): domain Eukaryota; kingdom Metazoa; phylum Chordata; class Mammalia; order Carnivora; family Felidae; genus Lynx; species Lynx rufus. The sequence continues at coordinate 105,246,912 of NW_025814834.1, read as the reverse complement.
ATCACCTGACCCTCCTCAGAACTTTCCTCAGTGACTGTCAAACACTCAATAGACACGGTGAGTGAATCTGCTTTACCAAATTGCCCTGCAGTGTAGTTGTGACAATCACACTCTGTTTTTTTTTTTTTTTAATTTTTTTTTTTTTTCAACGTTCATTTATTTTTGGGATAGAGAGAGACAGAGCATGAACGGGGGAGGGGCAGAGAGAGAGGGAGACACAGAATCGGAAACAGGCTCCAGGCTCTGAGCCATCAGCCCAGAGCCCGACGCGGGGCTCGAACTCACGGACCGCGAGATCGTGACCTGGCTGAAGTCGGACGCTTAACCGACTGCGCCACCCAGGCGCCCCAATCACACTCTGTTTTAATGTGTAAATATCTTCTAAGTGCTACAATCTGATCAGGGAGTAAGGGAGCCTCCCTTAAATTTGTAATGTGTGTTTAAACTTTCCTTGGGGCGCCTGGGTGGCTCAGTCGGTTAAGCGGCCGGCCGACTTCGGCTCAGGTCATGATCTCGCGGTCCGTGAGTTCGAGCCCCGCATCAGGCTCTGTGCTGACCGCTCAGAGCCTGGAGACTGTTTCAGATTCTGTGTCTCCCTCTCTCTGACCCTCCCCCGTTCATGCTCTGTCTCTCTCTGTCTCAAAAATAAATAAACGTTAAAAAAAAATTTTTTTTAACTTTTCTTATTATATTTACATTTCTTTGGGACATTCCCGATTTATGTGTTTTACACATATTTCTATTAAAGTTTTCATGGGGGGGGCGCCTGGGTGCCCCCAACTGACCTCAGTCAGTTGAGCGTCTGACTTTGGCTCAGGTCATGATCTCGAAGTTCATGAGTTTGAGCCCCACATCGGGCTCACTGCCATCAGTACCAGAAGCTATCAGCACGGAGCCCACTTTGGATCCTCTGTCCCCCTCTCTCTTGGTCTCTCCCCCACTTGTGCACACACTCTCTCTCAAAAATAAATAAAAAAATAAAGTTTTCACTTTTGTCTTACTCATTTCTAGTAAATTTTGTCACTTAAAATTAATATTTCTCACTTTTTTTAATGTTTATTTATTGGTGAAGGAGAGAGACAGCATGAATGGGGAAGAGCAGAGAGAGGGAGACACAGGATCCAAAGCAGGCTCCAGGCTCTGAGCCATCAGCCCAGAGCCTGACGTGGGGCTCGAACCCATGAACCGTGAGATCATGACCTGAGCTGAAGTTGGACGCTTTGCCGGGTGAGCCACGCAGGTGCCCCAATATTTCTCACTTTTATGTAATTTTTGAAATAATCTTTTAAATGGAGACAGTGTTAATGTGGTTTTATTTGTGGAACAAAGATGCCATATTCATTAACTCAGTCAGTCTTTTATCAAAGGCTGTTTTGTTCGGTTGCAGTTCTTCCCATTATAAATAGCATTGTGATAAACGTCTTTGTAAGCCCTTCTCAAGATTGCAAATCATTTTTAATAGGTCCTATTTTTAAAATTCTTGATATATTTTGCCAAATCACTATCCAGAGAGATTAAACTAATTTCCACTCCCCTGCCCACCACAGCCTGAAAAAGCCAACTTGGCTACACTCTTCCCAGCGCGAATATTAACACCGCAAACATTCCAGGCTAATTTCAGCCTCTTTTAATAGCATGGAAAACTATGTAACTGGTGATGCGCTTCTGCAAGGCTCTTTGAAGGGCAAAAGAGTAGAAACCGAAGACAGTTTGAGTGTCATTGCCTGCAGTCAGAGAGCAGGAAGAAGGGGTTAGGGAATCAGTGAAAGAGGGAGAATAGGAGACAGGCCTCAGGTTCTGTCTCATTTGTACCCATGGGATTTTATAATAGATAACAGAGTGACAACATGGAGAGGTCAGTGTCATTGAAAGAAGAATGTATCACATTTCCCAAGAGGACAGGGCATCCCATGCCCTACAGGGGACCGCATGGGGAAGCTCCAGGTTTGGTCTGGAGGCAGAAGCAGGACTGAGGGAAAACCTGAACCAGATGCCTTTACTGGGGTTTCTGCAGGAAAGGCAAGGCAGGGCAAGGTAACTAGCCTAGGACTGGCCAGCCTGAATAATCCTCATGGGCTCTATGCTGGTATCTGGTCATGGCATGATTTGAGACCAGGGAAATCTTGACTTGCCGTAAGAGTTGGGTAAGGAAGTGGCATAAGAAAGACATACCCCAGGGGCTCCTGGGTGTCTCAGTCAGTTGAGCGTCCAACTGGGGCTTAGGTCGTGATCTCGCAGTTTGTGGGTTTGAGCCCCCTGCTATCAGTGCAGAGTCTGCTTCGGATCCTCTGTCTCCCTCTCTCTCTGCCCCTCCCCTGCACTCTCCCCCTCTTTCTCTCTCTCTCAAAAATAAACATTAAAAAATAAATAAAAAGTAGTGTCCCTACGGCACCAGAGGGCACAGACTCCCCCAAGAGATCGACCTTCACAATCATGTCACCCAAACTCTTCCTTATGGATGAAAAAGCTGGGGATTTCCCCCAGCACAGGGCTCAGGGGTTAACGGTTCCCAGGCTCTCTGAACAGGATGCCACATCAACTCCTGTGACCACCTGTCCAGGTCCCAGAGTGACCCTTGGGTCCTGGGCAGCAGAGGCACAGCCCAACGAGATGTTACCCAACAGGGCCAGGGTGAACATCACCAGCGGTCGCTGTTAACAGAGAGTGACTGACAAAGGTTTGGAAGGGGAAAAAAAAAAAAAAAAAAGCCGGTGAAGTCTGGGCTGCGGTGAGAACCTGGGGTCAGAAATCCAAATTCGAGATGTTGGCACGGCCATTGTCTCTCTGAAGACTATAGGAGAGAGTCCTTCTTTACCTCTCCTAGCTTCTGCTGGTTGCCAGGCATCTTTCACGTTCCTCGGCTTGCAAACACATCACCCCACTCTCTGCCTCTGTTATCAAGTGGCATTGTGTGTGTGTGCATGTGTGTGTGTGTCCAAATTTCTCTCTTTATGTAAAGACACTAGCTATTGGAATAGGGCCCATCCTACTCCAGCATGACCTCGTCTTGATTACACCTGCAAGGACTCTGTTTCCATCACATGTACGGTGGCAGGGGGGAGACTTAAATTTATCTTGGGGAGGACACATTTCACTCAGTACAGTGATCAATCCCCAAATCTCTGCTCCTGTTACCCAAAGTGAGATCTATGGAGCATATGAATTCCCGGTGGGCGAAGGGGGTTTGTTTCTAAGCAGATTCTGACTCATAGGTATGGGATGGGGCCCCAGATTCTGTGTTTCTACTGTACAGGCTTACTGTCCGCTCTTCCCACACATACACCTGGGCGCCAGCCAAACTTGGCCATCCCGGGCGCCAGAACACCTGCCACCACGATCCCCCGCACCAGCTCTGTTTGGACTGCTGCTGTCGCCTCCACTCCACTCCACACCCTACTTTCCCTGTGTTAAAGAACAAAATCCAGGGGCACCTGTCTGGCTCAGTTGGTAGAGCATCCAACTCTTGATCTCAGAAACTCTTGATCTTAGAAAACTAGTAGCTCCCAATGCAGTCACTTATGTTAAGGACCCATGTGAGTAAATGAAGACTTAATACCTAACTGGACTATAGTTCACACCCCACCCCCACCCCCGTAAACTTTAATCTGCCAAACTGGAGGTCATTCTGATAGATCCCTTCCCTCTGCCTTAGGAGGGTGACAGGTGACAATGCATTATTTTCTAATAATTCCCCTCCCATCCCCTTTGCCTTTAAAAACCTTTCCTTTTCTGCAGCTCCATGGAGTTCCTTTCTACTTGGTAGATAGGATGCCGCCTGGTTCATGAGTCATTTAATAAAGCGATTTAGATCTTCAAATTTACTTGGTTGTGTTTTATTTGTTTTTAAAGATTTTATTTTTAAGGAATCTACACCCAACGTGGGGCTCGAACCTCTCTTTGAAATTGGCTGGCCGCAACGTAGACGGGAACAAGTTAGCGTCTGCCATTTTAGACAGGTGGCCGGAAAGAGAGCAAGGCCAAGCGGGGCCCGGCCAGCAGTGGGCGCCCGTGTTCGCTCGGGCCCCTCCCGGCTCCGCCCCATCCCGCGCTTTATGCCCCGCCCCCCGCGCCTCGCCGCGCAGGTCTGCTGCCTCCACTTCCGCTTTGGAGGACCTGAGGGCTCGGCGTTTCCGGGGCCGCCGCGTGGAGCTCTTCGGCTTGGAAGCTGTCGCCATGGCGGTCTTTGCAGGCCCGGCTAAGCCGTTCCTGTCGCTGAACCCGCAGGAGGAGGCCAAGTTTCAGAAGGAGGTGGCGCAGTCTCGCCGGCGCGCAACCCAGGTGAGCAGCCACCGCGGGCCGAACTGAGAGGGGAGGCGGCAAGCCGGGTCTGGGGGTCTCCGGGACAGCGCGGAAGCCCGTGCGGTTCCCTGCCCCCGCGCTCCTCGCGTTCCTCGCGCCAGCGTCTCTCGGGGTGGCCCGCCGGCCTTAACGAGCTTGGAGGCCAAGGCCTCCGCGAGACCGGAAGGGGTATGCCGATCGAGAGATGGAGTTTGGCCGTGTAGGCCTTAGGGGTCTCCTGTGGAAATACGCGGGAGGTAATCGGGGTGATGCCAGGGGAGAGAGCCAGCTGTTGGGAATGGAATCAACCCCAGGTTAGAGCTGTCACGCCTCCGCCTTGCCCCCGAATTTGAGAGTTTTGTTTGCCCAGTTGGTGATTTTGGAGTTCTTAAAAGACAGTGTTTGCCGAGTTTCATTGGCTGACTAGGGCCCGTGACATCAAGTTGTATTTGCCTTGGTTTTTAAGCATAAAACACACATTTGGCAAAATTGAAAGTTCTTGCTTATAGAAAGCAAGGGCATGACTGAGGTGCTAGAAGGTTGTTCGGGATCGTGAAAGTCAGTGTCTTCAAATTGTTCAGTTCAGTGGGTGTGAGTAAACGGTGAACTGCAAGCAAAATTGAAGGGTATGTTTGTGTGGAGTTTGGCCAGAAGATTTAAAACGATGTGTGCAAATATTGCTTATCCATCGATTCAGCATATACTTACTGAACGTTTACAAGGCGCTGGGTGCTGCGATACTGGAGGCTAAGACTACCTACCACTAGACCGCTGCCCTCTTGGGGAGGTAGATGTTAAACACCAAAGTTTTTAATTACTACTCTGTCATTGGAAATGCAGGGCAAGTCTTTTGTCTTCGACTGAAAGCCAGCAGCCTTGAAGTTGTGTTGCAATGTGATTTTTTTGAATTAAAAGTTTTGTTTACCTGGTCTTTACGTCTTCAGCGAAAGGAGAAAGAGAAACTTACTCCTGGAGTGATCTATGTGGGCCACTTACCTCCAGCACTTTACGAAACCCAGATCCGAGCATATTTCTCCCAGTTTGGCACTGTTACGAGATTCAGACTGTCCAGAAGTAAACGGGTAAGATTAGATCGTTTTATATCTTATAAGTAAGTAAGTTATGACACTTTACAGTGCACGTTCATATACTGTTGTTTATCACAGTTCATATCAGAAAGGGGAGGGTAAGATTTAGAACCTGCAACAGTCAAAGGCACAATCAGTATTAATGTAGATGTTTGTTTTGCTATTTTTTTTAAATTGCTCCAAATCCTCAATTTAAATTGATAATCCTGATAAATGAATCCTATTTATTCTATGGTTACTAGGCCACGGGTACATGAACTTCAGTTTGAAGAGCAAGTATGAATATCTTTTTTTTTTAAACAGAGCTTTTTTTTTTTTTTTTAACGTTTATTTATTTTTGAGACAGGGAGAGACAGAGCATGAACAGGGGAGGGTCAGAGAGAGGGAGACACAGAATATGAAGCAGGCTCCAGGCTCTGAGCTGTCAGCACAGAGCCCGACGCAGGGCTTGAACTCACAGACCGTGGGATCGTGACCTGAGCCGAAGTCGGCCACCTAACCTACTGAGCCACCCAGGCGCCCCATCTTTTTTTTTTTAATATTTAAAAAAAATTTTTTTTTAATGTTTATTTTGAGAGATAGGACATGAGCAGACGAGGGGCAGAGAGAGAGAGGGAGACACAGAATTCGAAGCAGGCTCCAGGCTCTGAGCCGTCAGCACAGAGCCTGATTTGGGGCTTTAACTTAGGACAAGCAAGATCATGAACTAGGCTGAAGTCAGACACTCAACTGACTGAGCCACCCAGCCACCACAAAAATGTTTGTTTATTTATTTAATGTCTATTTATTTTTGAGAGACAGAGACAGAATGCGAGTGGGTTAGGGGCAGAGAGAGAGGGAGACACAGAATCCGAAGCAGACTCCAGGCTCTGAGCTGTCAGCACAGAGCCCGACACGGGGCTCAAACTCACGAGCTGTGAGATCATGACCTGAGCCGAAATCAGGCATTCAACTGACTGAACCACCCAGGCGCCCTGAGAATATTTATTTTTAATGTTTATTTTGAGAGAGAGACAGACAGAGCACAAGTGGGGGAGGGGCAGAAAAAGGGGAACAGAGTCTCCGGGGTGGGCTCTTTGCTGACAGCAGTGAGCCCAATGTGGGGCTCGAACTCACACGCCTGATCATGACCTGAGTCAAAGTCAGACATGCAAACAACTGAGCCACCCAGGTGCCTCAAGTACGAATGTCTTGTATTAGCCTCTGGCACAGGCATCCCTATGATAGCAAAGGGCTATATACTGAGTTGTTAAGTATAAGGACACTGAAGCCAGACCACCTAGGTTTGAACCCTGGTTGTACAGGTCACTCATTGTATGACCTTGGACCAGTTATGTAATTTCTCCATGCTTCAATTTTCTTGTCTGTAAAATGTGAATAAAATAAAATAGCATCCACCTCCTAGAAGAATATGATGAAAAATTAAACAAGGTAATGAATGTAAAGTTTTAGAACAGTGACTGATACAGGCAGTAAATCCTTTATAAATGTTGCTGTTATATTGTATCTTCTTTCTAGTAAAGAAAAAGTTTATATGCTTTGTTTTCCTAATAGAGGAACGGCCGCTGTATTTTCTTCCCTGCACACATCCGCTTTGGGTTATAACCATAGACCTCTCACTGTTGGAATCTTTTTTTTCTTGATACACTTTTTCCACATTTTATCAAAATGAAATTTTATATTCGATTTGGTGTGTGAGGGGAGAGAGATGCACCTGTCATCTGCTGATTGTCATAAAAGCACAGATCCGAAGTTTTTTGTTGTCAAAGCAACATCTCGACATTAAAGAGGATTTTAACTTTAAAATGCCCTAGTGTCTCCCATCCTAAGCAAAATAACATTTTGTCTGTATTCCTCCCCTTGTTTTTCCATTTGCCTCTTTGTAATGGTTGTGTATTATGTGGGTGAGGTATTTTAAACATCCTAAAGTCTGCTGGCATATTTGATGACTATTCAGTGATCCACCATTTACTTTCATCAGGTGTCAGCTTGATCTCATACTTGTTTCAGATCTTTGTTCTTTAAGAAATAAATTATAGGGGTGCCTGGGTGGCTCAGTCGGTTAAGCATCCTACTTCAGCTCAGGTCATGATCTCACAGTCCGTGAGTTCGAGCCCCGCGTCAGGCTCTGTGCTGACCACTCAGAGCCTGGAGCCTGTTTCAGATTCTGTGTCTCCCTCTCTCTGACCCTCCCCCATTCATGCTCTGTCTCTCTCTGTCTCAAAAAAAAATAAATGTTAAAAAACAATTAAAGAAAATTATAGGTAGACTTGAGGCCCCCTTTTGTACCCTTCCCCAATCCTTTTCATTTTCTCCCCAAGTCCAGGGAATTACTATTCATGAATCCAGTTCTTTTCATTACTCTTTTTTTTTTTTTTTTAATTTTTTTCAACGTTTTTTATTTATTTTGGGACAGAGAGACAGAGCATGAACGGGGAGGGGCAGAGAGAGAGGGAGACACAGAATCGGAAACAGGCTCCAGGCTCCGAGCCATCAGCCCAGACCCTGACGCGGGGCTCGAACTCACGGACCGCGAGATCGTGACCTGGCTGAAGTCGGACGCTTAACCGACTGCGCCACCCAGGCGCCCCGTCATTACTCTTTTTTTTGAGAGCAAGAGAGAATCCCAATCAGGCTCTATGCTCAGCACGGAGCCCTACGTGGGGCTCCGTCCCGCCGCCATGAGATCATGACCTGAGCCGAAACCAAGAGCCAGACGCATAATCTACTAAGCTAGCACCAGGAACCCCTTTATGTGTTTAAGTTTTTACTACATGTTCATGTATGAATGAACATACATGTCATATTTGTTTCAAGTTTATATTTTATTCTTTAGCTCAATTTATTCAGTTAATAATCAGAAGATTATTTTCCCCTACCCATTCTGAAATCCAATCAAGGTTCATGCATTGTGTTTGGTTCTAGCTCTTTAGCATATCTAGAACAGTCTTCTTGCCCTTTTGGCTTAATTGTTTTTGCTTTTCTTGACATTGGCTTTTTTGAAGAAGAGTTCAGGTCAGTTTTCTTTTAGAAAGCTCGCTCCTTAAGGAGATGCACTAAAATTTACCATTTTCAGCATTGTTGCGTAATAAAGCTGCCACCTTCCCCACTCACCCCAATTTTGACTGTTTGCACAGTACTTCCAGCATTCTGATACTACTAGGTAAAAGCTTGGCGCTTTTTTTTTTTTTTTTTTTTAAGTTTATTTTGAGAGCTCACAGGTAAGCAGGGGAGAGACAGGGAGAAAGGAAGGATGGGAGAAGGTGAAAGAATCTCAGTCTCAAGCAGGCTCCATGCTGTCAGAGCAGAGCCCACCACAGGGCTCAGTCCCACAAATCAGGAGATCATGACCTGAACCAAAATCAAGAGTCAGACACTTAACGACTGAACCACCTAGGCGCCTCTACAGATTTTATTTGTAAGTAATTTCTACACCCCATGTGGGGCTCAAACTTACAACCTTAAGATCAGAAGTCACATGCTCTACCAACTGAGCCTACCAGGTACCCCTGGCTTTTTTTGGTTTTTTATTTGTTTGTTTTTTTAGACACTTGACATGTATTTTCGAGTCACTTTTCAGAAGGTTTATGCCTGTTTACAATGTGGTACAGTAAGTTGGAATCAGTGTGTGTCTTCCACTCCACCATCTTCCCCCTCCCTGTTAAGAGTTGGGATTATAGGGGGCACCTGGATGGCTCAGTCAGTTAAGCATCCAGCACACCTCCGCGCACATCATGATCTCTCAGTTTGTGGGGTCAAGCCCCGCATAGGGTTCTGGACTGATGGTGTGGAGTCTGCTTGGGATTGTGTCTCTGCCCCTCCCCTGCTTATACCCACCTTCTCTCCCTCCCTCCCTCCCTCTTAATAAATAAACAAACAAACAAACTTAAAAAAAAAAAAAAAGAGGTGGTATCATGAGGGATTTTCAGACATACAAAGTTTTACCACAATCTTGCTGCAGGTAACTGACGGCCGACGCACCCAGAGCTGCTAGTTAGCGGCACCGCTGTGTTACAAACGAGCCTCCTGCTCATTTCCTTAATTTCGTCACCAGTGTTGATCCGTAGCCAAAGATATGTTTAATGCAAAATTGTGAAATAGTTATCGTTACTGATAATTGGAGCCGTAAGGGAAGAAAGATTGGCTTCCACCTACACTCCTAGTTTTTCTGGCCAGAACCCTGTAAATTCGTGTCCTGCCCTTAGGCGAATGGAGGACGGCAAAGGGCTTTTTCGTTATCCACTACTTCCCAGTTGCCCTCAGCTCAAAATAATCCTTATGCCGGAGTAGCATATTTGGGGATGGCATCCTCTGCCACTCTAAAGAACATTCAAGTACCTAACATCCCCTGGAGCGCTTACAGATTATTTCTTCATAGCAGCCCCGCGAGAGTGCTTATTCTTTCCCCATTTAATAGAATGAAACACTGAGGCTTAACATTACTTGCCTAACTGTCACAGCTAGGATCCAGACTTGGGCATTTGGACTCTAGAACCCGTGCTCTTGTTATTAAGACAAGTGAGAAGATACACTATGTTGTGTGGAGGGCAGGAACCCAGGATGTGCATTTCAGGAGATGTTGGCAGCATCCCTTTACCATCAGTCATGAAGACGACCGGTCACTAGAAAACGTGAAAAGGAACACAATATTTATTTGTTTATTTATTTATTTGGTGCCATGCTGGGTGTGGAGTCCAACACAGGGCTTGAACTCACAACCTTGAGGTCAGGACCTGAGCTCAGATCAAGAGCTGGCTGCCAGCGGAGTCACCCAGGTGCCCCGAAAATGAACACAGTATTTTATCGATTAGCTTGGTGACACTGAGGAGTTAGTGTCTTCCCAGTTCTTATGTGTAGAATGAAAATTATATTACCTGCTTTCTTTGTGAACCACCACGCTATCTGCTGAGCGTTGTTTTGGGTTTTGTTTTGTTTTTTAAATGTTAACTATTTGGGGTGCCTGGGTGGCTCAGTCAGTTAAGCGACCGACTCTTGATTTCGGCTCAGGTCACAGTCTCACAGCTCTCCAGTTCGAGCCCCAGATCAGGCTCCGCACACTGACCGTGCAGAGTCAGCTTGGGATTCTCTGCCCCCTCCCCCCACCTTCGAAATAAATCAATAAACTTCAGGGGAAAAAAAAACAACCTAAGTATTTATTTATTTTGAAAGGGAGAGAGAATCCTAAGCAGGTTCTGCACCGTCAGTGCAGAGCCCAACACAGAACTTGAACCCACAAACCATGAGATCTTAACCTGAGCCAAAGTCAGGAGTCAGACGCTTAACTGACTGAGCCACCCAGACGCCTGTTTTTTGTTTTGTTTTGTTTTGTTTTGTTTTGTTTTGTTTTGTTTTGTTTTGTTTTGAGTAGGCTCCACTCCCAGCGTCGTGGGGCTAGACCTTACAGCCCTGAGACCAAGAGTCCCATGTTCTACAGACTGAGCCAGCCAGGCACCCCTCTGCTGGGCATTGTTAATACACGAATAAAGTGACTACCATTGAAACTGGTGATGAGTAAAGGATTGTGGGCCCTACCAGATTTCCTTTATACAGTAAATTCCAGTTGTACTAGTAGTGTATTTATCACGTGATCAGAATCTCAGGTATACCTCAGGGGCGCATGGGTGGCTCAGTCCAAGCGTCTGACTCTTGTTTCAACTCAGGTCATGATCTCACATTTCACGGATTCAAGTCCTGAGTTGGGCTTGGCACTGACAGTGTGGAGCCTGCTTGAGATTCTCTCTCCCTCTCTCTGCCCCTCCCCTGTTTGCTCACTCGCTCTCAAAATAAGCAAATGAAATGAAAAATACAAAAAGAAATCCCAGGAACAACTCAAGATAGTTCAGACTATTTTGGATTTTTTCTTTTCCCATAACAGTCCCCACACCGTGCATTGAAGTTAGAATTAAAGGCGTCGTAATGTTATTCGGTAATGGGGCTTACGTACGTTATTTAAATTAATGGCATTTTAAGAGTTTCACTACTGGTAAGAATTTGATTGTTCTACTTTTGGTGGTGGGTGTTCCATTGCAGACTGGAAATAGTAAAGGCTACGCGTTTGTGGAGTTTGCGTCTGAAGATGTTGCCAAGATAGTTGGTGAAACAATGAACAACTACCTTTTTGGTGAAAGACTCTTGAAGTGTAAGTGCTCTTCTCTCGCATTCTGTGGGGATGCATTGTAAGGACTTAAGTGCAGAGATAGGAGTGCATTTTCTAGACAGATTTCCAGTTGGGATTTTAAAATCTGCTAGAGTGAGAGCCATGTGTGCCGAGATGGAAGTAGGACGAGTCACTAGGAGTGCATGGAAGGGCAGGTGCCCGATCACTCATGGGATGTGGAAGGCTCCCCCGAGGAAGGGTCTTTAGGTGGAAACCTGAAGATTAAATGGGAGTGTGCCAGGGGACAGCACGTGCAAAAGGAGAGGTGACTGATGGTACTTATTTGCCTGTGAAGGAGTGTGAGGGGAGCCAGGAGATGAGAGGAGGTCAGGTTACCGAAGGCCGGGCATGTAAATCTGGGAGTTGAGAAGATATCCTGAGGGCAAGGGGAAGCCATTAATGGGTCCTAGATGGGATAAGGTTAAAGGCAAGAAATCCCATCTGAGAGTCGAGTGAATGACGGTGGTGGTGGTCATGGCTCGTCCGCAAGAGAGGAGTAGAGGGGGGCGACGCCAGCTCAGTGCGGCCCACGGAGAGTGGAGCTGCCAGCTCTGTATTCGCAGAGCACCTCTGTCCGCAGCCCGGTGCCTCTGGAGGCAGAGTCTAAGTTTTGGCTTCTCTGCGCTGATGGTGGGATTGTGTGACCATCCCAGGTGCCAGAGCCACACACGCGGCTGACGACCTGCCCAGGCAGCGTCACTCTCCCTCGGTTCCCGCTGCTGGGAGAGAGAATCCCAGCAGCCTCGTCGAGGTCATGGATTCATTTCGCACATAAAAAGCATGGCTCTTGCCGGGAGGAGATGGGCCCAAGAGGCGACCGAAAACATGTCAGGACGGCATGTGTAGGATCAGTGCTGTGCTGGGTCTGACTTCGAAAGATCACACGAGAGGTTCTGAGCTCTGTTAGGAGTTCAAATGGAGGATTAGCCACGTTGTCTCCTTTTTTTTTTTTTTTTTTTTTTTTTTTGAGTGGAAGTAGTGTGTTTTGGAGGTGAGCCGAGGAAAATACTTGTAGGGAGTAGAGAAATCCGGGGAGAAGGAAGTCACTGAGGGTGAGCTGGCAAGCACCGTAGTGCGTAGGTGGCTGGGCTCCATCCTGCTGGGTAGCACGGGGAGACCGAGTTACCCCAACTCCCAGGCGAGGGAACTGGGGTACTTAACCAACTCCCCACCTGTCGGTTGAAAGTCGATGCCGAGGGTTGGGCCTGCCTTTGCGAACGGTCCCGTTGTGCCGCCACGGCCTGCAAAGGGCCCGTAAGCAGAGAGATGGAGATCAGGGGAAGCTGGCTGAGTCCTGGAGAGGTAGGTACGCAGAGATGAGCTGAACGGGATCTTTCTGCTACGGCGGGTCACACAGTCTGAGATCCTACGAGTTTTAAGGACCCCCACCCCCAGACTTGATGCCACCACGACATGCCCTTCTATGACTCCTCTTGTTCACTCACGTATTCCTGGCTCCTGGATTAGTTCTTGGCGTTTAACAATAATTGTTGGCTGTGTGCCTTTCCTTTAGCCGCCCTCCCCCCCACCCCCGTATTCTTTCACTCTTGCTCTTGAAAACGGGAGACCCATCATCTTGACAAAAACATTGAATCCTCTCCGTCGCGTTGGTTTGGAAACACTTTTCTTTCTTTCTCTTACATCTAGGTCATTTTATACCACCTGAAAAGGTACACGAAGAACTTTTCAGAGAGTGGCATATTCCATTTAAAAAGCCATCCTATCCAGCAGTGAAACGGTATAATCAGAATCGGACGCTTCTTCAAAAGCTACAGATGGAGGAGCGATTTAAAAAGAAAGAAAAGTTACTCAGGAAGAGATTAGCCAAAAAAGGAATTGATTATGATTTTCCTCCACTGGTAAATATTCTTTCACAAAATGTTTTTCATAGTTTTTCACAGGGTGGGCTTTGTTCCTCAATAATTACAGCCTGTTTATGGTTTTATACATAAAGTTTCTAGCCCAGTGTTGAGGCTTTGTCTAAGTTTTTGAAACCTTGCACTGTAGGTTTCTTCTAAAAGTTTGTTAGCGCAGGTCCCATTATTTCCATTATACAGAACAGGAAACTCTTGAAAGGGATTAGGTCATTTGCAAAATTTTTATGATCTGTTTTTAAGTTACTGAAGTTAAACCACTGTTTAACCAAAAACTATAATGCTTATAGAAAACTATTGAAGATGTCATTCAGAATGAAATGTTTGGTTTATTATATGCTCTCCTTAAACATCAAGGCTGTGAATCAACGATCTTTCTCATTGCCATTCTGATTTTGGAATTAGAAATATTCTTCTTAACATACAGATCGGAATTAACCAATAAGCGTCAGTTCTGCGAATTAAATGAGCCAGGGGTTGAAATATATGAGACAACTTAACGAAAATGAGTTAGCACGGATTTTCAAATTCCTAGCTGTTCACTTCTTGCTCGAATCCTAAACACACACTTTCGCAGTAGGTGTTAAAAGAGCATGTCACCGTCCCAGGGCCCTGGCGCTCGTGGGAACCGTGTGGGAGCCGGGACAGTGAAGCTGCAAAACAGGCCTACAAGAAATGCCTCTGCTGTAGCCTGTTTGCTGGCTTTTGCAAGAGCAGCTCTGTTTCATTGCCCAATCCTGAACTTGGCTAAGACAGGGCCCGCCTTTTCGCATTCTTCCAGTTCACGTTTCTTTTTTTTTTTTTTAATATATATATTTGTGTGTGTATATATATATTTTTTGTTTGTTTGTTTTGTTTTGTTTTGTTTTGTTTTTTTGAGAGAAAGAGAATCCCAAGCAGGCTCCACACTGTCCATGCGGAGCCCAGTTGACATCACAACCCAAGCCAATATCAAGAGTCGGACTTTAACCAACTGTAGCTTTTGTTGTTACCGTTCCTCTGGTTCACATCTGACTCGGGTTTCTGTATGGCCAACTTCAGGTTTGGCCCTACTTCAACCTCCACAGCTGTGCCCATTCCTTAGTGAGGGTCTCTCTCTCCCAGTTTTGCCTTAAGATCATGGGTTTTGGTTTTTAAATTGAAATGCTTTGTCATTTGGAGAGCATTTACTGATTATGCGTGTAAGGATCTAATGGTAAGTTAAGCATGTAAATGGCATACGTATGTGACATTGCCAGTTCATTTCTTTATTTAAGGTTTTATGTAAAAAGAAAAAAAGAAGTGCTTCCGACACTGGTCTTCAGAAATCTACAAATAGCCAGGTAAAATTGTTTTTATCATGTTATATGCCAGGTATAAGGGAAAGATAAATGGGGAAATACATATTCAAGACTACTGTCACTGATAAATACGCAGATTGGTAACGTCTCTTAAAATTTATTGAAGGTCTTATCAAAGAAGAAGAAGAAAAAAGCTCCGTGCACTCCTGGCACCCCTGAGCAGACTGTGGATAGCCAGGTAAAATTGTGTTCACTGTTGTGGAAATGGGGTATTATAGAAATGATTTGAAAGAGGAAAAGCAGGGGCACCTGGCTGGCTCAGTTGGTGGAGCGTGTGACTCTTAATCTCAGGGTTGTGAGTTCTAGCCCCATGATGGGTGTAGAGATTACTTTAAAAAGATAAAAGAGTAAAAGCAGTCCATGCTGCTGTCACTTTATTAAAATTTCAAATTTAACCTTGTGATTGTTTTAGTAAACCCTGGTGATTTAGCAGATGCAGTGAGCTTAGCAAAAGTTACTGTGAGCGTATGGCAGTTTACCTTTTCGGCAAAGTGATTGAGTCAGTAGGGAGAAATGAGGCTACTATCTTTACAAATGTGAGACTAGTTTTCTCCCTAATACCCTATAATGGAGCACGTTCTATTCCAGTTAATTGTGAGCTTGATACTAACTTTGGTAAGGGCCTAGGCTGTGTTATGTGCACTTGTATCACCAAAAGGTATAAACAGGCCTAAAATAACACAGGGGAACTTGTAAAAATACAGGGCAAGGAGTATGGGGGGGGGGGGTAAAGTCATTCCTAATATCTTCCTTTATTTCTCTATTACAATGTTTTACTCATTGAATCCAGGGCCCCACACCAGTTTGCACACCAACATTTTTGGAGAAGCGAAAATCGGAAGTGGCTAAAATGAATGTTGACGATAAAGATAACGAAATAGTTTTCAAACAGCCTGTACCTGGTGTAAAAGAAGAAACACAGCAGACTCAAACACCTACACGCTCAAGGAAAAAAAGACGAAGAAAAGGCAATCAGTGATTCTAAATGTATTATATTTCTTCTGAAAAGTGTGATTTTATTGTGAGGGCTAATTCTTTGTATTTAACTACGTGCAGTGAAATGCAACCATTGACAGGGTTCTTGGAGGACAAACTGTCAGTAAGGAAAGCGGTCAGTAACCGGCTTACCTGCCCTTGCTGGCATTTCAGCGTGCAGTAGCTGGGCTCACGCTGCCTCTTTGTCCTGGTCTCTAGTTTTCTTTGCACATTTCATAGTTGTCTTTAGTTTCTCTTCCTGGATAGAAAAGTCCCCACTTCCTGCAGCTTTTATTGTTACCATCAGATAAAGAATACAGACTCTTGCTTGACCATCTACATGGTTCTCTGTTAGACTGTGCACGGCTAACCCATAAGAGCACTTGAACATCATGTGATGGAAACTGGAAGTTAAATTACTTGGAGAGTGAGAAAGCCCTTCAAGTATATGTACATAACCGCTTTTACCAAGTTAAGTCTTTGGGGGCTAGCAAGGTTTAATGACTGTCATTTTGTGTTCGTATCATCAATGTGGAATTGTATCTCAAGAATCAGTGACCGGCAAATAAACTTTTTCTACAATTCATTTATATGCAAGTGGGATTTGGGTGTCTTTTCCTTTTTAAGTGCTTAAATTCCAGTGTAGTTACCATAGAGTGCTATATTGGTTTCAGGTGTGCAGTACAGTGACCCCCCCCCCCCCCCACACACACACACACACACTTCATACAACACCCGGCGCTCATCACAAGTGTCCTCCTCAATCCCCATCACCAGTTTCACCCATCCCCCACCCACCTCCCCTCTGGGGACCATCAGTTCTCTATAGTTAAGAGTCTGTTTCAGGGCTCCTGGGGGGCTCAGTCGGTGAAGCATCCAACTTCAGCTCAGGTCATGATGTCAGCGTGTGAGTTCCAGCCCTGCGTCGGGCTCTGTGCCGACAGCCAGGAGCCTGCTTCAGATTCTGTCTCACTCAAATATAAATATTTTTCTTTAAAAAAGAGTATTTCTTGGTTTGCCTTTTTTTTTTTCATTTTTTTTCTCTTTGTTTCTTAAATTCCACATGTGAGTGAAATCATGGTATTTGTCTTTCTCTGGCTGACGTTTTGCTTAGCGTAATACTCCAGCTCCATCCATGTTGTTGCAAATGGCAAGATTTTTTTTTTTACGGTTGACTAGTTATTCCATCATAAGGACCTGGGTGTCGTGAAGTAAACTAGTAGGTTTTTGCCTTCTCAACTATTTTAAGGTTTCTGATACTCTTGAAATTTGCTTTTGTTTAGCTAATCCAGATTTACTAAAAATGCCCATTGCGACCAAACATTTTTTCATCCGGTATTTGTTAAGTCTTTAATAATGAGACACTGAGCTAGGTGTTCTGACATAAAATGGAAATAAGGATTTGTTTCAAGTGTATGCAAAGAGCAGATTTTTACGTCTAGAATGGTAGGTGGCCTAGAATACACTCAAGTATTTTTGCTTTTTTATTTTTTTTAATTTACATCCAAATCAGCATGGAGTGCCAACAATGATTTCAGGAGTAGATTCCTTAATGCCCCTTCCCCATTTAGCCCATCCCCCCTCCCACAACCCCTCCTGTAACCCTCAGTTTGTTCTCCATAGTTCTGAGTCTCTTCTGTTTTGTCCCCCTCCCTGTTTTTATATTGTTTTTGTTTCCCTTCCCTTGTGTTCATGTTTTGTCTCTTAAAGTCCTCATATGAGTGAAGTCATATGATTTTTGTCTTTTTCTGACTAGTTTCGCTTAGCACAATACCCTCTAGTTCCATCCATGTCATTGGAAATGATTTCATTCTTTTTGATTGCCAAGTAATATTCCATTGTGTGTGTGTGTGTGTGTATATATATATATATATATGCACATATATATACACACATAACACATCTTCTTTATCCATTCATCCATCAATGGACATTTGGGCTCTTTCCATACTTTGGCACTATAAACATGGGGGTGCATGTGCCCTTCAAAACAGCACACCTGTATCCCTTGGGTAAATACCTAGTAGTGCAATTGCTGGGTTGTAGGGCAGTTTTAGTTTTTTGAGGAACCTCCATACTGTTTTCCAGAGTGGCTGCACCAGCTTGCATTCCCATCAATACGTATTTGATGCGTAACATCTTGCTCCCCTTTTTGAACCACTTCTCAGCCTTGTGGATCTGGATGTCCGTCTGGTTCCCCTCCTGGGAAAGCTCCAGAAAGCATGTCATTGCACCTTCACCTCCCAGCGGGCATATGCACTGAAGCTCACACGTGTACATTGCAAGAGGAGTTGAATACTTCCTTCTTCCCAGCCTGCCACCCATCCACCCAGTTCAGGCTGGCGCCATTCACCATCATTTAATGTGCAAATTATTTTTTTAAATGTGCCCTGGAGCTGGGAGGGGGGGAATTCCATCTCTAGCGTGTTGTGGCCATGGGTATTTTTTGTAAGAAATAGAAATTCTGTGCTTCTAAAGAATATCTTCCTGTGGACTAGATTAGGGTCTTCAAGAAAATCCATCAAGCTGGTGTTTTGATTTTCAAGTTTTGTAGTGAGAAAAACAGACGAGAATTGAATGGAAATTCTCAGGCAGTAAAATATAAAATTTTGCAGTGATACGGAGCAAACGAGGGTACAATTCAAAACTACAATCAGTATGACCAGGACTGCAAAAATGCAGTTTTTTGAAGTGAGAAGATAAGCATTTAAATAATGTGGAAGCAAAAGTATGTGTTATTATTATATACTGAGCAAAAAGCTAAAGGAAGAAGAATCAATCCACATACTAGGTTCAACGAGAGACATGACAGACTGTATGTTTGCCGTAAAATGGGGTGACCAGTGAGCAAACCAGTGTAAAGTGAGGCTTTCTGTATTTTGCCGGTAGTATCTGCAATATTGTGTGACCACATCCAAGGCAACTGATCATTGTGTTCCAGAAACTGGAACCCTGGCTGATTGGTGGCATGAGATGGAAATTCAGATCAGCTGTGCTGGTAGGAATTCCAAAGTCAACTGTCCACTGCAAAGGCTGTCTCTTGTTCAAGGACTGACCCAGGTTAGGGAACCCAGGACAGCTGTCCTTCCATACAGTGGCTGTGATGCAGATGGCTGCTATCCTTTAACCCAGAAGTGGGTGTGTATACACACACACACACACACACACACAATTATTTTACACTTGAGGCAGAAATAGTCCCGTGGCCCAAAGTGAACTATGTCATGGGGCATCCTGTGTGGTGGCCAAGTCAGATGCTGCCTGTTGTGATTTTACGTTTTTAAAGGTTTAAAAAGTCAAAGTTACAGCAGATGAAAATTCTATGAAGTGCAAAGCTGAGTGTTCTTAAGTAAAGGTTGGTTGGAACACAACCATATATATATATATTTTTTTGAAGTTTATTTATTTTGAGAGAGCGCATGGACACACAAGAAGGAGAGGGGCACAGAGAAGGGGAGACAGAATCCCAATCCTAGGCTCTGCACCATCAGAAACCCAGTGCAGGGCTTGAACTCACAAACCGTGAGATCATGACCTGAGCTGAGCTAAGATGCTTAAAACCGACTGAGCCACCCAGGCGCCCCAGCTGAATGTATTTTGCCCCATGTTATTGGGATGCCATGAATTTTATGTGTTTTTGTTACCAGTTAGTACCCATCAGCTCAAAACAAGAAAAGCAGACTTCGAATGTCACACGTAGGCTCATCGTGCAGAGTGGATTATTTTCTTATCAAATTAGATGGCACAGAATTGTGCCTGTTGTGCGCTGATGCTCCGGCTGTGCTTTTTTTCTCTTCACCATCTTTCCTTCTCGCGGCCGCTGCAGCCACGAAGTTCAAGCTGTCAGTTTCTCTGGGTACAAAATCTACCCTGGACACGGGAGGCCCTATGCCGGGACTGAGGGGAAGGTTTTCTAATTTCTTAATGAAAATGCAAGTCAGCATTCCTTTCCAAGAAGAATCCTCAGCAGAGAAACTGGACTTTACAGAAGAAACACAAAAAGGCACAGAAGAAATTCAAAAGAAAAGAACCCACCTGTACGGTCCAATTCCAGAGGGCCATCACTGGTGCATCTCATGCTGGTAAAATGGCCAAGAGGGGTCAGAAACCTGACGTCAGGAAGGCTCAACGAGAATAAGCCATCAGGGCTACCAAGGAAGCAAAAAAGGCTAAGCAAGCACCTGTAGACAGCAACGGCAGCTGCTGAGGCTCCCACGAAGGCAGCACCTAAGCAAAAGATCGTAAAGCCTGGGAGGGTTTCTGCACCCTGAGTTGGCAGAAAACGCTAAGTTGGTGGATCAGATTTTATTTTATTATTATTATTTTTTAAGTTTATTTATTTTGAGAGAGCACAAGCAGGAGAGGGGCAGAGAGAGAGGGGAGAGAGAATCCCAAGCAGGCTCAGTGCTGTCAGCACAGAGCCCGACGCAGAGCTTGATGCAGAGCTCGATCCCACAAACCGTGAGATCGTGACCTGAGCCAAAATCAAGAGTCAGGCGCTTAACTGACTGAGCCACCCGGGCACCCTGACAGATCAGATTTTTTTTTTTTAATTTTTTTTTCAACGTTTATTTATTTTTGGGACAGAGAGAGACAGAGCATGAACGGGGGAGGGGCAGAGAGAGAGGGAGACACAGAATCGGAAACAGGCTCCAGGCTCTGAGCCATCAGCCCAGAGCCTGATGTGGGGCTCGAACTCCCGGACCGCGAGATCGTGACCTGGCTGAAGTCGGACGCTTCACCGACTGTGCCACCCAGGCGCCCCCAGATCAGATTTTTAAATAAACATCTGACTATTAAAGAATCCAGGGGCACCTGGCTGGCTCAGTCAGTTGAGGGTCTGACTTCGGCTCAGGTCATGATCTCACGCTTCGTGAGTTCAAGCCCTACATTGGGCTCTCTGTTCCTCCCCCGCTTGTGCATGCACACTCTCTCTCTAAAAAAAAAAAAAAAAAAATATATATATATATATATATATATATATATATATATATATGGAGAGAGAGAGAGAGAGAGGGAGAGAATGTGTTGACATTGGCACACTAAGCATTTATTACAATATCCCCGGCTCACAGGAAAGCAACAGCCAGGAGAGTTAGAATACTTTGAATGGAGTATCTCAGGATATGATTTCTTGTCTAAAAAAATAAGGAGGCAGTAACTAAAGTTCCCAAGTGGCCTGTTTGTTAGCCACGCAAGAAAAGCCATTTACCAATGATGAAATTAAACTGTGTTTGTAGACGCTAAATAAATGTGTCCAGATAAAACATGCTTTTTAGGGGCGCCTGGGTGGCTCAGTCGGCTGAGCGTCCAACTTCAGCTCAGGTCATGATCTCACCGTCCGTGAGTTCGAGCCCTGCATCAGGCTCTGTGCTGACAGCTCAGAGCCTGGAGCCTGCTTCGGATTCTGTGTCTCTCTCTCTGCCCCTCCCCTGCTCATGCTGTATCTCTCTCTGTCTCAAAAATAAATCAAAACGTTAAAAAAAATTTTTTTAATAAAAAAAATATGCTTTTTAAAACTATTAGCCTTTTCCGGTGCCTGGCTGGCTCAGTCAGTACAGCATGCAACTCTTGATCTTGGGGTTGTGAGTTTGAGCCCCACGTTGGGTGTAGAGTTTATTTAAAATAAATACGATAAAAAATAAATAAAACTATTGGCCATTCAGTGAGAACAGCTGCATGAAGAGTTAGGGAAGCAACATCAGTAAATTTAAATAATTTTTTTAATGTTTGTATTTATTTTTGAGACAATGAGAGAGCATGAGCGGAAGAGAGGCAGAGAGAGAGGGAGACACAGAATCCAAAGCAGGCTTCAGGCTCTGGGCTGTCAACACAGAGTCCGACACGGGGCTTGAACTTGTCAACCGAGAGGTCATGACCTGAGCCAAAGTCTGACATTCAACCGACTGAGCCACCCAGGCGTCCCACAACATCAGTAAATTTAAAAGCAAGGCAAATGATTTCAAATGTTTTTCCTGGGCTCTTGATGACTTAATCGATGTTGCCAATATTGCTCAGTTGATGATTCAAGAAGTCAATGCCAAGTTTAAAGTGCTAGAGTGACCAATTCATCCCAGTTTGCCCAGAACACTTCTAGGTTTAACACTGGAGGTCCCGTGTTGCAGAATCCTCCCTAGTTCCGGGTGAATTGGGATGATTTCTCACCCTAGAAATGACTGAAAAATTAGCCTCTTATGAGTAGTTTGTGTGGAGCAAGTATATGCAAAAATATTTTCAAAGTTGAGAAAAAATCAAATCAGTACAACCCGAAGTGGAATCTTCCAAGATGTACACAACCAACGGCGGTAAAAATATGTGTGGAACAGAAAAAGGTTTTGTTGACAAACTTACAGTTTGTGAAACTGTAAGGCATTTAAAGCCTATTCACTGTATTATTCATCAGCACGTACTTATCAGGAAATACACGAACCCATCATGTGTTATTGAACCAATAGCATCCCTGACGTATTTCATTTATTCTTGTGGACTCGGCAGCCATCGTCGGGTCTGTGAATTTTTGACAGAAGTTAAACATCCTGACTTGCCCTGCCACACAGAAGCTGGACGGATCAGCGGTGATAAAGTTTTCTTGAGACTTTCTGAGTTCAGGGCCAAGGTTGCAAATTTCTGAATGAAAAGAACCTCCCTCAGCCATGACTAAACACTGAATACCTTTGGAAATTAGCTTTTGCTGCAGACTTG
Organism: Lynx rufus; assembly: GCF_022079265.1. Lineage (NCBI taxonomy): Eukaryota > Metazoa > Chordata > Mammalia > Carnivora > Felidae > Lynx > Lynx rufus. The sequence goes on along the minus strand of NW_025814834.1, from coordinate 105,224,498 downwards.
ATGAATTTTATTTTTAATTTTTTAAATGTTTATTTACTTTTGAGAGAGAGGGAGAGCATAAGTTGGGGAGAGGGGCACAGAGAGAGAGAGAGAGAGAGGGAGACACAGAATCGTAAGCAGGCCCCAGGCTCCGAGCTATCAGCACAGAGCCCGACGCAGGGCTCAAGCCCCAAAACCGCGAGATCATGACCTGAGCAGAAGTCAGACACTGAACCGACTGAGCCACCCAGGCACCCCCAGACTTAATGAATTAAACTGATAGTTACAAGTCAAAGCACCACCTGTACTTGAAACCTACATGGCACTTATGTCATTTTGATGATTCACATGAATGCAAGAAATGGCACACTGCTATCTTTATGTGCTTGCTGTGTTGCCAAAAGTTCAAACGAGAAATGCTATCTCCATTCCCACACAAATTTGCAGCAGATATATTTTCAAACCTCAAACTACAGTGCCAGCAGTGTCTTTCAGACCTTGATACAAGTGCAACGGAGATGTCCATATTTCAAAATTCATTTCCTTGTGGGATCGCAAAGCTTCCACCCGTCAACTACAGGTGGTTAACTGAAATGTGATGAATGACATTCGAAAAGGCAAACATCAAAACGAGAAGCTAACAGAGTTCTTTCTACAAATGCCTTCTGGGAGAGCGCCTGGGTGGCTCAGTCGGTTAAGCGGCCGACTTCGGTTCAGGTCGTGATCTCACGGTCCGCGAGTTCGAGCCCTGCGTCGGGCTCTGTGCTGACCGCTCAGAGCATGGAGCCCGTTTCAGATTCTGTGTCTCCCTCTCTCTCTGCCCCTCCCCTGTTCATGCTCTCTCTCTGTCTCAAAAATAAACATTAAAAAAAAAATTAAAAAAAAAACAAAAAACAAATGCATTCTAAGTGAGGGATATACTCAGAATCATGTTTGAGGATTGACATCAGCAGTTGACAGTACCTGTGTGCAAAGACATTTCAAAAAATGAAATACAGGGGCGCCTGGCCGGCTCAGTCGGTAGAGCACGTGACTCTTGATCTCAGGGTCATGAGGTCGAGCCCATGTTGGGTATAGAGAGTATTAATAAGGTTTAAAAAAATGAAATAGACAAAATCTCATCCCATATCAACATTAACAAATGAATATTCACACATGACTTTGATGGTAGGAAACACTAATTTCACACTTTCTACAAAAAATTCATTCAGAATGGATGACAGACCTGAATGTAAAACATAAAACTAAACCATTTTTAGAAGAAGACATAGGACAGGGCGCCTGGGGTCTCAGTCAGTTAAGCATCCAACTCTTGGTTTCGGCTCAGGTCACGATCTCATGGTTTGGTGAGTTTGAACATGGAGCCTGCTTGGGATTCTCTCTCTCTCTTCCCTCTCTGACTCTCCCCTACTGTTCCCTCTCTCTCTGTCTCTAAATAAATAAATAAATAAACTTAAAAAAAAGAAGAAGAAGAAAACAGGACAAAATCTTTATGATCTGGTTTAGGCAGAGTTCTTAGGCATGACATCAGAACCATGATCCATAAAAGAATTGATAAATTGGACTTGATCAAAATTTGGAATTTAGTTAAGACACTGTTGAGAGAATGAAAAGACAGGTACAGAGGTACAGTCTGGCTGAAAATGTTTTTAAAGAACTTCTAATCCAGAATAGACCCGTCGAAACAATCAGCCCAAACTGTCCTAGGCAAACCCAGCTTCTGCCAAGTGGAAAGTAATTTAGGCTATTTTCAACACGATGTGAGGTATGTGATAATACCTAACTTTTACTCAATATTTCCATGTGTCAGATATCATTGTAAGCATTTTAAATATATTAACTTATTGAATCAGAAAAACCCTATGAAGTACATATTTCTTTTCTTTTTTTTTTTTTTAGAGAGAGAGTGAGCTGGGAAGAGGGGCAGACGAAGAGATAGACAGTGAATCTCTTCTTTTTAATGTTTATTTTTGAGAAAGAGAGAGCAAGGAAGGGGCAGAGAGGGAGGGGGAGAGGGTGTGATCTCTGTGCTGACAGAGAGAGCTCCATGCAGGGCTCAAACTCACAAACCATCTAGACACCCGTAATTATTTCTTTATTTTTTTAAGTTCATTTATTTATTTTGAGAGAGAGAGAGACAGAGACACACAGAGAGAGGGAGCACAAGCAGGAGAGGGGCAGAGAGAAGGAGAGACAGATCTCAAGCAGGCTCCACACCATCATTGTGGGGCTCAATCCGATGTGGGGCTCGAACTCACAAGCTGCGAGCTCGTGACCTGAGTCGAGATCAAGAGTCGGATGCTTAACGATTGCACCACCCAGGCACCCCGAGATATTTCTTTTCCATCTAAAGATGAGGAAACGGAAGCCCAGAGAGGTTACCTAACTTGCCCAAAGATTGCATATGGTGAGCGAATGAATAATGCGGACTCAGGCCCTGACGGTTCCCCTCCCACAGGATGAATGCGAATGCGAGATCGTTGGTGGCGGTGGAAAAAGGTAAATGTGCAAAAACCTTCCACCGACAAGGACTGCTGACTATTTGAAATGGAGGCAGAAATGGGGCACTGGGGCAGGCACGAGAGGAGGCAAATCAGCGCTCCATTCTTGTGTCCCCAGCTTTACACTGAAAACAACTGACACTAGGTGGCAGTAGATCCCAGGCACTTAAAATCTACAGTCCACTCCTTTCACGGAAAGCGACGGACAAAACGCAAGGTTTGTTGAAAGCATTTGTACACTGATGTTGGCATTTTTTTTAAAGACCTCCTTGAGAGGCACCCTTTCACACACACGCATCCACCACCACCACCATCAATTTCCAGAAAACTGGAGGACACAAACTGCCACTATGAAAGGACTCTTCAGCAACTGGGTGTTAATAATGTCCTTCGGATAATTGGTTATTACATGAAAGTGCATGCAGTTATGAATAAGTATAGCTTAGGGTAATTTGTGGGCAAATTTTTTTTATATATAATTTTTTCATTTATATATTTTTTAATGTTTATTTATTTATTTTTAATTTTTTAAAAATGTTTATTTATTTTTGAGACAGAGAGAGACAGAGCATGAACGGGGGAGGGTCAGAGAGAGGGAGACACAGAATCTGAAACAGGCTCCAGGCTCTGAGCTGTCAGCACAGAGCCGGACGCGGGGCTCGAACTCACGGACCGTGAGACCATGACCTGAGCCGAAGTCGGCCGCTTAACTGACTGAGCCACCCAGGCGCCCCTATTTATTTATTTTTGAGAGAGAGAGAGAGAGCAGGGCAGGAGCAGAGAGAGAGGGAGGCAGAATCCCAAGCAGGCTCCACGCTGTCAGCACAGAGCCCAAGGCAGGGCTTGAACTCACAAACTGTGAGATCATGACCTGAGCCTAAATCAAGAGTCAGAGGCTTAACTGACTGAGCCTCCCAGGAGCCCCTCATACTTTTTGTTTTGGAGAGAGACAGCACAAAGAAGGGAGAGGGGCCGAGGGAAAGGGAGAGAATTTCAAGCAGGCTCCACACTCAGCACGGAGCCCGATGCAGGGCCGTGACCCTAGGACCATGACTTGAGCCAAAATTAAAAGTCGGATGCTCAACGCACTGAGCCACCCAAGCGCCCTGCAAATAGTATTATAATTTGGTGTTCCACAAGGTATATGAGAAATTGATGGCTCTATTTAAAAAGGAAATTTCGGGGCGCCTGGGTGGCTCAGTCGTTGGGCGGCCCACTTCGGCTCAGGTCATGGTCTCGCGGTCCGTGAGTTCGAGCCCCACGTCGGGCTCTGTGCTGACAGCTCAGAGCCTGGAGCCTGTTTCAGATTCTGTGTCTCCCTCTCTCTGACCCTCCCCCGTTCATGCTCTGTCTCTCTCTGTCTCAAAAATAAATAAACGTTAAAAAAATTTTTAAAAAAATAAAAAGGAAATTTCATGCAAGAGAACTTTGCTTCACTACCGTAATCACTCTAGACACAACCTTGAGCCCATGGTGTTCAGAGTATTTCCTATTTTCTACTCTCTGTGCTCATTTCGGCTTTATTTTTTGTTCATGAGGCCTGAATTATAAGCACGAAGTAAACACTGGACTTAGAATGTGGAGCGTTTTTCTATTTCAGTTTGTAAATCTCAGCATTTGGGATGATTTTTCAAGTTATATCTAAGTGATATATTTCTGGCCTTTTCCCTCTGTTTAACAAACAGAAGCGAAAACCCAAAACTGTTTAGGCAGTCAGGGCCTCAGGTGGCTCTGGAGTTCAATCCCATTGATCCAATTAGAGAATGTTTCACATACCTGTCTACCAACTCTTCCTGTTCCAGTCGCCAGTCTGTTTTATAATTAAATTGCTTACCAAGAACCTCGGTGGCCTGATCTGCTTCTATTTGTGTTAACAGAAGGAAATGAATTTGCAGCAGTATTATGGAAGTTACTTTTCTGTGTTGATAAGTGGCCAATTTTAGAATCTCCCCTGTTATAAATAAGTCCTGTCAACTCTAGGATGCCCAGGAAAAGAAATTCAGACATTTGATACTTGCCAAACATAGTTTCCGCAGCAAATGTGCCATGAGTAATGCTGCTGTCCTGCCGGCGGCTTCATTCACGGGTCTCGCTATGATTTGAGTATTCCAGAGGGAAGTGTCTGTAATGCCAGTTTTGGGGGAAGCAGGACCTTTGCAAGAAGAACCAAGAAATCATCCTAATTATCCTTCTAAAAGAGAAACCATTCAGATGTTTTTCGGCAGTGATGGCGGGTAATCACTGGCATTTTTTTTCCCCTGAAGGAATGTGTCTGTTTTTTCTATTTCTGCTTTAGCAGTTAGAGAGATGATAAATATTGTGGTTTTTTTTCTTTTTTTTTTCAACGTTTATTTATTTTTTTGGGACAGAGAGAGACAGAGCATGAACGGGGGAGGGGCAGAGAGAGAGGGAGACACAGAATCGGAAACAGGCTCCAGGCTCTGAGCCATCAGCCCAGAGCCCGACGCAGGGCTCGAACCCACGGACCGCGAGATCGTGACCTGGCTGAAGTCGGATGCTTAACCGACTGCGCCACCCAGGCGCCCCTGTGGTGTTTTTTTCTAATTAGCTTTTTAAATAATATATATCACTGCCAGTACATGCCTGGTATAATAACAAATGCAAACAAGTAGGTCAGTAAATGCAAATTGTGTGTCTGTTTCTGACCTTGCAAATTTGCGCTTAGCCAGTTATCTGATGTGATGTTAACGTAGAAGCAGCCATATAAAGTCACCAGTTGCTCAGCTGACTCATTATGGATGATCTTCTAGTGACCTTTTCCTTTTAGTTTTTCAGCTTAATTGATTACCTGAAGAGGTAACAGATAAAAAGGTACAAAAACTCAAAAGATCCCAACAAGTATAGGGTGAAAAGTCAGTCTCTTTCCTTGCCCACACAGCTAGCTACTTACTGGGCTCCAGCCCGCTGGTCGGCTGGGCGTCCGACTTCGGCTCAGGTCAGGATCTCCCAGCTGATGGGTTCAAGCCCCACATCGGGCTCTGTGCGGACAGCTCGGAGCCTGGAGCCTGCTTCGGATTCTGTGTCTCCCTCTCTCTCTGTCCCTCCTCCGCTCTGTTTCTCTCCGTCTCTCAAAAATAAATTGGGGCGCCTGGGTGGCGCAGTCGGTTAAGCGTCCGACTTCAGCCAGGTCACGATCTCGCGGTCCGTGAGTTCGAGCCCCGCGTCAGGCTCTGGGCTGATGGCTCAGAGCCTGGAGCCTGTTTCCGATTCTGTGTCTCCCTCTCTCTCTGCCCCTCCCCCGTTCATGCTCTGTCTCTCTCTGTCCCAAAAATAAATAAACGTTGAAAAAATAAATAAATAAAAATAAATTAAAAAATGTTAAAAAAAAAAAGTTTTTAAAGGATAACCTGGGCTGCTGTACTGAGACTGGACTGAAGACACACAGGAGGAAGTTGATGCTATTGCAATAATCCGCGGTGGTGGGACCAGGGTGGTGGCAACTCAAAGGAGGTGAGAAGTGCTCCCCTTAGGGATATGTTCTGAAGGCGGCCAACAGGGTCTGCTGATAATTTTGATATGGGTGTGAGAGAAATGGAAAGGAGTCAGGTTTGGCATCAAGGATTTTGGCCAAAGCACCTGGAAGAACAGAGAGGTATACACTGAGAAGACGACGATGTGTATAAGAAAGGTGGTGCTGAGGAGTTACATTTGGGCCAGGATGGGCTGGAGGTGCCTATTAGACAGGTGGACATCCAAGTCTGAAGTTCAGAGGAAAGTTCTAGCTGGAGGTAGAAATGCAAGCTATAGCCCTGAGACTAAATGGGCTGGAGGTGCCTATTAGACATCCAGGTGGAGATCCGAGTGTGAGGTTCAGAGGAAAGTTCTAGCTGGAGGTAGAAATGCAGGCTATAGCCCCGAGACTAAATGGGCTTGCATGGGAGCAAGTTCCCTGGAACATTCCAGTGTTTAGTGCTCTGGGCAGCAAGCAGGAACCAGCAAAAGAAGGAGAAATAGAGAGGTGGAAGGAAGCCAGGGCGAAGGGGTCCCCGATGTCAACAGAAAAGAGTGTTATCGAGGAGAGAGGGTGATCATCTGGGTCCCATACTGCTGGACAGGTCACGTAAGATGAAGCCCGGGATGGACCATTGGCTTTAGCAACATGGCAGTGACCTTGCAAAAGGACTTCTAAGCTCATTTCTAGTCCCAAGATTCTATAAATACCCTTTTCGTTTATGCAAGTTATTATATTTAGAATTAAACAATTAAATAATGAAGGAAGAGTCCAATCAGGCTAAAGCGGTCCCCTCATCAGCGGTAACTTGACACTTCCCATATGGTAGAGCCAAGTGTAGAAAAGCCTGAAACCCTCCCTCCACCTGTTTTCTGTGCTTATTTGCCCTCGGGACATTAACTCTGCTTAGAGTCTGGCTTTAAGATTGGAGTCAAGGGGTGCCTGGGTGGCCCAGTCGGTTAAGCGTCCGACTTCGGCTCAGGTCATGATCTCACGGCTCGTGAGTTCGAGCCCCACGTCGGGCTCTGTGCTGACAGCTCAGAGCCTGGAACCTGTTTCAGATTCTGTGTCTCCCTCTCTCTCTCTGACCCTCCCCCATTCATCCTCTGTCTCTCTCTATTTCAAAAGTAAATAAACGTTAAAAAAAAAATTAAGGGGCGCCTGGGTGGCGCAGTCGGTTAAGCGTCCGACTTCAGCCAGGTCACGATCTCGCGGTCCGGGAGTTCGAGCCCCGCGTCGGGCTCTGGGCTGATGGCTCAGAGCCTGGAGCCCATTTCCGATTCTGTGTCTCCCTCTCTCTCTGCCCCTCCCCCGTTCATGCTCTGTCTCTCTCTGTCCCAAAAATAAATAAACGTTGAAAAAAAATTAAAAAAAAAATTAAGATTGGAGTCAAGATTCAAACCCAGTTTAGCCGAGTTTCGTCTTTCTCCTCATTACCTTTTTTGTTTCTTTTTAGAGCAAGATGTTTCCGGCACTAAAACTTCTGGAAATTACAAATCAGTTCCTTCTTCATCTTTCACTCTGCTTTACAAAAATTTGACCCTGTCCTATAGGATGTTCTTCTGATTCTTCTCCACGTATTTTTGTGCTGCTGATTGGTCTGAAGGCATCATTCCTCTAATTCTATATTTGAGACATTCATGGACAGGTCAAGAAAGAGGATCTGTTTGGAGAGAACAAGGCAACAAGGACCCAGACTCCTAGAACACCATCAATTTGTTGTGGATGTTTACAGAGACTGTCTCAAACTTCTGCTGGGATACTCAGCGTTCAAACTTGCGTAACCTACACAATTTCTCCTATTTCAGTCCTTGGCCTGCCCTTAGCCGTGCACCCTCTATCCATCCTTGGCCCTATTCTTCCTACTCTTCCTTGGGGAGATCTGTCTACAGGCCATGAATTAGACCACAGATATCAATGGTGTATCAGAGTTTAATCCAAGTATTTTCTTTCTTTCCTTTTTTTAAAAATTTTTTGTGTTTATTTATTTTTGAGAGACAGAGAGCCAGAGCATGAGCAGGGGAGGAGCAGAGAGAGAGGGAGACACAGAATCTGAAGCAGGCTGTGGGCTCCGAGCTGTCCGCACAGAGTCCGACGCGGGGCTCGAACTCACGTACTGAGAGATAATGACCTGAGCCGAAGTCGGATGCTCAGCCGACTGAGGCACCCAGGCGCCCCGCTTTATTTTTTTTTAAGTTTATTTATTTATTTTGAGAGAAAGAGAGAGAGAGAATGAATGAGAGGCAGAGAGAGAGGCAGAGACAGAGAATCCCAAGCAGGCTCCACACCCTTCACTGAGACTGATGCAGGCTCGGTCTCAGAACCATAGGATTATGACCTGAGCCCAAATCAAGAGTCAGATGCTTAACCCACTGAGCCACCCAGGTGCCCCCAGAGTGTTTTCTTTCTTAATAGTACATAAAATAGTACATAGGTGTCTCAGGTTCAAGGATCCATGATACTGGCCAGGTGCAAACTATCCATGCTAAGCACCTGGGCTGCTGCAAATGCCCCTTCCGTGTCCCTTGGTCCCTGCTTATCTCTATCTCCTGTCTTAGCTCTCAGCACACCATTTTTCCCAACAGTATTAGCTACTTACTATGTTCTCATTTCCTGTTTGTACAATGGAAATATTCTGTAGGAACTCATCTTTCCTATTTGGAAATGGTACTCTGTAAACTAAAGGCATTGACTTTTGTTTCTTTTCGCACTTAATTCTTTTCCTTCCCAGGAAATGCAATTGACACGCTCTACATAAAGCCAGGGCCCCCGTGGTGGTGGGGACAGGAGACCTGGGGAGGAAGTCAGGGATCTGGGTGTTCTGGCTGTTCAGGAACTCACTGGTTGCCATGGTGCAGCCCCTTCCTCCTCACTGAGCCTGGCTGTTTGGATCAGGGAAGGGAAGCACCGAGTTAGCCAATCTCTGAGGTCCTTCTTGCCTAACTTCTAGAGTTCTTCATTTGAGTTGGCCAGAAATCCTCACAGGAAAAGAAGTTCTCACCTAGCCCCACCTGCCCCGGTGAGGGAGGGCGCTGAGATCACACAGGCCTCCTCTGTGGTGTGGAGCAGAACCTCACCTCCCACCCTCTACCACCCGGGTCTCCCGGTCACAGATCAGTGTCTAACATCCAGGGAGCTATTCTGAGGTGCATATACTGGGAGCATGAACTACAAGAAGCCGAGGGCCACACCTCACTGTAATGACAGTTTACCTGTCTGTCGTGCTAGGACATGTTCAATCTTGTGCCCACCCTCACTCCTCCACACTCAGCAGTCAACAGCGCAGAACAGGCACCCAGGAAATGCCCAGGGACTGAAGAGTCCACATGTGGGTGACTCACGACAGGGTAAGTGGGAGAAATGCCCAGTCAGCTCATTGGGCAGGAGTAGAGCAAACGAGGAAATTATCTGATGCCACCGTGGATGTTGGGGAAGACCTAAGATTCAGAACACCAAAGGCCAACACGGTGGGAAGTCATTAAGAAACAGAGAAAAGGACTGGCCGATGCATGTTGTTTTCCCAGCATCTTTCCCTTGTGCATCATCCCCCGTTTTCCTTGAGTTAACCACCTCTCCCCAGTGTCAACCCATGTCATTTGAATGGAATGACTCCATCCTGAGATCTGGAGGGGACCACAAGACCCGGGCCCCAGGAACAGGCATGCTGGAGAATTTGAGCGCCCGCCCTAAGACACTTGTGGAGCGACTGAGAATAGGTGCTTCTTCCACGGGGCCTCTGAGTTCCCGGAATGCCATCCCAGAGCCGCTGGTGGCCCCTTTGTCACCACAGGGAGCTCCAGCCTGAGCATATAGCCAGCCCAAAAGGAAGCTCATTCGAATGTCTTGATCCAGCCAAGCCCAACTTTTTATAAGTCAATAATTTTCTTTTTTCCCCTTTTTAAACTGGTTTGAGTCAGGTTTCTGTCACAGACGACCCAAATCACACTAATAAGAGCAACAGATTTTTTTTTTCTTTAAACTGGCAGATTTGAGGGGCGCCTGGGTGGCTCAGTGGGTTGAGTCAGCTCAGGTCATGATCTCAAGGCTTGTGAGTTCAAGCCCTGCATCAGGCTCTGTGCTGACAGCTCAGAGCCTAGAGCCTGCTTCGGATTCTGTGTCTCCCTCTCTGTGTGCCCCCCCCTCTCTCTGCCTGTCCCCCACATGTGCTCTCCCTCTCTCTCAAAAATAAATAAATAAACATTTTAAAAAGTCAACTGGCATAAAAAAATTTTTTTTTAATTTAAAAAATTAAAAAAAAATCAACTAGCAGATTTGAAACAATGCAGGCTTAAAAGAGTAAAGTCTTGTCATAACAAATAGGGAAGTTCTATAGCAGAACTTGCACAGCCACCCCAGGCCTGGCGTGGCTCATGTAGCCGGGGACAGGGGCCATGGGGGCGGGGGGGAGGGCTGACGGACATTCCTCTCATCCCAGTGAACTCAGGAAATAGAAACCTCACTGTGTGTCAGCAGGTGTTGCTGCCTGCCTTCAGACAGGCCCCCCCCAAAAGTCCGAGCAAACTGACAGCTTTCCGAAGCCCAGGGGGTGGTTGACATCTGTTTGGCCAGTAAAACTCAAAGAAGCCCTTACATACACTTGCCACCCCCAGTGTGACCAGTGGGGGAGCTCCCCCTCCCCCCCACCCCATTTACATTGTAAACGTGTCTTGCATCATTTAGCCCCTCTTTTTCTGGTTAAACATTACACACAGCTGCCCACTAGATGGAAAATATGGGCAACAAATCACCGCAGGTATGTGTCAGGGAAGAATTTCCCGCTGGCCAGCAGGGAGGCTGACCCTCCAGTTGAACGGCCTGCGGCCTGCGGGTGGGAGGCCATAAAAGTCACTTGTGCAGGGTGTGGGGGCTGGGGTCAACCGACCCTCCCGGGTGCTACATGTGTCAGGAAGCGGGGCTCTCTCTGCCGTCACCGTGAACTCACGTTCATTCAGCGGGCGGCCGCTGGGAGCAGGCAACACGGGCCCAGGGGCAAAGATTTTATTTGTTTTTCCTTCCAAAAGCCATGTTTTCAGAGCCGATTAAAGTTTGCCTCCTGCTTTCCAGCATTCCTTAGAGACAAAACAGGATTCCCCGTCACTTTGTTTACGGCACTTGCTGTTGGGTGGGTTGACGCTATTTAAACTACATTCCAGGTACTGGGAGAAGCTTTCCACATACTTACCTCATACATGGATGCATAAAACATGTATGTGTGCCTCGGAGTTTTATTTATTTTTTTTTAATTTTTTTTTTAACGTTTATTTATTTTTGAGACAGAGAGAGACAGAGCATGAACGGGGGAGGGTCAGAGAGAGACACACACACACAGAATCCGAAACAGGCTCCAGGCTCCGAGCGGTCAGCACAGAGCCCGACGCGGGGCTCGAACTCACGGACCATGAGCTCATGACCTGAGCCGAAGTCGGCTGCTTAACCGACTGAGCCACCCAGGCGCCCCGAGTTTTATTATTTTTATTTATTTATTTATTTTATTTTTTTAATGCCACAGTATCATACAGACAGGCAAACTTCGTCTCAGACGGGCTAAGCAACTGGACCAAGGTCACAAAGCTTGTATACAGGTGCGAGAGGGCTCCCTGAGCCTGTTGGACCGCAAATCTTATGTTCTGTCCACTTTCTGCCACCTCCAACCATATAAATAAAAGAATGGCAAGTTTTGGATTTAAGTCAGGAACAAAGCCTTAAACTGATTTTCCCCTTCTTGGTATTCTAAAAGCACGTACTGTTATTCATTTTTAGTAAGGGTTTTTTTTTGTTTGTTTTGTTTTGCTTTGTTTTTTGAGAGAGAGAGAGAGAGAGAGAGAATCCCAAGCAGGCTCTGTGCTGTCAGCTCAGAGCCCAATGTGGGGCTCGAACTCACAAACCGTGAGATCACAACCTGAGCCGAAACCAAGAAGTGGACGCTTAACTGAGCCACCCAGGCACCCCACTGTTCCTCGTTTTTAGAAAATCAGCTTTATTGAGATATAATTTACATACACTAACATTTATTTTATTTTAAAAAGTTACAGCGTGCAGTTGGAAGAATTTGAACAAATGCATCTACTTGTACAACCAGCACCACAATCAAGATACAGAATATTTCTGTCACCCCAAAAGTTCCCTCATGCCCCTTTGCTGCCAGTCTCCTCCCCCTGCCCCTGGCTCCCAGCAACCACTGCTCTCATTTCTGACTCCACAGTTTGCCTGTGCTATAATTGTATATGAATGGAATCACGAACACACCCTCATCTTTGCTTGTTTCACAGAACCTAATGCGTTCAAGGTCACCCGTGTCCCAGTAGTTAGTCCCTTGTATCCTGGGTGGTATCCTGCTGTGTGAAGGAAGACTGTCCCTTTACGAGCTGGTGGTCATTTGGATGGTTTCCAGTTTTGTACGATCGTTAATAAAGCCGCTCTAGAGACAGACCCAAATATACAGAGAGCAAACTGATGCTTCCCAGAGGGGAGGAGGTGGAGAATGGGCAAAATGGGCGAGGGGGAGTGGGAGGCACGGGTTTCCAGTTATGGAATGATTAAGTCATGGAATAAAAGGCACAGCGTAGGGAATATGGCCAATGGTATCATAATCGCGTTGTAAGCGACAGATGGTAGGTACACTATAAACTATAGACCTATGGACTCGCTATGTTGAAACTAATGTAACATTGTGTGTGACTATATTTCAATTTTTTTTTAATGTTTATCTACTTTTGACAGAGAGACAGAGCATGAGCGGGGAGTGGGGAGGCTGCCAGAGAGAGAGGGAGACACAGAATCCGAAGCAGGCTCCAGGCTCTGAGCTGTTCGCACAGAGCCCAACTTGGGACTTGAACCCACAGACTGAGAGATCATGACCTGAGCTGAAGTCAGACACTTAACTGACTGAGGCACCCAGGTGCCCCAACTGTACTTCAATTTTTAAAAAATAGTAAAAATGATAAACAAATTGGGGTACCTGGGTGGCTCAGTCAGTGAAGCGTCCCACTCTTGATTTTGGCTCAGGTCACGATCTCACAGTTCGTGAGATCAAGCCCCCCATCAGGGGCTCCCCACTCCTCAAAATAAAGAAATAAACTTAAAAAAAATTAAAATTAAAAAAAATCAAACTGTTCTTTTTTTAATATAATTTTTTATTTTTTTAAATTTCCATCCAAATTAGTTAGCATATAGTGCAACAATGACTTCAGGAGTAGATTCCTTAAGCCCCTTACCCATTTAGCCCATCCCCCCTCCCACAACCCCTCCAGTAACCCTCAGTTTGTTCTCCATATTTATGAGTCTCTTGTGTTTTGTCCCTTTCCCTGTCCTTATATTATTTTTGTTTCCCTTCCCTTATGTTCATCTGTTCTGTCTCTTAAAGTCTTCATATGAGTGAAGTCATATGATTTTTGTCTTTCTCTGACTGACTAATTTCACTTAGCATATTACCCTCCAGTTCCATCCATGTAGTTGCAAATGGCAAGATTTCATTCTTTTTGATTGCCGAGTAACACTCCATTGTATATATATATATATATATATATATATATATATACACAATATATATACATCTTCTTTATCCATTCATCCATCGATGGACATTTGGGCTCTTTCCATACTTTGGCTGTTGTTGATAGTGCTGCTATAAACATGGGGGTGCACGTGTCCCTTTGAAACAACACATCTGTATGCCGTGGATAAATGCCTAGTAGTGCGATTGCTGGGTCGTAGGGTAGTTCAATTTTTAGTTTTTTGAGGAACCTCCATACTGTTTTCCAGAGTGGCTGCACCAGCTTGCATTCCCCCCCAAATTAAACTGTTCTAAACATTCATGTACCAGGCTTTGAATGAGCATGTCTTCATTTCACTTGGGTAAATACCATAGTGGGATCTCTGGGTATATGATACATGTATTTTAACTTTATAGGAACCTGCCAAACGATTTCCAAAGCAGTTTTATATTTCCAGCAGCATTGTGCGAGGTTCTCAGTTGCTCCACACCCTTGCCAGTACTTGGCATAGTCAGTCTTTTTAATTTCAGCCATTCTAGTGGGTGTTTAGAGATATCGCATTGTAGTTTTAATTTCTGCCCCTCGTTTTCACAGAGAACCATAGGCTGGAGGGTCAGAGCTTAGGACACCACACTTGTTGGTTTACCTAAGGCCACAGCTGGGGTCGGGGGGCAACTCCCATGGACCCACGTCAAAACACGTGGAGATGGGGTGCCTGAGGGGCTCGGTCAGTTGAGCATCCAACTCTTGATTCCAGCTCAGGTCATGATCTCATGGTCAGATCGAGCCCAATGTTGAGCCTTCTTGGAATGCTCTCTCTCCCTCTCTCTCTCTCTGTCCCTCCTCTGCTCGTGAGCTCTTTCTCTAAACTTAAAAAAAAAAAAAAACTGGGGCGCCTGGGTTGCTCAGTCGTTTAAGCGTCCGACTTCAGCTCAGGTCACGATCTCGCAGTTTGTGAGTTCGAGCCCCGTGTTGGGCTCTGGGCTGATGGCTCAGAGCCTGGAGCCTGCTTCCGATTCTGTGTCTCCCTCTCTCTCTGCCCCTCCCCCGTTCATGCTCTGTCTCTCTCTGTCCCAAAAATAAATAAACGTTGGAAAAAAAAATTAAAAAAAAAAAAACATATGGAGAAAAGCCTACACTTCGGAAGACAAAGCCCACACCAGGATTTGTTTCAAAGTTTAGTTTACCAAGGAAACCCTTTATTCACCTGTTCTGTTACCAAGACTTGTCTAAACATGAAGCCCCTCTGGTGTTGAAAGGAGGGGGGTGACTTAGCTCTACTCCCTGGGCCTCCCTGAACCCCCTGGGCATTTCCTCAGGACCCTGGCCAAAGAACAGATATATTGGGACACCTGGCTGGCTCAGTCGGTAGAGCATGTGTCTCTTGATCTTGGGGTTGTGAGTGCAAGCCCCAATTTGGATGTAAAGATTACTTAAAAAAAATAAAACCTTAGCGGTGCCTGGGAGGCTCAATCTGTTAAGTGTCCAGCTCTTGGTTTCAGCTCAGGTTATGATCTCGCTGCTCGTGAGTTTGAGCCCAAGAACAGGCTCTCTGCTCTCAGTGCAGAGCCTGCTTTGGATCCTCTTTCTCCCTCCCTCTCTGCCCCTCCCCCACTCGCTCACTTGCTCTCTTTCAAAAATAAACATTCTAGGGGCGCCTGGGTGGCGCAGTCGGTTAAGCGTCCGACTTCAGCCAGGTCACGATCTCGCGGTCCGTGAGTTCGAGCCCCGCGTCGGGCTCTGGGCTGATGGCTCGGAGCCTGGAGCCTGTTTCCGATTCTGTGTCTCCCTCTCTCTCTGCCCCTCCCCCGTTCATGCTCTGTCTCTCTCTGTCCCAAAAATAAAATAAAATAAACGTTGAAAAAAAAAAAAAAAACATTCTACATAAATAAATAAATAAATAAAATCTTAAAAGAAAAGAAAGAAATTACCAAACTTTTTCCTAGAGTGGCCATTTTGTATTCCCAGCCAAAACGTTCGAGGATGCCAGTCCCACCACGGCCGTGTCAACACCAGGTACATCAGTGTTTTTAAACGCGGCCACTTCAAGTTGTGATTTAGTACAATCACTCTGGCTGCAGGAAGGAAAAGGAGGTGAAAGGGACAAAAGGCCAGTTGGGTGGCCGGTGCAGTGGTCCAGGTGGCAGGCTTTGAGGGCCTTAGCAAACCTCTGGCCCCCTCTCCCGTCAGTAGACACAGGGGCTGCAGGAAGGGGCTGGTAAAGATGGGTTTACTTTGAGCCTCCCGGCCACACTGGGGGCCCAGAGGAGATGCGGGCTTGCTCAGGGTTGAGCAGCGAGGGAGTCGAAGAGCCAGGAGGAAACGCTTGTCCTGCCAAAGACGTGCCCCCGACCCTGCTTTGGGGGCTCGGGACCCTCCCGTAGAGGGCTTGGTGGGGAGGGCAGAGAGATCGTTTCTGTGTCCTTGGCTGAGGGGATAAAAGTAAGCACTCACAGGAAGGGAGTTATAAGGACCAGTTAGCTACGTGTTGAAATAATTCTGTGTTACAACATCACTCAGTTAATTCAATATTAACTTACAAAGTGGCTGCTCTTGTGTCTCATCTGGGGGCGCAGAGCCTCCCCTCAAGTTGCTCACAGTTGAGCGAGTGAAGGGAGCTGACCAATTTCTAACACTGTGTCCATGGGAAACTGTTTCCTTGACCCTCTCTCAGGTCCCAATCTACTTTTAGTTTTTAGTTTTTTAATTTAATGTTTATTTATTTTTGAGAGAGAGAGAGAGAGAGAGAGAGAATATGAACAGGGGAAAGGAAGAGAGAGAAGGAGACACAGAATCCTAAGCAGGCTCCAGGCTCCAAGCTGTCAGCACAGAGCCCGGTGTGGGGCTCGAACCCACGAACCGCAAGACCATGACCTGAGCGGAAGTCAGATACTCAAGTGACTGAGCCACCCAGGCACCCCACCAATCTATTTATTTGTAGCCTCCTCCCAAGTGGGCCCAGGACAGCGAAAGGGCATAAAAACACAGCCAGCGTCGCTGCAACTCTGTCGACAAGGTGAAGTTCATCGCACTATCTGTGCAAGGACCGATTAACATGGTCTCCATCTTGCGGGGTGGTGGCTGGACCGCTGCCGGGGCCTCAGGTCCTGAGTGGCTCCCTGCTCGGCTGTCCCCCAGAAGCCCCGCGAGCAGGCGCGTTCACCCCCACTCTCAGGGCGGACTCAGACGGGGGTGGCCGCGGCAAGCACACCGGGAAGACGCAGCGGTCACCAAAGCGTGCCAATCAACCGCGCGGCTCCCAGCTCACCAGATGTGTCAAGAGGCCAATCAGCTCCGCGTGTTCCCGAGGAGAAAAATGTTCATTATGGGGAGAGCAGAGAGTGGAGCCCTGGCTAAAACCACTTTGCCTTCAACAGCAACTTTTTAATCCCTTTGTCTGGCGCATGAAATCAGTTCCCAGAACACAGGGGTTATTAATAACTGTGGGACCTTTTCCCAGTCTCCGGATCAATTGGCAGAAGCCTCTGGTTACTTCCTTCTGGATGCTTCTACGATTCAGAGGTGGGCAGTGGCCTCCCCCCTGCAACCTCTACAGTGTTTTAGCTGGCTGGGGAGTTGCACGGCGCCCCCTAGGCCCCCACCCAGCACACCAAATGCACCAGGAGGCCTTGCCTGCCCCTGCGCCTTCCCCAGCGGGCTCAGGGTGGCTGGCACCTTTGCTTCCGGGGAGACGCTCCTGCTCCTGCTGTCTGGGAGGAGTGCAGCGTGTACCCTCTCCTCCTGGCTGGCTCCTCGCTGGCAAGTGCGGTCCAGAGAGTTGACAAGGATTGAGATCACTTTGCTTCCTCTCCTTGTGGCTGCTGAAGGCCCGGGCTCAGCGGCCGGGCGCGGGCACTACAAGGCCCAGGTCTTAACCCGGGGACCCTGGGGGTGGACACTTCTGCGGGAGGAGTGGTAATCACAGCAGCCCCGCGGCCGGGGCGCGGTCATGAACGTAGGATCGCCCCCAGAGCTTGCTTTCTGCTCTCCTTCACCCTTCCCCGGCGCCTCACCGCGCCGGTGGCCTTACCAGGACCTCCGCTCAGGAAAATGCCCCTCCGATTCTCATCCTCCAAGCTCCGCGCCACCCCCAGCATGGCACGGTGGGACCGACCGGCCTGGGGTCACCTGGCCCCGAGCCCGTGAGCCCACCTGTGAAGAAATTAAAACAAGCACACCTGCCTTGGGGAAGATTGGAGATGCTGAGAACAAAGGACCGCCCAGCCGCAGTGCACGGCAGGCACGCGCGACCTGACCGCCAGGAGCTGACTCTGTTTCCCCACAAACCTGCTCACCCTCCCCTCCTGCCTGTCTCCGTTAATGGCCTCATCACTCTTAGTCACTCAGACTGGATGACACGGCAGTATTCTTGTACGTCTTTCACTGGTCTGTTTTTTTTTTTTTTTTTTAATCGTGGTGAAGCAGACATAACTTAACATTGACCATCTTAACTGTCTGCAAGGGTAGAATTCGGGGGCATTCACATTGCTGTGCATGTCTCCCTGGTACTTTTCCATCCTTCCAAACGGAAACTCCGTACCCATCAAACACCCCTGTTCCTCCCTCCTCTCAGTCCCTGGCAACGCCCTTCTACTGTCATCTGTCTCTGCGAAGTTGACTACTCTTGGTGCCGCATCCAAGGGGAATCATAAAGTATTTGTGCTTTTGGGTTGGGCATAATGTCCTCAAGTTTCACTCAGGTTGTAGAGCATGTCAGGATTTCCTTCTGAATAATAGTGAAGACTGAATAATATTCCATTCTATGTATAAACCACAGTTAAGCAATCCACTCATTGGTCTATTTTCCAAAAGGGGTTTTGGAAGGGAAATTAATGCACAGAGTTTTAAAACATTAAAATATAGGGGCGCCTGGGTGGCTCAGTCGGTTAAGCGTTGCACTCTTGATTTTGGCCAGGGTCATGATCCCAGGGTGGTGGGGTGGGGCACGTCCATCAGCACACAGCCTATTTAAGATCCTCTCTCTCCCTTTGCCCCCTCCCCCACTCACACTCTTTCTAAAATAAAATTAAAGACAAAACAGAAAAACATAAACACACATCACAGAAGAGTATACAGAAACTTGTCTCCTCCTAGCCCCTCAGTACCCAGCCCCCTGAGTCTCCTTCAGTGGTGACCTTCCAATTCTCCTTCCTTTATGTGCCCACTGCCCAGACTCTGCCTTCTGGAAGCCGTCCTGCACACACTACCAGAGGAGCTGTCCTAAGGCAGGCCCCCCCTCCCTTCATTGCAAGTGGCCTTCGAGAAGGTCCACCAGCTGGTTCCGGCTGACCAATATAGCATATGTCCCCAACGCTGAGGCTGCTTTCTCCCCAAAATGCCTGAAGAGACCTTTTTCTCACTGTCACCAGAGTTGGTACTAATGTCTCCTTCCTTAGAAAGGTCTCTGAGGGCACCTGGGTGTTTCAGTCTGTTAAGCGTCTGACTTTGGCTCAGGTCGTGATCTCACAGTTCATGGGTTCAGGCCCTGCTTCAGGCTCTGTGCTGACAGCTCAGAGCCTGGAACCTGCTTCGGATTCTGTGTCTCCCTCTCTCTCTGCCCCTCCCTTGCTCACACTCTGTCTCTCTCTTTCTCAAAAATAAATAAACATAAAAAAAAATTTTTTTAAACAAAAAGGAAAGTTGGGGTGCCTGGGTGGCTCAGTCGGTTGAGCGTCAGACTTCGGCTCAGGTCATGATCTCACGGTCTGTGAGTTCGAGCCCCGTGTCGGGCTCTGTGCTGACAGTTCAGAGCCTGGAGCCTGCTTTGGATTCTGGGTCTCCCTCTCTCTCAGTCTTTCTGCCCCTTCCCCACTTGTGCTCTCTCCCTCTCTTAAAAATACACACATAAACTTAAAAAAAAAAAAAAAAGGAAATCTACTCTTTTACCATTCACCCATTCAGTAACAATGTTTATTTTTTTAATTTTTAAAAAATTGTTTTATTCATTTTTGAGAGAGAGAGAGAGAGAGAGACAGCGTGAGTGGGGGATAGGCCGAGAGGGAGGCTCAGAATTTGAAGCAGGCTCCAGGCTCTGAGCTGTCAGTAGAGAGCCCGACACGGGGCTTGAACCCACTAACCGCGAGATCATGACCTGAGGCAAAGTCGGACGCTTAACTGACTGAGCCACCAGGCGCCCCAGTAACAATGTTTATGAAACACCAGATGTCAGGCACTGTCCTGTGGGGTATCGCCTGCTGTTACACAGACACAACCCATCCCGTTGCCAAGACCGTCCAACCCTCCCCCTTGTCTGGTGCCTCCTGAGCCTAGATGCTCCTACTCCCTCAACCAGCAGCCCCTCTCTCCAGAGTTTAGATTCTAGCTTTCTCTAGGTAATAATGCCAGTTCTCTTTGGTCTCTTGCTTTTTGCCTTCCTAAATCTTGTGGACGTTTCTGATCTACAGTCACGTTCTTTCCCCATTTCTTTGTCTTTTAGATTTATGCTTATTTTGATCCTTTCATTAACTTTTGGTGGTGTTTCCAGTAGGAAGTAGACAGAAATTCTGCTGTTGCAGCTGCCATATTTAACTAGAATTTCCTTCCAAATAAGTGTTCCCTTGGAATATTTTTGCAACGACTTAAGGATTTGGGGTATTTTGAGTTATGAGATAGTATTTGTTTTTAGAAATTTGGAAAAATATAGAAGCATTCAGAAGAATATAAAGATCACTCATAATTGCCAAAATGCAGAAATAACCACCCTTAACATTTCGCCACATGTATATATATTCTTTAAAGGAGATGGGGCGCCTGGGTGGCGCAGTCGGTTAAGCGTCCGACTTCAGCCAGGTCACGATCTCGCGGTCCGTGAGTTCGAGCCCCGCGTCGGGCTCTGGGCTGATGGCTCAGAGCCTGGAGCCTGTTTCCGATTCTGTGTCTCCCTCTCTCTCTGCCCCTCCTCCGTTCATGCTCTGTCTCTCTCTGTCCCAAAAATAAATAAACGTTGAAAAAAAAAATTAAAAAAAAAATTAAAGGAGAAAAAGTCACCTCTCTTCTGCTTTCTTGAATTTGATGCTGACACTTCGGGGCTACTGGCTCTACCAAAAGCTTTTATTATTGGGAGGCACTTGCCAAGCCTTGCTCAGACACCCCAAATATCCACTGTTACAATGACTGATGCCTCTCTCCATCACACCCCATTTCCCTTCGTACGCACTGTCCAATTCCATATGAAGTCATTTACAAGAGTCAAAATCACGGTTCTCACCTCAGTGCCAGGAAGAGGGTGATAAGCGTGAGGAGTGTCCTTCCCAACCCTGTCATCCCCAGGGAATGTTCTGCCGGGAGAGAGAACCCAGAGAAAACCACCTGCAGCGACCTCACGGCATTCCACAGTCGCCTGCCAGCGCCCCTGGCCCTTGTCTGGCCCTTGGGGATCCCTAATGGGGAATTTGGGGATTCCTTGGGAGTCACTGGTTTGGGAGAAGGTGGGTCATCCTATGAATGGACGGCTGTTTAATCCACCGAGCCAAAAATGACCCACCACCTGAGTCTTAACACACTGAAGCTCTGGATTCAGACCTTGGGCCAAATATGGAAAATGTTTACACTGAAAGTCAAAGAGATGCGAATCGGAAAAATGAGGAGATGTATCCTCATGTATTATATTGCTGTTGGGGTTGTACAATGGCAAGATGCTTTTGGAAAGTAGTTTTTCAGTAGCATTAAGAAGCTGAAAATGTTTACACTTTCCGATCTAATAATTTTACTTACGGGACTTCAACGCAAGAAATCTAAATGTAATCAAGGGTTCTGCACCAGAATGTCAGTTGCAGCATTATGGTAATGCCAGAAATGGTAACAATATGATCCAAAAGGCCCAACAATAAGGGAATGGTTTCACGAATACTGTTTGTGAGAAGTTTATTGCCATATGACCAAAATGATTGCTACTGAAATTAGTGAAAACAGATAAACCCAATATTTAATGTATAAATATTTGATAATATATAAAATTTGATGATGGCTGTCAAGACAAAAGTAATATAATACTGAGAAAAGGGGAAGAACACACTAACATTTTATACGAGTTATCTTTTTTTTTAATGCTTTATTTTTAAGTGATCTCTACACCCAACATGGGGCTCAAACTTACAACCCCGAGATCGAGAGTCACATGCTCTACCAATTGAGCCAGCCAGGAGTCCCCAATACTAGTTATCTTTGAATGAAGGGGGACAGAAAAGACTTTTTCCTCTCTTTTTTTCTGTATTTTACAAATTGTCTATTATTCAGGATTATTTTTAGAATTGGAAAAACAACAGTAGGTCTACTTAAAAAAATTGTTAATGTTTATTTATTTTTGAGAGAAACAGAGTGCACGTCGGGGAGGGGCAGAGAGAAAGGAAGACAGATCTGAAGCAGGCTCCAGGCTCTGAGCTGTCAGCAAAGCCCAATGAGGGGCTCAAACCCACGGACCATGGGATCATGACCTGAGCTGAAGTCGGACAATTAGCCAACTGAGCCATCCAGGTGCCCCAATAAGCCTACATTTTAAGGAAAAAATAAGCCAGTTAAGTCTTTTTCAGTTAAGTGCTTTAGTTAAGTGCTACTGTATATTCAGACCACAGATTTATTTTTTATTGAAAAAAATTTTTTTAATGTTCATTTATTTTTGAGAGAGAGAGAGAGAGAGACAGAGTGCAAGTGGGGGAAGGGCAGAGAGAGAGAGAGAGAGAGAGAGACAGAATCCAAAGCAGGCTCCAGGCTCTGAGCTGTCAGCACAGGGTCTGATGTGGGGCTTGAACCCACGAACCATGAGATCATGACCTGAGCTGAAGTCAGACACTTAACTGACTGAGCCACCCAGGCACCCCCTGAGTTTTCTTATATGCACATCAATAGCTTGAGCTAAGCCTTGTAGCTCTTGGAGCCAAACTAATACCTAAGAGGAATATGTTGTGTGGTTGGGTATTATGTGATGTTTTCTTTACAAGAGTATCTTGTAAAAAAATTTTCTTGAGGTTGGCAGGTGACCTGGTGTCAATGTAACCCATTCCATAACCAACTTATCCTAAGTTGGAGTCTTAGGGTTAGGGGGTGAGCACTCTAACAGCCTTTAAATGCCTGACCTGTGTCCACCCATTTTGTGGCTTTGGCTTGCAAGATGCCCTTTAGCAACAGCCTTTACCTCATGTGCACGTTAACCCACAGCAAAGTTTGTCTAAACAGACACCGATCTGGTGAGAACTGTGAAATCCCCACTCTGTGAGCCTGGCTCAAACAACAGGCTTATAGGACCTATGCCTACGTCCTGCCCTATCACCTTGTTTTTTTTATTTTATTTTTTTATTTTTTATTTTTTTTAACGTTTATTTATTTTTGAGACAGAGAGAGACAGAGCATGAACGGGGGAGGGTCAGAGAGAGAGAGGGAGACACAGAATCAGAAACAGGCTCCAGGCTCCGAGCTGTCAGCACAGAGCCCGATGTGGGGCTCGAACTCACGGAACCGCGAGATCATGACCTGAGCTGAAGTCGGCCGCTTAACCGACTGAGCCACCCAGGCGCCCCACACCTTGTTTTTTTAAAAAAAAAAATTTTTTTTTCAACGTTTATTTCTTTTTGAGAGACAGAGAGACAGAACATGAAAGGGGGAGGGGCAGAGAGAGAGGGAGACACAGAATCCAAGTCAGGCTCCAGGCTCTGAGCTGTCAGCACAGAGCCCGACGCAGGGCTTGAACCCACAAACCGTGAGATCAGGACTTGAGCCGAAGTCGGAGGCTTAACAGACTGAGCCACCCAGGTGCCCCTCATCTTGCTTTTTATGGCAAACAACACAACAGACAAAGAAAAACAGTGACTATCTTTGGTAAGAAAAGGAACCATAAAGTGCAAAATGCAGCTTTCACAGGATCTAGAAAGTTCATTCCCAAACTTAACCTAAGAAAGATTTAGCAGCAAATGGTGTGACCCACGTTTCTGTCCAGCCATATCTAGCCACAAATGAGATGTAACCCATATTTACAGTGAAAATTGAGGTGACAAAGGTCCCTTATGGACCAGGACCCCTTGTGGCAAATTCCCCTGAGAGCTGGTACAGTTGGACAAAGAGAGCAAAGTGTGTTTAAATAGATAACTCTTAGATCCACAGCCTCTTTGGCTGTCTGCCAGACGCATGCCGGGCGGTACATGCATCCTCTGGATGGCAGAGTCCAAAAAGAATATTCTCACTGGTCATAAAGCCACACTCTTAAGACACAGAACAAGATGAAAGGAAAACCTAATGAGCCCTATTGTTCTCCATGTTTCATGAGAAATGACACAAAAGACAAAGACAAAAGAAAACAATGACCGTCTCTGGGAGGAAAAGGATCAACATGAAACAAGAATACTCATAACAAATTTTTACCAAAGTTGCTATACCCAAGAAACTAGTGTACAAATATTTTTTTTTCCTGCAATTTTATTTTTTTTTAATTTTTTTTCAACGTTTATTTATTTTTTTTTTGGGACAGAGAGAGACAGAGCATGAACGGGGGAGGGGCAGAGAGAGAGGGAGACACAGAATCGGAAACAGGCTCCAGGCTCTGAGCCATCAGCCCAGAGCCCGACGCGGGGCTCGAACTCACGGACCGCGAGATCGTGACCTGGCTGAAGTCGGACGCTTAACCGACTGCGCCACCCAGGCGCCCCTGCAATTTTAAATTTAGAGGAGAAAAGGACTCTCACCACTTTCATTTCCATCAGACCCCATAGACAGAGATCTGGGAGGCCAATGTGGTAAGAAATGTTATTTTCTGCCAGCTTTTATCAGATATCCCAATATCTTTCAGCTGCAGTGCCTCAAAATGAACAGTGTCCAGCCTGGGAAGTTCATCCTGTGGACTATACCAACTGTTGGGGAGGAAACATTTTCCTCTATCCTGCAAGATTCTAGCTGTCCTAACAATTAAACTGACATGAGATGGATTAACAGAAGAAAATAAAATTTAATTATGTATGTACAGGGAATCCACATAAACGTAAGATATTCCAAAGACAGTCAGGTGCAATGAGGTATATATGCCATTTTGGACTAAGGAGAAGGGGTAGGGGTCCAGGGGCTCAAAGGGAAGGAAGGTAATTCACAGGAAGAATGGAAAGAATAAGTGTGTGGTAAACAAATGTTTTCTGGGCCACCCAGGAACAATGGTACATAATATTTTTCCTAAGCCTTCTGTTTTTAAAAAATAATCAGCCTAAAATAATCCACATGCCAAAGATATGTTTTGGGGTGGAAAATTTTGCTCTCCTGCATCCCTCAGTCTAAACACCTCTGTTCCCGTAAACTCAGGCTCAGCCTTCAGATCTCAACAGCAGCTCCCTTCTGGGAAGTCTTCCTTGACCCCCAGACCCGATTGTGCTCTCTTTGTTCTTTTCCTCCATAGAGAGATCATCACTGTAACAAATAATCATCTACCTGTTATGTGTTACTATTATGTGTCTCCTCCTCCAGACCACAGGACCTTGTGGGATTATTCACCTAACATCTCTGGCAACGAATTGCGTTGGCAGATAGTGAGTGCTCAAAGTATATTAGATGAATAAATGAAAGTAATTGATTCCGCCTGCTCAACCCGAGGACAGGGGCTGTGGGTGCCTTTTCCGGTATGCTCTCTGGGACTGCTAAAAACCATCTGCTCTCATGGCAATGGAGAAAGCTAGCATAGCCTTACTAGTGTCTTTATGCTTTCATTTGTTCAATAAGTATTCATTGAGAGGCTCCCATGTGCCAGCACTATTCTAGGCATTTGGGATTTGCATAGGCAGTGAACACACACTTAAAATCCTGCCCTCATGAGATTACATTCTATACTGAGGGAGATAGAGACCGAGCAAATAAACAGGAAACATTGTTTTAAGTTGGTGGTAGAGCCAAAGGGATTTTGGGGAGCAGTGGAGGTGGGCTGCGATTTGAAATAAAATGGTTGGGAAAGACCTTCCTGAGAAAGTGATGGTTGAGCAAAGACGACCTGCATGCGGTTAATAGGGCAAGCTATGTGGCAATCTGGTGGAGGAGTGTGCCAGATCAAATACAGGCTGCTCAGGTACATTTGAATTTGAGACGATGGGGCGCCTGGGTGGCGCAGTCGGTTAAGCGGCCGACTTCAGCCAGGTCACGATCTCGCGGTCCGTGAGTTCGAGCCCCGCGTCGGGCTCTGGGCTGATGGCTCGGAGCCTGGAGCCTGTTTTCGATTCTGTGTCTCCCTCTCTCTCTGCCCCTCCCCTGCTCGTGCTCTGTCTCTCTCTGTCCCAAAAATAAATAAACGTTGAAAAAAAAATTAAAAAAAAAAAAAAAAATGAATTTGAGACGAACGTTCAATACCTTTTTTGGTATAAATACGTCCCACATTTCATATGGGACACACATCAAAAATTATTCATTGGTTGTCTGAAACCCACATATTTATAGTGAATCATTTCACTTGTTACAGTAATAATGTGTTACGATTGTTAATTTGAAAAGCACCAAATAAACTTTTAAGATAAAGAAATACGAACCACCCTTTAAGGAGTCTTTGTGCCCAAATATAAAGGTAAAGCTAAAAATCTATACCCAACCAAATGCCCTCTGAGGTAACCACTCCTCTGAGGTAACCATTAGTAATTTCCTGAATACAGCCCTCTTTCTCCTCCTCTGCTACGTGTAAACACGTGTATTAGCGTCCTAGGGGTGTTGTAAAAACGTTCTACAGACTGGGTGTCTTTTTTTTTTTTTAATGTTTATTTTATTTATTTTGAGAGAGTGAGAGAAAGAGGGAGCATAAGCAGGGGAAGGGCAGAGAGAGAGAGAGAGAGAGGGAGAAAGAATCCCAAGCAGGCTCCACATTCAGCAGGGAGCTGACACAGTGCTTGATTCTACAAACCATGAGATCGTGACCTGAGCCAAAATCAAGAGTTGGACGCTCCACCTATTGAGCCACCCAGGCGCACCCCCCCCACCCCGGTGTCTTAAACAACAGACATCTATTTTTACGGTTCTGGAGTCTGGATGTCCAAGATCAAGGTGTCAGCAGGACCATGCTCTCTGATGACTGTAGGGGACATTTCTTGGTTTATGGCAGCATGACGTCTATTTCTGATTTCATCTTTATATCTTATTCTTTCTCTTCCAAATTTCTCTCTTCTTTTTTTTTTTTAATTTTTTTTCCAACATTTATTTATTTTTTGGGGGACAGAGAGAGACAGAGCATGAACGGGGGAGGGGCAGAGAGAGAGGGAGACACAGAATCGGAAACAGGCTCCAGGCTCTGAGCCATCAGCCCAGAGCCTGACGCGGGGCTCGAACCCACGGACCACGAGATTGTGACCTGGCCGAAGTCGGACGCCCAACCGACTGCGCCACCCAGGCGCCCCAAATTTCTCTCTTCTTAAAAGGATACTGTCATTGGGTTAGGGCCCACCCTAACCCAGGCTGACTTCATCTTAATTACATCTGAAAAAACCCTGTTTCCA
Source organism: Lynx rufus (assembly GCF_022079265.1). Taxonomy (NCBI): domain Eukaryota; kingdom Metazoa; phylum Chordata; class Mammalia; order Carnivora; family Felidae; genus Lynx; species Lynx rufus. The sequence continues at coordinate 105,197,617 of NW_025814834.1, read as the reverse complement.
AAGAGGATCACACATTCACAGGTACTAGGGATTAGGACTTCAACATACCTTTTCGGAAGACACAATTCACCCACAACACTCAGCTTCAAGGACTCCAAACGATCCTAGGTTGTTGAATTTTTGGGTGGCAAGGGGGTAACTTAAGCATTGCCGTAGGGGCACCTGGGTGGCTCAGTCGGTTAAGCATCTGGCTCTTGATCTTGGCTCAGGTCATGATCTTGCTGTTCATGAGTTCGAGCCCCCCATCAGGCTCTGAGCTGATGTCATGGAGCCTGCCTGTGATTCTTTGTTTCCCTCTCTCTCTGCCCTTCCCCTATTTGTGCTCTGTCAAAAAAAAAAGACAAAGACAAAGACACCATTCCCCAGATCAAACTACAGAACATTTCTAGCACTCCAGAAGGCAGTGCAGTGTCCCATCCCAGTGATTCACTGCAGCGTTGGGGAATCAAGACCACCCTCACATCTGACACTAGTTGCAAGTTTGGAGGTCCTTAAGACAGCCCTCAGTGTCAATAAATCACTAGGAGGACTCACAGAAATCACTGAAAGGTGTTATATTCGTGGGTATGGTTTACTACAGCCAACAGACACGGATTACAATCAGCCAAAGGGAGAGGCACATGGGGCAGAGCCCAGGAGAGTTCCATGTATGGCAAGTTCCGGCTGTCTTCTCCCTAGAGTCATGGGCAGTGCTAACTTCTCCCAGGGACAATGGGCAACACTACACACTGAGTTTCACGAACCAGAGAATCTTACCTGAGCCTTGGTGTCCAGAGAGTTTGTATAGGGGATTGGTCATGTTGTTATGACTGACCGACCACCTGCATGGCTGACCTTAGCCTCCAGTCCCTCCCAAGGTCAATCTGATATTGCACAGCCAAAAGCCCCCAGCATAAATCACATTGTTAGAGTATGCCAGTATGGCTTAGCCCAAGGCTCCCCCAAGATAAACAAATATGCTTTTACTAGGCAGGACATTCTAAGAGTTTAGAGATCACCTCCCAGGAGCTAAGGGCCAAGGCCAGATCTCTCCTTAGGTAAGGTTAGTTCTTTATTACACATTAACCTTCCCAAAGGGAACTACAATTCTGACCTCTATTTCCATAGGTTTTCCTGTTTTGTTTTTTTTTATATATTTATTTTTGAGATAGAGGGAGAGAGAGAGAGCACACGGGAAGGGACAGAGAATCTGAAGTGGGCTCTGAGCTGAGAGCAGAGAGCCCGATGTGGGGCTCAAAGTCATGAACTGTGAGATCATGACCTGAGCCAAAGTCGGACACTTAACTGACTGAGCCACCCATATTACATAGTGTATTCATGTAATTAAAAAAAAGGATTAGTGCTGGCGCTTTGGTAGAGCACTCGTTGGTAGGGCACGCTACTCTTGATTTCCAGGTTGTGAGTTTGAGCCTCATGTTGGGCATAGAGTTTCCTTTTTTTTTTTTTTCAACGTTTATTTATTTTTGGGACAGAGAGAGACAGAGCATGAACGGGGGAGGGGCAGAGAGAGAAGGAGACACAGAATCGGAAACAGGCTCCAGGCTCTGAGCCATCAGCCCAGAGCCCGACGTGGGGCTCGAACTCCCGGACCGCGAGATCGTGACCTGGCTGAAGTCGGACGCTTAACCGACTGCGCCACCCAGGCGCCCCGAGTTTCCTTTTTAAAAGTAAAAACAAAAAAGGACTAGTTCTCACTCTGCCCGTTGCTGCAACAATCATCGCTCGTCTGGATCCCAGCAACCGCATCCAGTTCGACCCCTATTCCACCTATAGTTAGTCTATTCTCAGTACAGAAAACAAAGTGGTCCTGAGTCAGGGCATAACACTTTTTGGTTCAAAACCCTCTAATGGCTTCCTATTTCATTCAGAGTAAAAGGCAAGAACGGTACTATGGCTTATAAGTCCCCAGGTGGTAGGACCCTCACCTGTCTCTATGACCCCATTTCCTGCAGTTTTTTTTTTTTCTAATTCACACCACTCTAGTCACACAATCTCTGTGGTTATGTCTCCTTCCTCATTCCTATTCTTGCTTATTTTTACATGTGCTCTTTTTTTCCCCCTTAATTGGGCTCATAAAAAGTTAACCTATTTTATTGGTCTTTTCATAGTTGTAGCTTGGATTTATTGATCACTGGTTTCCTCCTTCTCCTCCTCCTCTTTCTCCTCCTTTTCCTTCTTTGGTTTGTTTTCCGCTCTATTCTCAGCCTATTATTTATTAATCCTTTCCTCCTTCTTTTTCCTTCTTTTTTCTTAATATGATTGTTATGGAAGGTGGTCTGGATCACCCGGTGGAAGAACCAAGCGGCACTTGGAGATCTTGGAAGGCAGGAGGTTTAGTTTACAATGGTGGGCTCAGAGAAGATCAGTTTCCAGAGGTCTGAGCCCAAAGCATCAACAGAGGGGACAATTTATAATCTGTTACTTCCGCATTCCTCATTAGTAGTAATTTGGGACTAGTGGCAAGCAGGGTGGGAAGAAGAACCCAGAAGGGGAGTCTTCAGGCAAGGACTGGAATTTCCCTATCAGTACTGTTGGCCCTTTTATAACAGATTTTTTCCCCCTATCATGATAGTTATTTTCCATGTGATTTTTCTTCTTTGTCATTCTTTAGCAATGAAATAAATTTAACTTAGAGCCTGATGTGAGGCTTGAACTCATGAGCCATGAGATCATGACCTGAGCTGCAGTTGGATGCTTAACCAACTGAGCCACCAAGGCATCCCTGCTCCAATCCACTTTTGGTGCATCCTACAGGTTTTGGTAAAGGTATTCTCCTTGCATATTACTTACAATGTAATTTATAATTTCACAGTTGATACATTGTAGAGGAGGGAAAAAACTCTTCCTCTAACCTCTTAGGTTCAGTAGGTGGGGCCAGTAAATCAAACTGATAAAAGACAGGGGCGCCTGGGTGGCTCAGTCCGTTAAGCGGCCGACTTTGGCTGAGGTCGTGATCTCTCAGTCCGTGAGTTCGAGCCCCGCATCGGGCTCTGTGCTGACAGCTCAGAGCCTGGAGCCTGTTTCAGATTCTGTGTCTCCCTCTCTCTGACCCTCCCCCGTTCATGCTCTGTCTCTCTCTGTCTCAAAAATAAATAAAAAAACATTAAAAAAAAAAAGACAGATTAACATGAGGGGGGGAAACAGATTTAATTACATACCTACACACAGAAGTCCACAAGGAAACATGACTCAAGGTGCTACGGAATCAGTCTGGAACACTGATGGAAAAACCAAGTGGCACTCAGAGACCTTGGTGGATTGGAGATTTATTTAACACTGGTGGCCTCAGAGGACACCGTTTCTCCAAAGATCTGAGCCCTGAATGCGAGCAGGAAGGGTAATTTATAGTTATCAGCCTCCATATTTTTGTGTGTGTGTGTGTGGGGGGGGGGGGTGGTTTTCATGTGGCAGCAAACAAAGGAAGAAGAACCCGGAGGAGGGGTCTCTAAGCTAGAGACCAGAGTTTGTTTTAGTCCAATCAGCCATCTTTGGTATACTTTATCCACTTCTCCAACAAAGGAGGCAGTTATAATTTGGAACTTATATATCATCTTTACAAAAGGCGATAAAGTGTGGAGAAGAGGCTAAAACCAAGAAAAAGTGGTTTGGGGGTTCTGAGGGTAAGTTATAGGGAAGTGACTAGACAATGTATGATAAATAAGGGCTGATTAGTAAGGTTTGTTATGCAAATAAGACTCATCTCAGATGATAAGAGTTGCCTCATGGGGCGCCTGGGTGGCTCAGTCGGTTAAGCAGACGACTTCGGCTCAGGGCATGATCTCGAGGTCCGTGAGTTTGAGCCCCGCGTCGGGCTCTGTGCTGACAGCTCAGAGCCTGGAGCCTGTTTCAGATTCTGTGTCTCCCTCTCTCTCTGACCCTCCCCCGTTCATGCTCTGTCTCTCTCTGTCTCAAAAATAAATAAACGTTAAAAAAAAAATTAAAAAAAAAAGAGTCGCCTCTTAGGAGTAGTTCTCTTCCCTCCATAGGAGAGGGAGACACCCTTACAAATGGAAATTTGTGTTACCCTCCCAAAGGGAAACTTACACCCTGCTCTCTGACCGAAGGATGGAGGGCAGGAAGCTATTTGCCTTCAATTCAAAACAATCCTTATGCCAAAGGGCATATTTTGGGGTGACAAGGCTGATCCCCTTCATGTCCTTTGATCTAATAATTATTGGGGAGTATATGTCTTAATTTCCAAGTAGTTAAGATTTTCTGTTTTTTTTTTTTAATGTTTTAAAATTATTTTTGAGAGAGAAACAGAGCATGAGCATGGGAGGGGCAGAGAGAGGGGGAGACACAGAATCCAAAGCAGGCTCCAGGCTCTGAGCTGTCAGCATAGAACCCATCGCGGGGCTCGAACCCACAAACCGTGAGATCATGACCTGAGCTGAAGTCAGAAGCTTAACCGACTGAGCCACCCAGGCGCCCCTAGATTTTCTGTTTATGTATTATTTTTACCATGTTGGATTATCATCAGAAAAATAAGGCTGCTGCTTTTTAAAATTTGTTACTATTATTATACTTTTTTTGCCAAAGACATGATCAATTTTTGGAAATGCTCCATGGACATATGATTTTTTCTACATGAGGGACATTTCTCCATACTTCTGTTAAATTCTATATAAATTGTATTATCTACTTTCTCTACATGGTTCACTAATTTTTATCTATTAGGCATATCTTTAGTTTTATTTATTTATTTTAGAGACAGATTGAGTGCAAGTGGGGTGAGGGGCATAGGGAGAAACAGAGAATATTAAGCAGGTTCCACACTCAGTGCAGCGGCCAACATGGGGCTTAATCCCCCCACCCTGGGATCTTGACCTGAGCTGAATTAAGAGTGGGACTCTCAAATGACTGAGCCACTTGGATACCCCAGGCATATTTTTAGTTTTTAAGTTTTTAAAACTAAAAATATTTTTAGTTTTTGGCTCTTTGAGTTGTGTAGTGTATACAGGTTTATTACTGTTAGATCGCCTTCATTAATTGTGCCTTTTATCATTACATAACACCCCTCTATTTAGGTTGATGTTTTTTACCTTAATTTTTACTAATTTTGCTTTATTTGCTTGTAATTTCTTGGTGCCTCTTTGTCCTTTTAATTTCAACATTTATCGCCTTGTTTTATCCTTACTCGTTATCAGCATATAGCTAGGTTTGGTTTTTAATGCAATTTGGCTTTTTGTCTTTCTTTGGGAGAATTCAGTCTGTTTCCTTTTCATCCTCCGGATTTTATTAACGTGCTCTTTTTCTCCCCCCTCCACCCCCACCCCCATTTTAATTGGTGATTTATACCTACTTTTTAAAGTTCTGCTGATTAGTATCCACATTTCTCTGATAACTATTCTCACCTCTGAAATTTACCTTCTCTACAGCTTTACTCTTACCCAAAATAACTGTTTAAATCAGTATTTTTCAAACATTGAGTTCCAACCCACCAAAGAGTTGCAAAATTTAGTGAATTGTGATTGAGATAGGGAAGCTGAAGTCAGATGCTCAACCAACTGAGCCACCCAGGTGCTCCTAAAATGCATTTCTTCTTCTTCTTCTTCTTCTTTTTTTTAATGTTTATTTATTTTTGAGACAGAGGGAAACAGAGCATGAGTGGGGGAGGGGAAGAGAGAGAGGGAGACACGATCCGAAGCAGGCTTCAAGCTCTGAGCTGTCAGCACAGAGCCCGACGTGGGGCTTGAAGTCACGAGCTGTGAGATCATGACCTGAGCCGAAGTTGGATGCTTAACTGAGCCACTCAGGCGCCCATGAAGAACTGCCTTTTTTGCTCCTTTTCCTCTTCTATTCTTGCCGAGACCCCTACCCCCACTCTACACACACCTTACAGTATGTCCTCCTTGGAAAGGTCAAGGAGTTAATGATGTCTTTGGAGTTTTCCAGCCCAATGGCATCTAAGGAGTGACCAGGTGGGGTTGTCATGAACATTTTCCCAGACCACTGTGTAATAGGTCAACTTATAAGATATCAGAAAGCTTATTGTATATAAGTTTGGCTTAAACTCACCTTTCATGTATAGTTGACATAAAAGGCTTATGTAGTTCCCTATTAGGGTTATCAGAAATTGCTAACCGCCCTATCTCACTTCTGTGACCTCACCTGCTTGCTAAATAGATAACTTAGGATGCAAAACGCTCCCCCACCCCCTCTACCAAGATCTGGCCTAGGCAAGACCAACATGTAAAAAGTCATGTACTCACTGCCCTACAGCATCTCGGGTGTCTAACTATGATTGGTCATTTTAAACCCTCTTAGGACAAAGGCCTTTAAAATTTATGGGTTCCCTCCAAAACTAACGTCTGTGTGTCACAATATAATTGGCTACCATGAAATGCTGTAGATTGTAATTGGTTAACCAAAAAATGATATATTCTGACTTGCTAAAATCCATGTAAGCCCACTGTTGCCTTTGTTTGGGGCCATTTTCTGCACTTTTCTCCTTAAGATCAGGAGATCAGGTTTGGCCCTGCCGTGAATAAAATCTTGCCTCACTTCTATTCGGCATCTGGTGGGGTTTTTTTGATATCACCCTGTTTCACACTGATTGACCAAGACCTCTGGCTCCAGGGCATAAGTGACAGAAGGACACCAGCACACTTAACTTTGTACCTGGATGCCTGAGAAGACACATCACGGGCACCGAACCACAATCCTCAGTAAAAACCCCAGACCCCAAGCAAAGATGAGATAAGACTCCTTCTTCTTTCCTTTCCTAGTCTCCTGGACACTCTGTCTGTATTTACACATTCTCTCTATGTCTTCAATGAAGTCGGCTGTTGCTTCCTACTGGCTTGAGTTTGATTTCTATCCTGCCAGTCGGCCTGCATCATGATCACTTTTCAAAGAAAAAAAAAAAAAAAGGAATTATGATAGAAAAATGTCAGAGAGCATTAAACATAGTAAGATACCTTGTTTCAAAAAAACCCACGCCTTTGATGTATGGTGTATGTGTGCATGCACTTGTGTGCTGGATTAGGATATAAAATGCATTTCTTTTCTTTTACTTTTTAAATATTTATTTATTTTGAGAGACAAGCAGGGGAAGGGCAGAGAGAGAGGGAGACACAGAATCCAAAGCAGGCTCCAGGCTCTGAGCTGTCAGCACAGAGCCCAAAGCAGGGCTTGAGCTCACAAACCGCGAGCATGACCTGAGCTGAAGTCAGATGCTCAACCAACTGAGCCACCCAGGTGCCCCTAAAATGCATTTCTTCTTCTTCTTCTTCTTCTTCTTCTTCTTCTTCTTCTTCTTCTTCTTCTTTTTTAATGTTTATTTATTTTTGAGACAGAGAGAAACAGAGCATGAGTGGGGGAGGGGAAGAGAGAGAGGGAGACACGATCTGAAGCAGGCTCCAAGCTCTGAGCTGTCAGCACAGAGCCCGACGTGGGGCTTGAACTCACGAGCTGCGAGATCATGACCTGAGCCGAAGTTGGATGCTTAACTGAGCCACTCAGGAGCCCCGAGTTTCTACTTTTTTTTAATTTTTTTTTAATGTTTATTTATTTTTGAGACAGAGAGAGACACAGCATGAATGGGGGAGGGTCAGAGAGAGGGAGACACAGAATCTGAAACAGGCTCCAGGCTCTGAGCTGTCAGCACAGAGCCCGACGTGGGGCTCGAACTCACGAGCTGCGAGATCATGACCTGAGCTGAAGTCGGACTCTCAACGACTGAGCCACCCAGGCACCCCCTTTTTACTTCTTAATGTATTATTTGTACAAGCATAGTAATCACATTTTGAATCAATTAGCATAATGTACTAAGTGTTTAGATCACAGGAAAAAGAACAGAGCAGATGATACAAATTTAAGGTTAACTGCTGGGGAGGACTGAAGAATTAAAGATGGCCTCCGAGAGAGGTTTTATAATTGTTTCAGGTCCCTATTTTTATTTTCCTTAAAAAATTTTTATTATGAAAATTTTCAAGCACATAGAAAAGAAGAGTATAATGAACACCCATGAAACTAACACTTAAGATTTCACAGGTAACGTTTGGACACCATGCTTCATCTCTTTTTGTTGTTGTTGAAATACTTTAAGTAAGTTACAGGTATAATTTCTTTAAATAGTCTAGCAAGCATCTCCAAAAAATAAAGATCTTTACTATACAACCATAATAAAATTGTTCCACTTAACACATTTAACAAGAATTAAAGGGATGCCTGGGTGGCTCAGTCGGTTAAGTGGCCGACTTCGGCTCAGGTCATGATCTTGCGGTCCGTGAGTTCAAGCCCCGCGTTGGGCTCTGTGCTGACAGCTCAGAGCCTGGAGCCTGCTTTGGATTCTGTGTCTCCCTCTGTCTCTAGCCCTCCCCCATTTGCGCTCTGTCTCTCTCTGTCTTTCAAAAATGAATAAATGTTGGGGCGCCTGGGTGGCGCAGTCGGTTAAGCGTCCGACATCAGCCAGGTCACGATCTCGCGGTCCGTGAGTTCGAGCCCCGCGTCGGGCTCTGGGCTGACGGCTCGGAGCCTGGAGCCTGTTTCCGATTCTGTGTCTCCCTCTCTCTCTGCCCCTCCCCCGTTCATGCTCTGTCTCTCTCTGTCCCAAAAATAAAAATAAAAAAACGTTGAAAAAAAAAATTTTTTATAAAAAAAAATGAATAAATGTTAAGAAAAAAAAAATTTTTAAAGAATTAAAAAACTACGATGCACGGGGTGCCTGGATCACTCTGTCAGTTAAGCCTCTGACTTTGATTTTGGCTCGGGTCATGATCTCACGGTTCCTGAGTCCAAGCCCCACATCAGGCTCTGTGCTGATAGTGTGGAACCTGCTCAGGATTCTCTCCCTCCCTCTCTCTCTCTGCCCCTCCCCTGTTGTGCTCTCTCTCTCAAAAATAAATATTTAAAAAATTAAAAAAAATATACTGCTTGGTCCATATTCAGAATACTGTAATATTCCCGAGATGGCTTCTACAGTTGATTTTTTTATTATTATTTTAAAGTTTATTTATTTAGGTAATCTCTATACCCAACGTGGGGCTCAAACTCATGACCCCAAGATCAGCAGTTGCAGGACTATGACTTGTTGAAGAGGTCAGGACAGTTATCTTACAGAATTTCTCAACTTCTAGGTTCATCTGATTGTTTCCTCTTGATAATATCTATCTTGGTCCTTTCCCCCTGTAAATTGGAAGTTAGATTGAAATCTTGATTGGACTTGATTTTAAATATTTTGACAAGAATTGTTTCATAGGTCATGCTGTTTGCTACATATTACACACCACATTGGTGTGTGGTTGTTGCCCCTTTTTACTGACAATGATTCTTGTGCAAAGGGTGGTAATAGTGTCCATTGGACAATTTTGTGTATGATGGGATCATAGTTTGACACCATGCAAATACAAAGTTTTCCATCAGACTTTTTAAACTAATAGTTTTGGTATCTGCTGATAATTGTGTGAATTAACCATTTCATAAAAGCTGACAAAACGTAAACTTCATTTGCTCTAAATTAATTAGGTGGCATCGTTCTCCAAAGAGCTTTCCCTCATCACTTGGGAATGTTTCATTACCCAAAGATACATTTCTTACTGGGAAGGCAGGGTAAATGCTTAATTCTTTCCCTTTAATTAACAACTTTCTAATAATGGATTAATGGCAATCATCTCAACTTCGGGTGGTGGGGGCCCCTTTCAGTTTTCTCCTGGGTCCCTCTGATGTAACCCCGTCTTTGAAGGCTTCTTTGCTTTTTTTCAATATAAGTATTCCCAAGCGTGCCTTGTAGGTTCCCAGCTCCAAACCTGGAACCAGCCATTTCTCCAAGAGTCCCTGGTTTCTTTTTGTAAGCAATGGTATCTAGGTGTGGCTTGCTCTTTCGCCTCTCATTCTTTTGGTGCGCTCATTCCATCTCTCCAAACAAGAAGAGCAGTTATAACTTTCGTTTATTTAGTGTTGCTTACACACAAGGAATTCTACATGCGTTAGTGTAACTAGTTTATGGAGAAGTTTCACACGCGTATTACGTGAAATGATTTTATTTCTTGCGTCATCCCCACCTTCCGCTGTGCCCTGATAAGCCTCCCCTCTCATGCCTAAATGATGTTTGAGGCACCTATCATTATATTTCCATCACTTTTGGTCAGTGAAACAACCCAGTGTGGTTTAACTCTTTTATTTTTCATATCTAATTCAAAACAATCTTCCTCTTCATAGAGTAGGCTACTGGGACCTTGTGTGCAGCATGGTCTGCTAATTGACTTTCTCCTCCTTGTCCCACTTTCAGTTCTAGCTCTTTGGGTATTGGAGATGGAAAATAGAGAGTAAAAAGATGCAAACATCTTTTTTGAGGTAATTTCTTTCTTTATTGAGTTATAATTCACAGGCAATTAACTCTCTGTTTTAAAGTGTGCAATTCAGTAGTTTTTGGTATATTCACAAGGTTGCAACCATCACCCCTCATTCCAGAACATTTTCATCATGCCCCAAAGGAATGCCTCCAGTCCCCCAACCCTCCCTCTACCCTAGCCCTAGGCAACCAGTAATCTACCGTTTTCTGGACATTACATATAAAGGAAATCATACAATATGTGGCCTTTTATTTCTGCCTATTTTCAGTTAGCATAATGTTTTCACAGTTTTCTATTCATGGCTCAATAATATTCCATTGTAATGATACATCACATCTTACTTGTCTATTCATTAGCTGGGGTGTTTCCACTCCTTAGCTACTATGCATACCGCTGCTACAAACCTTAGTGTACAATATTTTGTGTAGATAAATGCTTAACATTCTCTTGTGTATATACATAGGGCTAGAACTGCTGGATCATATGCCGACTCTGTTTAACTTTTTGAGAAACTGCCATGCTGAGCGCTATTCAAAGCAATTGCATCATTTTACATACCCAGGGGTTCCAATTCTCCACATCCTCACCAGTTCTTGGTATTGTCTGTTGCTTTGTTTTGTTTTGAAATTACAGCCATTCTAGTGAGTGTGTGTAGTATCTCAATATGGTTTTCATTTGCATTTCCCTAACGACTATTATCTTTTCCTGGGCTCATTGGCCATTTGCACATTTCTTTGGAGAAATGTCTATTCAGATCATTTGCCCATTTTTAAATTAGGTTACTTGTCTTTTTAGTATTGAATTATAAGAGTTCCTTACATATTCTGGATACTAGACATTTATCAGACATATGATTTGTGAATATTTTTTTACCATTCTCTGGGTTACCTTTTTTTTTCCTTTCTAGTGTCCTACAAAGCACAAAAGTTTAACATTTTAATGTAATTCAATTTATCTGTTTTTCCTTTTCTTGCCTGTTTTTGGTGTCATATCCAATAAACCATTGCTTAATCTGAGGAAAAGCAAATTAAGATTTATTCTTGGGGCACCTGGGTGGCTCAGTCGGTTAAGCATCTGACTCTTGACTTGTCTCAGGTCATGATCTTATGGTTCATGAGTTCGACCCCTCATAGGGCTCTCTGCTATCGACATAGAGCCTGCTTCGGAACCTCTGTGCATCCCCCCCCCCCCCGCCCCCCATGCTCTCTCTCTCTCTCTCTCTCAAACACAAATAAACATTAAAAAAAAAGATTTATTCTTGTGCTTTCCTTGGAGTTTTTGTTTTTGTTTAGAGAGAGAGAGAGAGAGAGAGCACAAGTTGGGTAGAGGGACAGAGGGAGGGAGAGAGAGAATCTCAAGGATCAATGCTCAGCATGGAGCCCAACGCAGGGCTCGATCTCACAACCCCAGGATCACGACCTGAGCCGAAATCAAGAGTTGGATGCTCAACCAACTGATCCCCCCAGGTGCTCCTCCTTGTAGGGTTTTATAGTTTAGATCTTACATGTAGGTTTTCAACCTACTTAGAGTCCTTCTTTTTTTTTTTTTTTAAGTTTATTTATTTTTGAGATAGAGGGAGAGAATCCCAAGCAGGCTCCATGCTGTCAGCACAGAACCCAATGTGGGGCTTGATCCCACAACAGTGAGATCATGACCTGAGCTGAAATCAAGAGTCACTTAACTGACTCAGCTACCCAGGGGCCCCAGGTTTTCCTTAATTTCTTTCAACAACGTTCAGTATTCGGAGTTCCCTCTGTCAGTGTGGAGCCTGCTTGGGATTCTTTCTCCCTCTCTCTCTCTGCCCCTCCCATGTTCTTTCTCTCTCTCAAAATAAGTAAAATAAACTTAAAAATACCAAAACAATGTTCAGTATACAAATCTTCTACTTCTTTTGTTAAATCAGTTCTTAAGTATTTTATTTTTTTAATGTTTATCTTTATTTTTGAGACAGAGAGGGACAGAGCATGAGTGGGGGAGGGCAGAGAGAGAGGGAGACACAGAATCCGAAGCAGGGTCCAGGCTCTGAGCTGTCAGCACAGAGCCCGACGCGGGGCTCGAACTTGTCAACTGTGAGATCATGACCTGAGCCAGAGTCGGACGCTCAACAGACTGAGCCAGCCAGGCTCCCCTTAAGTATTTTATTCTTGATGCTATTATAAATGGAATTGTTTTCTACTCAATTTTCACAACAAATGTCTTTTTACTTCACTAGGAGCAACTGGAATTCTCTGTCGGTTGCCATTGCTGTACTTAGTAACGCTGACCGACCACAAGGCCTTCTGTGGGCAGTTATCCAAAGTGCGGATCTGTCATGGGACACACGTGTGAGCTCTGTGACACATGCGTGTCATACTTGTGCAGGGGCCGTGCTAATCTCTGTATTGTTCTGGTTTTGCTATGTGTGCTGCTGAAGTGCCCCACAGGTCTCCACAGAGCATGGTCTCTTGGTACAGGATATCAATCTCCAGTTCAGGGTTCCAACTTTGCCACTCACTACCCAGTGGCAGGCCCCACTACCCCACTGCCTCCTCCTGGGTTTTCCTTCTTGCAGTATGCATCCTCTTTGCGGGGGGGGTGGGGGGGGGAGGGTTCCAGAGAGATGGCTCAAATACTGGTAGCTGCCACTGGGTTTACTTGACGGTGGGGGTTTATTTTCCAGACGATGTAACTAGCAACAAGGTATGGTAATTAAGATGTGCATTAAGGCACAGGGATGAAAGAATAACCTAACAGAACGAAAAGAGAATCCAGAATATATATCAAAAGTAGCGTTACCCACCTTTGGGAAAAGGATAGCATTGTCAATAAAAGGTTTCAAAACAATTGGTTGTCAATTTGGGAAAAAATAAAATTAGTTTCCTACCTCACACCACATATAAAAGTAAATTCTATGTGAGGGGTGCCTGGCCGGCTCAGTTGATAGAGCATGTGAAGCTTGATCTCAGGGTCATGAGTTCAAACCCTACATTGGGTGTGGAGTTTACTTAAAAACAAAAACATATCCAAAAAACACAAAGTAAATTCTACGTGTGTAAAAGGCCTGAAGGTTGTAAAGCCAACCAACCAAACAAAAAACCCCACCCACACTTAAAAAAAACTAGAGGGAACCAAAGGAGAATATCTTTAAGACCTTAGGATGGGGACAGATTTGTTTTTAGAAGAAAAAACAATCGGGACACCTGGATGGCTCAGCCAGTTGAATGTCCGACTCTTGATTTCTGCTTAGGTCATGATCCCAGAGTCGTGGGATTGAGCCCTGCGTCGAAGGCTCCACACTGAGGGGAGATTTTCTCTCTTTCTCTCTCTGCCTCTCTTCCCGGCTTGTGCTCTCACTCTCTAAAAACAAAACAAAACAAACAAACAACAAAACAGTAAGTCTACACCAAAAAGAAAGGATTGATAAACCTGCTCATAAAAAGATACCATGATAAAAAACTAAAAAATCAAATTCCAGATGGAGAGAAGAAATTGGCCGCATATAACCATGAAAGATTTATATCCTGACTATGGAAGAATTTCTAAAAATCAATAACAAAAAGACAAAGCTCACCTGAAAAGTGGTTCAGGCAGAAAAGGAGACCCAAATCACCAGTGAACACGTGGAAAGACACTCGGCCCCATGAGGAATCAGGGAAACGACTTAACACCATTAAGGAAATACCATTTGAGACTCTTAAAAATTCATAAAACATTAAAAACTCTGAAAATACATAGTGCGAGTATTGGACACGCTCATATTCTGCTGGTTATTTTTGAGATATGTTTGTCAGGTTGAAGACAAGCATATGGTAAGACCTCGTAAATGTCACTAGAGAAACTCTTGCATATAAGCATCAATAGAGGGGTTTATAAAAATGTTTATATAGCAAGGTTAAAAAAAAAAAAAAAACCCATGAGGCGCCTGGGTGGCTCAGTAGGTTAAGCATCCGACTTTGGCTCAGGTCATGATCTCGCGGTCCATGAGTTCAAGCCCCACGACGGGCTCTGTGCTGACAGCTCAGAGCCTGGAGCCCGTTTCAGATTCTGTGTCTCCCTCTCTCTCTGACCCTCCCCTGTTCATGCTCTGTCTCTCTCTTTCTGTCTCAAAAATAAACGTTAAAAAAAAATTAAAAAAAAAACCCAGCAAATAAAACAAAACTAAAATCCTGCAAACGCACTAGATGTCCATTAATAGATTAGAGAAATGTCAAAACATTCATATAGTAGAATACCATAGAGTAGTTAAAATAACCTAACACTCCAGCTATCCTATTTATCCATAAGATATATCTCAAAAACACAGTGTTGAGAAGGGGGGGTGAGTTGCAGAAAGATATATACAATATGATAGCATTTATATAAAACCTAAAATATGAAAATAATACTTACGGATGTTAGGATTAGTATCACTTATGGATATGTTCATATGTAGGAAAAACACAAGAACAGGTATGAACATATAAGTGCCAAATTCAGGAGGGAGAGGTAGAAATGGGGTCAGGTGGGGCAACACGAGAAATTCATTATAGTTTCTATTCTTTTTTGTATGCCCGATACTTCATTAAATGCAAACAATTACAAAATAACTCCCAGTGTTGTGAAATAGCCCTGAATTCAAGTTTCTGTAAACTGCTTTCTTTGGTTCTAATTTCAGTGTACTGCTTCTAAAAAAGGTTGTCAGCTCTCAGGCTGGAGACACAATCAGTTTTGAACTTTAACCTCATGACTAAGACTCTCCTTTGTCTTGGGGAAGCCAATGACTTGCTTCCAGTTAGCAAGTCTGTACAGGAATTTCTTCCCACTTTATAAATCAGTGTTTTCTTTTCAAAATATTTCAGCCTGTTTGCCCAATTTTCAGAGAAAGGGGTATTCAGTAGCTGGCTATAGGCTAGGTTCTGGAAGAGGGTCCAAATGTTCTTGTCTGCTAGCTGTTAAGACTACTGAAATGGGGTCAGGATCACCCAGATCTAGTTCTGAATCTGCCACTAACCAGGACTGCAAGACTGTAAGTGAATCTCCGGTTTTCTGTGGCCTCCGGTTTTCTCAGTCAAATAAGGGTGGTTGATGAAATGATCTGTAAGGTACCTTCTCAATCCAACCTTCTGTGATTCTCAGGCAGATTCTGAAGCTTTGTCAAAAAATTCCTTGGCTCTAAAATTTTTCTCTTCTATCATTTCCACCAAGCTGGTTGGATAAATACTGATGAACTCAAATCTCTGGACAGCTTTTAGGGATGCTAGATTTTTCATATGCCCAAGTTGAAAGTTCAGGGTTAGATTACCCCACTTGCCATTAGGCAAATGTCCTGGCTTCTCATCTACAGATGAGCCTTATCTTTGTAATTTATACCAGCAGTTGTCTGGTAAATCCCTTAGAAGTGGTTGGTAATCTCTTTGTAGTAAAATTTTCCTTCTTTCCCCCTGCTTGGCACCAAGAGGAATCTAATTTATTCTCTGAGGTATGGTGCAAATACTTTTTGTTTAAATTGAGATACTGTGTTATCGATGAACAAAGAGTCCTGACTGATAAGGTATGATCTTGCCTTCTTAATTTATATAAGTGTAAAATATTAAGTTCTGTGAGAGTTAAGAACTGTTGGCTTCTAGTCAAACCTGTTAGTTTCAAGAGTTGGCAACTACCTGTGGCAATCAGGAATTACAGGTTGAAAGCAACTACCGTCAGTTTAATTCACTTGGTGTTTGAATTCAAAAGAAGACTGGTAAGTGCAATTTAAATATTACACAGTTAATAGCAGGGAGGGTGCCTAACCCCAGATGACTCAGAATGCCAGTGCAGTGTGGTAGATGACCAGAGAAGTGCAGTCAAGTGCATGAGACAGAGGAGTTCGTAGAAGAGTTCTATACCTAAATCACACACGCACAAAGGCAGATTTGGGGAACTGAGAAAATCAAAATACATTTGAGGATACTGGTTTAGTGACTGTTAACAACTCATATTGTGTATGCTATGATTTACTTAGAAATTAGATGAAGCAATAAGGAAAACTAGAACACATGGCATGAATAGAAGGAGATTATCTGAAAAGGAGAAAAAGGATTTGAGTCACTGCAAACATCAGAAGGCAAGATGAAATTATCCAGGAACAGGAAAACTCTAAATAAATAACACCAGCTAGGAAATACGGCAAACACAAATCTTATAATTTAAAAACTTGCTGATTTCTTAATGCGTCACTTAAATTTTATTTATTTTTTTATCTTAGAGAGAGAGAGAGAGAGAGAACATGAGCAGGGGAGAGGGCAGAGGGAGAGAGAGACAGAATCTCAAGCAGGCTCCACACTCAGCACACTCAGCTCCACACTGACATGGGGCTCAATCCCACGACCCTGGGATCATGACCTGAGCCAAAATCAAGAGTCAGTCGCCCAACCAACTGAGCCACCTAGGGCGCCCCTACATCATTTAACTCTTAAATTGCCAGCTGGCAGAGTGACAGACTCCACCTCTATTTCAAGTACTACATGATATAATCAATGTGGCAAAAACAAAACGAGAAGAAACACAATTGTGCAATTTGGGGGTAGTAAAGATTCCCATGCATGACAACCAGGCATACCCTGCAATTTACAAGAGATAGTTGGAATTATTTAATCCTTAATACAAATGAACAAATGTAGGCAGGGAGCTGTTATTCTGTTAAAGCAGACGTAGTGGGGCGGCTTCACTGACACATTCTGATCTAGCTAACGAACTCTGTTCTCACTTTGCTGCCATGACCGAGAAGTGTGTATATGTATGTGATGGTCCACGTGTCAGAACAGGCCCATTTTTGGAAACTTTATCTGTGAAACTCTAAACGACCTTGTTAAAATGGAAAGATTTAGAGTGGCTCAAAATTAGTATTATTTATTTTGAGAGAGGGAGCAGCCGAGGGGCAGAGAGAGGGAGAGACAGAGAATCCCAAGCAGGCTCCGTACCACCAGCACAGAGTCCAATGCAGGGCTCAATCCCACGGACCATGAGATCATGACCTGAGCTGAAATCAAGAGTGGAACGCTCAACCGACTGGGCCACCCGGGCACCCCGAGTTGCTTGAAATTATTAGAATAAATAAACCCTGTCCAAGTGGGAACTGGTCGAAATCATCAGTGTAGCTCTGAGATCCTGAGTGTCAAAATGGTGAGTTTCAGTGTTTTGTTTGGTATAGCTCAAGAACATTCCCCTCATTCCTCCTTAGCTTTGACCCATCCACACTTGCTAAGTGCCCCCTTTTATGTTCCATCATTGTAGTAATTATATAGTCTAGTAATTTCTTTTCCTTACTAAACTGGCTTCTTAGACTGTAAAAATTGTATCTTTTCAGCTATGCATACCCAAGGGCAGGTCAAGTTCTGGCAAAGGAGAGGCTATTAGATAATGTAAAAATAAAGGCACTTCACTTCGTTTTGAAAGTCTGTAAAAGGCTCTTATTTGGATGGGTTGATTAGGCCACTGGCACAGGAGTCCATCTGAGAACTGGCACGGACCAATGTTGCTTGAGAGATCTCACTGATGGCAGTTGAAATCCCAAAACTGTCAACTTACTGACAAATATGTCTGGTTACTTACTCTTTGGCATTTGTCCTTTGTTCTTATGAAGTGTGAGGAATAGTCTCCAAAAAGCCTGAGCAAATCCAGATTATGACATATTGGACAATGGGATAATGTTTAAAGGGCTATTTAATCATTTGTTTTGCATCAGAGCCATCATTGAACCACCTGGATTTGTCATGCTTCTGATGGTAAGTACACAGGCTTTCATACTGCCATTGTTATTGACAAGTGGGTTTTTCTAATGTCAATTTCACTAGCTATGATAATATTGGAAACTAGGACTGTCCTCTTCATTAAAGATGAAGTGTCCTTGGTGCTTGAGACTAGGCTAAGTGACTTGTCTAGGTCACACAGTGAGTTTGATGGCCATAGGGCAGTTCTCTAGTAACTGCCACTGTGGTGTCTAATGATGGGCATATGGGCAGCATTCGGGTGCCTGGGTTGGTTAAGCATCCGACTCTGGTCTTAGCTCAGGTCTTGATCTCAGGATCGTGAGTTCAAGCCCTGTGTTGGGTTCCATACTGGGTGTGGTGCCTACTTAAAAAAAAAGGGGCAGCCTCGGTGGATTAGTCGGTAAAGCACCCGTCTCTTGATTTTAGCTCAGGTCATATCTCAGGGTTTGTGAGATGGGGCCCCTGCATTGGGTTCTGTGCTCACAGCATGGAGTCTACTTGAAGTTCTCTCTTCCTCTTTCTCTGCCCCTCCCCTGCGCTCCTGCACTCTCTCTCTCAAAATAAATAAGTGAACATTAATTTAAAAAAAGATGGGCATATGAGCAGCATAAGACCTTGCCAGGTGAGGAAACCCATGAGAGGGAAGTCAGACACCTGTATTGCCTCCTTTAGGTGGGTGGTACTTAGCAGGTAAGTCAAATACTGAGACAGGGAGTGGTTATGAACAGTTTAGCAAACTAGTTTCTGATCTCCTGTTTTCATCACATACAAAAGACACACCCTGCCTTTGCCCAAATATTTCTGTAACACTCGCTACTTCCCTAGCCAAGAGACTGTTTCCCAAGTGCAAATTCAGATTCCATATGGGTGATGGCAGATGATAACAATATGCATTGTTGCTATTCTTGAATTTTAATTTCTGTCGGCATAAAAACCTTTTTTTTCCACTGAGATTATCAAAGAAGATTAAGTAAAGCCATCCAATTAAATGTAAGTACCTATTACTAAAGTATTTAGGCTAACCTACAATGGAGGGTACTGCCTAATGGAATCATAGGAAGAGAAAGAAATCTTCTTACCCAGGGTCTGGTGATTTGTTCATTAGGGCATGCTATCAAATCTTTTAAGAATGACTTTTGAAAAATTGCAAAAATGTATGCTGATAGAACAAAATGAAGAATACAGACATAAATTTTAAAAATGACCAACAATTTTACCACCCACAGACAACCACTTGCTAATAATATTTGAATGTATTCACTTCCAAAAAGTTTTCTATGTCAAAAATGCACTTCACACACAAATTGATACCTAGGGCAGGCACCTGTCAATCAGTTGCTCAGTGGAATATAAAACAGATAAAAACAGGGAGGGCCTGGGGTGCCTGGGTGGCTCAGTTGGTTAAGCGCCTGACTCTTGATTTTGGCTCAGATCATGATCTCTTGGTTTGTGAGACGGAGTCCCACGTTGGGCTCTGTGCTGACAGCATGGAGCCTGCTTGGGATTCTCTCTCCCTCTCTCTCTGCCCCTCCCCAACTCATGCATGCATGTTCTCTCTCTCAAAATAAGTAAATAAACATTAAAAAAAAAGGGTAGGGCTGAAGATATTAATAAAAATATCATCCTCAAAAACTGTGGGGAAAATTTTTAAAAAGGACATAACACCATAAAGCTTGTACACCTTTAGAGAACACTAGCATAATCTTTTATTTTGTGGATAGGACACTGAGGGAGAATGTGACCCGCTGAGAGCAGGCACAGCCCGACCTAGAATCCAGGAACCAAGGCTTCTGACAGTCTCCCTACTCTCACAATGATTTTACCTGACTTTGTTATATAGATGATTGGATTTAATGACTGATAAACTTAGGCTTTGATGGGAAGTGGTTTGATGGGAAGAATAATACAATGTTAGCAGATCCTTTTTAACCCACCAAAATTGTATCTGCTAGGGATTAAGTTCACTACTTAAGCGTTTAGTCAGAGTGTATTAGAATAGCAAGAAACCTTAGAGGTCCCTTATAGTTTATATCCCCATTGTCTCTCTTAAAAAAATTTTTTTTTTGAAAATTTTTTAGAAAGAGCAAGCGGGGAGAGGGGCAGAGGGAGAGAGGGAGAAAGAATCTTAAGCAGGCTCCACGCTCAGCACAGAGCTTGACACAGGGCTTGATCCCACACACCTGGGATCATGATCTGAGCTGAAATCAAGAATCAGTTTTGGTTTGACTGACTGAGCCACCCAGGCGCTCCCCCATTCTATAGATAAGAACACTGAGGCCAAAGGGGAAACATAATTTACTAAAGATGTTTACCTAGGATCCCATATACTCTGGATTGATGGGTATCCACTTACTCTGACTTCAGTTGAACTATTCAATTGTAACAAGGAACTTAGGCAACGGTCATTAATTACTGCTAACTTCACAAAGAGAGACAAAGAGAAATTAGGTGCCTTCTGATGGATGCATGAGGGAGTTGTGCCAAAAAACTCAAACTTGAATCAGAATAAGGCATACAGCACTATCAAGCATCTAGGGGGTAGAAGAGCATGTTAGAGACTCCCAGGAACACAATCAGGAAAATCTAGAATGTGGGGAAATACGTAAGGTAAATAACTAGGTTTCTGCAATTAATAAGTATCAAGGAAAAATGAGATGGGGTGGGGGGGATCTAAAGAGACCTAAGAGAAAAATAACTTAAATGACATGTATTGGTATTTGGATCCTGATATGCACAAACTGTAATAAAATAATTATAAGACAGGTACATTAATACCAAACTTACAGAAATAAAAAAAGATCGTAACAGTCCGAACAATTGAATGCCAACAAATTAGACAACTTAAATGAAGTGGATTCATTCATAGAAAGACACAAAGTACTGAAACTGACTCAAGAAGAAACAGAAAGGAACTCTCTTGCCCTGTTGGTGGGAATGCAAACTGGTGCAGCTGCTATGGAAAATAGTGCGGAGGTTCCCCAAGATATTAAAAACAGAACTACCCTATGACCCGGCAATAGCACTGCTAGGAATTTACTCAAGGGATACAGGAGTGCTGATGCATAGGGGCAAGTGTACCCCAATGTTTAGAGCAGCGCTTTCAACAATAGCCAAATTATGCAAAGAGCCTAAATGTCCATCAACTGACGAATGGATAAAGATGTGGTTTATATATACAATGGAATACTACTTGGCAATAAGAAAGAATGAAATCTGGCCAATTGCAGCAACGTGGATGGAATTGGAGGGTATTATGCTAAGTGAAACAAGTCAGAGAAAGACAGATACCATATGTTTTCACTCATATGTGGATCCTGAGAAACTTAACAGAAGACCATGGGGGAGGGGAAGGGAAAAAAAAAGTTACAGAGAGGGAGGGAGGCAAACCATAAGACACTCTTGGATACTGAGAACAAACAGAGTGCTCGCTTTGGCAGCACATATACTGAGAACAAACTGAGGGTGGATGGGGGGGTGGGGGAGAGGGGAAAGTGGGTGATGGGCATTGAGGAGGGCACTTGTTGGGATGAGCACTCGGTGTTGTATGGAACCCAATTTGACCATAAATTATCTTACAAAAAAAGAAACAGAAAACCTGAACGGATCTATAACAAGAGATTAGTAATAAAAGAACAAAGCAAAATAAAACAAAACTACCCACAAAGAAAATCCAAGGCCCAGATGGCTTCACTGGTGAATTCTACAAGACGTTTAAGAAAGAATGGATGTTGGGGTGCCTCTGTGGCTCAGTCGGTTAAGCATCTGACTTTGGCTCAGGTCATGATCTTGTGGTTCATGAGTTCAAGCCCCACATCAGGCTCTTTGCTGACAGCATAGCAAAGATTTATCTCCCTCTCTCTGCCCCTCCTCTGCCTCGCACATGCTCTCTCTCTCTCAAAAACAAATACACTTAAAAAAAAAAAAAAAAGAAAGAAAAAAAAAAAAGGACCATATGTGAAAAACGCACAGCTAACATCATATTTAATGGTAAAAAACTGAATGCTTTCCCCCTAAGATCAGGGACAAGGATGTCCACTCTCACCACTTCTTTTCAACATTGTATTAGAGGTTCTAGCTGGAAAAAAAATCAGTCAAGAAAATGAAATAAAAGGGATGCAGACTGGAAAGGAAGAAGGAAAAACAATCTCTATTTGCAGATGACATGATTTTGTAAACAGAAAATGCTCAGGAATTCACTAATAATCAATGAGTTTGGCAAGGTTGCAAGATACAAGATCAATATACAAAAATTAATTGTATATCTATACACTTGCAATGAATAATCTGAAAATAAAACGAATAATTCCATTTATAATTACATCAAAAAGAAAATATATAGGAATAGATTTAATAAACGAAATGTAAAACTTATACTAGGAAAATTACAAAACATTGTTGAAAACAATTAAAGATGATCTAAATGAATGGAAAGGCATTCTATGGTCTTGAACCAAAAGTCTTCATATTATTAAGATGGCAACAATCTTCAAATTGATTGTTGTTACAGATTCAGTAAATTCCTACTGAATTAAAAACAGAACATGGACAAACTGATTGGAAAATTCATATGGAATTTCAAAGAGTTCTAAATAGCCAAAACAACTGGAAAAGAAAAACAAAGTTGGAGGACTCACATTGCCCAATTTCATAAACTACAACGCTATAGTAATTGAAACAGTGTGTACTGGCATAAAAATAGACATATACATCGATGGAAAATACATTTAGAATCCAAAAATAAACCCATATATTTATAGTCCATTGGTTTTGGACAAGGGTGCCCAGGCAGGGAAATGGAGAAAGAATAGGGTTTTCAACAAATGATGGCGGGACAACTGGAAAGCTACATGTAAAAATTTTTTTAGTTTATTTTTGAGACAGAATGCAAGTGAGGGAGGGGCAGAGAGAGGGAGGGAGACACAGAAACTGAAGCAGGCTCCAGGCTCTGAGCTGTCAGCACAGAGCCTGATATGGGACTGGAACCCATGAACTGTGAGATCATGACCTGAGCTGAAGTTGGATGCTTAACCGACTGAGCCACCCAGGGTGCCCTAGAATTATATACTTTAAGTGGATGAATTATATAGTATATGAATTATATCTCAATAAACCTTATAGCAAAAAAAATTATGAGGCAATTTGGGAAGTCTGAAGATTGACCAGGTAGATCATGAGACTAGGTATTATTAAATTTTTAGGTGTGATGGTGGTATTGAGGTTATATTTTAAAAAAATTTAATGTTTATTTATTTTTGAGAGAGAGAGAGAGCACAAGCCGGCGAGGGGCAGAGAGAGAGGGGGGGAACAGAGAATCTGAAGCAGGCTCTGTGCTAACAACGGAGAGGTTATATTTAAAAGAATCCTGGGGCACCTGGGTGGCTCAGTCAGTTGTGTCCAACTCTTTTTATTTTTTTTAATGTTTATTTATTTTTGACAGACAGAGAGAGAGAGAGAGAGAGAGAGAGAGAGACGAGTGGGGGAAGGGCAGAGAGGGAGACAGAATCCAAAGCCGAATCCAGGCTCTGAACTGTCAGCACCGAGCCCGACATGGGGCTTGAACCCACCAGCTGCAAGATCACAATCTGAGCAGAAGTTCGCTGCTTAACAACTGAGGCACCCAGGCGTCCCTGGAGTGTCCCAACTCTTGATTTCCCCTCAGGTCATGCTCTCAAGGTTGGTGAGTTCAGGCCCCACATTTGGCTGTGCACTGAGTGCAAAGGCTGCTTGGGAATCTCTCCTCTCTCTGTCCCTCTCCTGCTCATGCGCTCTCTTAAAATAAACATTTAAAAAAAATTACAAAGAATCTTATCTTTTAGGAATACTAAAATATTTTGGATGAAATAATAAGTTCTCTTGGCCCACCTGTCCCTTAAAAGTATCACTCCCCTTTTCTGCTTCCCTACCCTTACAATCAAACTCCTCCTCCAAATGATCTCTCCCCCTTCTTTCCAGTTCTGTTCCCACCATTCTTTTTTGAACCCGTTCCAATCAGGCTTCCATCCTCACCACTCCAATATTGTGGCCAACAGTCAATTCTAGCCCATTAGCAATTGACTTGGTTGCTCTTCCCAGTTTACTTTCTTGGTTTCCCCTTATTTCAGTGGCTGCCCTTTCTGTCTCCTTTGCTAGTTTCATTACTGTCTCAATCCCTAAATGCTAGAATGGAATGCTTCGGGGCTCAGTCTTTAGATAACTCTTACAAATTTTTGTCTACACTTTTTGTCTAGATGATCTCATGGCTTTTAAAACTCTCTACATGCTAGTGTCTCCCAAATCCAGCCTAGACTTTTCTTCTCAACTCCAGACTCAAATATCTGCCTTGATATTTTTATATGGTAATAAGCATTTCAAACTTAACGTCTCCCATCCTGAATTTCGTAGCGCTTTCAATTCCCAACCTGCCCGTCCCAGGCTTTGCCATTTCAGTAAATGACAACTCTATTCTTTAAATTGCACAGTCCAAAAATCTTGGAGTCCCCTAATTCCTTTTGCTTATACCCTGTACAATCAACTCAAATCCTGGGTGCCATCCTGTCTGATCATATCCAGACACCTCATCAATCTACTGCTTGCACTTTTCCCAAGCCACCATTGTCTCCCATTTGCAGAATTGCAATGGCCTTCTAAATTGTCCCTCTTGCTTCCCTATAATCTATTCTCAAAACTCCCTTACTCCCCAACAGAATATTCTCAAAATTGAAGCTAAAGTGATTCTTTAAAAATATTAGTCACTTTACTTCTCAAAATCTTTCAATGGTTTTCCCTCTCAGTAAAAGCCCAAATTCTTACAATACCCTGTAAATCCCTACACAATTTGGCATCCTGTCACCTTTGACCTCATTTCCTACTTTTCCCCTCCCACACTCTGCTTCTTTCGCTCTGACCTCCTTTCTGCTCTTAGAATGTAGTAGACATCTTTCTGGAGGCTCAGAATTTCTGCACTTGCCGTTCTTACTACCTGAAATGTTCTCCCAGATAAAGGACATTTCTTGCTCCCTTCCTCCTTCAGATCAGTGCTTAAGAGTTGGTTTCTTAGTGCCTCTCCGCCCCCCCCCCCCCCCTGCCCCGGCCTATTTAAAAAGAAATCTCTTTCCCTTCCTTAGCACTCATTATTTCTCCTTTACTGCTTCATTTTTTCCCCCATAATACTTACCGTACCTGACAGTTTATATTTTACTTACTACTTTATTTTCTATCTAAGTACAGGGATTCTTTCCCCCTGCTTTGCTAAGTGTTTGGCACATAGTTGGTACCCAGTATTTTTGAGTGTATGAATGCTACTTAAAATGCACTTATATTCTCTGCTTCATTGTTTAACTGGCGCTAGCTTCTTAAGTTTGCGTATGTATCTCTGAGGAAGATGAGACTGATTGAATAGAAACACTATCCACTCACTCAAGATTATGCTATCTATCTCTGCAAGGGTGATCAAAGCAGAAACATTCACATTTTAGTTGCAGCCTTGGTACTAAGCAGCCAGGTGGCATAGGGCAAATCATTTTTCCTTTCTGGCCATTAATTTCCTCAGCTGCCAAATAGATCATTGCTTTGAATGATCCATAGGATTTTTGAGAATGTAAAATGAAAGATGAAATGTTGAGTAGGACATGATAGGTCTTATTAATTTCTCCAGTACATGTAAAGATATACTTACCTGGGATTTTTTTTTTTTTTTTTTTAAAGGCCACGAACATGCCTGGAATCAAACCTCTGAGTTCTTTTAGGGACCTTGGATGATGCAGTTTTGCTGTGTTAAGCCCTTACACATACCAGTAATTTGAGTGATAGTTCTTGATGTCACCCTATTCTTTCTTCTTAACAACTGAATTGTTTTCTTTCATTCCCATGTCCAAATCAGTGAGTAGTCAGTGCCCAAGGGTGCCCAGCTCCCATGGGAATTTTGTTTCCTAATCATTTGTGTGTATGTGTGGTTGGTGAGTCTCTCCACAGCCCATTTGTAACCCAGAGCCTTGATTTTCTCACTGGCAAATGTGGTGAATAACAATCAGGTCATGTTTATTTTGATGGATTCAATGGCATACCAATACTTTACATAAAGTAGGACAATGCCTGGGAGATCTCCGTAAATGCTCTGCATAAATAGGGTATGTATTGAGCTTCTACCGCCAGGGTCACTTTCTAAAACAGTTCTTTTTGATGGCTTTCTCTACTTAGTTTGTAAGTCTTCCCCATCTTACTGAAAGCAGGGTCTCAGAGATATTTGAACACCCACATTCACAGCAGCATTCTTCGCCACAATCAAAAGATGTTGGTAACCCAAGTATCCATCCTGGTATATACACACAATGGAACAGAATTCAGCCTTAAAAAGGAAGGAAATTCTGACACATGCTACAACATGGAAGCGCCTTGACATTTATGCTGAGTGAAATAAGCCAGTCACAAAGAGACAAATACTGTATGATTCCACTTATATGAGGTATTTGAGGGGTCAAGTTCAGAGACATATGGTAGACTGGTGGTTGCCAGGACTTGGGGGAGTGGGGATTGAGGAGCTGTTTAAAAGGTACAGAATTCCAGTTTTATAAGATGAAAGGAGTTCTGGAGATGGTTGCACAGCAATGCAATGGTACGTCACTGATCTGCGCAGTTTAAGAGTGGCTAAAACGGTAAATTTTGTTATGTGTACCTTCCCATAATTAAAAGTTAAAAAAAATTCCCCATCCTATTTTTTTTTAAATTTTTTTAACGTTTATTTCTTTTTGAGACAGAGAGAGACAGAGCATGAACGGGGGAGGGGCAGAGAGAGAGGGAGACACAGAATCTGAAGCAGGCTCCAGGCTCTGGGCTATCAGCACAGAGCCCGACGCGGGGCTCGAACTCACGGACCGCGAGATCGTGACCTGAGCCGAAGTCGGACGCTTAACCGACTGAGCCACCCAGGCGCCCCCCCACCCTATTTTTCAAACCTTACTTTCCACTCTTCCTCTGTATCCCCCACTACCGCCTTTCAGTTAGACTGCTGCCTTCATTGTACTCCCAGTAAAACACTCCCTTTTCAGCCTTCGCTCCAAGGAGTTTCCTCTCCGGAATGCTTTCATCAACACCCATCCATTTGGGTGGTGCTTTCGCCCCCAAAGATGCTAGTTCTTCTACATGCAACCAGGAGTCACATCCTCCAGGTATCCTTACTTACACCTTCAGACCACGGTCCTTCTTCTTTCCCGCACTGCACATAGGAGCGAACAAGTGCCTTTGTTTCCGCTTAGTCTCGCCGACCCTTAACATTTAAGCCCTGAGCATCAGGGGCGTTACCTCACCGTTCTCCCGCACCCGTCTTCTAACACAGAACACTCCACCACCGCGGAGCTCGGCATTCAAGAGCTCCCGGTGAAAACTCAACGCACTGAACATCGAGAGGGAAGGGAAGTCAACTCCTACTCCCACGGGGTGATCTCGTTGAGGCAGTGTGTTAATTTCACACACAAGCTCTCAGTGTCAAATTACCTGCGAACATAGGGGTTCGACGCCGCAAAACTGGGTCCTGCAGGATCCTTAATGGCAGCCCTATCATTTGCACAGCTTTGTACCCTCCGAAACACTTTCTCACGTGTCAGCCGAAAGTCACGCGAGAGGGAGGTCAGAGGCAGCGTTATTTGTTCAGGCGCTCACGTAAAAAAGGGGTTGTGGCTGGCCGTCTCCAGTCTCCGAGGCCTCAACCGGGCCGATTTCGCTTCAAGAACGCCAGAGAACCGTTAAAAAGTTGTGCTTCCGGCTCAAGTGTCCGCGCCCTGTCGAAAAGGGAAGGGGGAACCAACGCAAGCCCGGGTACGGAAAGTCACAGGGCACAATTTCCTTCATCTGAGTCGCCCGACGGTCGGGCGGGACGCGCGTAACCCAGAAGTGAAAGCTCGTTTCCTTCAGGTATTAGACCCCGACCGCAGGAAGTCCCGGCCAGATGACTTTTATCCAGGCTTTCGCGACTCCCCCCTCAGCTCTATTCACTACACTCCCTGCTTTGTGGTGCCCTTTCGCCGTGGCCACTGCATCCGACCCTCCTGGCCTAGCCTGAGTTTCGCTGCAATTTCGCAGCACCTTCGCCGTCCTTCCCTTAAAGAACCTTTATTCTACGGGTCCCTATCGGGGTCAACTGACGTTCTCGGAGGAGGCGAAAGCTCCTGGGACTTGCAGCTCCAGAAGCCCAGTACAGGCCGGCTGGCGCCTGCGCGGGGCGTTACCATAGAGAGCAGCCGCCTCTCTGGTCTCGGTTTACATTCTCTATGGTCCAGCCGGGTCGGTGGCGGTAAAAGGGAGACTGCACTGCGCAGGCGCTCTCGGCTTCTATTTTTTTTTTTTTTTTTTTAATCCCCGCACCAAGCGCTTAACCTCATTGGGGTGGAGGAGAAGGCGGCGGCTGTCTGGTCCGCAGCGGCAACAGTAGCGAATAATACGGCTGTAAGTACCCGGTTGGGGAGAGGAGATTTAGATCCAGCCCTCCGAGGCCCTTGCCCCTTCGCCTTGCGGTAGCAGACGCCGGGTCCGGGTGAGGGCGATGTCCAGCGCTGTCATCGGCTCTTGGGTGCACTTTGGGGGGAGGGGGCGGCCCTTAGGTGGGAGCCGGGCGGGGAGCGGGATGGGAGGGTGGGTTGTTTATCCCACCGGTAGGTCGCTGATCCCAGGCTGCTTTGCAGAGGGAGGAGGGGGCGACCGTGGGGTCAGCCCGGCTTTGTGTGCCCCTCTCTCTTTTCCTCTCCCAGACCCCACCCCGGGCCCCCTTCCTGACCCGAGTCTTACCGGCCCGGTGGGAGAAGCCAGCGAACAGCCAGTCGCGTTTGAAAAGAGCCCGGGATTGCGAGGGGAGGGGGCGAGGGAGAGAAACCCATAACAACTAGTCATCGGCGAGTGATGGGTGTGGAGAAAGATCCAGAGGGAAGGGGTGCCGGGGAGGCGGGCGGCCGGGGCTCCCAGCCGGGCTAGACAAAAGCTGAGCGAGCGGCGCCGAGCCGAGCCGGGGACCGGGCGGGATGCAGAGGGTCCCTTGGTCACTGAGGCCCGCAGAGAGCTTCTTTCCGAAGCTGGGAAAGCGGACAAGTGCTGAGTTAAGCCTTGTGCAGCCTCCTCAACTTGCCTTTGTTGTTCTTTGGTATTGGCAGAGCCGCTCTGACGAAGAGGAGTGCACGTTAGCCTGGTTGGGTACAATGGAGCTAATCGAATTTTGCTTTCCATTTTTCGAGCCGCTCAGATGAATATGGGGTTTTCCAGGGTCTAACTTATTACATAATGTTATTAAAATAGTTGTGTTTATTTCTAAGATTAAAAAAAAATTAGGTAGATCCTTGAAGCATGTTTTGTTGCATCTGGATGAATTTCTCTGTTGCGGGGTTCGATGATTAAATAGTGACCGTTCGTAGAACCTGCGAGCTCTTTAATCGTGATACTTTAATTTGTAGATGTGGCAGTGAGAGATTCGGATTCTCTATTCCTTTGGGAGGCAGTGATGCAGAAGAGTCAGAAGGGAGAAATAGTTGCAGGCTGCCATGTGCCTTGTCCCCTATTCTGGTGCCACAGTCCGGTATAAATTCTAGCTTTAGAGATTGTTGCTTTTATTTCTATTATTATTTGTGACATTTACTGAACTCTTGGTAAGAGGGATCCTGGACAGCGGGCTCCTTTTACTCAAAGGGAGTTGGGAGAATAGTAACATTGATGCAGAGACCTTATAGATAAAAACAAAACCACAATGTCCCAGAGTTACTGAATATTGTGTATCTTCTCCATTTGCTAAGAAAGATTTAAATTTTTGTGAGCCGCTGACTTACTCATTTTTGTAAAATCGTGCAATTGCACCTTTTTTTAAAAAATCTGTTTCTGTAATTTATAGTTTATCAGCTAACGTGCAGCACTATTTTTGAATTTTAAGTTTTAATTTTTACCGAAGAGCTTTCAACCCTAGCTTTATATCTTCTCGACTAAAGTAACCAAAGTCAGAAATCCTTTGAAGTGGCAGTTGGTGGTGGAGGTGTCAAATATTGTATCTCCATGTTACAATCTAAGTGGTAAATAGAGAAAAGGCCTTTGCTAACCTTACACCTTAAATTAGTGTTGGAACTGAAAACCTGGATCTCCCTGTAAGTCAGGATTTTGGCCACAGACTCAACCTTATGTAAAAGAGGCAAGCATTTTTTGTGCTAATGGGAAGCAAAAATCTGAAGCTTGGTGTTTATGCTTCAGTAACCACTGTGATAGAATCTCTTAAGTGTAGTTCAGATGATGGGAACTTACTTTTTATAGAGCAAGATTTCAGATCCTTAAAATAGTTTGACAGGGATGTTGAGAAATGATTGGCCAGAAGAACGTTAGGTTTATTGTTCATATGTGTTAGGTTTCGTTCATTGGTTTGGATTTAGATTTTTTTGCTTCAGTAGTCTGTTAACTCTATTTTCTTGAGTGGCTCAGTCTCACAATTTATAAGTTGAGTGAGAGATAGTTTCTTGGATCTGAGACTTAAATTTATCTTTGAGACTCCGTTTCTTCTTAACAATCCTCTATTTATAAAATCATAGTTCTTAGAGTATACTTTTAATTTAGTACTATTAGCAAATATTATGACCATTTAAGGGATTGTAAATATTAGAGCTGAGTTATTAAAACTGGCAGTTTTAACAACTGCAAGAAAAACAGAATCATCTAAAAGATTTCCTAAAAAATAAGAGAAGGATCTGTTAGTCTTAAAAAAAAACAAAACAAAAAACCCAACACAAAACTAAGCAAAGAACAAGTCATTGATGATAGAGTTTTTGGTTTGTAAAATGTAATAGAAGAAAGTAAATGAACCTTTTTTTTTTTTAATGTTTATTTATTACTTTTGAGAGGCAAAGTGAGACAGAGCATGAGCAGGGAAGGGGCAGAGAGAGAGAGAGAGAGAGAGACAAAGAATCCAAAGCAGGCTTCAGGCTGTGGGCTGTCAGCACAGAGCCCGATGTGGGGCTGGATCCCACAAGCTGTGAGATCATGACCTGAGCAGAAGTCGGATGCTCAACCAACTGAGCCACCCAGGCACCCTGTAAATGAATTTTTCTTAACCCAGTGTGATCAGGGCAACATCCATAAAATGTGTGTGTGTTTGACTAAATGATCTCTAAAGGCCTTTTCTTTTTAAGCTCCGGAGTTTACTATTTCTAGTAGGTCTTCATTGCCCCAGGGCTTTCCTGCCTACTCTGTGCTCAGACCATTACTGCCATACTGAATGCTTTTCTTCCCCAGATTGTTGTGGCAGCCCCAATCCACCTCCCCCCATGGGTCCCTAAAGTTGTGGCTCAGATGAGGCCTTTCTTTCATAATGCCTGTGTTGACTTCCCTCTTGTTTCCTGCCTGGAAATCTCCTCACTCCTTGCTGATTCTTGTTTTATCCACTGCCTTCCTCTTTGGAAGATTCACGCCTCTGCTTTTAGTCCCCTCTAGATCCTTGAGGGCCCTGGGAGTTTGTAGAACACTGTGGTATCCTCTGTACTTAACTACCAGGACTCGTGTAACTAGGGACTTGTGTAGCTAGTCATGGTTAACGTATGAAATATGAAAGATAACTTAGAATAGTAGAATTTGAGTTTGGGCAGAGTTCTTAGAGGCTCCATTGACCATTCTCCTACCTTTTGTCTACTGTATTCTGGTCCTCAGTCTTACACTGCAAATCTGCTTTTCTGTTCCTGGACAGGTCTTGGTTGCTAGAAAGCTAGTTGAGACCGTTCCAGAATCTGCCCCTTCCCTGTTGCCTGTTTTTCTTGGGCATAACCCTGAAGCAACATGTATTAAGTCTGTTTCTTCTCCATGTAATACACGTAATAGCTTTTCATCTCCTAGGACAGTCATCAAGCCTTCTCTAGATTTATTGATGAATTAATTTATTAAACCCTTTCTTTAGCTCGGTACCACGGGGTACAGTTGAAAAGACTGCGTGGTCCCCACATTTCAAACGCTCACAGTCTAATAAGGGAGACAGACAAAATGTTACACATTGATGCCACTTAGGCTGTAAGTAAGTAAATAAATAACCCTGCCCTAGATCCTTTGTCCCCTGCTGTGTTGTTTTTATTTTTTTTTTCTTTCAAGGTTTTATTTTTTTAAAGTATCTCTACACCCAGTATGGGTCTGGAACTCACAACCCCTAGATCAAGAGTCTCATGCTCTACAGACTGAGCCAGCCAGGTGCCCCGTCCCCTCATGGTTTAATCAGATTTCCCATCTTTCTTTAGGCAATTCTGTTTTGTTAGTGTTCTTTCTTTCTTTCTAAAGTTTATTTATTTATTTTGAGAGAGAGTGTGAGTGTGAGAAGTGAGTGGGGAGGGACAAGACAGAGAAGGAGAGAGAAAGAGAGAGAATCCCAAGCATTTCTGCCCTGTCAGCGCAGAGCCCAAGGCGGGGTTCCATCTCACAAACCTCCAGATCATGACCTGAGCTGAAATCAAGAGTCCATCGGCTAACTGACTGAGCCACCCGGGCACCCCCGTTAGTGTCCTTTAAATGCAGTGTCTGAAATGAAACAACTTGCTGTGACCTGACCAGAGCATACAGCTGTTGTCTTAGGTTAGGAACTGTATCAAGGGTTCAGACTTTGTTGTACATTCTGACTATGCCACTTGCTAGCCCTATGACTTTGGGCCGTGGGCCCGTTAAGTCATCTCTTCATGTTTTAATGAATTCACCTATAAAACAAATGTGAGGGGAAGGGAAGGCAGTGTTAAAAGTAATATCTACTTACAGGGTTGTAAGGATTAAATGAGATATGTCAAGTGCTGAGAATAGTGATTGGCATATAGTAAGTGGCTATATACATGATATTCCCACTATGTATTTGTGGTAGGAGTTGATAATATTAATGACAAGGTAGCATACATAGCAATAATGAAGTCACCAGAGTCATTTGAGGAGCTTGTTAAAATACAAATGGTCTGACCTTATTTATTCCCCATCTACCCAGAGATTTTTGGTCAGTTAAGCCTACGAGGCCTGGGTAGACACAGTTCTAACAGTCCCCTGGTGAGTCTTTAAAACAAAACCCTAATGAAAACCTTGCGTTTTATGTTAATTTTGTCAGTGATTGCGTTTGCTCTTACAAATTAAAAAAATCCCCCAAGTAATAGATGAGTAGATGCTCCTGACAGATACAAACAATGCAGATAAGGGAAAGGCTTGGCCCCAGACCTCAGGCCCCCTAGGAGGCGTATCCACTTATCAGTGTGAAATGTATCCTAAACAGTGTTGCCCGTTTTGGTAGCTACGTGTATGTGAGTGTCTTCATAATAATAAATAATAGCCAGATGTAAGGGAAAAACCCCTCGATTTTTAAATCACTTTTGCATTCATAATCTTCTTTGCTCCCTTCAGAATCCTGTTAGGTAGACGGTGAAGATAATGTTGCTGTCCTCTCAATTTACAAATGAGAAACTAAGACCTGCAGGTTAAATCCCAGTCCGAGATAGAGCTGGGATGAGAGCAGGACCTTCTGTTTCCAAACTTAAGTGTTCTTTTCTTGTCAGCTGCCTCTTAGCTACATAATTTTGTTGACTTACTGAAGTTATGGTTCATGAAATCCTCTGATCTCTTTGCCATGTCAATAAGCTGCCAAACCAGGTTTCCTCCTGTCTTTTAGTGTGTTTATACTTGCTTTTAAAAAAATGTAAATTCAAGGTTTAATAGTTAACATGTATCTGGGAAGATTGATTGTTTTGTGAAAAACATTCAGAACTGGCCTTGTAGCTGTCTTTTACTCTGGCACATTTGGGTGAGTTTATGTTTCTTCAGGATAGCCAAATCCACTTTGCACCTGTCTCTGTAAGTGTTACCCTATTAACTTTCCAAGCGGAATTAGTTAAATTTATTTATAGTCTTACTATAATAATATAGCGATAACACAGAAACTTGAGGGACCAGAGGGGAAAAGCTACATCAAACCATCCTAACACAAGGTATCATTTCTTAATGTATCACCCTGTCTGTATGTTTGTACTTTTCAGTAAGTAATGTTAGGTTTTGCATGTTTTGTGAATACTTTCTGTGTGATGACATATTATGCATCATTTAAATTTTTAATAGCTTTGTCATATTTGAGTTGACATGGCGAATTTTGGTAAACTGGGATCCTTGACAAGTAGGTGTATGTGTGTGTGTATATATATACACACATATATAAATATGTATACATATATATACATATATATATATAAAATATATGTATACATATATATATTTTAAAGTTTATTTATTTATTTGAGTGATCTCTACACCCAGCTTGGGGCTTGAACTCATGGCCCTGAGATCAAGAGTTGCGTGCTCTTCTAACTGAGCCAGCCAGGCTCACCCCCTTTCTTTAAATTACATATACTGTAATAGTGACTGTCTTTTTGCACATAGTTTGCTTCTTTGGTGTTGTTTCCTTAGGATAAATTCAAAGAAGTGAGATTATTGGGTGACTTTTGGTACATACTGCCTGATTGCTGACCACAAAGTTGTACCAGTTAATAATTTTCCCAGCACCCTAAGAATCCATCACTTTCACAGAAATTTTACCAACTTCTGGCAATATATTTTAAATGTTTTTTTTTTGTTGTTGTTACAGTGAGAGACGTGGAATCGTACATTATTTTTCATTTATTTTAAAAAAGAGCAAGGAATAATGATGGGCTTTTATATGAACCAACTGTATGCAATTTGTATTGGACATTACGTGCAGGTGCTCTGTCTTACTTGCCTGGTTTTCACTCCTGTCCTGTGTGGCTAAAGCTATTGCATTTCCAGATCGATGTGGAGGAAAATGCAGCCTTTGCTTTGTGGGACAGAATAGCCTATTTGTCGACATCAGAATGTAATCTTATTACATGTTTGTGGCCTACCTTTAAGCATTGTGTGTGTGTGTGTGTGTGTGTGTGTGTGTGTGTGTGCATGCACGCGTGTGCGCGCACGCGTGTGCGCGCACGCGCTCAAGGGCCCTGCCTGAAATATTTAGTAATCAGAATGTCTGGTGGTGGGGGCGAGTTAGCTGCTTTTTAAACAGATTTCCCAAGTGATTCTGAAGCCACCAGAGTTTGAGAGCTGCCTCGGGACTACCTTCCAGCTAATTTTTTGCTCGGTTTCTCAGCAGTGTGTCTTTCCTGTGGGTAGAGGCAGACTCTGTTATGAAGGGTTGCTCAGACATGTTAACAGAGGCCTGCTGTATAGAAAGAATGAATTGTGTAGCAGTGTCCTTCCTAACGTAGAGTAGCTGGGTTCATTCTAGGAACAATAAGCCAGTCTTTCTAAGAGCAGTTGAACTGCATAAAAACAGCTCCTTCTCTGAAGCCTCCTTGTGGTGCTGGTGGCTGTGTTTTGTTTCAGTTCTGGTAAGTCCTAGAGCTTTCCAGACCCAAGCCATGAGGACATGGCTTTGGTTGGCCCGAGGATGGTAGGTAGACCTAGCATCCCAATGGCAATGGCCACCATTGATTGAACACCCAACTTCTTGTAGGTATGCTTTGGCCATTTTTTAAAGCAGCATTTATTAAAAAAAATATTTTTTATGTTTATTTATTTGTTTTGAGAGAGAGAGAGAGAGAGAACAGGTGGGGGGTGGGGCGGACAGCATCTGAAGCAGGCTCTGCACTGACAGTGGAGAGCCTGATGACGTGCTCAGACTCACAAACCGTGAGATTCCGACCTAAGCTGGAGTCAGATACTTAACCAACTGAGCCGCCCAGGCACCCTTTCTTACAGCAGTATTTAAAGACAGATGCTGTCTTCATTTTATAATGAGAGGAAGCTGGGGAACTTACTCGAAAAGTTGAATAATGGGGCGCCTGTGTGGCTCAGTCGGTTAAGCGTCCGACTTCAGCTCAGGTCACGATCTCACGGTCTGTGAGTTCGAGCCCTGTGTCAGGCTCTGGGCTGACGGCTCGGAGCCTGGAGCCTGCTTCCGATTCTGTGTCCCTCTCTCTCTGCCCCTCCCCTGTTCATGCTCCGTCTCTCTCTCTCTGTCTCAAAAATAAATATAAATGTTAAAAAAATAAAAAAAAAGATAAATAAATAAATAAATAAATAAATAAATAAATAAATAAATAAATAAAAAGTTGAATAATTTGTCCACAGTCATGCAGCTGGAAAGTGGTAGAGTCGGTTCTCGGATTCTTCAGCTTCCTTTCCATTTATTTCTGTTTTTTGCACACAGGCTATTCCTCATTCATGAAAGGTCAGTGGGGATGTCTTGGGAGAAAGTCTGCTCCCGGTGTCTGGTGGCATCTGGAGTTGCCTCCTCACTGGTCAGGAAGGACATAGAGATGCAGGTTGGCACTGGCATTTCCATGAGGGTTAGATCAGGTGATATACAGTCTCTTTTAGATTTGATTCCCCGATTTGAAATCTACCCTTGGACAATCCAGGTCACTAAAGACATGATATAAACCTTTTTATTTTTTATTGTGGTTAAAATATATATAGCATAAAATATGCCATTTTAACCATTTTTAAGATTATAATTCAGTGGCATTAGTTACATTCACACTATTGTACAACCATCATCAGAGTCAGCTTCCAAATCTTTTCCATCACCCCAAACAGAAACCCTATAACCATTGAGCCATAAATCCCTGTTCCTCCCTCTTCCTCAGTCTCTGATAATTTAGAATCTACTTTCAGTCTAAGTAGACTAGGCAAGTCTAGATAATTCTAGATAACTCTAGGCATGCCTAGTCTAGATAATTCATGTAAGTGGAATCATAATATCTGTCCTATGACTTATTCACTTAGCATAATGTTTCCAAGGTTCATTCATGTTATTCCTTTCTAATTGGTGAATAATATTCCATTGTATGTGTATAGTAACATTTGTTTATCCACTCATCTGTTGGTAGAACTTGAGTTGTTTCTACTTTTTGACTGTTGTCAATAATGCTGTCTTACAAATTTGTCTTACAAATTTCTGTTTGAGTCTCTGTTCTCAATTCTTTTGGGGATATACCTAGGACTAGAATACTAGGTTGTGTGGTAATTCTACATTTAGCTTTTTGAGGAATTGTTGAACTCTCCCACAGTGGCCGTATATTTATAACCCTAATGGCAATGTACAAGGGTTCCAGTTTCTCCATATCTTTTTTTTTTTTTTTTTTTTTTTTTTTACGTTTATTGATTTGAGAGAGTGGAAGAGAGAGAATCCCAAGCAGGCTCCACATTGTCAGCACAGAGCCCGATGCGGGGCTCAAACCCACGAATCATGAAATCATGACCTGAGCTGAAGTTGGATGCTTAACTGAATGAGCCACCCAGGTGCCCCTACATTTCTTGATAATGTTCTTCGATGCACAAAAGTTTTAAATTTTGATGGAACCCAACTAATCTGTTTCTTTTGCTGCTTATGCTTTTGGTGTCATAGCTAAGAATCCATTATCATCTGAGGTTGTGAAGATTTACTCCTATGTTTTTACAATTTTATAGTTTTAGCTCTTACATTCAGGCTGTTAATACATTTAAAGTTATTATTATTTTTATATGGTGTGAGGTAGGGATCCAACTTCGTTGTTTTGCATGTGGATATCCAGCTGTCCGAGTAACATTTGTTGAAGACTGATGTAAATGTTTTAATTACTTATTTTCTGTGTCATTCACTGGCATTTATATTTTGCTTTAGGTATTTGATTTCACTGCCTACCCTCCTTCATTCTTACTCCATACCCCTACCCTGTTTTCTTCCTTTGAAACAGGATGCATGTATATTTTGTGTGAGTTACAGCTTTGCTGTTTGACATATGAGACACTTAATAAATGTGAGTTCCCTTTCTTCCTTTTAATTTTGTATAGTTACTTCAAAAATTTTTTTTAATGTTTATTTATTTTTGAGAGAGACACAGTGTGAGGGGGGAAGGGCAGGGAGAGAGGGAGACACAGAACAGGGTCCGGGCTCTGACCTGTCAGCACAGAGCCCAACATAGGGCTCGAATTCACAAACCCTGAGATCATGACCTGAGCCAAAGTTGGACACTTAAACTGACTAGGCCACCCAGGCGCCCCTAATTTTGTATAGTTACTTTCTTTTTTCAAAGTTCATTTTTTTATTTTGAGCTAGAGACAGCACAAATTGGGGAGGGGCAGAGAAAGAGGGAGAGAGAGAGAGAGAGAGAGAGAGAGAGAGAGAATCCCAAGCACGTTTTGTGCTTCCAGCGCAGAGCCTGATATGGGGCTTGAACTCATGAAAGTGTGGGGTCATGACCTGAGCTGAAATCAAGAGTTGGGACACTTAACCAACTGAGTCACCCAGATGCCCTTGTATAGTTGCTTGTGGTTTGTGTTTCAAAATAGATTGTGAGGACCTTCAGGGTAGGGTGTATATTATATATTTTTTTGTTTCCCCATGTCCGCCTCTCTCTTGTCCCCCCTGCCCCCATTACTCTAGTGTCCAGTTTGGGGCAAATGATGCAAGTGATGTCCTTACCTTTTATTGGCTGAATTGTGAAGCTGAATATAGATCTTTGTGGGTACAGTTAGGTAATTGTGGGAAATTCTTTTTTTTTTTTTTAATTTTAAAGTTTATTTATTTTGAGAGACAACGAGCATGCAAGTGTAGGGGAGGAGCAGAGAGAGAGAGGGAATCCCAAGCAGGCTCTCCATCACCAGCATAGAGCCTGACGCGGGACTTGAACTCACGAACTGTGAGTTGGTGACCTGAGCTGAAGTTGGATGCTTAACTGACTAAGCCACCCAGACCCCCAATTGTGGATAATTCTTGAAAGATCAACAATCAGTATATTATAAAGTTCTTCAAGGTTTTTAATTCAGGTCCTTTTAAGCAATTTTTTCACATGTGAAGATTGATATAGCATCTAAGCCTTGAAACTTCCTTGGGAGTTTTTTTGTATGTGACATAAGATATTTTGATAAACCTCAGTTAGGTTGCATAATACAGAGTTCATTTCATGGATGACTGGAAAAATTTTAACTCATTATTTAAGATTATGGTAAGTTTTGTATCGGGAATTTTACTCCTTTTAGGGGTGATTTTTATATATCTAGTTTTATAGTGTTAGCTGATTTATTTAGATTGAGCCATTTTGATTTACAGTTTTTAAAACATGTGTATTCATTTTTGAGAGAGAGAGAGAGAGCACAAGTCGGGGAGTGTCAGAGAGAGAGGGGGACAGAGGATCTGAAGCAGGCTCTGAGCTGACAGCAGTGACCCTGGTGTGGGACTTGAAGTCACGAACCGTGAGGTGATCACCTGAGCCAGAGTCAGACACTCCACCAACTGAGCCAAAGCCGAGTGCCCCTCGATTTGCATTTTTGACAAATGTTTAATGTAAAAAATTAAAAAAATTATTTGGAGTTTGTGCAATAGCGTGTATTATTTTTCTAACAAAAATATTAAATCTCATTAAAAAGCTCTTTTGCCTAGAAATCCCCAAAGTTAACTAGTGCAGAATTATCTGATCTTTCTGGGTTTGTATTATCAGATTTCCTTCCATCACACTCTTTAGTGTTCCTTAGGGTCTAAAATTACTTGTGCTAAGTGATCAGACCTCCTGTAAGAGTCCATTTTGTAACCTACCATCCAGATGTCAGCGAAGGGAAGGTTCAGTTTGAAGGCTGGCCTTCGGTGTTTTGTTTTCTACTAGGTTTTGACTCTTAGTATCTTGTTATATAAACACTTTCATCGTATGAGATACTGGCTTCTACTGTTTATTTTATCAGTTCCTTATTATTAATAGTGAAAACAGAAAAGGAATTATTTTGTTCTTTTATTTTCTTTTTTTTTTAAATTTTTTTTTTTTCAATGTTTATTTTTATTTTTGGGACAGAGAGAGACAGAGCATGAATGGGGGAGGGGCAGAGAGAGAGGGAGACACAGAATCGGAAGCAGGCTCCAGGCTCTGAGCCATCACCCCAGAGCCTGATGCGGGGCTCGAACTCACGGACCGCGAGATCGTGACCTGGCTGAAGTCGGACGCTTAACCGACTGCGCCACCCAGGCGCCCCTCTTTTATTTTCTATTTCAAGCAACATAACAACATGAGAGGTCAGAGCAAATCCAGTATTTGACTTGCTCTCAGGTAATTGTCAACCAGTGAAATGATTCACAAAGAACTTGAACTCCCTTAGTTAGAATAAAGGTTTATTGCAGGGAGAGTAGGAAGAAGATAATGCAGACTGTTTTCCTTAACTGCCCCTGGCAAAGTTGGCCTGGTAAGAATCTGAATCTGTAGCCATGCATCTGTGTGCACAAAGATGGACCCAACTTCTTCGTAAATAAGGCCAGAGGTAGTATATAGCTGTATCTTTATACACAAAATTTGATTCAAGAAGTGTTTTTGTTATTTAATAGATCATCCTTCAGACTTGGGATCCCATGCTGAGAGGGGTGGCTCTTTAAAAACAAATGTTCTCAGTGCCCGGGTGCCCTCTGTGCACTGATTTGGGCTAATGGGTGTGGTATTTTAGCCAGATGCCGGTTGTGTTTACCTGTTGGCATGCCAAGTAGATTTCCTATGGCCTGTGACTGGGGTTTTATTTTTTTATTATTTAAAAAAAGATTTCTGTCTATTTATTTTAAGAGAGAGAGAGTGCAAGCAGGGGAAGGGCAGAGAGAGGGAGAAAGAATCCTAAGCCGGCTCTGCATTGACAGCATAGAGCCCAACCTGGGGCTCGAACCCACGAACCGCGAGATCATGACCTGAGCCAAAACCAAGAAGTCGATCACTCAACTGACTGAGACCCCCCAGCACCACTGTGACTGCATTCTTGCAAGTGAACATGGTGGGAAAAACTTTCCATTCTCTCATGGTTTTTAGAACTTGGAGGAAGTTTCTGAAATTGCCAAAGGAACATTTGTTTGGACAAAGTAACGGTACTTAGCCTAATTATGTAGTAATGATTTTACAGAATCACAAAAGGATGACAGCTGGGGAAGATAAAGAACATCTTACAATCACTTGATTGGTAGACCTCTTTTGGGGTGGGATAAGGTGAGTGGAGGGGATCCAGAAAGGGTATATAAATAGATGTTCATGAGAAATGGACCTGAAAGCACAGAGCCTTCATGAGAACTGCTCCCATTTAATTAAGAGAGTTATTCTAGGGTGTATCCTGGGTAATTAGTAAAGAATGCACAAACTATGTGCTTTGATCAGAATTTTTGCTCAACACACGTTAACTGTTGTGCCACAGGACTGAGAGAGAGGCTCTTTTTAAAATAATTTTTTTAATGTTTAATTTTTTTTTTAACGTTTATTTATTTTTGAGACAGAGAGAGACAGAGCATGAACGGGGGAGGGTCAGAGAGAGGGAGACACAGAATCTGAAACAGGCTCCAGGCTCTGAGCGGTCAGCACAGAGCCCTACGCGGGGCTTGAACTCACGGACTGTGAGATCATGACCTGAGCCGAAGTCGGACGCTTAACCGACTGAGTCACCCAGGCACCCCTTAATGTTTAATTTTGAAAAAGAGAGAACGTGTGAACGCAAGCGTATAAAAGGGGGAGGGGCAGAGAGAGAGAGAGAGAGAGAGAGAGAGAGAGAGAGAGAGAATCTGAAGCAGGCTCCAGGCTCTGAGCTGTCAGCAAAGAGCCTGACGCAGCGCTTGAACCCACAAACCGTGAGATCATGACCTGAACTGAAATTTGTCACTTAACTGACTGAGCCACCTAGACGCTCCTGAAAGAAAGGCTCTTAGCCCTGTTCCCAAAGAGCTCCACCCCTAAGAGGGAAGTCAGACAAGTAAGGAGACAGGATTCCTGAGTTAAGTGCACTACTGTGGGAGGACTGAAGAGGGAAGGGCTCTTAATCTGGGGGTAGGAGAAGAGGTGTGTCCTTACCCTGTTTTAACCCAAAGTTATGTAAGGCCCTGAACCAGGTCCGCATGCCTGGTTGGGTACTCTGGGGCCTGCTTGTTGCCTTCCATTTATGAGAGCTCTGTTGGCTGGGGACCTAGCTTGTGACCATGGGGCGAAGACCCGGACTCTTGGCCATGTTAATTCCATGGTCTAACTTTGTGAAGTGGCCACAGACAATGGCCAAGAAAGTACCTTGCTGAGAGAAGACTGTTTAAAACTAGCATCTTTCGAGAGCCCTAAGTCTCCATAAAATCAGGATTATTTTCAGATCTTTACTTGAATCATCAACAGATCAGCGATACAATTTTGCAATTTTGGGGGGCGGGGGTTAGACATTGTGCTTTTGGGAAATTGGTTGCTATTGAGATTGCTTCTGGAGAGTGATGGCATTATTAAAAATATGTTATTTTTATTGTAGTCACAAGCTTATTGCATGCATTATTGGCTGTAAAATTTTTTTTAAAGATGCCTAGGGGATAGTCTGTGCTCCTCTTTTACTCGTAAAGATTTTATTTTTAAGTAATGTCTACACCCAACGTGGGGCCCAAACTTACAACCCTGAGATCAGAAGTTGCACATTCTAGTGACTGAACCAGCCAGGCGCCCCAGTGTCCCTTTTTATTATGAGCGAGTTTAAATCTGTTGTGGCTTTGTATGAAGGTCCTTTTCATCTTGTTTAAATTCCCTAGAAAGGAGAAATAGAACTGCTAGTTAAATGCATTAGTTTTTTTAAATTATAAAGTATTTATTTTTTGAGCAGGTACTACATACACATGGTTTAAAAATTAAGTTTTCCTCTTCTCTTGTTTGCCACCCACCCAGACCCCTTCCCTGGAAGCAACAGTGTAGTATACTAAATATATATGTGAAAAAAAATGCATATGTGTAGACACACCTTCCCCTCCTCCTATTTTGTACAGATGGTATCCTGCTACAGACCACCGTGTATTTTGCCTTTTTTTTTTTAACTTTATGTATCTTGGAAATCATTCTCTGTGAGTACATGTAAAGTGTTCCCCATTTTTTTAAAATGAAGAGTATGGCTGAATAGGATGCCATAGTTTATTTAGCCATCTATTGAGGAACATTTAGTTTTTTCTAGTCTTTTGCTTTTATAAATAATGCTAGAAAGATTAATCCTGTAATTTATTTTGCACTTGTATGACTAAATTCCCATACGTTGAGATTTGGGGTTGAAAGTTATGTACCTTTAAAATTTTGAGAGAGAGTGCTAAATTATCCGTCTTAGAGGTTTAAAAAAAACCTAGCCTGCAGTATGAGAGTTCCTGTAGTTAAAACACTTAAAAATATAATTTTGTAAAAGCATATGACCCTGTTTTGTCATATGTATTGTTCAGTTAAAACGTGGCTATAGTTCAGTGATAAAAAAGCAATCCAACACTAATTCTCATTGTTTTTCTGTTTTTGACTTTGCACGTATTACATGGCTGGATGAGGTTCAGAAATTAGCTTTGTTTCCTTATACACGTTACCAAGGCTCCTTCTAGAGAGGAGTGCCAGAAATGGGTGGGCAATTTGCTGAGTAACTGCCTCTTTTTATAGTTTTCATTTTTTTTTTTTTTTTTTAAGCGAGAGGGAAAGTGGGGGAGAGAGAATCCCAAGCAGGCTCCCCGCTGTCAGCACAAGGCTCAATGCCATGAACCGAACCGTGAGATCATGACCTGAGCTGAAATGAGTCAGATGCTCAACCAGCTGAGCTGAGCCATCCCAGGCACCCCTCCGGTTTTGTTTTTTTTTTTTTTTAAAGTAAGGTCTATGTAGGGATTGAACTCCTGACCTTGAGATCAAGAGTTGCATGCTCTCCCAACTAAGCCAGCCAGGAGTCCCTGTAGTTCTCAGTTCTTGTAATAACTGGTGATGCCTGTGGTTTCATGATGGTAATTAAATTTGACTTTATAAACAGCTTTTTGGTATTTATTGTATAAACTGTGGTTCAACTAGAAAGAATATTGTCATTCTTTTTAATTTTTTTTAAATTTATATTTCCTTTGGCTAGATAATATGTACATGGTCAAAAAGTTCAAAATGTGTGCACAGCTAGAGGTGAAATGTAAGTCTTCCTCCACCTTTTCTCCACATTCTTCCACAACCTATTCCCAGAGGCAACCACTATTTCTGGTTTCTTAGATGGTCTTCTGTATATTCTGTGCATATATAAGCCTTTATATGTATGAATGGGTTGCAGCATTGTTCTGCAACTAATACCACTATTATTATTATTATATTATTATTATTTAGTTCCACTCTTAGTTTTAACATGTACTTTTTAAATTATGTAAATAGTATATTTTAATTTTAGAAAAGAGTGTTAACATCTTGGTATGCTGTTTCCCTGCATACTTTCTCTGTGCATGCAGAATGTGACTATTTTGTATTTTGTAAACAAACATGATGTCATAAGCATGCTATTTTCTAGCTTGCTTGAAAAAAAATTTTTGGGGGGCTTCTGGGTGACTCAGTCAGTTAAACATCCGACTTCGGCACAGGTCAGCATCTCACAGTTCCTGGGATCGAGCTCCATATCGGGCTCTATGCTGACAGTGCAGAGCCTGTTGGGGATTTTCTCTCTTTGCTGCTCTCTGCCTCTCTGCCACTTGTGCTCTCTTTTTTCTCTCAAAATAAATAAATAAGCTTAAAAAATTTTTTTTCTTAAAGTAAGCTCCACACCCAACATGGGGCTTAAAGTCATGACTCCGAGATCAAGGGTCACGTGCTCTACCCACTGCGCCAGCTAGGTGCCCCTCTAGCTTGCTTTTTTCGCTAAATTAACCATAGATATTTTCGTAGGCCACGAAGAACATATTTTTACTATAGAGTGACTGTATGGTATGCTATTGTTTGGAT
Organism: Lynx rufus; assembly: GCF_022079265.1. Taxonomy (NCBI): domain Eukaryota; kingdom Metazoa; phylum Chordata; class Mammalia; order Carnivora; family Felidae; genus Lynx; species Lynx rufus. Next base: position 105,152,950 of record NW_025814834.1, on the reverse strand, counting down.
ATATGGTAATTTCTTTCCTAATTCCTTGTTCTTGTACATTTAAGGTTATTTTCATTTAAAAAGATTTTCTTGGGGGTTCCTGGCTGGCTCAGTTGGTGGAGCATGTGACTCTTGGTCCTGAGGTTGTGAGTTTGGCCCCATGTTGGCTACAGAGATTACTTAAAAATAAAATCTTAAAAAATAAACATAAGTTTTGCATGAACAGTCACAAGGAACAACTTTGTGTGCACATTTCAGTGGACTTGACAAATTATTTCCTTATGTGAATTCTTGGATTTGTACTTGTGGGATCAAAACATCTATTTGGATAGATAACCTTTCCAAATTGTCCTGGATAGTTAGGGATTTCATTCTCATCAGCGTATGAAAGTGTGTGTGTGTGATTATATACAGTTACATTCTCAACTGATCTTTTTGTTTAAATGGAAGATTACATCTTCTGCTATTTTAGAGAAAACATGTTAGTGATGGGTAGGAATAAGTCACGTTGGAAAAATACAGAGGCAGTAACAACTCGGATAGGAAACTGTAGGTATGATTCAGTATATACTAACATGGTTAATGCACAGATCTCTTTTTATGTTTTTCTTGTGGATTTTTTCCCTGAATCTGTAAAATATGAATGTAAAAATATCATTTTAGTAATAGCAGTGTTCTAATTGACCTGGGAAATACAGAGAATTTTCCCTAGTTTTATGTGTAAGCTTTGTGGAAAGTACAGATTTAAAAGTCTGTATGCTTGAACTATGGTTTCAGTGGGGTGGGTAGGAAGCTGTATATGAGACTTTGCAGTAGTCTTTGTCATTGCTTGATTGCTGTTCCACATTATCTTTCTTTGCCACTTCATTTTACTGCATTGAAAAGATGTGAAGTTAAACCTAATACCATCTGATTTGTCAATGAATAAATGAATCTCTAAAGCCTTCCGTTCAGTTCTCTATCTTCAGCAAGCTCAAGACTCCTTATCATTGAAGGCTCTGTGACTATGTGAGATTTCCTAGTCGATCAGATTCTGTGTCTTCAGTATGAATCTTGCTGGAGCCAGGAATGGAAGCAAGGGAAATGATTTGGAGGGTGAGAGTAATGAGCAAAGCATGTGTTTTCATGCCAGCCCTGAAGACAGAGGTTTGCCCTTACATTTGTTTCATTGTCGCAGTCTTTCTTTTTTCCCCTGTTTACTAGGGAGTCATCAGAAAAGTAGATAGTCTTCCAGGAAAGCACCTTGATATACTGTGTTAGAATAGAGTGCTCACTTTTATTTCTTTCCCTGGTGAACCTGTAACTTGTTGAAGGCAGAGCCTGGCAGATTGGCTGACACAATATGTATTTAGTGAATTTAGGAACTGAGCACCACGAGCCTGTCCACATTGTGTGTAGCTTTTCACTTGTTTCTTCTTTACATTTTCAAATACTTACAGATTTACAAGAGGTTGAAAGAATAGTACAGAGTTTCTGTTTATCCTTTACCTAGTTTCCCCCTGGTTATGCACTACCCTTTTTTTTTCTCTCTTTTTCCTTTTTTGATCATGCCTTTGGCTTGCCATCAGCATCTATGGGAAATACTAAACCCTCTGAACTAAAGATTGCTGATTACTCTCCTAGGGTTACTTGTGGCAATACATATGGTTCTTCCTCTTTATTTGTTCTTGATGGAGCACTTGCTTAGTGCGTGGTGCTGTGCCAGTTTCTAGTTGCTTCTCTTGATTTAGGCTCTTGTGCTCTTAGTTTGGTAACAATAAGCATGGTGGATATATCCTTCCTTTGTGGATCTTCTTCCTAAATTGTATATATACGTACATGTCTAAAGCACCCAGCGACTTGTGGGTGTTACAATGAGAAGCAGGAGCTGTGACTTGGTGGAAATAGCCCTGGATTTGGAGTTAGAAGCCAAGGTTCGAATCCTGATTCTGTTTCATACTTGCTGGGTGACCCTGGGAGTTACTTTGCTTCTGAATCTGATTCCTCTTCTGTAAAATAGTGTGAGAGTAACAGTTACGTACAGAGGTTTTGAGGGTGGATAAAGAAAGTAGCATTTGTACAATCACTTGGAAAGTGCGGTTTCAAATGTGAAGTGGCCTTGCTTTTTCTAAATTGCTGAAATGAAAGCCAAATTTTAAACTGCTGTGTTACTTCTTTAGAGCTTGACTTTATGCAGTAACAGGAAAAACTCTCCCTGCTTCTGTATCCCAAGCCTTCTTACACCCTGAATACCCAGTACTTCTGTCTTCACACTGAATACCCAGTACTTAATAGGGTTTTCTTTTTTCAACTGGGTGTAACCCAGCTCCCTTGAGAAATTTGGGATGGCCCTGTCAGCTGTCATGCTATCAAATGACATATCGAATGCTTGCCCCTCTTCTTATTCACCTAAGTCTGGGGATTTCATGTTAAGAAACCTCTTTAAAAAATCTCTCATGCAAATATCTTTTTGGCTTACCATTTTCATAGGTTTTGCTCTTAGAAACTAACTCTTAATATGGTTCTAGAGCTGAGATTTTTATTTTTAAAGGGAGACCTGATGTTTTTAAATATGTAAATACAGGATATGTAGCCAGAATAAAAAGTAGGGGATACCATGAAAAATCTAAGATTTAGATAATGGAGAATTTTTTTCTTAAACCTGGTTGGTCTAGGTGCAGACAGACTCTTAAATCATTAAGGCACAGACATATACAGAATACTGTACCTAATAGTAACACTGTTCTCAAGTGCATGTGGAACATTCTCTAGGATAGATCGTATATTATGCCATAAAACAAGACTCAAATTTAAAAGGATGAAATCACACAAAGTATGTTCTCTCTCTGACCATAATAGAATGAAGTTAGAGATCAATAATAGAGAGAGAAACTGGAAAATTCACAAATTTGTTGAAATTAACACCCTCCTAAGTCATCAGTAAGTGAAAGAGGAAATTACAAAGAAAATTAGAAAATATCCTGAGATGATTGAAAACAAAAACACACCATACCGTGGTGGCCGTGGTTGCACAACAGTGTGAATGCACTTAATACCTCTGTACTCTACACTTAAAAACGGTAAACATACTAAATCTTATGTATGTCTTACCACAAATTAAAAAAAAAAAAAGACTGTCAGTCATTCATTGTTCCACAATAATACTGAGCACCTACTATCCATACTCCATGCCAAAAATAGAACAATGTACCATAACTTAGGGAATGCAGTGAAAGCAATGCTCAGAGGGAAATTTATAGCTTTAAATGCTTTTATTAACAAAGAAGGATCTTCAATCAGTAACCAAAACTTCCATCTTAAGAGACTAGTGAGAGAACATCCTTAACCAGAAGTAAGCAGAAGAAAAAAAAGAAAAGACTAGATTAGTCTTTGGATTTCGGCTCAGGTCATGATCTCACTGTTTGTGGGTTGGAGCTCTGCATTGGGCTCCATGCTCACAGTGTGGAGCCTGCTTGGGATTCTTTCTCTCTCTCCCTCTCTCTGCCCCTCCCCTGCTCGAGTTCTCTCTCTCTCTTTCTCTCTCTCAAAATAAATAAATTAATGTAGATGGAATTATGCATTCCTGAAAACACTCTACTGTGATTGGCTGCAGAAAAAACAGACAATATGGATAAACCAATAGCAAGTAACAGGTTAACAGTCAAAAAACATCCCACAAAAAAGAGCCCGGCTCAGATGACTTCACATTCATTGATTCTACCATAGCTACCAAATGCAAATTCTTCAGACTTTTTCAGAATAAAGAGGACGATGAAATGTTTTGAGCATGTTATTACTCTGTTAACCAAAGCCATACAAAGACATCACAAGAAAATTACAGACCAGTCTCTTTTACAAATATAGATATAAAAAATCAGTAAAATACTAGCAAACTGAATCCAGCACCGTATTAGAGGGATTATATACTATGACCGAGTAGGATTTATATCAGAGATACAAGGGTGGTCTAATATCTGAAAATGAATATAATACTCCATATTAATAGAGTAAAGGATAAAAACCACGTCATCATCTCAATAGCTGAAGGAAAAGCATTTGACAAAATCCAGCACCTTTTTGTGATTAAAAACCCTCAACAAACTAGGAATAGAAGAGAACTTCCTTAATGTGATAAAGGCCATATACCCATAGCTAATGTCATAGTGCTAAAAGATTGAGTGTGTTCTCAAGATCAGGAACAAGAAAAGGATGTCCTTTTATGCCCCTTCTAGTCAACATTGTACTGGAGGTTCTAACCAGGGCAGTTAGGCAAGAAAAAGAAATAAAATGCATCTGATTGGAAAAGAAGTAAAACTATATTTGCAGATGACATGATCTTGTGTGTAGAACATCCTAAGGATTCTGCTATAGAACTATTAGAACTAATAAGGGAGTTCAGCAAGGTTGCAGGATATAAGATCAATAAACAAAAATCAGTTGTATTCCTGTATACTTGCAATGAAGAGTCCAAAAATGAAACCAGAAACAATCCCATTCACAATAGCTACAAAAAGAATAAAAAAAAAACTTAGAATAAAGTTAACAAAAAGTGTAAAACTTATACTCTGAAAACTATAAAACACCATTGAAAGAAATTAAAGATCTAAATAAATGGAAAGAAAATAAAGATCTATATAAATGGAAAGGGGTGCTTGGGTGGCTCAGTCCGTTAAGAGGACTCTTGGTTTCGGCTCAGGTCATGATCTCACGGTTTGTGAGTTTGAGCCCCGCGTTGGGCTCTGCACTGGCAGGGCAGAGCCTGCTTGGGATTCTCTTTCTCCCTCTCCGCTCCTCCCTTGCTAGTGTGTGTGCGCGTGTGCTCTCTCTCTCTCTCTCTCTCAAAATAAACATACATTAAAAAATGAAATAAATGGAAAGATATTTTATGTTCATGGATCAGATTACCTAATAATGTTAAAGATGGCAATATTCCCCAAATTTTCTACAGGTTTGGTACCCTCACTTAAAATCCTAGCTGCCTGTTCTGTAGCAATTGACAGGCTGATGTTAAAACTCATACGGAAGTACCAGGGACCCAGAATAGCCAAAATAATCTTGAAAAAGAACAAAGTTCGAAGACTTTCATAACTTACTACAAAGCTATAGTAATCACAACAGCTTGGTACTGATAATAAGAATAAACATATACATCAGTGGAATAGAATGTAAGTCCAGAAATAAAACCTTACATTTATAGTCAGTTGATTTGCAGTGAAGGTGTTAAGACAATTCAGTGGGGGAAAGAATGGTCTTTTCAACAAATGGTGCTTGGACAAGTGGATATCCACATGCAAAAGAATGAATTTGGACCCTTTCCTCACTTGTATGTATAAATGAATTCAGAATTATTCCTAGACCTGAATGTAAGCTCTGAAATGTAGATGTAAATCTTTATGACCTTGCATTAGGCAATAGTTTTTTTTTTCTTTTTTTATTGTGGTAAAATAGACAATGATTTCTTCGGTATGATATAAGCCACAAAATACAAAAACATAAAGTGGACTTCATCGAAATTGAGATCTTTGTTTCAAATGACACCCATCAAGAAAATGAAAGCACACTCCACAGAATGAGAGAAAATACTCAGAAATCATATATATGATAAAAGACCTTTATCTGCAACATATAAAAACTCTTAAGAGTCAGCAGTAAAAAGACAAATAACCCAATTAAAAGATAAACAAAAGATTTGATTAAACATTTCTCCAAAGAAGATGTCCAAGTGGCCACGCCCATGAACAGAAGCTCAGTACCCTTAGTCTTCAGGGAAATGCAAGTCCAAACCACAGTGGAATGCCATTCCACACCCCCTAGGATGGCTGAAATAGACAATGCGTGTTGCTGAAGATGTAGGGAGATTGGAACCCTCATATACTGCTTGTGGTGGGGCACCTGGGGGCCTCAGTTGGTTAAGCATCCAAGTCCTGATTTTGGGTCCGGTCATGATCTCATGGTTTGTGAGTTTGAGCCCTGCAGTGGGGCTCTGCACTGACAGCAAGGAGCCTGCTTGGGATTTTCTCTCCCTCTCTCTCAGCCCCTCCCCAACTCGTGCTGTCTCTCAAAATAAATATGTTGCTTGTGGGAATGTAAAATGGTGTATTTTGGAAAATAGTTTGATGGTTCTTCAAAGAGTTAAAACAGTACCATATCCTATATTCTAGTAAATTAAAATCATATCTGAACAAAACTTGTTCAGAAATGTTCATAGTAGCAGATTTATAATAGCCAAAAAGTAGAAATGATCCAAATGTCCATCAACAGGTGAGCTTATAAACAAAATGTGATATATCTGTACAATGGAATATTATTCAGCCATAAAAAGGAGTGTTATACATGGTACAACATGGATAAGCCTTGAAAATAGTATGTTGAGTGAAAGCCAGACAAAAAGGCACGTATTTTATGACTCTACTTACGTGAAATGTCCAGCATAGGCAAATCCATTCAGTCAGAAAGTAGATTATTGGTTTTCATGGGTTTAGGGAAAGGGGTTTGGGGAGGGACTGCTAAAGGACATAAGGTTTTATTTTGAGATAATAAAAATGTTCTTGACTTAAATAGTGGTAATGGTTGCACAGCCTTGTGAATATAATAAAAACTGCTGAGTTACACCCAGTATAAAAGGGTGAACTTAATGGTAAGTGAATTAGGTCTCAGGAAAGCGGTTACTAAAAAGTCATGTAAGCAGCTTAGCTTCAGTGATCTATTTTGTGTTGGCGTAGTAAACACATGAGAAAAGAAATACTATTTGACCAGGACTGTGAGTGAAACTATAAATGAAACTCTCTGAAAAATACTATAGAAGTCAAGTGTTGCTAGGTTGAGTGGAAATTTAGATCCCCTCTTTCTAGATGAGCCAACGTTATCAGTCACACTCTGTCTCTCATAAGGCTCCTCACCCCAATAAACTGGTCCTTTACTCGGGTGTCTTGTCTTCATGTAAGATCCTTCTGTGGAAAGCTGTGATCTGTATTATTATCCTCTCCTATCTGGGGTCACTGCCTTGGTAAGGTAACAGTGTGGTATGCTAATGCTGAGAGCCAGTCTTGTGTATACGTTAAGTAATTTGCGTTGAGAGGAAAAAAGTCAGCAGTGAATAAAGAGTGAGAGATTAGTTTTAATCTTATAGTTCTTGAATGAATAAAATTGGGTGCTGTTCTGTTTTTCTCTTCAGAGACTTTTAAAATCTTTATCTCTTCTTTTTCTTTTTTCTTTCATGTTTTTATTTTAGCAGGAGAGAGAGAGTGCGAACAGGGGAGAGGGGCAGAGGGAGAAAGAGAGAATCTTAAGCAGGCTTCATGCCCAGCTCAGAGCTTGACACGGGGCTCCATCCCATGACCCCGGGGTCGTGACCTGAGCTGAAATCAAGAGATATTCAAGCAACCGAGCCACCCAACCACCCCAATCTTTTCTGTTTCACAAATACAAAAAGTAGAATTAAAAAAAAAATGTTTATTTTTGAGACCGAGAGAGACAGAGCAGGAGCTGGGGAGGGGCAGAGAGAGAGGGAGACACAGAATCCGAAGCCAGGCTCCGGGCTCTGGGCTGTCAGAACAGAGTCCGAGGTGGGAGTCCAACCCATGAGCTGTGAGATCATGACCTGAGCCAGAGTTGGACTCCCAACCAAGTGGGCCACCCAGGTGCCCCAAAAAGAAATTTTTAAGAATTAGGACAGAAGCCCTCATAAGCCTATTACTCAGAGGTCACACATTAATATTTTATATACTCTGTTTTTTTCTGTAATTTTCCCCACATTTAGGCTATACTGTACTATATATGTGTGTACTTTAATACAGTTTCACATTCTAATTTGTTTAGTTAATGGACAGTTTTATTACAGGTAATTCATAGTTTTTTCCACCAAGTGGACTGAAGCTTTATAGTACCTTAAAAAATGATGTACAATTTTCAGCACCTACAAAAGTAAAGAGAATATTATAACAACCCTCATGTGATAATCACTGAATTTCAGCGGTTCTCAGTGCTTATCTGTCTTGTTTCATTTTTGAGGAAGTTTGAGGAGCAGAATAAAAATAGAAGCCATTCCTCTTATTTTAAACCTGCTGCAGGAGAAGCAGAAACAGAGCTATCTCCTATTTTTACAGTTCACAGTTAGAGAAAACAGAGAGAAAACGTTAAAATGCTAGTGAAGGCAGGTATTGACTGCTATGAATCACTTATTCGGTGCCGGTGCAGTACATTCTGTCCTTTTCTCACAGTCTGCGCACAGTAATGTGGCGGTGCTGGGTTTGTGTGTGTGTTTTTTTCTTTTCTTTGCACTTATTTTTCTTCACCAGCGTGTGGTTTTTCGCCACGTGTTTTGTGGAAGTAATTGGTGCATACGTCCATCTTCTTATCAATTTGAGATTTTGTTGTTCTACGCTTCACTGACAGTTACACATTATATCCCATGATACCGGAAGGGAGATTTTCCTCCATTATGAAATGGTAGTGCCTGATTTTTGAATAGTACTTACCTGTTTGTAATTACGAAAGTAGCATATATTCATTACAGAAAATACTTCGAGGGGCGCCTGGTTGGCTCAGTCTGTTAAGCATCCAGCTTCATGATCTCGCGGTTCAGAAGTTCAAGCCATGCCTCAGGCTCACGGCTGTCAGTGCAGAGCCCGCTTTGGATCCTCTGTCTCTCTCTGTGTCTCTCTGTCTTTCCCCTGCTTGCGCGCTCTCGGTTAAAAATAAACACTAAGAAAAAAATATTTCTGGAATACAGAAAATTGCAACAAAAAATCTATAATTTGATCACCAGAAATTAACCATTGTTAATGATTTTTTTCCCCTCTATTCATATGGTCTGGCCTTTTAATATAATATGGTGAACCTCCTTTTATTCATTTTTGGGGATTTGCATTATATAACTGTTTTTTTCTTGACTTCACTGTATTTAATTATTGTTCATCTCTATATATGTATAGACTGTATATATATATATGTATATATATAGACTATATATAGAGAGACACTATATATATATAGACTGTGTATATATATATATATATTTGTATATTCACTCTCTCTCTGAGAGAGAGAGATTAACTCTGATTTTTTTCCTCCTTACCACAGAATCTTACGATCTTGTGATCACTTGTATAATTCCAGATTTTAATGATCTTTTCAAGGTAAATTATATGCCCACCCTAAGTCTGATTCTGCTGTTCATAGATAACTTGTAAAGAGCTCCCTGAAGGCCTGTTGACTTTTAGGGCTGGAAATAGACTCTTGGGCACTGTGTCTAGTCTTCCTGCTCTATGCCTAACTGATTGTTTCCAGAGTTTTTGAGGCTAGTGTCCAAATCACAGAGCTCTACAGAAGTGGAATTTCTAGTGTCTGTTAATTGAGAAAAATTATCAAACTAAAAGAAAGAATTTAGAATTGCTTTTTACATTACCATCACATTGAACAATTCAGTGTGTATGTGAGTTTGAAAAATGTGGACATGGGGACATCTGGACAGTGTCTGGTGTGTGTATGGAAGAATTCTCCGACATTCTTGTAATAACCGTACGCTCTCATCTCGGGGGTGGGGTCAGTGTTTACCGGCTGGGAGCCAGTGCCCTGGCCTTTCCAAATCGCTGCCTTTCCTCTGGTGAGCCAGTCTCTCGTGTTTGTGCTTTGTTCATATGTATTCGCACAATCCTTTCACCTGGAATGTTTTTCACATTCTTCTTACCACCCCGTTCCTCCCACTCCTCAAGAAGATAATGAACTCAGTTAATGATCGCCAGTGACTTTTGATTTTCAGCTCAAACTTGAATCATTCAGCAGACACTTCTCAAGTGCCTTGTGTGTGACATGGTTACAGGCTTCAGGTGAACACAACAAACGAGATCCCCTCCTGTGCCAGACTGACAGTCCTGGGGAAAACGGCCAGCAAATAGTGAAACATGCAGTAGAATTATGACTTGTCACAAGTGATTTGAAGGAAGGGAATGGGATGCCGTGACGAGGGGCTTCCTGTGAGTGGTCTTTGAAGGACTTGTTGAGGAGGTGAATTTTAAGCTGAAGCCCTGAGGCCCATAGCCAGACCACTGTAGGCACATGGAGAGGGTTTAAGGCAGAAGAAGGAAGAGCAGGAGTCAGGGTGTACAACGGGAGTCCACAAATACTTGGCCTGGAGATGCCAATTTAGAAGTCGTCAGTTCACGGGAAGCTTTTAAACTCCTGGGAACGGATGTTGAGTGTTCTGGAGTGAGCAAGGTTAGAGCACGAGAGGCATCGGTCTGAGCCCGTCAGCAGCTCTGGAAGCAGAGCAGAGATGGTTAGAGAGATTCGAGTAGGTGTGCCCAGAAAAGTGGCAGGAAGGCACGACTGTTTATTTTCACGGAAATGGGAAATTTCTTATGAAGGATGGAGGGGCCAGCTTTGGAATGCTCCCGAGAGATGGAGTTAGAAAGTCTAGAAAGGGTATTGCTTGGATTTGCCGGCATGGAGGTTATCCGTGACCCTGACGAGAGCAGCTCCAGTGGGGCAGGGGCCAGTGAAGCTGCATCAGAGGGGCTTCAGGGTGAGCAGGAAGCACGTCAGTGCAGCTGGTTGACATTCGAAGAGGCCGGTGGGTGTAGGCTGCAGGACAGGGTACATGGGCGCTTGGGGAGAAGATGGGAAAGTGGTTTTGGAGAGAAGGGTGGGCCAGCTGACTGGAGAACATGAATTAGGATGCTGGTTTGGAACACTTTGTAAAGTTTGAGGTGATCAGTGTAAAATGACACCCATCGGGCACGTGTGTGTGTTCCCTTCCGCGTGATGGACTGTTTGCCGCAGGCGTGAGAAGGCAGCTGGTTAAGTGTGTCCGATTCTTCCAGGTGCAGATTTACGAGGCAGCTATCACAGGAGAGAAAGTCGAAAGTTTCAAGCCCTTAAAATCCCTACCGAATTGAATCCAGACTAAGGAAGGTCAGATTGGGAAGGCGTTTTATGGAATTGAGGCTGGAGCCAGGGGCTTGAGCCTAAGGGCTGGAAGGATGGTCAGTTGTGGTTGGAAAGTGGGATTGCAGAACACGTCAGGGGGGCTGAGAGACAAGGAGGGGTTGCTGACACCTGAGAACAGACACCTGGAAGGGTAGAGGTCTGAGGTGGCTGAAGAGAGAGGCCACTGCAGGATGTTGAGGCAGGGAGGGAGGGAGGGAGACAGGGAGGCTGGAGGCCGAGGGGTCGTGAGCCAGTGACCGCAGGCTGACAAGTGAAAAGGTGGGGCTGGCTGGGAGAGTGGGTGCTCTACCGGCATGGTGTGAGCTGCCCTGCCTGCCCCGTCCCCGAAATTCCCACTTGAATTTCCTCAGGCGCCATCTTGTCTCCTTTCTCTGCTACCTGCAGCACCTTCTACAAACATCCTGCTTAAGACTCCTGCTGAGGGGCGCCTGGGTGGCTCAGTGGGTTGAGCGTCTGACTTCGGCTCAGGTCATGATCTCACGGTCTGTGAGTTCGAGCCCCGCGTCGGGCTCTGTGCTGACAGCTCAGAGCCTGGAGCCTGCTTCAGATTCTGTGTCTCCCTCTCTGTCTGCCCCTCCCCCGTTCATGCTCTGTCTCTGTCTGTCTCAAAAATAAATAAAAACATTAAAAAAAAAAAAAGACTCCTACTGATACCATCGCGGCTGTTTGTGTTTCTGTTTCTTCCTTCTTTTGGGCAGGGGGCTCCTTCAAGGCTTGACCAAGCCTTACGTTCTGTGCTTTCCTGTCGTTAGCACCGTACAATGCGTGCCACATCGTAGGCACGGACTCAGTGTTCCCTGAGTGACTGTGTGGGCTCAGAAATGGGTGGGGCTGGGGGGGCGGAGGAGAAGGCACAGGTAGAGTGAGAACAGAGATTCACTGCTGGCAGGACAAGGCAGAGTGTCTTTTAAAAATTTCAGACCATGTTATAAAAATCTTATAACGCCAAAAAGGGTTGTCTTATTGATAGAAACACACTGCTTTTGACTTAATGTCAATAAAATTCTGCTAATTTCAAAGGGTTGTCTTATAGATAGACACACACTGCTTTTAAAGACTTAATGTGAGTAAAATTCTGCCACTTTCTCGCTTCTAGAGTTGGCTTTTTAAATATCATGCCTGCTTTCTACATATTTTCCAGGGAGAGTTTCGATGTGGCTATTTATTTTGCTGTACTGCTAGTTTGAATTGTCTCTCTTGATACTGTAATGAGGAATATTAGTTTACTAAAGTTTCCTAAGTACTTGTGGTTTGATTCTTTGTTTCCTACTCCTCTACTTTTTATGCCCCACCTGCTATAGCTGTTGAACATTTTCACATTTCCGTTATTAAATGCCTGTACCTTGGATTTTCAGCGTGGTAGTAGAGGGTCGTAGTGAAGTGTTAAGAATACAAACAGGGGCGCCTGGGTGGCTCAGTCGGTTAAGCGTCCGACTTCAGCCAGGTCACGATCTCGCTGTCCGTGAGTTCGAGCCCCGCGTCAGGCTCTGGGCTGATGGCTCAGAGCCTGGAGCCTGTTTCGGATTCTGTGTCTCCCTCTCTCTCTGACCCTCCCCCGTTCATGCTCTGTCTCTCTCTGTCTCAAAAATAAATAAACGTTAAAAAAAAATTTTTTTTTTAAAAATTAAAAAAAGAATACAAACTTAAAAGGGGCGCGTGGGTGGCTCAGTCTGTTAAGTGTCCGACTCTTGATTTTGGCTCAGGTCATGATCTCGATTTTTCGTGGGATCAAGCCCCACGTTGGGGTCTGTGCTGACAGAGCACAGCCTGCTTGGGATTCTCTCTCTCTCTGCCCTTCCCCTGCTCATGCTCTCTCTCTCTCAAAATAAATAAAGTTAAAAAAAAAAAAGAATACAAACCGTAAGGCGAGGCAGCTCTGGTTTTCGACTACTGCCTGACATTATTAGCTTTAAAACTGTGGGCAGGTGTTTGTATTTTTTTACCTAACCTTTCTGAGCATTCATTTCTTTGTCTTTGAAATGGGCATAACGAGGCCTATGTACCTCACAGTGTTTCACTGTCTCTGCCTTAGCACACTTCTTCCCTCACCTGTTCACAAGTATCTCCCGCCCTCATTTGCCTATGCTTTTCTTCCCTGTTAAGTGTTTTTATTTTTTTAAGTTTACTTATTTATTTTCAGAGCCAGAGAGAGCACACGCGCGAGTGTGGGAGCATGAGCGCATGTGAGCAGGGCTCAGCTCCACAAACCATGAGATCATGACCTGAGCCGCTGAACCCACTGAGCCACCCAGGCACCCCTCCCATTAAGGTTTTCTTTTGGTTTGTTTTTTTAAATGTTTATTTATTTATTTTGACAGAGAGAGGCAGAGAGTGCGAGTGGGGGAGGGGCAGAGAGAGGATCCCAAGCAGGCTCTGCGCTGTCAGTGCGTGGAGCCTTGACTCGGGCCTCTGTCCCACAGACCGTGAGATCATGATCTGAGCTGAAATCAAGAGTCGGACACTGAACTGTCTGAGCCACCCAGGCGCCCCTCTCCCGTTAAGTTTTATCATTTCTCCTATTAAGTGCACCCAATTACCTAATGAGCATATATAGTTTTAACTTGGTCATTCCACGCCTTCTGAGTTACCCCTCTGAGTTACCACAGAACTTACTTATATCCCTTATTTTTTTCATTTTTTATATATTTTTAAACGTTTATTTATTTTTGAGAGACAGAGACAGAGTGGGGGAGGGTCAGAGAGAGAGGAAGACACAGAATCTGAAACAGGCTCCAGGCTCTGAGCTGTCAGCACAGAGCCTGATGCAGGGTTTGAACTCACGAACCACGAGATCATGACCTGAGCTGAAGTCGGATGCTCAACCGACTGAGCCACCCAGGCATCCCTTCATATGCCTTATTTTGCAGGTGTAACATTCCACCTGTGAACTGTAATGTGCATTTTATGTTTGTATTGACTTCTTACGTTGATACGCTTTTTGTGAGTGCATTTCATTCTCTCCAAGTAAGTTGGAAGCATTTTCAACTCATGGATTGTAGTAACTTCTCTTGTATTTTCTGTGGTGAGATGTGATATATGATAAGTTGAATCAATGCAAGTAATTGAGATTAGCCTGGTAATGGATAAACAGTACAAATGTATTCATCCCATCTATTTATCCATTTATTTATTCTGCAAATACCCATTGAATACATCTGTGTTAGACTGAAAAACGTGGCCAAAATATTTTGTAGCTCCTCCTTATAAATTTGTAGAATCGATTTCCTCACACTTATCTAGGCTGGCCTTGTGACTTGCTTTCACTAGCCGGATGGAGCAGAAGTGATTTACAGGTTCTGGATTCTGGGCCTTGAGAGGCCTGGCAGTTTCCCCCTTTGCTACCTCAAAACGCTCTAGCCACTCTATAGTGAGGTGCAGCCTCTGTCACTGAATGGTTGGAGATCATATGTGGCAGGCGGTCCAGCCGGCAGCTAGCCTCAGTTTCTCAGCCATGTGAGTGATGCTGTTGTATACTCGCACCCAGGTGAAGCTGGCATGAATGTTCCCAGGCGAGATTAGTAGAAGAGCCTTCTAGGTGGGCCCAGCCAACCCACAGACTCATGAGAAGTATTAACTTGTTTTGAGCCACTAGGTAAAAATGGTCCTGCTTGTAACTTCTCTTATGGAGAAGTCTACGGAGCAGAGCTTAGAGTTGGTTCGGTTCTCTGCCATCCCTGGCCACCAGTCCTCCATTGTTAATACACCTCCATGGTTGTGTATGCAGGTGCTGTAGAGTAGTTATGATAATTAAGGGGATAGAGATAACTAATTTTTTAAAGGTTATTTATTTATTTTGAGAGAGAGAGAGACAGAGGACACAAGCAGGGGAGGGGCAGAGAGAGAGAGAGAGAGAGAGAAAGAGAGAATCCCAAGCAGGCTCTGCACTGCCAGCGCAGGAACCGATGTGGGTCTCGAATGCATGACCGTAAGATCATGGCTTGAGCCAAAGTCAAGAGCTGGACATTTACCCAACTGAGCCACCCAGGCACTGCATAGAGATAGGAGCCAGTTTTTTAAAAATTCCCGTGCAAACCTTTTCCACTTTTAATTTTGTTTAATGAATGAGGAGCCAACATTCTCCCCAGTGCCACTCAGGAAGTGGCAGAGTCAAGACTAGAGGCTGGAATTTTAAACTTTGTTGCTCTTTTCATTACCTCAGGCTGTGTAATTGTGTGTTTCTTCATTCTTGTTGAAGCTGGTATTTTTTAACTTCTTCCTGTTAGTCCCTGGCAGAGTTGGGCTCACAGTTGGGCTATTGTTCTGATAAACATTGCTCTGTTAATTTCCACTTTCCTGGCTACTGCAAAGGAGAATGGCTGTAGGGCCATGGGCTTCACCTCTTATTGTTACTCCCCCCCCCCCCCCCCCGCCCCTGGTTTAGACCAAGATGATGCGGCAGGAAAAGGTTGAGGTGCTTATACCGTAGCGGGGGGCAGAGAAGGGTGATGCTGGGGAATGGAAGAGCCCTTTGCAGTTGGGGAGGAAGAGTTTAAGAGGAATTGGGGCATTTTTTTGGAAACACCTGGCATGTGTCCCTTTTCCCAGGAACTGATACAGTAAGGTCTAGTGGCTCCATGGCTTTCGTGGTGAGATCTTGCTCAAGGAGAGCACTTAGCGTAATACATCAAGAGGAGGAAAGGTAGTTGGCCATTCTAACCTCACCTGCCTTTTCTTTTGTATCATTTTTACATTCTCTTATTATTTTGGAAAACGTGTGCAAGTGGGACTTTTTTTTAAACTTACAAATAGTGTTACATTCTGAGTCATTTTGTTTTTGTTTTTGTTTTTAATTGAAGTACAGTTGACACGCAATGTTACATCGGTTTCAGGTGTATAACATAGTGATTGCGTAAGTCTGTACATTATGCTGGTGCTCCCCACAAGGGTAGCCAACGTCTGTCTCCACACAGTGCTGCTGACTGTATTCCCTGTGCTGTCACTTTCATCCCCGTGACTTACTCATTCCAACAGTCTGAGTAATTCCTAACACTAGCACTGCTGTCAGGTAGTCCTCTGTGCGACACCGCGCCCTCAAATGATGATTTCAGAACCGATCGTGAACAGACGCTGTGCCGGTTCGTAAGCTCTCTCTGGGCAAGTGCTGAGTCCTGTTTATCGCGTCCCCGTGCCTTCCAGCAATGCCTTGCACATAACAGACCTGGTTTTTATTTGGTCTAACCATAGGTCACCTCTGGGACTGCAGGTTAACTTGAGACGTGTTTCCTTGTTGGGCTGTTCCCTGGTAGAGAGCCTGGACAGGATGTGGGTGGAAGGAAGAGATGTCTTACCTCCTCCTCCCCCCGTTTGTTTATATTCTATTTTCTGTATCTTTTAATATAACGTGTTTTTTTTTTTTAAGAATGTTTTTGTATAATTCTGTTGCTGTATGAAGTTTTGCTGGTGTTTTTGTTGGTTTAGAAAATTCCCAGGGGGTACAGGGAGAAAGGCACATATTTATTTACCTGGGTCACTAAAAATATCTCTGCAAGGGTACACAGGAAACTGGTGACATTATTTGCTGTTAGGGAAACTAGGTGGCTGGGGGGCAGGAATGGGAGGGAGGTTTTATACTTTTGTACCTTGTGAATTTGGGACTATGTGAAAGCAGAGATGGAGAAAATGCTCGAGAGTATCAGTTACTTTTTTTTTTTAATTTTTTAAATGTTTATTTACTTTTGACAGAGAAACAGAGCATGAGCAGGGGAGGGGCAGAGAGGGGGAGACACAGAATCCGAAGCAGGCTCCAGGCTCTGAGCTGTCAGCACAGAGCCCGATGCGGGGCTCGAACTCACAGACCGAGAGATCATGACCTGAGCCGAAGTCGGACACTCAACCGACTGAGCCACCCAGGCGCCCCCCCCCCCTTTTTTTTTTAAGTTAAGGAGAAAAAGAGTAGAGAGGACCCAATCTGCTTAACGCTTAGGGACTAACAGTGTCTTTCATTCTGTGGGTTTTGTACATAGGAGTTTGTGACCTACTTTTGAGTATCTTAAGCCTTTATTGCATAATTACCCTCAAGAAGCATATACTTTTATTTGTTGGAAATCCTATACAATTCTTAGGGCAGGGGAGCTTTTTATATATAATACATATTTTAAAAATTATAGAGAGGCTGAAATGAACAGAATCATTCCTCTCCCAGCAATGGAGACTGCATTCTCTTGCCTGTTACTTCCTAGCTGAGCATGATGTCTGACCTCCTTTCCCTGAGTGAGAACAGAACTAGGCCACGCTTGTAATCACAAGGGTTTGAAGGTGGGGAGAGGAAACTAAGTGGCCATGTGGCCTTAGAAATTTACTTACCTCTACTTTTCCTCAGTTTCTTCATCTGTAAAATAGGGATGCTAATACCTACTTTTTACAGTTGGTTGCAGAGTTAAAGGCAGTCCATATACATCATCTGGCATTGAACTTGACACCTCAAGTAGAGGCTTCAAAGTTGTGTGATCATTATCATTATTGGTTAGTGTCCGTTGATTTTAGGCCCTCGGAGGAGTAAAGGATAGGAGATTGTTGTCACTGAGAAGGAAAGATAGATGTTTGGGGGAGGGCAGAGTGCATCTGATATCTGCGGGTGTGTAACAAACCACTGCAGACCTGTGGCTTACAGCAACAACGAGATGTTACCTCTTAGAATCTGTGGTTTGGCTGGGTGGTTTTTTGCTTGTCTCCTCAGACTTGTGTAGCTGCAGTCAGGTGATGACTGAAATGGCTAAGCGGCCCCTGACGGACTCACTCCCACGTCTGGCGGCTGCTTCTGACCGTCGGCTGGAGCGTGCTGCTTGCCTTCCACATGGCCTCTCGGGTTCCAGGAGCTTCCTCCCAGCATGGCGGGCCCTGGGCAGCATTCTAAGGGTGGGCGGCAGCACTTGCCTCTCAAATCTCTGCTTCCTTTTGCAGCGGCTGGTTCCCCACTGGCCAAAGCAAGTCACAGGGCCAACCCCAGAGTCACTGTGGGAGAGAACTTAGGCCCCACCTTGATGAGGGAAGAGAAGCAAAGAATTTGTGGCCATTTTTAATCCACCACAAGCCCAGTCTTGTTTGATTTGCTTCTTGGGCTGATATTGGACAGAGAAAAGAAAAGGTTCTGTTTGTCCAGTTTTCCTGTATCACTGATGCCTCCTTTATAAAGCTCAACATAGCTGATTAAGGAGCTGTGGTTATTTTGTTTGGCTTAAAAATTGGAATAAAGGGTAATAGACACTTTTATGTATTTGAAGGTCCTTCTTATGAAGGAGGGACCAGTTCCACGGTGTGGAAGAGATGGAGAGCGGCTGTCTCCTCCGCCGTGTGAAGCAGGGTCTTCTCGAGGGCCGTCCTGCCCCCAGCACCATGCATGTAGAAGATGGGTAATCAGTCATGTGTCAGGGACTTTGAAGGAGGGTCTTCCTCACTGAATGACTCGACTTGAATGATTACTGCCGGTGTCAGAAGTCTCTGATTCTAGAACTCAGAAAGTGCATTGTGCTGTTTTTTTGTTTTTGTTTTTTAAATGTTTGTTTATTCTTGAGAGAGACAGAGCATGAGCAGGGGAGGGGCAGAGTGAGAGGGAGACACAGAATCCGAAGCAGGGTCCAGGCTCCGAACTGTCAGCACAGAGCCCAACATGGGGCTCGAACCCATGAGCCATGAGAACATGACTTGAGCTGAAGTCGGACACTTAACCGACTGAGCCACTCAGGCAGGCTCCCCATTGCATTGTGCTTTTTATACCGAGCGTAGGGACGGATGAGGTGATGTCAGAAAGGAAAAGAATCTCTGTGCTCAGACTGGAAGAATTATTCTATGCGGAATTTTAATTTTACTTGATTTATTTGCCTGCTAGAACCCCTGCGAGCTGGGACTTACTGCTGATGTGCGGAACAGTTCTCGTTCCTGCAGCGTCAGGGAGGTGCTGCATCTGGAAGACAGGTTTTCTGTGGCTCTTGTTAGGTTGGAAGGCAAGGAGAAATTGCATAAGAAATAAATGTGTACAGTTGCTGCAGCAGCTATAGATTCACTGTTCAACTTGTTCAGTCTGATGAAAACAGTGTTAGTGTAACTTTTCTCGAATCATGTGTTTTGCCCTCAAACATGATTTTGAGATCTCCTGATTTTATAACAAACACCAGGTCCAAATGGTGCTGTTGTCAGCTGAGGATACTGTCCGTAAGTGATCAGAATTGAGCCTGTTCCCTCTTCTCCTGTCCCTGTCCCCCCACCCCCATCACTCCCTTTTCTTTCTTGGAGGGAGGATGACGAGGCAGGGATGACTGCTCACCCTGTTGTAAAGCTCCTGAGCAAGAAGTTTGATGGAGATGCTGTCTTTGGTTCCCATTACCAGGCCAGCCACTTTGGTCAGTGGTCTTTCTATGGCGCCCACCCCATTTCTGGCAGTGGGTTTTTTAGAAAACTCAGAGTAAGGCAGTAAGAGTAAGCTACGGTACCTACAGTGATTTACACGCAGACTGGGGTTAAGTTTTTGGTGGGAAGCAAAATTTAAGCCACGAATAAATATGCTAGCTGGAGCAGAAGACTGCTTTCCTGACTGGCGCATTTACAAGCTGGAAAATTGTGAAAAATGTCAACCTACCAACTGTGTAGCTCATTGGCTCTTTGCTTTGGGTTTCCATGTTCTTCCTGATAAAAATAATAATGATGTTATTCTGATATGGTTGCCAAACGTTCATGCTTCTCACTCCACTTGTGATTGTAAATGATTCTGCAGCGTGAATTGCTTTGTCTGTGGTTTAATGTTTCAAAACATTTGAATGTTACGTTAACTGTGCTGATTTGTCGCTCTCTTTTACTTTTCAGAATGGACTGCTGAATTATGAAGAATTTCAGACCCAAGAGTAGAACCTCGCTCTGCCACTCACTCCTTTATCTCCTGCTAGTTATTTAAATTGGACTTTTAATATCCTACCAGCTGCTCTTCAGACACACATGGTGCATTGTTGCCATTCCCCGGATTGCATCTTTGAAACACAGGCTCTTAGTAACCCTCAGCGAACAAAGAGGCAACCTCCCGGGTACGTTTACTGGGAGGGTGTCACCCTGACTGCCCTCTAGCTTCTGCTGGATCTGGATTTGAATTCCACCATGGAGCCTCGCATGGAGTCCTGCCTGGCACAGGTGTTGCAGAAGGATGTGGGGAAACGACTGCAGGTTGGCCAAGAACTTATAGACTATTTCTCAGACAAACAGAAGTCTGCTGACCTTGAGCATGACCAGACCATGTTAGATAAACTTGTGGATGGGCTCGCTACCTCTTGGGTGAACTCTAGCAATTACAAGGTAAGTCGTGCTCCGGGAGGCACTTGTATAGGTGGCCGGGCTGCCTTGGTGGGTCCGAATTGGTCCTTAGGAGAAAGGATTCCTCTGGGAGAGATGAGCAGGATTCTTTGGCCTCCAGTAGGGCACTCTGGTTGTGGCTTTTGGACATTTCATTCTGAAGCAAGTAGAGTTTACTCTGATTCTTGTTGGAGATTGAAAGAATCCTTATGCTTTAGCACTTTGAGAGAAGGCCAAGTGAACACGTAAAGAGAGGCTCTTGTGTTGGAAAGTTTACAGGCATTTGCAGCCTTGAAGTTAAAGCGAATGCTGTATCTTGCAGTGAATGGGTCATGAGATGTTGGTGAGTGGCCCTTCAGGAAAAGCAAATGTATTCACTGGTTTCCTGTGAGGGATAGAATTGGCTATAGTACATGGAACATTTTACCTTCAGGTCATTGTGTTGAAGTTGGCCTAGGTACCTGGCCAGAAATAGTATGGGTTGCCAAGGACTCTTCTGCAACCTGTATGCAATGACCTGGAGGTGATCCTTCAGCTTCTAAAGATCAAGGTGGGCATGTGCCTTTGGTGGGTAGTGGGTGGAGGCAGGGGTCTGAAGACCCAAATGACTGTTTTATCCATTCAAGGACTGAGCTTTCATGAATAAAGATGGGACTTGAAGCACTGAAGAGATGTCATTCTCTCTACCTGTCCCCTCCCCCTTCCTCTCTCTTTCAGTTTGACCCTTTGGGTCAAGATTGGGGTGGAAGACTGGGGCGTTGGCATGACTCCTAATAAGTGCTGTAAACATTGTGAAGGGAGCCCATGAGAAACAGAATCTCTTGTGCCTTTTTCATTGACCCGGTTTTCTGAGATTGGTTTGGACCTGGAAACTGGTGTTTACAGACTCTTGTTTTCCAAATGCATTAAACCTTGTTCTCCTCTAAGAGTCAGTAGGCTTTATACTCATTAAGGGACCTAGGACCCTAATATTTTACTTACAACTGCACATAAAAGTTATCCTGTCTCTGAAAGGTGAGCTTAACTTCTATTTCATTCACCTATTTATTCATTTAGCTGAAGTTACACGTGCTGCTTATGTGCTCAGCCTTGGTGCTGGATGGTGGGAGTGTTACAGGAGAGGTGTGGAGGGTCTAGTCTAGAGACACCTTATCTGTGTTTGGATCACAGTTCCGCTGCTTTGTGTGCACATTATGATGCTTTTGGGTGAGAGTAACTGAAGTCTGACTCATTGGCTTAAAGCCACTGTATGGACGTAGGGTGATTTTCTGTAGGAATTTAAGAAGCCTGCAGTAGCTAAAGCAATGTCCAGGGAAGGAGAGTGTCCGCTTGTGTCTCTCTCAGAAGCTCCCCAGCAGACTCTTATACATCAAATTGGCCAGAATGGCTTTGCCTGCCCACCCCAGCATCACTGGAAAGTGGATGGGTGTCCATGATTATTGTCTACCATCATGCTTGACCTCCTGATCTTAAGAGTCCAGCCTCCTTGGAGTGAAGCATGTGGCCATGTGAAGGAGGGGGGATATTTGAGCCCTGTCAGACTCCTGCTCAACAAGTACTGGGTCGGTGAGTGAACAAGCACTCCCTAAGTGTTCAGTTCCATAAAGGCAGACAGCGAAACAGAGATTGGCTCCAACCGCACTATACTGACTGTGCAATAGCAGACTGCTGTTGGTGTACAAAACTCAGGTTTTATATATATTATGGATTGAAGGAGGAAGTTGGGGATGGGACTGAGGTAATATGGCTATTAAATAAGTAGCCCACAGAGTCTGCTGTACTGTGTGAGCTCTTAACCTCTCGGGCTCCGGTTCCCTCATCTACGGTGTTGGGATAACGGAATTATTATAAGCACTAAATGAAGGAGTGTATAAAGTTGTCCCGCTCCTGCCCCATAACAAGCACTCAGACGTTAGCAGTCGGTGTCAAGACTGGATCCTGCCTCCGAGGAGCTCATAGTCTGGCACTGATCAACGAGCAAAGGGTTTTACAGTACAGTAGATTGGGAGCAGTACAGTACAGGTGGGAGACCCACCAGACTGGGTGGGAAGCCAGAAGAACATGGTAACACTGCCTGGAGGAATCCAAGGTGCTTGAAGGTTGGGTAGTTTTTTCAGAATAGCGTCTTCCGGGTCGCAAAAGCGTGAAAGATTAAGACTTGACCTTTCACAAAGGAATTTTTAAGGAAGACAGCTTGGTGGGAAGAAGTCAGCGAGATGACATTTGCTACTGACTTGCATGTAATCATGGACAAATCACTTTACCTGTCTCTGCATTGCAGGTGTTTGACTAGGTAATCGGGACTCCAAGCTCTAATACCTTATGACTTCATACTGATGGCTTTGTGGTCTGGGCCATGTCATATGGTTCTAACGTTACATGGTAGTGAGCACCCCCTTTCTTTATAAACTGTCTGAGTGTGATGACACTGCCCTTTGCACACCTGGTGCCCAGAGCTTGGAACACAGTAGGTGCTCAATGAATACTGGTTTCTTGAGTGAACCTGGGAGCTTAGACTGTTCTGCAAGTACTCCTGGGGGCTTTACCAAAATCTGGAAACTTACCTTTTAGACCTCTCCCCCACCCTTTTAAAATTTTATCAGGATTTCTCAGAGCCTGATGTGCATTTTCAGTTTTATTTGATATGTTTTTTTAAAAAAAAATTAATGTTTATTTATTTTTAAGAGAGAGAGAGAGAGAGAGAGAGAGACAGAGCACGAGCCGGGGAGGGGCAGAGAGAGAGGGAGACACAGAATCTGAAGCAGGTCCCAGGCTCTAAGCTGGTAGCATAGAGCCTGACATGAGGCTCGAACCCACGGATCGTGAGATCATGACCTGAGCTGAGATTGGACCCTTAACTGAGCCATCCAGGTGTCCCTTGACATGTTTTATATATTATGGATTGAAAGGATTCACTTTATGTTAAAATTTTGCAGCTTGGCTTCTTGAATTTTTTTTTTTTAAGTTAAGGACTAAAAGGATAGGAGAAAAGGGAAACAATTTTAGTCTTTTAAAACAATAGTACTTGAGTATTGTTATTTCTTAAAAGAATTTTTTTTAATGTTTATTTATTCTTGAGAGAGAGAGAGAGAGAGAGAGAGAGATAGACTGTGAGTGGGGGAGGGGCAGAGAGAGAGGGAGACACAGAATCTGAAGCAGGATCCGGGCTCCAAGCTGTCAGCCTAGAGCCCAATGTGGGGCTCGAACTCACGACACTTGAGATCATGCCCTGAACTGAAGTTGGACGCGCAACTGACTGAGCCACCCAGGCGCCCCGGGTATTATTGTTCCTTAACAGAGAATGTAGTTGAATGTCAGCACATTGTCTCACTTAAAAAAATAGTTGGCTGGTGCTTGAATCATTTTACATTTGATTCTTTCCTTTTTTAAAAAAAAATTTTTTTTAAATGTTTTTATTTATTTTTGAGACAGAGCATGAGCAGGGGAGGGGCAGAGAGAGGGGGAGACACAGAATCTGAAACAGGCTCCAGGCTCTGAGCTGTCAGGACAGAGCCGGACGTGGGGCTTGAACTCACAGAGCGTGAGATCATGACCTGAGCTGAAGTCGGATGCTGAACCGACTGAGCCACCTAGGCTCCCCAGCATTTGATTATTTCTTAAAGTGGTAAGCAAATTTGTATTTGGCATTAATTGCAGTTTAATAGCTGGTATTTATTGCTCAGTTACCGTATGTCTGGGATGGTACCTATTTAATCTTCGCAGCACCCCTGCAAGGTAGATGGTGGTACCCTGATTTTGTACATGAAGTAACTGAGGTCACCCAGAATTTTGAGGTATAATTTCTACTAGCGATTATGGAACTGGGGCTTCAGTGTAGGTCTCCCTGATTTCCTAGCCTCTGCCCCTCTCATAAGAACACAGCAAATTTTCTTAAAGGCCATGTAGTAAATACTTAAGGCTCTGTGGGCCAAATGGTCTTCTCACAAATATGTAAATAGTTTGGGTCAGTATAGTGTGACAGCAGCCACAGGCAACACGCAGATGAATGGGTATGGCTGTGTTGCGATAAAACTTAATTTAAAAAAAAAATTTTTTTTTTAACCTTTATTTCTGAGACAGAGAGAGAGAGAGACAGAGCATGAGTGGGGGAGGGGCAGAGAGAGAGAGAGGGAGACACAGAATCTGAAACAGGCTCCAGGCTCTGAGCTGTCAGCACAGAACCTGACATGGGGCTCGAACTCACAGACCGAGATCATGACCTGAGCTGAAGTCGGACACTCAACCAACTGAGCCACCCAGGCACCCCCCGATAAAACTTAATTTACAGAAACTGATGGAGGGCCAGTTTGGCCCATGGACCGTAATTTGCCAGCCCCCAAACTAAAGCATCAAGCCCCTACTATGTATAAATGCTTTTTCTTTACTGGTGGGAACCATTCATGATTCATCTGAGGGAAGAGTAAGGTTTATGATTTGATGTGATTTTTGGAATGGGGAGAGCATTCTTACAGGTTTGTTTTTGAAGCGCCTTATCTGAATTTTGAGAAAACTTGCCCTTTGTAGCCTTTTCTCACTCAGACTCCTGTTACGATCAGTTTGCATTCTGTTAGCCTATCACTGATCATTTTTTTGTGAGTTGGTCTTGGACTTTCTTTGGTAATAGAAGTCATCCTGGGGATTGAGGAATTGGTTATCCGAATAAGGCCCTCATACATCCAGAACACCAGGGCTACACGGTGGGGTGCTGTTCAACCTGGAAGCATTTACTAAGTGTTCTTTGTTGTCACAGTGACTGTGGGAGGCACAGAAGGAGAGGAGAGACTCTTGTTTGTTTTCTAGATTACTCGGACATTAAAAATAAATCCCCAAACTTTGAATACAGCCACCCTCCTTGATCTGGTCTCTTCCTTTAGTAAAACTTGAAGAACGAGGAAGATGGTGGAGTAGATTTTTGCCCGAACCTCCAGCCACTGTTGAGTTTTCCTTCCCCTTCTCTCTTGTGTAGGTGAGAAGGGATGAAAGGAAAGAGCGATCTGACCCAGAGAGGCTGCTTGGGCTCCGGCAGCTGGGGGGAATGAGGGAGCACGATGCTGTGCACCCCTCCCTGGTGCTGACACCTTCCATTCAGCCGGGCAGCCCCACACACCTTACATTTGCGGGCACCTGCACGTTTAGTGGGCTTGGTGGGGACCACATGCTTTTTGTGAGTACAGTCCCGCAGTCCTTTCTCCACAGTTCCCAAATCCCTGAAGCCCCCAAACGTAGTGATTTTCTTTTGTTGTTTGACCCAAAGTCAACTGACCTGAAACTACGTGCAGTCTTGATTCACCTGCTCAGGGCGTGTTTCACAGCAGAAATACTCATGTTTGATTGTGGGCTGCCCTACATACTGTTTAATATATGTGTGTGTGTGTGTGTGTGTGTGTGTATATGTATATATACGTATATATATGTATATATATACACACACACACACACATATATATATATTCTCTCCCCACCTTATACATTCTATATATATTTCCTGTCTTGTATGTGTAGCTGTGTGTATTACCTTACCCGTGTAAAACCTGAAAAATTTTGTATTCCAGAGCACCCCTGGCAGCCAGAGTTTTGGATAAGTGATTTGTGGACCTGTGTATATTATTGTAGACTAATAATGGTAACCTGTGTTTATGGGACATTTACTGTGTACCAGAAATTGTGTTAAATATGTATTCATTTTTACCTTCTAGTTACCATATGAGATAGATACTGTTGATTGCATTCTCCAGATGAGGAGACTGATGCTCAAGGAAGTCAAATCACTTGTTCAAGGTGACAGAGCTAGTAACCAAGGTTTTTGGGACTTGACCCCAGGTGCTTATGCAACAGCGGAAGTTAATTAAGCACTTATGATGTGCCAGATACTGCGGTGGGGGCTGGGTGTCCAGGTGGGGACCATCGGGCTCCGTCTGCACCCAGACCGTGCTACCGGTGCCTGGGCAGTCTTGCTCTAAGTTTGGGACATGCGGACTTCATCCCAGTGCACTCTTGTCTCAAGGCCCATGCCAGACTGCTTTGTATTTGAAATTTTAGGTTCTCTGTTAACCTAGGGCTTCTTTTGTCTCTGCCCTAATGGTCTTTATGGTCTAACTGGGGACCAGGGGTAAGGCAGGTGAGAGGACAATGGACAGTGTAGGATAAGATATTAGGATATCTTAGGAGTGTCTATCATAGGAGTGTCTATAAATGCTGTAGGGTGGAGAAGAAAAGAAATGTTAGGGTTTGCTTAGTTGGAGAGCCCATGATGGTGAGGTAGAATTACACGGGGCTATGAAGAATCAAAAATAACGTGTTTTCTTTCTTTTTTTATAATTAAAAAAAAAATTATTTTGAGAGAGAGAGCACAGTTGGGGAGGGGCAGAGAGAGAGGGAGGGAGAGAATCCCATGGAGGCTCCACACTCAGCATGACCTGTGAGATCATGGCCTGAGCCAGAATGGAGTCAGATGCTGAACCGACTGAGCCACTCAGGCGCCCCTAAAAGAAAGGAACATGTTTCTAGCGTTCAGAGAAGCCTCACTTCCTTTCTTGTTCCTCCTCTCTGGGCAGCACCATCTCTGTAGACCATGGAAGATTTAGTCTTGCCTTAAGCTTCTTTACCTCTGCCCTGGATCAGGTGCCCTTGATAGGCGTGAGGGAAGGAAGGTGTTGACAGATAAGGGAGATTCCTCTCGTTTCCCTGGCCTCTGTTGCTACAACCTTGGCTTTCATTGAGGTTTTTACTTCCCCCTGTGTGTCCTTGAGGGGAGAGCCAGAAAAGATTATTGGATTCAGATGAAGTGACTTCTGTTTCTTTTTCTGGCAGTCTGCTGGGTGCTGCCATTAAGCCATGCCTCCGTTCAGAGGCTGTTCATTTCTCCCAGAGTTTGTCCCTGCAAGTGTTGTTCATTGGTTGTAAGATCTGCATTTCTTGGGGCTGCCTCCCTCCCTTCTCTCCTTCCTTCCTTCCTTCCTTCCTTCCTTCCTTCCTTCCTTCCTTCCTTCCAGCATTTACGTTTTATGAAACATTTATTTAAAAAATCTTCTTAGGGGAGCCTGGGTGACTCGTTGGTTGGCACCTGACTCTTAATTTCAGCTCAGGTTGTGATTCCAGGGTTGTGGGACTGAGCCCTGCGCCCGCTTGATTCCCTTTCGATCTCTCCCTCTGCCCTTCTCTCCCACTTGCGCTCTCTCTCTCTCTGTCTCTCTCAAAAATAAAAAAAAAGGTATAGTTGGTGCACAATGTTATCTTAATTTCGGGTGCACAGCAACATGGTGATTAAACTTCTCTATATGCTATGCTGTACTCATGACAAGTGTAGCTACACTCTCCTCATACAACACTATTACAACATCATGGATTATATTCCCCATGAATACATTTTATTCCCATGATTTATTCATTCCACTACTGGAAACCTTTACCTCCTACTCCCCTTCACCCATTTTGCTCCCACGCTTCTGGCAGTCATTCATTCATTTATTATTTTTGTTCCAGTGTAATTAACATAGTGTTACATTAGTTTCAGGTGTACAATATAGTGATTCAGCAGTTCATGTATTACTCAGCGCTTATCAAGATAAGTGTACTCTTAATCCTCTTGGGGTATGTTTTAAAAAGACAGATGTTTCGGGGCGCCTGGGTGGCTTCAGGTGGTTAAGCTTCCAACTTCGGCTCAGGTCATGATCTCATGGTTCATGAGTTTGAGCCCCGCTGACAGCTCAGAACCTGGAACCCTCTTTGGATTTTGTGTCTGTCTCTTTCTCTGCCCCTCCCCTGCTCACACTCTGTTTCTGTCTCTGTCTCTGTCTCTGTCTCTGTCTCAGTCTCTGTCTCTGTCTCTCTCTCAAAAATAAATAATAAACATTAAAACAAAATGAAAAGATAGATGGCTCTGGTGTTGTAAGTAGAAAAGCTATAGTGAGCAGTACTAAGCAAAAGCAGAAACACGTCAGGAAAAGTTATTTCAAGAAAATTTCGTGGATCGTCAAGTAAAAATGGTACGTTTGATGTATGTAATTAATGCACTTCTTTCGAAATACGTGTTTATATTATATGCAAGAGCATCAGAGTGTGTCGGAAATAATTCAGATTTGAGTGTGAATAGTCTGGATTCCTGTGCTGGCTCTGCAGCTTTGACTTCTGAGCAGGTAACCTCCCTCATGTACACAGCGTTATGTGGATTCAGTGAGCCAGTGTACATAAGGTGCCAGTAGTGATTAGTGTGTAGCATGTGGTCAGTGAAAGGAAGACAGTGCAGACATTATGTAGTTATGGAGAGGAAATATGTAGAAAGTGGACTTGCTCATGGGGCTGAGGTTGCCTACCTTCCCGTAGTCCTTGCCAGCCTTGGATCTTTTGTAGTGAAGAGCTGTGCACTATTGATAACCAAGAGCAGAGCATCAGCTGTTGGAGAAATCCAAGGGTGAGTTTACAGCCTACTGGTGGGGGCGCCTGGGTGGCTCAGTTGGTTAAGTACCCAGTTCTTGATTCTGGTGCAGGTCATGGTCTCGTGGTTCGTGGGTTCGAGCCCTGTATTGGGCCCTGCGCTCAGTGCGGTCAGAATCCCTCTGCTTGGGACTGTCTCTCTCCCTTACTCTCTGCCCCTCCCCTGCCCGGCTTTCTTGGTCTCTCTCAAAAGAAATAAATAAACATTAAAAAAAAAAAAAACACAACTTTAAAACCCACCGGTTGAGGACCCCTTTTAGGAGGGTTTAGCAGGGGTGTTTTTATTTTTATTTCTAATACTTTGTCTTGCT
Organism: Lynx rufus; assembly: GCF_022079265.1. Classification (NCBI taxonomy): domain Eukaryota; kingdom Metazoa; phylum Chordata; class Mammalia; order Carnivora; family Felidae; genus Lynx; species Lynx rufus. The sequence continues at coordinate 105,124,028 of NW_025814834.1, read as the reverse complement.
AATTTAGAAAGCTAAAATTTAAATAAGAATATGTATAATAGAAGAAATCTTAAATTGAATGTCACAGCAGAAAGAAAAAGAAACAGCTGGGGTGAGAAAATGGAGCCAAAAATGAGGCGGATGAATCCGTACATGACAGCTAATGTTTACTAATAGCTAACATTTATTTATTTATTTATTTATCCATTTATTTATTCACTTATTTATAAGAATTATTTATTTTTGAGACAGAGAGAGTGCAAGCAGGGAAGGGGCAGAGAGTGGGGGGACAGAGGATCTGAAGCAGGTTCTGTGCTGACAGCAGTGAGCCCAATGTGGGGCTCGAACTCATGAACTATGAGATCATGACCAGAGCCGAAGGTGGACGTTCAACTGAGCCACCCAGGCACCCCAATAGCTAACATTTCTTAAGTGCCCGTTATGGGCCAGAAACCGTTAAATGCTTCGCATCTGCTACCTCATCAAATTATGACGTAGGTACTACGTGAAAAGTCTTGTGACTAGTCCTATTCTGCAGTTGTTGGGGAAACCGCCTAAGAGAGTGAAGAGAGTCACATAGCTAGAAAGTGTGAGAGGCGGATTTTAATTTGAGTAGTTTGACTTAGAGCCCACATCTGAATCCATGTGCAATGCCACTTTTTTGTAATGTTGCAGCAGTATTAATAATTTCTACTGGAGCGTAAAGAATAGAGTGTAAGGACTCACCCCGGAGTTCACAGCGATTGCTTTAGGATACTGGGTCCTGAGTGAAAGATAAGCAACTCATTTTGTACTTTAATGAGAAACCCAAAATATTTAAGGTTAATATTTAAAACAGTTCTTTGGTCCTAGTAGACTCATGACCATAAATAAATACTCTTTAAAACCTTTTATTTTGGAAAATATTCAGACGTATCAGAAGGTTTCAGAAAATAGTGCAAAGAATTTTCATGTAGTTTCGCCCAGGTCCCAGTGTTAACCCTTCACATTTGTTTTGTCTTTCCGTCTGTGTATGCACGCATATTATCATCATTTGTGGACCGTTGGAATGTGAGTTGTAGACACAGTGCCCTGTTGCTCTTAAACACTTGCATGTATTTCCTAAAAACAAGGACATTTGCTTATGTCATCTTAGCACAGTTATCTTAAGTCAGTAGTAGGATCAGTAGAGGAAGATCTGTCTCATCTGTGAGCCTTATTCACATCTCACCTGTTGTCTTCCTAACGTCCTGTGTAGCAAAGGCAAGAACAGTTTTCTTGTCCACAATCCAGTCCAGAACCACAGTTGAATTTGGTTCTCATCTGGATAGTCTTCTTAAATCCGAGGTGGTTCATCATCAGTCTTGCCTTTGTCTCTCTTAATACTTTGGAAGAGCACATTTATTTTGTACAGCCCTTCGATTTGAGCTTGAATGTTTCTCATGATTAGATTGAGGTTGTGCCTTTTGGGCCGAATACCATGCAGGTGTACTCTGTGCATCATATCAGGAGAGACACAGTGTCTGTCTCTTCCCTGGTGAAAGAGGTCTTTGCCAGGTAGCTTCCGAAAGTTGCTATTTTTATTTTTGATTTGTGTTTTATAATGAATAGGTATCTTATGGGGAGGTCCTTTGCGACTATGTAAATACCCTGTTTTTGACCAAACTTTCACCTACCAGTTTTAGCATCCATTGATATATTTTGCCAAAAATAATTATTACTGTGTTGTCTGCCATAGGGTGACTTTCTGATTCCATCATTTCTTCTTCATTTATTAGTTGGCTCCAAATATTTTTGAAATATACATCCTATGTCTGTTTGTATAGCAGGAATTAAGAGTATATTTTGATAGTTATCCCCAAAAGGAACTACTGTGAAGAAAGAAAAACTTTTTCAAATTAGTCTCATTTAGATACATTTATACTCATAAAGAATTTAAGGTAGTATAATGACTTGTGAACCTATAAGACGCATGATGTGATGAAGTTTGGTTTGGGCTAGCAGTAATGGAGAGATGGTCGGCTCTACGTTTTCATAACGATTGTGCACGGGATACAGAAAGGCAGATAATAGCAAGACGTCTTCCTGGATTTAGGATATTAAAGGACACTTTGCAGGAGAGGGAAAAAGCAGAGCATAGAAAACATGAAACAGAAGACAGTACTGAGTGAGATCTAGGTTATTTTGCTGTACTTCCTGTGGACAGAATCCACCAGCTTGTGCTTTGGACTAAGGGGGAAAATGTCATAAATGGGGAGGAAGTGCTTTGTGCCAAGTTCAGTGGCTGGTAGGAGTCTGTTTAATCATCCTTTAAAAAAAAATTATTTTGAGAGAGATAGTGCGAGTGGAGGGGGGGCAGTGCAGAGAGAGAGGGAGAGAGGTCGAGAATCCCAAGTAGGCTCCACACTGTCAGTGCAGAGCCTGACTCAGGGCTTGAACTCATGAACTGCGAGACCACGATCTAGGCCGAAACCAAGAGCCGAACACATAACCACTCATCTCTGGCATCCGCCCCATCTCTGTTTAATCATCCTTAAGCGCTTTGTGGAAGAATGGCCCTTAGGATTCTTTGTTTAAAAAATAGGTATTGGTACACATTCATATTACAATATATATTTGTAAGGTGTATTTTAATATATATTGATCCCTGAGATCAGGGGTCTCACGCTCTACCGACTGAACCAGCCAGGCATCTCTTAGGACTCTTGGGTGAGGGAAGAGAGATGACTCAGTGGGCTCCACGAGGAAGCATGTTGCAGGTGACATTAATGGAGGTAGTGTTCTGAGATCCTACACTAGTGGGGCTGAGCAAGGTCCTGGGTAGAGGAGCCTGGAGAGATAGTGGGACCTTGGGACTGACTCTAGGGGCAGTGGAAGACATCGAAGGACTGCTGGGTGCTAACGACTGCCTTAGGAGTTAGGGATGTAATGAAAGTGGCGTGGGCTAATACCAGGGGGAGAGGGGAGAAGCAAACTGGAGTAAGGGCATTAGAGAGAAGGACAGGGTCGGGGGTTTTGCTGTTAGCTTGGGTATATGAAGGACTGGGGTGAATTTGAGAAGTCCTCAAGGTTTCAGGCTTCAGGATGCAATTTATTGACTGTGGGTAACCTTATGGAAAAAGGTTCTTTTCCTGCATGATGCATTTTTTTTTTTTTTTAATTACAGAGGACATTTTGAGGCGCCTGGGTGGCTCAAGTCGATTAAGTGTCTGACTTCAGCTCAGGTCTGATCTTGCAGTTTGTGAGTTTGAGCCCCTCATCGGGCTCTGTGCTGACAGCTCGGAGCCTGGAGCCTGCTTTGGATTTTGTGTCTCCCTCTCTCTCTGCGCCTCCCCTGCTCACGCTCTCGCTCTCTGTCTCAAGAATAAATAAACATTAAAGAAATTTAATTGGAGAAGACATTTTAAGAAAAAAATACCAAATAATTTGGAGGAACATTTAGGAAAATTTTTCAATGTTTTTTTTATTTATTTTTGGGACAGAGAGAGACAGAGCATGAACGGGGGAGGGGCAGAGAGAGAGGGAGACACAGCATCAGAAACAGGCTCCAGGCTCTGAGCCATCAGCCCAGAGCCTGACGCGGGGCTCGAACTCCTGGACCGCGAGATCGTGACCTGGCTGAAGTCGGACGCTTAACCGACTGCGCCACCCAGGCGCCCCATGGAAAATTTTTGTCTTTGACTTACTTTGGCAGAGGGCAGCCTTGTATGCTTTGATACATTTACATATGTATCTTGGGAACATCTTTTTTTCAAACACTTTTTTTTTAATTTAATTTTTTATTTTTTAAAATTTACATCCAAATTAGTTAGCATATAGTGAAACAATGATTTCAGTAGTAGATTCCTTAATGCCCTTTACCCATTTAGCTCATCCCCCCCCAACCCCTCCAGTGACCCTCAGTTTGTTCTCCATATTTATGAATCTCTTCTGTCAAACACTTTTTTTTTTTTTTCTAATGTTTATTTTTGTGAGAGAGAGAGAAACAGAGAGAGAGGGGGGAGGGGTGGGGGGAGAGAGAAGGAGACACAGAATCTGAAGGAGGCTCCAGGCTCTGAGCTGTCAGCACAGAGCCCGACGCGGGGCTTGAACTCACAGACTGCAAGATCATGACTTGCAGTCATCACTGACTTGACTGAGCCCAAGTCAGGTGCTCAACTGACTGAGCCACCCAGGCGCCCCTGTCAAACACTTTTCTTGAGGCTGCCTAATTGAAGTATTTTTGCAAATGCTGATTTAGAAAAATAATTTTGTTTTTCTTATGGTAAAAGTGATATGCGCCTGTTATATGAACAAGAACCAACTAATAAAATTTCTGAATATAAAGTTAAAATGAAAAAATTGAAGATCAGTCACAGTCTATTGCCATAACTAGTTTATTTTTATATTGGTAGAAAAAGATGGAAAAAATATTTATGTAAGACTGCTCATACTATACATGTTCTGTATGCGTGTGTGTGTGTTTTGTGTCTAGTTTCTTTCATTTAGTCTACACATGCTATTTTGTCAGCTTTTTTTTTTGGTTACGTGTATGTCACGACGATTTTTTCACATCAAAAAATCAGATCACTTATGAGTTAATATAACTTTAATGTATTACTCTCTTCTGTGAATGGTTAGCCATCATTTCTTTATCCATAGTTGGTTGCTAACACATAGGCAGTTTGTAGGTTTGTTTTTTGTTTGTTTGTTATAAGCACTGAACATCATTGAGTGTACATATGTTCATGCTCGTGAGTGTGTGCGCGCGTGCATGCATGCGTGTGTGTTGACAGTTCTGAAAACCTTTCAGCCTGAATTGCTGGGTCAGAGTGGGCCAGATTGCGCGCCCAGCAGTGGTGCAAGAGTGCGTGCTTCAGTACCACCCGTGGGTATTACCGTTTCTTTGGACAGCCTTCCGTTTTCATGGGCAGAATATCTCTGTGTAGCTAGAGCAGCACTTGATAGAGAGGATGTGAAGCAAATCATTTTATTTTTGTTAATCTCATTTCCCCTCTATTTATTTTTTTAAAGTTTTATTTATGTAAGCACTCTCTACTCCCAGTGTGGGGCTTACACTCAGGACCCCGAGATCAAGAGTCGTGTGGTCTTCTGATTGAGCCAGCCAGGCACCCCAATCTCATTTCCCCTTTAAAAGATTGACGGAAAAAGGTTTTGTCTTCTTAAACATGAGCAGAGAAGAAAATGTCTGTAGTTCGGAGAAGGAAACCCTGATACCTTGACAAAGTCCACTTTGTTGGATTAAAGAAATTAGGTCTCTCTGTCATTTTATTCCCATTAGGTTATCTTTTTTCTACACAGAATGAGAACAATATTGATTTATCTCCCAAGAGAGTTGTGGGGTGGGGGGAACCATCATAATCCATTTTCTGGAATGTTCCTTTCCTTTTCCCAAGTGCTTTCACACCTCTTGTAACCTAAATGTCAGCTCATCTTAACTGTTCTGTGTTGGGAGACACTAAGTAATGCCAAGTAGATGGTAATTTTGGTTTTGTTGGACAGCGAGGGATAGGTGTGTGATCTTATTTGATTCTTCATATGATTCTAAGGAATTTTTTGTTTTTAAACAGCTTTGCAAAGAAAAGGACTGATATTAACCTTTCTGATCATGGGAAGGGAGTCAGATAAACTTTATGTTGAACAGGATTTGAGTTCAAAGCAGTTTAAGCTGTAAAGGGGCATTATTGGGGCAAGTCACACCCACAGTGGTGATTGAGATTACTGTGGAGACAGCACTGGTGACTCGGGTGGGGGAGGTCTCTGCTTCTGTCTGGCCAGTGCCTTCTTTTCTGTGTTGCACTCATGTCCCACTGTGGGTCCAGTTCACATCTTGTAGCTTCACCATCAGAAGAAAGAGTCTCTCTTTCTCCAGCTTGGATTACAACCACACCCCTCCCCCTCCCCAGCTTGGGATTTTTGAGTCCCCAAACCCTTGACCCACTCATGGTGGCCAGGTAGTTGTGGCAGTGTAAGAAAATGGTGGCTCCCACTCAGTAAACCTCATGTCAAGGGATGGAGTAAGGAGGACAGGTTGCCCTAAAGGAATGAAGCTTGGCTCAGGGCAGGTGGCTTGGATGTGACCACTGGGGGAATTATGAAGTTTGTCAGAGAAACTCATATTTTACAGTTTATTTATTTGAGAGAGAGAGAGAAAGAGAGAGAGAGAGAGAGAGAGAGAGCGAGCAGGGGAGGGGCAGAGAGAGAGAGAATCCCAACCAGGCTTCCTGCTGTCAGTGCAGAGCCTGATGTGAGGCTGGATCCCACGAACCACAAGATGAGGATCTAAGCTGAAATCAAGAGCCAGATGCTTAACCGACTGAGCCACCTAGGCACTCCAGAAGTTTCTATTTTAGATTGCTTGAAAGGTTGCAGGGCTCTACTGAAGTCTCAGACATTGGGATCAGAGGCCCGAGTTTGTATCACAGCTCCTTTTACCATTTGTGTGGATTAGCCCCGCCATTGAGGCAGTGCTCCCTGAGATCAGGTGTGAATAACCTGAGTGTGCGACGTGTTCCACAGTGCTTGGCAGAATTCTCTCTCTGCGAATGTACCTCTCTTTGCTTCTTTTCTCTCCGAAGACCTGTGTTATTTGAGCTTTTAGACCTATCTTCAAGCGAGAGCTTTTCTATCTTTCCCGACCCCTTTAAACTGAGCACTTTACCCTTTGTGATTGTCATTGTGGGTTTTGGAATCACAGTGCCAAAATGCCCATGATGTTAAGGGTATCATGCCATTCTTTCTGTATTTTAAAAACCTGAAGTCCGAATCATTTATGTGTGATGTACATAGCGATATGCTGCATTTAACATTTCACATGTGCTCTTACCACCACCTGCCTGTCCTGTTTAAAACCTTTCTTGGGGTCTCCTGTAGTAACTAAGGAAATGGGACTTTAAAACAGCTAGTGAAGTTGTGCCTTTAAGTCTGTTCATCACTTATATTTTCCTGAGAACCATTTTGGGGCATTTACCTCTGTTAGAGCTCCTAAGTCGTTTTAAACTTAGGAGGGAAGTCTATGGCCATACCACCCTGAACGCGCCCCATCTCGTCTGATCTCGGAAGCTAAGCAGGGTCGGGCCTGGTTAGTACTTGGATGGGAGGTAGGAAGGGTGGACGCTGAGGGTATTGAGAGGAGGAGGTGGAGAAAGCTCCAGGCCTCGTTTCCAGCCCTCCCCTGGATCTGGACCACTTCCTTGTTCTCAGGACTAGATCCCCTGCCCCCTTCTTGTCCCTTCAGGTCCAGATCTGTTCTCTCAGGGCCAGAACTCTCCTCCTCTTGGGTAACTTGATGTTAGCCAGAATCAGCCTTCTTGCCCAATGATGCCGCTTTGGGAGCAGTGTGTTCGGAGCAGGTGGGCGAAAGCCAGTGTTCCTCACACTAAGTACCGCTTGGGGACTAACTGTGCCGCACGCTACCAACCCAGCCCCGAGGGGCCGCCCGTACTGACTGTGTTTGTGACTCTGCCGCTTTACTCTGCAGCTCTTCATGTAAAATGGATGAGGACAATTTAGACTCACGGGGCCCCAGAGCACAGGTGGTATGGGCACAATGGAAACATGCACACACACTGAAGACAGCTGACAAAAAATGGGCTTCTTTTCCTTAATGCTTCCTAAGCCTGCTTTAGTTCAAGAAAACCTTATGTATGTGCACCATGTATATATTGATGTTACATAGAGAGCTATATGCTGCTTTAACATTTATGCTTTTACTCTGTATCTACATTAATACATCAGTAGTTCAGACTTCACGTTTTTAAAATACAGAAAGGATGGTATTACACCATAAAAACACTGGCATTTTGATGCTAGAATTCCAAGGAAAAATCCAGTATGACATGTGCCAGACTATTAATAGAGTATTTTTAAGGGGGAGGGGAAGTGTTATAAGCGAATGTGTACTTACTACTTATGTTTTTCATTGTTGGAATTTTTTTTATATATACAACTAGCATTAAAATTATTATTTTTTCTTTTTTAGGAATACTGTAGGGCCCTCAAAAAAAAAATACTGTAGGGCCCTCAAAAGGGCTCATTCTCTATGCATGTCAGCTTTATTTGTATTAGGTACATGACTGTTTACTTTCTGCCCAAGACTTTTATCCTTTTTTTTTTTTTTTTAATTGTTTTATTTTTTATTTTTGCGAGAGAGAGAGAGAGAGAGAGAGAGAGAGAGAGAGAGTGAGCTCAAGCACGAACGAACCGAGGAGGGACAAAGAGAGAGAGGGAGACACAGAATCCAAAGCAGGCTCCAGGTTCTGAGCTGTCAGCACAGAGCCCGACGTGGGGCTTGAACCACAAACTGTGAGATCATGATCTGAGCCCAAGTTGGATGCGTTAACCAACTGAGCCACCCAGGCGCCCTAAGACTGTTACCCTTGACAGAGGAGGAAGCGGAGCGATCAGGTTGAAGGTGGCAGAACAGGAAGCCATCTGGAACTCCTCGTGTTTTTCTGTGCTCTGAAGAGAAACCTTGGTGGAAGGATTTATTTTTGTAGAATGAGATCCTGATCCACCCCACCTCTTTTTTTTTTTTTTTTTTTTTGATTCCTTTCTTTAGGGAAAGTAGATCTTTTTTTTTTTTTTTTTTGCCATCCCCCAAACTAGGTATACCCTGTTAGGGCAAGGGATGCCCTTCTGGAAACAGGAACACTGACAAAGGAGAGCTGACGGGCTTAGTCTCTGGGGAGTTGTGCTCTAGAATCCTACTTTGGCGCTTGTTTTCATATACCTCCGGCTGTTCCAGCCACTGCTTTTTTGTTAACTTGTGGGCAGATGCTCCCAAGCTGCAGGGATGCTTAGGAAGCCCTTGGTAATGTTGGGGCTCCCACGTATCAGTCCCTTCTTCAGAGGGGTGGCTCCAACTCTGTAACACAATAGGCAGTTTTTCATGGAAAAGTTAAGAGCCTGGAATCTGGGGCCACACTGCTTGGGTTAGAGCTCCTCTCGCTAGCTGTGTGATGCTATGTAAGTCACTTAATCTCTCTAGGTCTCAGTTTTCACCTGCAAAATGGGGACAATACTGATCTCACAGGGTTATCATGAGGGTGAAGGAGTTTATACACGACTGCAGACTTGTTAGCTTTATGATCATTTCATAGCATCCAGTGGGGTACTCTTTCTTCATTTCTTTGTGGTTGATCCGGCACTACCCCTGCCTGCCTTTGGTTACTGTTACAGATTTAACTTGTCCAGAACAACCAGACAGTGGCAGCAAGAGAGGCCACAGAGGAGTCTGTCAGGTTGCAGAGCAGCTTCATTCCAACAGATCTTAGAGGGAGCACTGGCTGAAGGGGTGGGGGGGGGCGGGAGAGGAGGAGGAGGAAGCGGGAGGAGTAGCGCGGAAAGTTTACTGCCCAGGTCTCTTTGCCTTCAAAACACTAAAATGGATTGTGGGGTGTACGCCCTACCTTCCTTACCTTTTCTCCCTTTCTTTGTTTGTAAAACTATTTTGGAAGCAAATAAACAATCATCTTAAGGGTGGGGGGAGTCACATTCACTGTGGGGTCATTCATTTATCCACCTCCCTCCGGAGAAAAACCACAGGGTTAGAGTGTGACTTCAGGTGTTTGCTTCCGTACCAGGCTGCGGTGAGGGAGAAGTTTCAAGTCGTGTGCACGCAGTTTGACTGGCTGTGTGTCAGGGAGCCGTGGAAGGCCGTGGAGAGTTTCCAGTGTTGGAGGAAATTGCACTCAGACGTGCACGAATCAGATCACAGTGAAGGGCATGAGTATGCATGGTAGCAAGAATGGGAAGGGGTTTGGGTGGGATGATACTAGCCTGGTGGGCACTTGAGAAAAGAGGAAGGCGATTTTGCTTGAGTGAAGTCAAAAGTGAACTAGAGAAGTGTGGGCTTTTCATATTTTGCCAAAAGGAATAAATGCTGGTGGAGATTGTGGAAAAGATTGTCACCAGACATCTGCTCTCCCACTGAGAGTTAGAGGTAATAATAGGTTTTTCTCTGGATTATTCTTAAATCTTAACCCCACTTCCCAGAGGTTAGTTAGCCCTGAGACCCCTCAAGGTGAAGTAATATCCCCTTTAGGCACATAGTCAGCTTTTGACTAGAATTTGAGTGGAAGTCTGTAGAACATCAAGGCTTTTAGGCCCATTCAGCCTATGGCTGGTAGGTTTAACTTTTTTGCCCTGTTGTCATGTTGTTTCGGGAGTATGGTAGGAAAAATAAAACAAGTCTTGGATTTCCTGCTGGGCTAATAGTAGTGGGTAGTGAGTTTAAATTTTCAGTGGAAGGAATAAAAAAATTCAGCAGGTGCTTAGAAGAACAACATCTCTTATCGTAGTGGATGGGAACTGGCTTGGTGTCCACAGGTGAATAAAAAGAACCCACAATATAAAGACTATAGGTTGACTAGCATTCTACTCTTAACAGCCAGAACAATGTCGATAACCTTAGATCCAAGAAAGAAAACACGGATTTCTTACTAAAAACAATAAGGGCTTTTGGGGAGGGAGAGAAATGATTTTTAGGCACTAGTTAATAGTACCGTGCATCAGAAGGAAATCTAGCTGGATATGGTCGAGCAGCAGATGAGGTAAAGTCAATAAGCAATCTTATTTTTTAAATGAGGGGCAGTCAGGATCAAATTCATTTCCCTTTTTGGCTGGTTTTGTTTTAATATTTGATTTGGAGTCTCTGAAAGTTTTCAGTGGAGCGTTTTAATTTTCAAAAGTACCATGCTCTTGGACTGAGGCAAAGAATTGCAAGTTTCTGCTCATATTTATTGGCCCAGGAAGTAATTGCAAATGGGCCCTGTAGGTCTTTGGTTCTATTTTACATCCTGCCCTGCGGTCCTGAGAGCTTGGCTGGCTGTCCTGGAGTTGCGGCAGCCTTCTTTCTGAAGCGGATCCTTTGCTCCGAGGTCACCTTTATGTGATGCTGGTCTGCCTGAGAAGAGAGTCTAAAGTGGAAATTCAAGGTCAGCTATGTAAGATAGCTATTGCCAGAGTGACATACAAGCACACAAAATGAATCTTCCCTCTTCCCATTCTTGGTATTAGAGGTCAGCGCAGAGGTCTCATTGCAAGTTTAGGGTAGGAGAGAATGCTTTTTGACTGATTGAGGGCATGGCCTCTCATTTCTAAATGGTTTAAAGAGTTTATGCCCCATTGTTTGTTCATTCCAAAGTCCTAATGATATGGGTGATATTTTTTTCTCAGACGGGAATGTGGCTTTTGGCAGTGACTCTGCATCACAATTGCTTGAAAATAAACAAGTCCTTTGGTGCCAATAACCAAGGCCTCTGTGCATGTGATGTGTGTCCATGAAAGAAAAGTGTGGCCGTTGATTAAAAAAAAAAAAATCACTTGAAATTAGAACTAGTGGCTTTCAAACTGGGAAAATCTCAACTGTCCGGCATTAGGAGAATAAAAGATACATGCGTGTAAATGTTTCCACACATTTGTCCAGAAGATGGTGTGCTTTGCAGCAAGTATGGTTATAAAGTGTTTTCAGTGACACGGGGAAATGCTGATGGAATAATGTAAAATGAAAAAAGGTAGGTGCAAAATTTATATACACTGAGAGCTATGTACGAATGTATAGAAAAAGTGATCTGGAAAGAGATAATGAAAATTTTAATGGTATTAATCTATATGATGAAATTATAGAGGATAGGGTTTCTTTCTGTGTTCTCGTATTTTCTAAATTTTCCACAGGAGGCACATATTATTTTTATAAACAGGAATTTAAAACTTTTCTTCTACACCTGCTTTTGAGAAGGTGTACTAGTCAGGAAATTATAGGGATGAGATCAATACTCTCTGTTACATGAAGAAATAAACAGAACTTGGATTTGTTGCAGAAAGCACTGCCTTTGTAACTTAGAGTGATTCCTTCATTTTTCTCTTGGAATTAAGGCAGCAACAAAAGTAACTTTTCAAATTTAAAATACATGATGCCCAAACAATACTGTAGTCAGGATCAAGAAACCACTGAGCATATTCAACTGCTTCAGCCCCACTTTTCCCCATAAATGTGCTTATAGTTGCTCTAAAAAGAAGTAAACTCTGTAGAAAATCTGTTGCTGCATTTAATACATGAGTTGTTTTGATAAGTTTTGCCAGCTAAATGAGCAAACATTGGTATAAATTTAGCTTATCTTAATGATTTACTGCTTTTTTTATATACATTTTTGTGGTAATTGCTAGGTTTTTTTTTTTTTTTCTTTTTTTTGCCTCAATTTCGAGATAGGAGATGGTGAAATATGTCATGGCCAAATGTTCAGAGTTGATTAGCAATGCAGTCAGAGTAAGCCAAATCTGGGTGATTTGATTTCTGTTTTATAATAGAAGGAGCACTAATTCAAGAGGAGAATGCTTATTTATCTTCCCTGATACCTAATGATGGCGTGAGTGGAGTTGAAGCATGTTCTGAATATATTGCAAGCCTCGTAGAATGGAGATCTTTTGGTTTAGAAGGAATGTATTAAATCTTATCCCTTTCATTAACAAAAAACAGCCTTAGTAAGAGTTATAATTGCATTAGTGGCTGTCAGGGACCGAGGAGAGAGGCCCAGGGCTTGGGGAGTGACTGCTAATGGGTAATGGCATTCTTTGTGGGGTGATGAAGATGTTGTGGAATTAGGCAGTGGTGATACAGATGCAAAATCTTGCATATACTGGAAGTTAGTGAATTGGAAACTTGAAAAGGATGATTTCCATGGCGTGTTTACAGTATCTTAATTTTTACAAAAGGGGGAGAGGATAATGGATTCCATATGTGAAGAAGTCCCATATACGTCCCACCAACCCCGTCAATACTCTTCAATAGGAAATTACAGAGATGGCTAGTTCTGAGAGAATGTTGAATTTTCACAGGCTTTTGACATGAGAGTAAAAAACCCTCTGTGATTCAATGATCCATCACCTCTAAAATGTTAACTATGCAAAGACAATCTAAGGATATGGATAATGGTGTAGTTAACAAAAGATCTGTTTCAAAAGTAACATTATGGGGATGTGTTAGTGTAGACTGAACTGTTTTAAACTTTGAAATGAAACAAACGTGTTAGGTGTCAACAAATAATTACATGAAGGAAAAGGAGGGAAGTAGGTAGGTTTTCTAAAGACTCACAAAAGTGAGGGTTTTCTTTATTTTATTTTATTTTTTTATTTTTTGTTTTAAGAAGCAATTGCTTTCTTATGATTTTTAAATGAAAAAAAAACCAGAAAGAAGAACTCTTAACATATTTTGAATGTCTGGTTATACATTAGATCCTTTGATCATTGCTTTCCATATCTTATGCCATTTGATTACCAGAAGAGCCATATTTCCAACCCATTTTAAATTTGGAAAACTAACAACTAACATTCCTCACTCCCTCCCCCCCTGATAAATTAAAATTATATGAGTGAATGCCTTCCTAAAAAGTTCCCAAAGAACAGTGAGGAAAATAACTTACCTGATAACTTACCACCCAGAGATGCCCCGCACCTTGGTGAACTTCCTCCTGGCCATTTCCTTTGCATATTATCACATTTCTACAGCCTGTTGGTTCTTTGTTACTTTGTTTTACTCAATGTGAAAAATGAGTAGTGTAGCCTGGGCTCAGGGCTGCAAGAACACCTGGCCCTGGGGGTTCCAAACAGACCAGGTTTGGCCACTTGTCGCAGACAGCGTCTAAAGGCAGAGAGGAGCAGTGGTGATACAAGAAAGTATTTCAGAGAGGCCAGCACCGGGAAGACTGCAGACTAGCGTCCCCAAGACTATCTGTCAAGTGCTGAAAATACTTCCAGATTTATATAAGGAAAGTGTGGGCCAAAGGTCTGTTACTGCATGCAGGTGGCCAGTACCTGCCCAGTCTGCCTGTCTTGGGGTCAGTCATGTGGGGTTGTCAGGCCAGTCCCTGTTGTTTGAAGGCATAGTTTTGGTTCCCATCAGGGATGCTTTGCCCTTAGGGACTTTTGCCTGAGTTCAGACATAAGCTGGAAAGAGGAACTTAATTAGAAAGTTTGATGTCAAAATGCAGGTACAGTAAAACCTTGGTTTGGGAGCATAATTTGTTCTGGAGACATGCTTGTAATCCAAAGCACTTGTCTATCAAAGCAGATTTCCCCGTAAGAAATCATGGGAACTCAGATGATTTGTTCCACCACCCAAAAATATTCATATAAAAATGATTACAATACTGTAATATAATACATAGAAAGTAATTAAGAAATACACAATATAAAGAAAAATGAATTAACCTACACTTACCTCTGAAAACCTTCGTGACTGGTGTGAGGGAGACAAGAGAGAGGAGGGTTATTGTGTAGATGACTTACACTATCCCTAACGGAATCACTTCTGTTGGCTCAATGGAATCTTTTTCTTTTCATGCACCTTTAGCAAGAAACCTTTCCAATGACACTTGCTTTTGACTCCTTTTGAGGATTTTGCAGAAATGTGACGTTGCATTGTCATTAAACAGATTCCTTGCCAGCACTGCTACAGCCTTATTCGGGTGGTGCTTTTCTACAAAATTTTGTGCTGTTTGCCACATTTTACACATCTCCCTAATGTGTAAATTTGAAATGAGGGATTTGAAATGAGGGATTCCTCCACCTTTTCCTCTTCCTCTGCAGACGAGATGAGGACGTAGACTTCTTACAAAATCTCGGAAAATCGGCCACCTGCATACCTCGTTCATACTTCTTGATTTCCTTCTTAACTTCCACCATAGTCATCTCCTTCTTTTTACCTCATTTCTTTTCAACCTTTTTCAGCATGGGGGCCATTGCATACACTCACATGAATGTTGACTACAGTACAGTATTAATAAACTCTTGTCATATACTGTATTTTTTTAATGTTGATTTATTTTTGAGAGAGAGAGAGACGGGGGAGAAGATCCATTGGCTCAGTTGTGATCATATGACATTAGTCGTCATGTACGATCCATTGTAAGACATTGCTTGCTTATCAAGTTAAAATTTATTAGAAATGTTTGCTCATCTTCTCGAACACTCACAGAACAAGTTACTCGCAATCCAAGGTTTTACTGTAGTAGAAACCCTCTTTCAGTAGAATTTTTTGTTGTTATTAGAAGATGGTCATTTCTATAGCCTTATGATATTCCTTTTTACGTGTGCTGTGATTTGCTCTTAACTGTTAGTGATTTAGGCTGTTGGCAAACTTTTTTTAAGTTTTTTTTTTTTTAAATAACAGCAGCTGATGTTTATTGAGTACTTAACTTTTTTCAGGCACTGTGCTAATAACACAATACATGCATTATCTTATCCTTCAGAGCCTTATGAGAGAAATGGAATTATTAGTTCTTTTTTACAGATAAGAAAACTTGTCCTAAATAATTTCAAGTTTTTATTTAAATTCCAGTTAGTTAACATACAGTATAATATTAATTGCAGGTGTGCAATATAGTGATTGCAAGTTTTTGCCATTTAAACCATATCGTGATGATTATGCATAAGGGTTGTGCCTAATTTTCTAACCTTTTGTCATGGAATTTTTTCAAGTATACACGAAAGTAAAGAGAATAAAACAGTGAGTCCCCTTATACCCACCATCCAGTTTCAACAGCTATTGGCATGCTACCATTCTTATCTGTTCTCCCTTCACTTTCTCCCCCTGGAGGATTTTATTTTATTTTATTTTATTTTATTTTATTTTATTTTATTTTATTTTATTTTATTTTATTTTATTTATTTTATTTTATTTAAAAAAAATTTTTTTTTCAACGTTTATTTATTTTTGGGACAGAGAGAGACAGAGCATGAACGGGGGAGGGGCAGAGAGAGAGGGAGACACAGAATGGGAAACAGGCTCCAGGCTCTGAGCCATCAGCCCAGAGCCTGACGTGGGGCTCGAACTCACGGACCGTGAGATCGCGACCTGGCTGAAGTCAGACGCTCAACCGACTGCGCCACCCAGGCGCCCCACCCCCTGGAGGATTTTAAAGCATGCTCCACACGTCGTATCATTTTGCCTATAAAGATTTCAGTATGCATCTCGAGTAAATAAGGGCTTAAAAAAATACCCACAATACCATTATCACACCCAGCAAAATTACCCCAAATTCCTTAATATCATCTAATAGCCACTCTGTTCAGTTATCCTCCATTATTTTGAAAATAGCTTTTTATGGGAGATTCGTTTGAAGCTGTATCCAGATGATGTCCCGTTACATTTAAGTTTTTGTTAAAATTGGCAATGGTTTCTCCCTGACCAACTTTTTTTCCATATAGTTTATTTGTTGGAGGAACTATATTATTTGCCCCGTAGAATCTCCCTTATTCAGGATTTAAATGATTGCATTTTTTATTGCACTGCGTCATCTAGCACATTCTTCTGTTTCCGGAAAGCTGGTAGTTCGATCTGATTCTAGAAGCTCTATTAGCTTCAGTTTTTCTTTTTGTAACCAGTGCTGCTTAGGTAGTATGTTCATCCATTGGCATCACATTAGCAGGCCTGTATTGTCTGTCTGTCCCACTTTTCGGTGATGCTCAGATTGACCAGTGGGTTCAGGTGTCCTCACTGATCCTTCTGTTACATAATGTTACACTTAAAGGTTTTAGTAGAAATTGATGATTGCTGCCAAGATTATTTTATTAGATGGCAACAGGACAGTTTTCTAATTCTGCATTCCTTTTAATTCTATTATTTATTAATAGATTCTTGTGATTCTCCCATAAAGAAGAACTTTGACTCATCAACTAGTTGCTTACTCTGAACTACATTCTGTATAGGAAAGCAGTTAGACTGCTTTGTTCTTTCCTTTGGTTTATCAATTTTCAGATCATGAGGTGGTACCTACCAGCTTCCAAAGATGACCAAGGAGGGTCTTTTTAGTATTAATATAACCAAGGGATTTAAACATACTTGTTTTACATTTGACCATCTTCTTGATGTCCCCTGCTTGACCAGCAGGAGCCCTTTCAAGTTGCGTCAAAGGGCACAGAGCCAGTTCTAAATGAACTTTTCCAGTAAAAGGAATTGGGATACCTTAGAGAAGTGGCTAATTGCAGGTCTAGGCAGGAATTGTCCACAATATGCCTGGGACAACTTGTCAGATTTGAAAACAGGGAAGCATTTTATCTGGTTTCACACTATATCGAAGTCACCTGTTCACATGTGGGCTCCCCCCACTCGATTATGAGCTTCTGGAGGGCAGGGGCTGTGTTTTGTTTTGGGGGTCTAATAATTCAGATCTGTCCCTGCCGGAGGTTCTGCATCCTGCCCCCGTCTCAGCACATACTTTTTGTTCAATAGAATTTGCCTAATGAATGAAAAAAAACCCTGACCCTTCCTGTGCATGGTGTTCCATGTGATTTTGTGGTAGTCAAGTGAGAATAATGGATGTGAACCAGATTCCATAATACCTTGCCGTTATAGAGACCTGTCTGTCAGGGCCTCAGGGCTTTGTCTTGGCTCGTGGTAGCTCTTAAGTAGGCCATTTTTCTATTGTTGGTGGGAATTTGCACCTTCCGGTGTTGGGCAGGGTTTTAGCTGTGTCTCTTTCTCCATAGCTCATAACGTGAAGCGGCTCAGTAGGTCGTGCACCTTGGCTTACTCATCTCGGTACTGCTGGGATACTGCACGGTTATTATCAGTTTGGGTGCATGTAACCTTCCACGTTCCTTTCTCTTTCCTCCCCCTCCACCCCCACTCCTCTGGAAGTAGGAACTAAGACTTTTCCTTTGGCATTTTTATGCTGAGCTGGGAACACTTGATTTTGCTCAGCTCCACTCTGGTGTGTAGTCTGGAGCGGATCATGTTCCCTCTGAGCCGTGGCTTCCCAAGGAAGATGGGTGAAATGGAGAGCAATGATGGTCCCGGCCTCGCTTACTGTATGTAAAGCTGGGGACAGAGGATTGTTATTCACTATTTTCCTCTTACTGTCTCCCTTTTACTTTGTGGCCACTTGAGATTTAGAATCTGACACATCTGTATGCTCTTACCTATAAGCACTAAGCACTTAGCTTTAAAACTTCTTTTTTGTTTTTAGTCTGTTGTGTGGTCAAAATAAATATCATTTCACAGGACAGAGCTGCCCCTGGTTTTTTTTTTTTTTTTCTTAAAAAGATCCCTGTTTTAAAAACTGAGATAATTATAAATTCATATGAGAAATAATACAGAGATCCCTTGTACAGATGTTGTTTCCCAAAAATGGTTACTTTTTTGCCAGACTGTGGTTGAATATAACCAGGATATGGACATCGATACAACCCAACATCAGACTCACAATATCCAGCTTTATTTGTACTCATTTTTGTGTATCCTTTGCTTACAACCTGAAAAGTTTTTTTTTTAATCTAGCATTTCAGGTTTGTGATGCCAGGGTAATAGAGATATCACACTTAATATGAGAGAATTCATTTATAGATTAAGATGACATATGATATCCTTCCTTTTAATTCTACTGAATGTAGGAATATAGACCATGATAGTTTTGGGCCAAATAGTACAATAATATTATCCAGCTGATGTTTTAAAGAGTAGATAGCTGAGCGCCTGGGTGGCTCAGTCGGTTGAGTGTCCGACTTTGGCTCGTATCATGATTTCACAGTTTCAGGAGTTTGAGCCCCGTGCCGGGTGCTGACAGCTCAGAGCTTGGAGCCTGCTTCAGATTCTGTGTCTCCCTCTCTCTCTGCCCTCCCCCACTCACGCTCTGTCTCTCTCCCAAAAATAAATAAAAGCATTAAAAAAATTTTTTTTCAAGAGTAGACAACTAATTTATTGCATGTGCATTCTTGCACATCAAGCACACTTTGAAAATGACTTAACACGGGGTGCCTGGGTGGCGCAGTCGGTTAAGCGTCCGACTTCAGCCAGGTCACGATCTCGCAGTCTGTGAGTTCGAGCCCCGCGTCAGGCTCTGGGCTGATGGCTCGGAGCCTGGAGCCTGTTTCCGATTCTGTGTCTTCCTCTCTCTCTGCCCCTCCCCCGTTCATGCTGTGTTTCTCTCTGTCCCAAAAATAAATAAAAAACGTTGAAAAAAAAATTTTTTTAAAAAAAAGAAAATGACTTAACACATACTTGAAAACTATGGGGCGCCTGGGTGGCTCAGTCAGTTAAGCGTCCGACTTCGGCTCAGGTCATGATCTCATGGTTGTGGGTTCGAACCCCACATCGGGCTCTATGCTGGCAGCTCGGAGCCTGGAGCCTGTTTTCCATTCTGTGTCTCCCTCTCTCTCCGCCCCTCCTCCCACTTGCACTCTGTCTCTCTCAAAAATGAATAAATGTTAAAAAATTTTCTTGGAATACATACTTGAAAACTGATGATCAGTATCCAATTTTCACTTTGTTTTTTTTTTTTTAATTTTTTTTTTCAACGTTTTTATTTATTTTTGGGACAGAGAGAGACAGAGCATGAACGGGGGAGGGGCAGAGAGAGAGGGAGACACAGAATCGGAAACAGGCTCCAGGCTCCGAGCCATCAGCCCAGAGCCTGACACGGAGCTCGAACTCACGGACCGCGAGATCGTGACCTGGCTGAAGTCGGACGCTTAACCGACTGCACCACCCAGGCGCCCCCAATTTTCACTTTGTTTACACTGTCCTTTGTGTACATTGGTCCTCTGCTTTGAAAACCATGTTTTCTTGAGCACCATAGAGTACTTTACCTACGTCCAGCCCTGGGTTAGTGGAACCTGAACTAGATTTAATATGTCTGGTGCTCCCTCTTTCTGTTTTAATTAATTGGAAGAAGATGGTGGACAAACCTTACAGGACTGCTCCTTAGAGGACCTTTCCTCCTCTGTTCTTGTTCAGGTTGGAGGCATGACCAGACACCATCCGTGGAGGTCTGGTGCTGACTCTTACTCCTTAGGTCTCAAATGCCCCCTCCCCCAACACACCCGACCCAATTATCGATCAATTGTGGTAGTGTTTTTCTGAAGTAATCCTTTTTGTATTTCCCCTCCATATTTAAGAATATGTGCCTGCTGGAAAATAGAAAAGCATAAAGAAAATGTTAACAGTTATTTAACCTGAAGTATCTTCCCAAGCTTTTGCTTTCTTTTCGTTGTAGTCTGTCTCTAACACAGGACTCAGACACCACTTTCCTCTTTCCTTGGCTGTCGAAGGAGCTTTCTGACTGATCTGCCTGTCTGGGCCAAGTAAGCTTTCTAAAACACAGATCTGTTGTGTCCCTCCCTGCTCGGAAGCCTTGAGTTGTCTGCTGTCTGCAGAAGAAAGCTTGAACACCAGGGCACAGTGTTCAAAACCTTGCAATATTTTTTGTCCCAAACATGCCGTTCTTTGCTTTCCTTCCACCCTTTTCCCTCCACACTGTGGCCACACTGACTTGGTGTCTCTCTTCCCTTTGCTCGGTATGGATCACCTCTTCTTGGCCTTGCCAAACCCCTTTACATGGTTGAAGGCTCAGCTTCAATGCTGTGACCTCTGTAAAGTTTGTGCTGATTTTCCCCAGTTGAGAATACTACAATGGCTGGTGCCCCCAGAGCCCTTGGACCACATGGCACTTTTGCCAGACCATGTTGTGCCTTATATTGTGTCCCTTTGCCCACTTGTTTTAACTGTATAGTCAGTATTCTTGCAGGTGAGGACCACATTTTATCTGTCAAGGGGTGTCTCTGATTCCCTTGTTTGCACAGAAGGACCAGCATATAGTAATGGCTTATTAAATGCAATTATATTCAGCTGTGTAATAAGTAGTTCCTGCTTGCTTGTATTTGAGATGGCTTTTTCTTTTTCTTTGTATTTTCTGTTAATCTGCCTTGTCATTTAATAAATGTCACCGTGACAACTTGCTCTCTTATAGTTGTGTCCTAACATAGTGTAGTTTTATGAGAGGGGCTAGCTTTGGGATGAATTTGTAGAAATGCTCCATGTAAGGTAGGAGGATTCTGATGGGCCTCCAAATCCCATGGGTGACTTTGATCTCTCATGAGGATAAAGTGAGGTGGGGTTGTAGGGCAGTGGGAGTAGATACCTGGGTATCAGCCAGGAATATTCCTTGTTTCCTTCCTAGCCAATAAATTTGGAAAATGGGTTAGTTGGATGAATGCCTTGGCATCCATCCCAACCTTTGATAGTAATTTAAGATGTTGATTTTAAATTATGATTTGTCCCCAGAAAGTTCCAAATAGAAAAATCATGAGTGTCATAACATTTAAGATCCTAGTGAAGAAAATCTAGAAATACAAAGTGTAGTTTTGACGTTGTAAAAGAAATCGAAATATTCATCCTGTCCCCTTCCCCCTACCCCCCTCCCGGAAGGGGGAAGCTGGGCTTTCTGATTATACTGAAAACTACGTAGGCTCTGTGACAGAGGATGCCTGGCAGGCGGGAAGCCTCTTGGATCATTAAGAGTTCATTAGATTCTGTCTGCAGCTGTTAGAAAATGAACAATCAGGCATGTGGGACTCTATCATGTTGCTCAGATGCTCAGCGTGAATAACTGTAGCCACAGAGCTGTTTTTCATGGAGAGAAGGAAAACCTTTTCGAGACAAGAGAAGATTGTCTTTATCTTTAAGAAACAATGTCCTACTGCGTGGTGCATTGAATTCTAGTTCACATTTGGGGATACTCCTTCCCCCACCGTAGTAGTACCTTCTGACAGTGAAAAGGAGGGACACTGGAGCGCCTGGAGGGGCTCAGCCGGTTAAGCATCTGACTTCCACTCAGGTCATGATCTCATGGTTCATGAGTTCGAGCCCCAAGTCAGGCTTTCTGCTTTCAGTGCAGAGCCTGCTTCTGATCTTCTGTCCCTTCCCACCTCCACCGCTCCCCCACTCGCCCTCTCCCTCTCTCAAAAATAAACGTTAAAATAATAATAAAAAGTAAAATGTTAAAAAAGAAAAGGAAGGAGGACACTTTTTCCTTTGTGAACAAGACGGTATGAACCGTCCGTTTCCTCTTTCAGAGAGTGTGTGTGTGAAGACTGATATTCTAGAGGCTGCTTGGTCATAAGTGCTTGCATTATCAGGGACTTTAGACACTTGATACCTTTTTGTTTTGCCTTTGTCCTTACAACTGAAACTGGAGCAATAATTATGAGATATTCATGTGTATCTCCATTCTACATGTAAGGAAACTGAGGCATACAGAGGAAATAATTTGCTCAAAGTTACCAGTAAGTGTCAGAGTCTGGGTCCAGAATCTGTATGCTTAAGTACACTGTTGTCGTGTCAACACAGTTTAAAAACAAGATTGGCTATGGTCAGCCTCCAGTGTATACAGCGTTCTGAGTAATTTTTTAAAATCATAATTCGGATTTTCTCATTTTTCAGCCCGTCTCCAGTGTCTTCCCAATTTACTTAGAATAAAGCTAAAACTTGGCCTCATAGTGTAAATGACCTTGTGCCCATGGCCTGGCCCTGTCTGTCTCTTGGCCTTTTTCCCCCGTCCTGCTGACTTTGCCTCTTACTGTGCTTGGGCCATCCTGGTCTTTCTGCCTTTAAAACATGCTTTTGAGGCCTTTCTGATGGCAGGTCAGCTTTCCCCCGGTTCTTTGTGTTGTGACCCGTATCTTACCATTCAGCCCTCTCTGACTTCCCTAAGTAGTTTCTACCCTCACCGTTACCTTTACCCTATCTGAAATCCCTCTCCCCCCACTTGAGTGTATGTTTCCAGGCTGGAGGGCGCTTGCCTGTCTTGTTTAACCACGGAATATCCATTTTCTAGAACAACAGTGCTTGGGATGTGGTGGCCACTCAGATATTTATTGAGTAAATGAACATCATGAGAGGTTGGACAGATGTCTCTGGAAGGCCCATGACTTAAGGGACAGGTGACACCATCCCAGGACAGCTAGAGACTGGTTTATCAACTCTGTCCCTCCAAACTCCACCACCTCCCAAAAGAAGACTTGTGGAGAGAGGTTTTCTCCTCCAGTGTCTCAGTGAAGGTAGGAGAAGGCCAGCAAGGGCCTGAATGGCACAGAAGACTTCCTCGGATTTGTTGCTGGGCCTTGTAAAGATCCTGGATAGAAACTCTTGGACTTTCTCACAGTGACTGTGTTTGTAATGGTGACCCTGAGACATCATGAAAGGCTCAGTTCCTGAATATTCTCTGTAATATACATGTCCAGTCCATTTTCTGAGCTTTCTGGAAGCTAAATGGAAAGTTCAGATACTTGGGATCAGCCTTAGCTATTTAGCAAAACTTCTCTCCAAGCAGACTCACCCTTCCATCCTTCTGTGGGCTCCTTACTTGCTTGGTGCTGGGGAGCCTTCTCTGAGGTTGTGTTATAATTATTTAAAGTTTGTTTTTTTGAGAGAAAGAGAGAGCGAGAGAGAGAGAGCAAGCACAAGTGGGGAAGGGGCAGAGAGAGAGAGAGAGAGAGAGAGAATCCCAATCAGGCTTCAAGCTGTCAGTGCAGAGCCCAGCTCAGGGCTTGACCCCATGAACTGTGAGCTCATGACCTGGGCTGAAATCCAGAATCAGACGCTTAACTGACTGAGCCACCCAGGCTCCCTGGTTGCATTTTGATTATTAGGCAAATGTCTCTTTCATATGTTCTCCTGTCGGTCTAGAATACAACATGTTCCTTATCTGAAATCAAAGGCACTTTGAGTTTTTTATGGGTCATTTGGTATCTGATTGGACTGTCCCAGCACGAGGGCCCAGAGGCTCTGAAGGCCACTTAGAGCCCCCCTCTGCGTTGGTCACCCCTGCCCCTGTCTCACGAGGGAGGGAAGCTGGGACTTACTGAGCCTGCTGGGCAGAGACTGGACCTGACCAGATTCAGGTTGGGCTTCATGAGCCACCCCTCTCCTGTTGCCAGTTGGCCCTGAGCCGGATGGCATGCTCCACATTGGTCTGAAGTCCTCTGGACAGGTGTATAAATCCTTCTGTTCTGTACTGGGCCTTTCTCCCTCTCAGCTTTCAGTGAGCATTTACTGCTAAGAAAAGGAAGGCCTTAATCTTTCTCTTTTGTTTCACTGGTGTAAAAGCAGGCAAGTCTTAGAAGTTATCAGTCCACAGAAACTTTTCCAGCTTACCAACCCCATCTGAGAAGACACAGGCAGTCACGTAAGGGAAGAGACACTGTAACTCTCAGCCACGATAATTGAACTCTGAGTCTTGTGGGCCTCTAAAGGTATTTCTTTTCTTTCCTAATACCTTTTTACCATCACATTTCTCTTTGGGTTCCCTTAGTCACAGATGACCGCAGGGTAATTAAGTTGGAAATTTCTTTGTTCATTTCCCAGTTTTTTTCTATTTTTTGAGAAGGTAAGAAGTGCCAGTTGTTGAGAGAAAAAGGATATTTCTGCCTTCAAACAGGATTGTAACAGAGTAGATGAGATTTGCGTACGAGGACCCCATGTTTTATGTCACAACTGACCTGTTGGAAACAATGCTTGACTGTCGGTTTCCTTTCAGGTGGGCAGAGACAACCAAAAGCGTCCCAGAAGTGGTGGCCTGGGAGCTGGGTCTTAAAAGATGGCAGGATTTGGGCAGGGAGGAGCGCACATTTATGGGGGAAACTGTCTGAGCAAAGTGGTGGTGGCCGCAGCAGGCTGGGGAAGGTCCCACTTTGACTGGGTCAGTCAATGAAGCCATGGGCACTGTCCTGCCCCATGTATCTACGTAGAAGCTCCAGGAAGGCAGGACTGTATTTGGTTCACTCTGTAAGCCTGGCACTCAGCACAGGGCCTGGCCTACAGTAGTACTCAAATATTTGTTCAGGGAAAGAAGGAGGCTGGGGATAATGAAAATAGCTCGCGTTCATTCACCAGCTCTGTGTATCAGGCATGTGCTGGGCCGTAAGCAAATCAGCACCTAACCCTCATGACCATCTTTGTCAGTTACTGCTATAGTTCCCCTTTAGTAAGTGAAGATAAGTGGTAGAGCTGGCGTCTGAAATGGGCCATCTGGGTTCAGAACCCAAACCCTCCTCCTGAACTTTGCTCTCTAGAAAGACCGATTGGGGCCAGGCCTTGGAGAGGATGGATGCCACGCCAAGGCAGTGAAGTTGTTTTCTCACAGGCCTTGAGGAGGCTCTGAAGATGTTTGAGCAGCCCCCGAGAGTGTTCTTTGAGAAGTTAGAAAATTGTGATGGTGTCTGAGCTCACTTGGGGATGAATAGGAGGTAACCAGAAGCTAGTCCAGTGCGATGAGAGGTAGTGAGACTGGGGGTGGATTGTTGGGATGTTGAGGGAAAGTTGGGGAATGATACGAGCATTTCCTATGGTGTCTGAGAGTAATCTAAGACTAAGTAAATCCTCAATAAAATAAATCGATTGCCTTTTCTCAACAATGCCTGCTGTTTTGGAACTCTGAGTCTCCCCGACCTAAAGAACTTCTGGCTGCAGACATCAGAGGCATTAGGCTTCTACACGACACCTCTTTTTTTTCTTTTCTTTCTTTCTTTTTTTTTTAAAGCTGTCATAGTTTTACTTGAAAACAGAGCCTTTCAGGAAAAGAAAGAGGCCGAGGTCATTTCCATGAAATACTTAACATTGATGATACTAGTTTTTTTTGAAACACAAAGTATAGTGGAACCTGGAACATGTTACACTGCAGTAGAATTGTGTTGTTTTGTAACATAATTTCAGGATTTATAAAAATGAGAATTCATATCATACCTTTGGCATGTGATAATGGGCCCCAAGAAATGCAAGGCCTTTGAGACCTGGCCAGAGTTTCCCCTGGGGAAATGGGGTTTTCTCCCCTTTTCTTGCACCCCCCCCCACCTCCTAGCCCCCTGTTGTGGGAGAACCTTGAAACAGTTGCTTCAGAGGCACCTGAATAGCTTATGGGCTGGTCTCAATTAGTTGGTAGCTTGGATTAAACCAGTGAAATCTAAGAGGAGTGCTAGAGATCCATTAATAGGAATCACAGCTGTCAATCTCCAAGAGAAGTGAAGGCCCAGAGCCCTGTGCTAACTCCCACCAGCTTGTTTGTGGCCTTCCCCGAAACCTTTCCCCTGCAGGAAATCTTTACTTGTCTTTCTTGGTGTTTTCTTCTCAGAAAAGAAGCAGATTCCAGGGCTCCTGTTAACCTTCCTGGTGGATGACTTATGGCAAACGGACTCAAAAAGGGAAGAAAGGAACTTAGAACACGTTTTAGAATCTTCCTTTTTTTTTTTGCATATCGTGTCTCTTGGTATTGCCATAAACACGTAGGCCAGAGCGTGCGAGTCTGCTGGTCACGACTGATGACCTTTGTTTGGAGTTACTAAGCCAGAGAGTGGTTCAAGGGGGAGCGGCCCTGCTGGAAAAAGGCTCTGTGCCCCGGGCATGGGGCATCAGCTGTCGTGGCAGCTCCCAGGGCTCTGACAGCCTTTCCCAGCCTGGGACAGGGTGAACGTGGAAGGTCACAGTGAATTCAGTGGGCAGGCAGCTTTAAGGCAGGAATTTGGTTGGCGGTGGATACTGAGGAGGTTCATTTCAAAGATCATTGAGTTTCTTTGGTTTTTTAATTAAAAATGTGTATGCTAAGTAAATAAAGCAGAGAAAGGCAAATACCATTATGATTTGACTTAATATGTGGAGTCTACAAACGGAAAAACAGACTCTTCAGTACAAACTGGTGATTGCCAGAGGGAGGGGGCGGGGAATGGGCAAAATATGTGAAGGGGAGCAAGAAGTACAAACTTCCAGTTATAAAATAAATAAGCCACAGAGATGAAAAGTACAGGATGGGGCATTAGAGTCAGTAATATTGTAATCACGTATGGTGACAGATGAGCGTTGAGTAATGTATGGACTTGTCAAGTCGCCGTGCTACACACCTGAAACTAACATAACCCTGTACATCAGCTGTACTTCAATAATGAAAACAGCATGTGTCTCCTTTTAGAGGAGCGCACCTGCTGCCGAGGACTTGGACGGGGCCTCCTGCAGTTTGCAACAAGGAGGCCCGGGTAGCAATAACACTCAAGTTGCTTTTGGCAAATTCAGAGTTGAAGCAAGTAGTCAGGTCAGTTGTGCAGTCATCATTTACCGAGGGCCTATTTGGTCTTGTGAATACAGAGCAGAGTAAGACATGGTTCCTGCCCTTGGGGACTCATGCCTTCTGAGACAGCCTGTCCTTTTTGCCTGGGATGTTGCAGTTTATGCCTGTTGTCCTGGTATAATTACTAGTAGCCCTCCCTTTGAACCTCAGAATTCCCCAGTGAGGATGATAAATTATTTGGTTACCTTACCTTACCAGGGAAACATGTGAGCACTTACCAGAGAATTATCACAGACTTGAGCCTGATGTGCAAAGGGGACCCAGCCTGGCCTGTTCCTAGATGCTCCTTCCCTGCCCTCCTTCCCTGTTGACACCGCTTCCCTCCTCTTCCCTCGGCAGCCCCTCACCTGCCTGCGTTCCCCTGCTCCATCCCGGCATCCCAGTCCCTTGGTGCCTCACAGCTGCACTCAGGAGCCCTGAGCCCGCTTGCTGTCCAGTGGCTGAGCTTTCATTCTCCCTGCAGCCCCCTTGGAGCATATTCTGGGGTGTGGCTTCCCTTCTCCCAGAATTGTGTTTGTGGAAAAATGGCATTTACGTGGCCACCTGAGTTCTGCCCCCACCCCAAGTTGTCTGGGTTGTTTTGGAAAGAATCTTCTGTGCTTCTGTACTATCATTTTCATGGGCCGTCAGGAGGAAAGGTTGATGATGTAAATGTGTGCTTGTTTCCTGTCTGCAACCGGCATGCCTCTGGACTCTGGATTCGGGACTTCTCTGCACCCCAGGAGGAAGACTGCTCTATTGAGAGTGCTGGGTTTTGGAGACCTTCACACTTGGATGTGAGGCTGGGTGACAAGGCCGTCACTAAGATGGAAACATTACACTCAGGGTCATATCCAAGGCCCTTTCTGTCCAGGGCCTCTTCCATAATTCCATAATTCCTCTTCAAGTGGTTTTGAGTTAGGGAGAAGCCCAAACTGCAGAAGTCAAACCACTTTCGGGGTTGACAGATCATCCACTGCTAGGCTAGAGAGATGAAGTCACAGCACAGAGCAGAGTGGGGTCCTAATGGGCACGTATGGAGGAATGGGTAAATGTTAGGTTTTCTCTTTCTTTTGCTTTCCAGCATTGCCCTGGACTAGCTAGTGAATTCCTCATTTGAAATAACTACACTGTGGGGTGCCTGTGTGGCCCTGTCGGTTAAGTGTCCGACTTCTGCTCAGGTCATGATCTCGCGGTTCATGGGTTCAGGCCCTGCGTTGGGCTCTGTGCTGACAGCTTGGAGCCTGGAGCCTGCTTGGATTCTGTGTCTCCCTCTCTCTCTGCCCCTCCCCCACTCGTGCTTGCTCACTCTCTCTCGCTCTCAAAAATAAAGATTATGAAATAACTCTGTCTTGAACTTTCATTTTCATCCCATGCTCCGTCTTATTTCTTTCAAATGCAGTCTTGCGTACTTTTGAGATTTGAGGTCAGAATTAGATTGAGTAGGAAGTAGTACAGGAAAGGCTGGCTTCCCCATAGCTGAGAATTTATTCCCAGTTC
This sequence comes from Lynx rufus, assembly GCF_022079265.1. Classification (NCBI taxonomy): domain Eukaryota; kingdom Metazoa; phylum Chordata; class Mammalia; order Carnivora; family Felidae; genus Lynx; species Lynx rufus. Next base: position 105,095,703 of record NW_025814834.1, on the reverse strand, counting down.
ACAGGGCCTTTTTGTTTTCCAAGGGGCTGGAAGTTAGAAGAAATCAGAACAGCAAATTTATTTTGATCTCTCTGTTCTGACTTTAAGCTTTCTGTGCTGGAACAAGTTGGCTATTTTTCATAAGTGAATTCATTGAGTGTGTAGGCGTGTATGATGTTCTTCATTTCTGGCAAGGCCACCATGCATTGTGTGTTTGAAAGCATGAATGAACTTCTGGATTGGAAGAGGAGAGGCTCAGCCCACGACAGAGGTTTTTGCAGATTCTGCCTGCCTCCTCTTCAAACTGTTACTTGCTCCCTTTGATAAAACCACACTGCTTTTCCCTGCCTCGGTGTTTCAGTGTGATGTAGTCGCTTCCCCCAAACCATCACGCAGGCGTTGTACAGATGAAGGCACAGAGACCAGAAGGGCCTGATGACTCCCTTTCCAGATCAAAGAGAACAAAGTCAAACAAAGGCAGGGAGGATCTCCTGTACCCAGCCACCTTGTGGAAAGACAGAACTTAAAAAACGTGAGCAAAACCCCAGAGGAGAAAGCCCAGCTTAAACAAAACCTGCCTGCTGTGTTTCGGTGCTGGTGTTTGATCTCCTCGTCAATAATTGAGGAGTTTGGGATGGCTCCAGAGCTGAAAAGTTTCCAAATTGTATTTATCTGAAAGTGTTTGGAAGAGCTGTCCAGTTGATTTTTAGTAGAGGGGAAAAAAGGACTCCCTTGGTGTTCGGGCACCTCGGTTGTGTTCTAGCCTGATGGGGCTTTGGAGTTCTTTATTCATTGCTGGATGACTAGGGAGATCAGTGAAAGGCAGAATATAGCATGAGGGAGGAGAGATGTAGTTGGGAGAACCGAATACTGTATTGAATGCCTTCTCTGAGGCTGTGTGCTGGCTGGCTGCCCTGAGTCATCCCCCACTCCCCCCCCCCCCCCCCCAGCTCCCAGGAACTCGATGTCAGCAAATGTGTCTTCAGCATACACTCAGGCCCTTGAAGGTAGACTCTCTGCCTGGGTTTCTGGGCTTTGTTCAGCACTGGGCTTTGCTCTAAAGAGACAGAAGGCAATCGGCCTGTCAGGCTCTTTCGCTCAGGTCCATAGTAAAGAAATCTATTTTACGTGCAACTCACAGGAACATGTTATTGCCGCGGTCAGAGGAAAAAGTTTTGTCTCCAGAGAAACCACGGAACACAAGAACACCTTGTCCGACATTAAGTCCTAATATAAATGAAACCTTGAGCCCCTTCCTGTGAGTTGCTGGCTCCCTTTACCTCCGGTTTTAGCATCCTGGTGCCCTCAGACCTGTAACGCCCCTTGTAGATAGGCTGGCTGTGGGAGGAAACTGATGGTTTTCCACAAGAGAGAAGAGTGAACGTACTAATTTTAACTGGTTTTTAAAAACCTTTTAGGAGGCCCAGTTGCCCTCCCCTCAACTCTAAATACTTGTCTTACTGTTTCATATCACGGGAGTTTTCCTTTGATAGTGGTTGTCTGATGTCAGTGTACTGCAAGATGCTGTTCCGAGTCACTGCAGCATGTGGGGTGAGGGACAGAGGACCTCAGGATACAGTTAGATAGTGAGTGATTCATTGATCCCGAACCTTGACTACTAGTTAAGGAGAGCTGGGCCCTGAAGATCAAAGATCTAAGCACCCGTATTTTTCTTTCACTTTGTACTGTGAAAAATTTCACACCCGCGTGGAAGTAGAGAGAATGTATAACGAACCCACGTTCACCTTGTCGCTTCAGTGGTCGTCAGTCACTGGCTGTTCTTAGAATACCTGTCACTGAAGTGACACTCTTCTGTCAGAGGTGGAATAACCTGGCGCAGAGGGGCGTTCTTGGATGCGGATTCCTTCTCCCCTGTGCAGACCAATCCTGGACCGAAGGCGCCTTCCATTCCTTCCTGGCAGGCGGCCTGGCAGGGAATTGAAATTTATTTGTTTAAAACTTAAACGGTTTTTTTATTGTGATTTTCTTACACTATGAAATTATATGTGCTTGTTGTGCAAATACAGACACGTATGAGGCAGGGTAAAAGGCCTTTTCCTCACAATGCAGACTTACCCACACATAAAAACTGCATGTAAGTTTAAAAAAAAAAAAACCAGAGAGGGTCACACTCTACATATGACAGTGCTGCAGCTTGGCTTTTCTCCCTTCCTTCCTTCCTTCCTCCCTCCCTCCCTCCCTCCCTCCCTCCCTCTCTCTCTCTCTTGCTTTCTCTCTCTCTCTCTCTCTCTCTGTCTCCACAGTGTGGCTTGTCAATTTCTGCAGAAAAAGGCAGCTGGAATTTTAATAGCAAATGCATTGAATCTGTAGATTAGTTTAGGGAGTATCGCCACCTTAGCAATGTCGTCTTCTATTCCATGAACAAAGGATCTCTTTTCCATTTATTTAGGTCTTGAACTTCTTTCAACAACAGTATTTTGTAGTTTTCAGTGTGCAAGTCTTGCACTTTTTTCTTGTTAAGCTTATTCCTAAGCATTTTTTTCTTTTTGGTGCTGTTGTAAATGGAATTGGTTTCTAATTTTATTTTTGGATTGTTCATTGCGAATGTATTTGTTATTGTTTTTAATTATTCAGACAGCACGCAACCACATATAACTATATACACACACCCAGTTACCTGTTGATGGATATTATTATTATTATTATTTATTTTTTTTTTTAAGTAAGCTCTACACCCATTTTGGGGCTTGAACTCATGACCCCGAGATCAAGAGTCACATGTTCCACTGACTGAGCCAGCCAAGCGCCCCCAGAATTATTTTTAATGTTTTTCTTTCACAAAATAATGCTGTAGTGATCACTGTTGTATGCACACTGTACTGCTTTGCATACTTGTGTTAATGTTTCTGAAATGGATTCCTAGATGAACTTGCTGGGTCAAAGTTTATACATATTAAAAATTTCATAGCCATCAAATGTGTGCCCAAATCCTGTAACAGTTACACTTACCAAGATTGTGAGCAGCTTATGCTAGTGTCTATTTTCCAGAACCCTCCAAACACATAGGCCATTACTGATCTTTTAAAACATATCTCAACCCAGTAGGTTGTGCATGGTGTATCGTGACTTACAGTTCTTTGGATATAAATGAGACTGAGTAAGTTTGTATGTTTATTGATATTTTATAGGATGAATTGTCCATTTAAAAAAATAAGTGTTTATTTTTAAAAATTATTTGTAGGTTTTTTTTTTTTTAAGTCATGGACGTGATCCTTCACTACATATTTTACAGATTTTTTTTTGTCCAGTTTGTTATTTCTCTTTTATTTGTGTGTGTTCTTGTTTTTTTTCCTTTAGGAATATGACATTTCTCTTCATATATTTGTACTTTATTTATATCCATTAGTAAAATTTTTATAATTTCTTCACATAGGTCTTATGGTTCAGTCCTCATTACTATGTGTTTGTTGTTGTTGTTGGAATTGTAAATCTGATTTTTTTTCCCGTTAGACTTTCTTCCTGGTTCTGATTGATATAGTGAAAAGGCATAGATTTTTCTATATATGCATGAGATTTGGCCAACTTACTCTCTTGTTCTAATTTTCAAGTGTTTGCCTTGGATTTTCTTAGTAGACAATTATTATTTGCAAGTAATGGTAATAATGCCTTTTCTTTTTTAGTGCTCTTATCTCTTTATTCTTTCTCTTTTCTTATTGTACTGCTAAGGCTTGTCAGAATGCGAATCAGAATATTTCTGTGTTCCCACCCTGTTTGACTATGGTAATGCCCTGGTGTTTCCAGTCTGCTGGACGGCTGTTGGTTTCTAGTAGGATATTTCTGATCTTTTGTGGCATGTCCTTACTGGGGAACTCATCCGTATATATGGTTCTTAGACTGGTATCTGCATCTCAGATGCAGCAGGGTTTGGCTAGCAGACATCTGCCTACAGGATATTTCTATTTTGAGATCCCATAAAGCCCCAAAGCTTAACATGCTAGGGCCATGGTTACTGTGTGTGTGGCTCACTGTGCCAGGTAATTTAAATAGATTGCTTCAGTAATTCTCCCAGTCACCCGCAGAAGGGCATATTAGGTATCCCATTTTACAGATACATATGTGGACTTCGAGATGTTCGCTTTCTTGGGGTCCTGTAGCTAGTAAGAGTGGTGGTTGGTGGTGTCACGTTCTGAATCCATTTTGTCTGCCTCCAAAGACTATTCTCCATCTGCTGCTTGGACCTTTCTCCTCCCCGCGTCCTCAAGTACTGGGTTTCTGAAGATTGAGCATTCTGCTGGTTTGTCTTACACTGTGTGGTTTACACCTCTCACCAGATGTGGTCCACACCTTGCCTGCCTTCATCACAGTGACCTTAAGTAAGGCTTTCTCCTTGAGTTCAGACAAAGGATGACTCTGTATATTCTGCAGTAGTTTTGCTGATTGCTGCAGTTCAGTGGATTGATTTTTCATAAAATGTTCTTAAAGTACCCAAGCCATGTTGAAAGCTTTGGTTTGCAAGATCATTCTCGTGAACTATCTGAACAAAGTGAGCCAGAATTTCGCTAGCTCTGAAATTCGTTCTAATTTGGAGTCTGAGGGACTTGGGATTATAATGTTTCCCCTTATTGGCAGTGAGTTGCTTCCTAGGAAATGGGACCCTGGGGGATTTCTTTTTGTTGTGGTGATGTTCTCTCCTTTCCACTTGGGCTCAGTACAACTTCACAGCTAATGCTGTTTCACCTGTAAGTGGGCTTCCTGGTGGGGCTGGGGCAGGCCATCGAGCCAAGTTAGAGCCCCTGTTAAATTGATTTTTAATTCTGTTCTTTACTTTTTAAATTTGTTATTTTTTTATTAGAGAGAGAGAGAGAGAGAGAGAGAGAGAGAGAACATGAATAGGGAAGAGAGAGAGTAGCCCAAGCAGGCTCCACGTTCAGTGCAGAACCTGACACAGAGCTTGATCCCACGACCCTGGGATCATGACCTTAGCCGAAATCAATAGTCAGATGCTCAACTGACTGAGCCACCCAGGTGCCCCTAATTCTGTTCTTTGAAAGTATTGTATTTTCCATGTTATTTTAGAATTTTACATTAAATCCGCCTAACAGTATTTTATTATTGATACATATGAGGTATTCTAATAAGGATGTTCAATCAAGAAAGTAGAGGGGCCGCTGCTCTAAGGTATCGGCTAAGACGGGCACCAACAGAATTTATTACCTGCACTGAGAACCGGGACAGAGTCCGTTCCGGCACCCGCTCTTGAGGGCTGGGGGAAGGCCCAGCATCCACAGTGAGCACCACTTCAGAAGGGGGTGAACAAAGAACAGAATTCAGACCGTGGGGTTTGCAGGGCCTTGGGGACCACTAATTTTAGTTTCGTAGACAGGGCCCAGAGAGAATTGACACGGTCACTTGGTGGCACAACTAGAATGCAGATTCGTGACCCAGCGCAGGGCTTCTTACGTGGGATCAACACTTCCCTGATGCCTCAGCTGTACTAGTTTCTACTTAATTATGTTTTAGCCTCACTTTTTAGCATCAAGAAGTATAAAAGGAGCAAGTTACGTCAAATTATTTGTTCTTTTTAAAAAAATTTTTCTTTTAACGTTTATTCACTTTTGAGAGAGAGAGAGAGAGAGCAAGCACGAGCGAGGGAGGGGCAGAGAGTGAGGGAAACAGAATCTGAAGCAGGCCCCAGGCTCTGAGCTGTCAGCACAGAGCCCGACATGGGGCTGGAACCCACAAACTGTGGAATCATGGCCTGAGCCGAAGTCAGACGCTTAACCAACTGAGCCACCCAGGCACCCCAGTTTGTTCTTTTTTTTTTTTTTTTTTTTTAAGTTTATTTATTTGGAGAGACAGAGCTGGAGAGGGGCAGAGTGAGAGAGGGAGAGAGAGAATCCCAGGCAGGCTCCGTGCTGTCAGTACAGAGCCCGATGCAGGGCTTGAGCTCATGAACTGTGAGATAGTGACCTGAGCTGAAACCAAGGGTCAGGTGCTTAACTGACCAAGTCACCCAGGTGCCCCAGTTTGTTTATTTTCAATGTAATTTTGAATTTATTTATTTAGTTTTTAGTTTTTAATGTTTATTATTTATTGAGAGAGAGAGACAGCACAAGCAGGGGAGGGTTAGAGAGAGGGAGACACAGAATCCAAAGCAGCTCCAGGCTCCGAGCTGTCAGCACAGAGCCCGATGCGGGACTCGAACTCATGAACTGTGAGATCATGACCTGGGCTGAAGTCGAATGCTTAACTGACTGAGCCACCCAGGCACCCCTGTAATTTTGAAGTTAGAGGAAAGACACTTTTCCAGGTGAGCATTAAGGCATGTCAAATGGGATTCATGTATTTATTTAACAAATGAGGTTCTAGAACACAGCAATGAATAATTAGATAAAAATGCCTTTCTTCACAGAACTTGTGTTCTACTTGGGGGAAAGAAGCCGCGAGCAAGTTAACTGAGTGAGTGAATGTTCTAGAATGCTGGAAAGTGATAAACACTTTGGAGAGAAATGAAGCCGAGTGGGTGGAGGGGCGCACGTCGGACAGCACGCCCACATACGCCCACGGTATTGAGTAGGGTGGTCTCAGCTGGCCTGGCCGAGAAGACGACTGTTTGCAAAGACAGGAATCATGTGCTGGGACAGGCAAGATGAATTTCCTGGGGAAGAGCATTCCAGAGACAAAGCCTCAGGGGTGAGGAGGGAACGTTTGAGGAATAGCCAGGAGGCCACTTGAAAGTGAGAGGGGCGGCAGTGAGCTCAGAGAGGGAATGGGTCAGGCTCTGAGGGCTTGTAGGCCATTGTGAAGACCAGCTCTTACTCAGCGTGGGGAGCCATTGGAGGCTTTGGGACAGAGGAGTGACATTATAGAAATCACATTTTAAAAGGGCCTTCTGATTGTGTGGTGGGAATGGATGGAATGAGGACAAGTGTGGAAGGAAGAGTACAAGTAGGGGACAGTGAGAGTGTCTTCACGCCGGTGATTGTATCTGGGACTGTTAATCCGAATGCCCAGTGCAAACATGACCTAAATAACAGTTTACACTATTATTACTGTCTCATCCAGCCACTTCCCATCCACCCGCAGGCCCTCAAATTTGCTGGCAGTATGGTTGATGCTGACGACACAGGGATGGGGAAGATCTGGAGCCTGCCTTACAGAAGCTTAGAGTCTAGACTCTAGGTACTAGGCAAATAGATGATCCGGAAATGAGTGTGACAGCTAGAAGAACTGGGTATGGTGGGCATGCTGGAAACACAGCTTTCTGTCTACGCCCAGGGGATATATACGGGCAGGCACTGGAGTTCATGCAAGGGGAGAAGATCAGGCAGAAGAGGGAAGGCAAAATGTACGTAAGGAAGAACACAGCACATTCAGGAAAACCACAGGTGGACGGTGGGCCACAAGCGGAACTGTTGAGGTGTGTGCATGCCGTGAGCTCTTCAGAGAGTTCTCGGGGGAGCCGGGAGGACTCCTGGTCCGCACAAGCTCTGGCCCGACCCCTGGCCTCGCTCTCCTTCTACACCCGGCACTGTTTCCGGATAGATGAATAACCAGTACCTGCCTTTGGCAGATGCCGTCAATTCTTCAGGATCCAGTTGCTGGAAAGATCAGAGTTTTGTTCGGCCTAATAACTGATTTTTTTTTTAACAGCATTATTGAGATATAATTTACATACCATACAATTTACCTGTTAGTGTATAATTTAGTTATTTTTAGTAAACTCACCAAGTTGTACATTTGTCCATCACTCTGAAAAGACCCCTTATGCCCGTTTGCAGTCGGGCCCCTTCCAGCCCCCAGCTGTAGGCAATCATTTACTTCCCGTCCCTGTAGATCTGCCTTTTCTGGACATTTCGTATAAGTAGATCCATACAGTATGTCGTGTTTTGTGTCTGACTTTGGTTTCTTGCATCATGTTTTCAAGGTTCATCTATATCGTAGCATGTATTCGTACTTTGTTCAACAACTCTTTATTGTTGAATGGTATTTAATTTTATGGATATACCACATTTTTTGTTGATCTGTTCACCAGTTGATGGCTGTTTGGATTCTTACCACTTTTTGGCTGTGAGGAATAATGTCCACTTTTTACCAGAAGGGCAGCCAGTGGGCAGATGGTTCTCTGTGATAAGCACACGAGAGTAACCAACTTTGTTATTACAGTCTTGGTGTTCTTGGTTTGCCCCTTTTGTAAGGCTGATTGATTAGTGGATATTATTTGAGCCACTTAATAGCTGAGTGACTCTGCCCAGTTGCCTGCTTCCTTATCTGTAAAGTAGGGGTATTTATAGGTGTGGTACTTGGCGCAAGGTGTCGTTGTAAGGATTAAGTAATATTATAAAGAGGAGGATATATGCAAGGTAGCAGTTGACTGGCCCTGTACCTCTCCCCTCCCCCACCCCGCTACCTCTGGGGAAGTGGGTGGGACTGAGAAAGGACATAAGGAACTGGCCTGCTTTGGGTGTTTAGTGCTCATTTTGGAGAGTTGCACGTTCAGGTCTTGGCCTGGGTGGACTTGGAGGCCGGAAGGCCTCCTAGACTGGGCCAGCTGGGGAGACCCACGGGAGAGTCGGGGGCAGGGGCCACAGCTGTAAGCCTTGCTGGCTGGCTGGGGCTGCGTGGCCCCGGAGGGAAACTGGGGTCTTGGTTTCGTCCCGCAGACAACCGTGAATGTTCTGGTGCCTGTCTCCCATTGATGAGTTGTATCTGGAAGAGAGAAGTGGCAGATTTAGGGATCTTTGGCTGGATTTGAGCCACAACGTGTTTTCTTTGGGCTCCTCAGGCCCTTAAGATTCATTCAGTAAGTTGCGAGTGTTTAACATCTGGAGATGTGGTGTGCGCACGTGCGCTCTCTCTCTCTCACAAAATAAATAAATAAATGTTTAAAAAAAGCTTTAAAAAAACTGTGAAAGGGGGCCGCCTGGGTGGCTTAGTCGGTTGAGCGTCCGACTCTTGATTTCAGCCCAGGTCATGATCTCACGGTTCGTGGGGTTCTGAGTCGGCCTCTAAGCCTCCTTGGGATTCTCTCTCTCTCTCTCTCTCTCTCTCTCTCTCTTGGCCCTTTCCCCTTGCTCTCTCTCTCTTTCTCAAGATAAATAAATAAACATTAAAAAAAAAAAAAAGCTTTTGAATCTGGAGATCTGACCACAGGGACCTTCTTACATGGTGTCAAGTGAGCAGAGCTTAAGAGGTGGTCCCTTGCCCCTCTACACGCTGGCCTGGGTTTTTACCTCTTGTGTTTGCAACCACTGATGTAGAGCTGTGCTGGCCAACAGCATAGCCGTGAGCCTCCCGTGGCTTATTTAAAATTAAATAACTTCATGTTTGTTTGTTTGTTTAATTTTTTTTAAATGTTTTTATTTATTTTTGAGGCAGAGACAGAGCACGAGCAGGGGAGGGGCAGAGAGAGAGGGAGACACAGAATCCGAAGCAGTTTCCAGGCTCTGAGCTGTCAACACAGAGCCCGACGCGGGGCTCGAACTCACGGACCGTGAGATCATGACCCGAGCCAAAGTCGGACGCTTAACCGACTGAGCCACCCAGGCGCCCCGAGTAACTTCATGTTCTAAGTAAAATTTAAAGTTCTGTTTCTCATTCACACTCCTATTTCAGTTGCTCTCTAGGCACGTGTGGCTAGCGGCTGCTGATCCATCGCACAGACACAGAACGTTTCTGTGACCCCTGAAAGTTGTAGATCTGTAGCGGTTACCAACTGCCTCTGTCTGTATTCAGACCTTGCCTCCTAGCCTCATCTGACCTATTGCGGCCCATGTGTAGAACCAAGTGGTTGGGTGATGTGATGGCTCGAAGTTCCTTTCTAACAGTAAAATCCTTGTATATGGGCAACGACAGGTAACACGCCGAGAACTTGGTTAGTCCCATTAATCTCTGGATTATTGATGTTTTAACAGACTTCCATCCTTTAACAGACCGGAAGCCCTTCCAGAGGAATACCCAGTGACATTACCCTTGGGATGAGTGTCGCAGGGACTCCCTCGGTGACTACTTTGAAGGACAGCCAGTTTGGGTGAATAATTCTCCCATTCTATATGTCCGTACACAAAAGTCACTGACTTTATCGCACTCTTTTTTGGTATTTGTGTTGTGCTGTTATTCTTGGGATTAAAAGTGAGTACAGCGTAGAGTGCTAATGAACTTCTTCCTTACTTAATAAGGTTGCAACGTGGAGTCTTTTAAAATAACCAACAAATTTGTAGAAGTCAGCAGCCTGTAGCCCCACAGGGCACCAAGTGCATTATGTTAAAAATAGAGCTCATCTAGTATACAGTGTGTGTTCTCTTTGACCCAGCAGTTTGTCCTTTTCAGAATTTGTCCTAAGGAGATAGCCGTACATGTGTGGAATTGGGCACCCATCACAGTGTTGTTTGAAGTAATGAAAAATTCTAACCAACCCTGAGTGCCAGCATCGGTTTGGAAGATTGGATCAGTAGTTATGGTACTCGGATACAATACAGTATCAGATAGCCACTGAAAATGAGGGTATAGGTCCTTGTCTGTTCATTTGGGAAGACTTCGTGGCATATTGAGTGAAACCGCACCCCCCCCCCCGTTTATGTAAAATTCACATGCAGATATGCTCCTGCAGAGATGTCCTGTGGGGACAGCCATCAAAGTGTTAATAAGGTTATTATCGAGTGATGGGATTTGGAGCATCAAATCCTTGAAGCACCTTATTTTCTTCTTCAGACTTCTGGTCCTCTTTCCCCCTAGTAATCTAGGCTTGTTTCATTTTTTTTGTTTGTTTTTTTGTTTGTTTGTTGGCTTGTTTCATTTTTTATTTTTTAACATGGTGCTCTCATCACTTACTGAGTACCTACTGTATTCCAGGCATTTTCTTAAGACTCTTCACCCTCAGGTGTATTCTTTAAGGTATTATTGTCGTGATCTTACTGATAAAGCATGTGAAGCCTGGAGACGGAGCCATCCAGCTGGCCAGTAGGGTTGGTAGAGCAGGTATTGAGTCCCAGATCTGTGTGACAAAGCCCTGCATTTTGTCCTGTTGTGGGCGCTGTCAGGGCAGCAGAGAAGTTTGAGCGAAGGCTCACCCGAGAGGTTTTCTGGTATAACTGGCAGAGAAGTACTGTGTCTTGCTTGAGGTCATACATAAGCTAGCTCGAGAGAGATGAGAAAGACGATAAACATGGGGTTCTGGATACTGGGAGTTTGTTCACAAATCTGAAGATGGTCTTGATGAAGTCAGGAGGCTTGGGTTTGTTTCCAGTTCAGTCACTGCTCAAACTTTGTAACTTTGGGTAAATCTTTTGGCAAACTCTTTGGTCTTTATTTTCCTCATTTGCAAATTCAGGATAGTATAGTCTGCATCTCAGGTTACTGTGAGATTATTCAGATTCACCCCAAAGTGCCTTAAAAACAATAAAGTACAACACGAGTGCAAAATATATTTACTGAAGCCAGTCCAGTCTTCTGAGGCTTAAGGAATGTAGTGGTCTTCCTACCTAGCTTGTCCCTTACGGACTTTTTTGGAGAAAAGAATTTAGTATTTCATACAGATGTCATGCTCTAGGACGAAAACTGTGGTGGTTTCTGTTTTGGTGCTTTTTTTACTGGTGGTTTGGAAAGTAAGGGAGGCAGAGACTAGTCACAGACTTACAGGTCAAGGGGTCCAAGGAGCACTGCCACTTTTTTAGTTTTTAAACTTAAAAAAAAATACAAACTATCTGTAGAAAGTGCATGGAACACAAAGACACAGTTTTATAAGTTGTGATAAAACTAATAGTTGTTAACTGCCACTCTGGAACAGATTTAGAACATTGCCAGCGTTCCCCAAAGTAACCACTCTCCTGACTTTTATGGTAATCGCTTTTCTTTTCTTTTCTTTTCTTTTCTTTTCTTTTCTTTTCTTTTCTTTTCTTTTCTTTTCTTTTCTTTTTTTCTTTTCTTCTCTTCTCTCTTTTCTTTTTTTCTTTTCTTCTCTCTTTTCTTTTTTCTCTTTTCTTTTCTGTCTTATCACCTAAATATGCACTTTAAAATTACAGTTTATGTTTGCTTGTTTTTGAACTTCATACAAAAGTTTCATTACTTAGTGTCTGGCCTTTTCACTCGTTATTACGAGATTTATCTATACCATTGAGCATAGTTGTGATTCATTCATTTTTATTCTTGGGTATGAAAACCACAACCCATACATTCTATAGTAGATGGACAGACACATGGATTTATAGATTTAGGCTATTATAAATAGTGTTGCTTTGATGAATTTTGTATATTTCACCTGTTATATATGTGCAGGTATGTCTATTGGGCATATTCCTAGTGGTGGAATTGCTGCAAATTTTGTAGATAATAGCAGGGTGTTTTCTTTTCTTTTTAAATGTTTATTTATTTTGAGAGAGAGAGAGAGAGAGAGAGAGAAAGAGAGAGCATGTGTGTGGGGGGGGGGGGCAGAGAGAGGGAGAGAGAGAAGCCCAAGCAGGCTCCGCACTCAAAGCAGAGTCCGACACAGAGCTTGATGACACAGAGCTTGATACCATGATTGTGAGATCATGACCTGAGCCAAAATCAAGAATCGGAAGCTTAACTGACTGAGCCACCCAGGTGCCCCCAAAGATGTTTTCTGAAGTGTTGTTTGTACCAATTTACATTCCAACCAGCACGTATGAGAGTTTGCATGTTTTTGTCACACTTGGTATTGTCAGTCTTTAATTTTAGCCATTCTGGGGAGTATGTATCAGTGTCTCTTTATAATTTGACTTTCCATTTCTTTGATGATTAATGGAGGCTTAACAACTTTTCATATACTTCTGACCGTTGCTGTCTTTTATGAAATGTCTGTTCAGCTATTTTGCCCATTTTTGTTCTGGGTTGCCTATTGATTGGTTTGTAGAAGATCTCTATATATGTACTGTATATTCTGGAATCAGGCCTGTGGTTGCTTATTTGTTTTATAAATACCTTCTTTCAGTGTGACTTGCCTTTTACTTTCTTACAGTGTTTGATATGCCAAAGTTCTTAATTTTAGTTTGATCCAGTTCATCGGTCTTTTCCTTTAGGGTTTGTGTTTATTGTGCCCTGCTATTTTCTTATGTCAATTTCTAAAAGCTTTATGGTTTTGCCTTTCCACACTTACATCTGTTACTGGGAATTCATTTTTATGTATGGTGTGAGGTAGGAGTCAGTTTCTTTCTTATTCCATATATTCAATTGACTCAGGGGCATTTATTTAAAAGAACAACCCTGTTCTCACTGGTCTGTAGTACCCACTTTCTCATAAGTTAAGTGCCCATATATGTGTGAGTCTGTTTCTTTATTCTGTCCTTTTAATACAGTTGTCTCTCCTTGACCTGATAGCACATTGCCTTAATCATTACCATTTTGTAATAAATCTTGATATCCAGTGGAAGCAAGTTTTATCACCTCTTGTCTCACCATTTATATTTCCGTATAGGTTTTGGAATCAATTTGTGAACTTCTTAAAAAAATACACAGTTGGAATTTTGAGTGAAATTTTACTGAATGTAGATCAATTGAGGAAAAATGAGAATTTCACTGTACTGAATATTCCAACCTATAGTTTATCTTTCCATTTATTTTAGTGCTCTTTAATTTTTTTAATTGTTCCATAGCTTTTTGGGTAGATATTTATCTTGGCTTTATTCCTAGGTGTTTATTTTTATGCAATTAAATATGGAAACTTAAAAAAAAATTCCTTTTTGGCTTGTTGGTACGGAAATGTAGTTGATTCTTTTATATATTGACTTTGGATTATTCAGTCTTGCTTAGCTAACTTTTTAATTTTATAATATACCTGTAGATCTTCTAGATCTTCTATTTATATAGTTTCCATTAATAATGGCAGTTTTGCTTCTTTATGAGTTTTATTACCTCCAGTTGTTTTTGGTTTTTTTCCCCTCAGTATTTCATCATGAAGTATGCTTGATTTGACACTTGGATCAAGATTTGGCTCTATCCACCTTTGGCTGTTTTGAATAATGCTGTTAGGAACATAGTTGTACAAGTATCTTTTGGAATCCTGCTTTCACTCCTTTTGAGTATATACCCAGAAGTGGAGTTGCTGGATCATATGGTAATTTTGTGTTTAATTATTTGAGGACCCACTGTATCATTTTCCATTGTTTTATATTCCTACCAGCAGTGTATCAAGAGTTCTAATGTCCCCATGTCCTCACCAGCACTTATTTTCTTTCTTTATTTTCGTTTTCATTTAAAAAGGATGTTTATTATTTTGAGAGAGAGAGAGAGCAGGGGAAGGCAGAGAGAGAGAGGGGAAGCGGGGAGAGAGAATCCTAAGCAGGCTCTGCACTGCCAGCACAGAGCCTGATGCAGGGCTCAAACTCAGAAACCGTGAGATCATCACCAGAGCCGAAATCCAACCAACTGAGCCACCCAGGTGCCCCCTTTTGCTTGTTTTCTGTTTTTTTTTAAAGCAGGCTTTACTCCCAGTGCAGAGCCCAGTGTGGGGCTTGAACTCACAACCTTGAGTTCATGACCTGACGTGAGATGTTGGATGCCTAACGGATTGAGCCACCCAGGCACCCCTCTTCCTCCCTTCCTCCTTTCCTCCCTTCTGTTATAATAGTGATCCAAATGGGTCACAGCTATTGCTTTTTACCTGCTGTTGCTGACTGTCCTTTTTGAACTCCATTTGAACTTATGTTCGTTCTTTTCTGTCTATTCTTTGTCTCTTACCTATTTTTTTTGAAGATTTCATCCTTTTGCCTTTTCATTGTGGATTTTTTTCTGCAGACTTAGTGTCCAGTGTGCTTTTATTGATTTATTTATTCATTTATTTATTTTTTCAATATATGAAATTTATTGTCAAATTGGTTTCCATACAACACCCAGTGCTCATCCCAAAAGGTGCCCTCCTCAGTACCCATCACCCACCCTCCCCTCCCTCCCACCCTCCAGTGTGCTTTTAAACCCATCCATTGAATACTGAATTTTGGATATTGTATTATTTGGTGCTTTTGAAAATTGATGTCACTTTTTAAAGTTCGTAATTTCTCTCCCCCAAATTTTAATCGTGTTTTATCTTCTTACGTATAGTAGGAATTACTATTATTATTATCATTATTATTATAAGTAAGCTTTATATCCAACATGGGGCTTGAACTCATGACTCTGAGATCAAGAATCACATGCTCTACTGACTGAGCCAGCCAGGTGCCCCAGAATTATTATTTTAATATCTAATTATTTTCATGTGCATAGTTCAGTGTGTCTGTGTTTCTGTCAGTTTTCATTTCTAGGTATCATGTGTGCCTGGTTATCTTTGGTTGTATTTTGGACATTGTATTTGCAAATTGTTTAAAGAAGTAAAATGAGGGGGTGCCTCAGTGGCTCAATTGGTTAAGCGTTTGACTCTTGATCTTGCCTCACATCGTGATCTCACAGTTCATGAGTTCGAGCCCTGAGTCAGGCTCTGTGCTGATAGTGTGGAGCGTGCTTGGGATTCTCTGTCTTCCTTTCTCTCTGCCCCTCCCCAGCTTACATTTTCTCTCCCTAAAATAAATAAACATTAAAAAAAGAAGTAAATTGAAGACTAGATTGGATGATGTTCTCTCCATCCAGAAGTGCTTTGTGTTTTCATCTGCTTAGGGCTTTAGGGCACCACTAAGCCAAGATCATTTCCATCTGATGTCAAGGATTGCTATTTTTGGGGGCCACCCAGATTCTTAGAAGCTAATCTGTGGTTGTTTAGGCTGTTTTACTTTCAGTTCACTCTTCTGAGGTCTAGCTAGCCATTTGGATTTCTAACTCAAGTTGTAGGGGGCTATGTAAGCCACCAACCTTTGGGGGCTCTGGAATCCAGTCTGTTCTCCTGGACCCAAATGGATATTGAGAGTGATTCTCAGTGTTTTGGTTGCCCCTTCCCAGTGTCTAAATGGCCCGAGGGCAGAAGTGGGGCATTTGCTGCAGGCTCCTCCCTCTGGATTTTACTTTATTTATGTTTCATGACCTGGTAACTACTCTTTGCCTTCTTAGTTCTTTGATGTTTCCAACCAGATGTTCTTTCATAATTTAGCTAGCAATTTTAGTTGTTTTCAGCGTGAGGGTGAGTCTGAGTTACTTCGCAATTATTACCTGCTTTTAAAAGCATTTTTTTTTTTAATGTTTATTTATTTTTGAGACAGAGGGAGACAGAACATGAGTTGGGGAGGGGCATAGAGAGAGGGAGACACAGAATCTGAAACAGGCTCCGGGCTCTGAGCTGTCAGCACAGAGCCCGATGTGGGCCTCGAACTCACGGACCGTGAGATCATGACCCGAGCCGAAGTCGGACGCTTAACTGACCAAGCCACCCAGGCGCCCCTAAAAGCATGTTTTTAAAGTTGTAGGATAAAGGAATTGTGTTGGACCTCGAGAACTCCTCTGTTCTCTGTTCTCATCTGTTCAATGAATTCATTACTAAGTTAGTCAGATAGCTTGTGTTTTGTTTTTGCTTTTGGTAAAGTAGGGGTTGATTGACCACCCACCATGTACCCACTACTGTGCCATATGTGTGTGTGTGTGTGTGCGTGCGTGTGTGTGTAATGGAAAGTTTGAAAAAATAACAAGGCATAATATTCCTTACATGTAAGGAGTTTAGTTGTGAAAACAAGCATAAACTCAGAAAATTGAATAGAATATTAAAGGAGGTGCTCAAAGGTAATGCCAAATCACTGGCTTAGTGAACACGAAGGCATTAAGTCCTGGGTGTGAGCCCGACCTCCTCCTTGCCTCTGCCCTCTCTCTCCCAGGCTGCCTTCCTCATGCTGGTCACTGTGCCCCCTGTTCCAACCCCCTGTCACCTCTTCTTTGCCATTACAGCTATTCAGGGGCTGTCCCATCGTCTTCAAGACGTGTCTGAAGCCCTTGAGGAGCTGCCTCCCCTGCGACTTCTCGGCCCTGTCGTGTGCTTAAGCTGTCCACATCGTGGCAGCCGTCTGTCTGCATGCACGCTTCCCTCGGCCTGCTTCCTTTGGTGCAAGGCTGGTTTTTCAAAACTTAGCTTCACACCCGCATGACTTTTTCTGGGAAGCCTTCTTTGCTGTCTGAGTCCCTTGCTGTCGGGAATCACAAATCTCTGCTGAACCACTGGTCAGTGTCTGTTGCCCATGGTAATGGCAGTGACGGTGAGCTGGCTATAACAGCCAGCATGTGTGCGTGGTCTAGCCCTGACCATGCACCAAGCACTATTTCAAGCACTTGACGTACACAAAGCGACCTATGAGGGAGCTGTTACTGTTGTCCCCATTTTACAGGTAGGAAACTGAGGTACAGAGAGGCTTCACGGCTAATAATTGTGGTCTTCCAGGCAGTGGCTTTATTCATGTATCCCCTTCTTCAGTAGGGAAATGGAAACATAGGAGCAAGGCCTGAGCTGCGAAGATAAATGTTTGTGGGTGACGATTCCCTTTCTTGCCCACTGGGGCTGTGACTCAGGGTGAACTAGACAACTATATATGAACCCCCCCTCCCCCACCCTACCCCGCTTCCTTCCCAAGTTTTGCTGTTGATTCTGTTCTGTCCTCTCCTGTCCTATTTCCCTGGGTCTTAGCTGCCAAGCCAGGCTTCTTGGGGGAGTCTCTGGACTTCCCAGTCCATCTGGGCTAGACTTTTTGAAATTTACTCTGTAGGGTTTAGCTAGGCGTGATCTGGTCCAACCTACCAAGTTAAACCTCCATCTTGGAAAGGATTGAAGGCTGTGCTCCCTCCAATTCTACAGGTAGCTTAACTGATGATAAGTGCTGTGGTATCTGACAGAATTTTGAATCCTTTGAATAAGGATTATTATACTTTAGTGTTGAATGAGTGATGAAGGGATGTGGTGAGAACTCGAAGGCGGCAACATTTAGTATTTCTGTAATGAATAATGCTCCCACCTCCAACAAGTTATGCAACCATACTCATGCTTAGGATTCATCAGGGAAAAGCCAATTCCATTTAATTAATGGGCTGCTCTTTTTAAAATACAAGCATTAATGTTTGGCACAGTTTTGGATTTACAGGAAAATTACAGGATGGTACAGAGATTTCCGGTGTACCCCCCACTCAGACTCTCTGTTAATATTAACATTAGTACGGTATTGTTGTTACGATTAATAAAGCAATATTGATGCATTCTTATTAACTCAAGTCCAAAGTTTATTCAGAGTTCCTCACTCCCCTCCCTCCCCCCCGTCCTTTATCTGTTCCTGGATCCCACCCAGGGTACACACTACAGTTAGTTGTCATGTGTCCCCAGACTCTTCCTCTAGGTTAGGACAGTTTCTTGGACTTCCATGTTTTTGATGACTTTATCAGTACTGGTCAGGCATCTTGTAAGATGTTCCTCTATGGGAATTTGATGTTTTCCTCATGATTAAATGGGCTTATGGATTTTGAGGATGTAAAGTGTCATTTTAATCACACCATCACAAGCATAGATATGTCAACATGATTTGTGACTGTTGTTATTGACCCTGATCATCTGGTTGAGGTGATGTTTGTCAGGTTTCTCCACTGTAAAGTTATTTCCCTCTGGTTTCATACTGTACTCTTTGGAAGGAAGTCAGAGTGTAATACCTAATCCTCTTTAGCCCTGCGAGTAAAGCCACCGTTTTAAAATGTGTTATACCATGACGTATTTAAAAAATATAAAAAAAAAAAACCTGTTCTTTGTAAAAGAATTTTAGAATTACTTCCTTTAATATCTCCAAGGTGCCAGCCCCTTTCATAGGGCATGTAGTAGACATGTTTGTGTCCTGATTAATGGGCAGTTTGAAGCAGTGAATTCCAAGCTGAATAGAAAAGCCTGCGGTCTTTGCTTTTTCAAGCTCCTACGGGCAGGGGCAGACAGATGAGAATTCGGAATCATAATTATATTCCCTGATGTTAGGATTATCTTTGCCTCAGTCTTACGTGGTCTGTAAGATACCGGACTTCGTGTTTTGTTTTGTTTTGTTTTGTTTTTTTAAGAGAGAGGCAAACCATAAGATAGACTTTTTTTTAATGTTTATTTTTGAGAGAGAACGTGTGAGTGGAGGAGGGGCAGACACACACACACACAATCCAAGGCAGGCTCCAGCCTATCAACACGGAATCCGACGTGGTGCTTGAACTCAAACAGCAAGATCATGGCCTGAAGTCGGGCACTTAGCCGACTGAACCCCCTAGGTGTCCCTGGTTTGTTTTTAAAGCTCTTACAACAAGGCAACACTGCTTCCCTACTGAGCAGGGAGGCTTATTTCTGATCGTGTATTGAAGCATAGAAGCGGATTTCAATCGTGAATTAAGCTTGCGTTTTGGGGGAGCATTTATGGTCTACACCGATAGATCTGCGAAGTGAGCTTTGATGCAGTTGAGTTGGATTAGCGGGGAAAGCTGCTAAGAAAGTGTAAAGACACTATGGGAACGAAGGTAGCAGGGAGCGAGCGCCGCTTGTAGGTTGAGAGAGGCGTAACAACCAGCGTGTGTCCAATTGGGCTCTTATTGAACTCAAAAGTCGTGGAAAACAGGTTTTTCGTTTTTCCAAAAATTGCACCAAGGTAAAGCAGAGCTTTAGTTGATGCGGGTGTGTTGTGCAGGCGTTAGCAGTACTGCCCTCACTATACGCTCATTGGACAGTAGCGCAACCCCAAGAAAAGGATGGTTGGCGAAAGTTGTGCGTGCGCTGCTAGCAGGAAGCGCCAATACCGGGTAGGGTTGGGGTGACTAATTCTCAACTGGCCTTGCAGCCTGGTAGCTAGTGTCCCTTTATACTGAGCACAGCTTCCGAAGGAAACCACCAACTCCCTGTTTCCTGAGGCTTCTGAAGGTCGCGACGTGGCCGCTTAGTTTTACCCAGAAGGCCACGCGCCAGATGCGGGTAATTTGCATACGTATTCCTCGTCGGGGCGGGGCTGTAGGGGGCGGGGCAGCGGTGCCGGTTTACACGCTGGTCCGCTCGCGTTCTGCATACGGACCCGCCGTGGCTTTTTATTTCCTTTCAAGTGACCGGTTGTTTTCTTATTTAAGCTGTGAACAGCTCTTTGCGTACCAGAGCAGCCCTCTTGATAACCAGTTTTTTCTGCCGTCGACATGCACTCTCCGGGCTCACGGACGGCGTTTGAGCCCGGAATGGGGGGGCATCCCGGCAGCTGGTGGGCGCGAGCTCAGGCCCCGAGGCCGGCAGCTAACGGGTTCCCGCTGTTTTCCCTTGCAGGTGGTTCTTCTCGGCATGGACATCCTGTCTGCGCTGGTCACCCGGCTGCAGGATCGGTTCAAGGCGCAGATTGGCACAGGTGAGCTGTGGGTAGGTGTGGAGCGGGCCCCACATTCTCCACCGTCCAGCCCCCAGCCTTCCCTCTGTCTCCCCAGCGCCTCCACTTAGCTGTATCCAACCCTTAGAGCTGGAGCCCCCCACCTCCCGCTGTCCTAGCCAAACCCCCTCCCAGCCAACCAACCCTCGTCTCTCCTTCAGTCTCCCCCTGCTGGCGCGGCACCACTGCTCCCTCTCCCCTCCTGAGCTCACCCCACAACCGCTGGCCTCACCGCACCTGCTGGCATGTTCACTGTTTCTGGTTTTACCATACCTTTCCGCCGGCTTCTTTCTGTGTTCGTGTTTTCATACACAGTGTCACTGCCTGTTCTTTCTTCTACAGATTAGCTGTCACATTTTAGTGCCAACCAAATCATATTTGCCCCTTTTGAGGGGCATTGTGTTTTCTCACTTGGAGAAGGCCTGCAAATCTAATACGGTTATATTCTTTCCAGGTCATTATCGTTGGTGTTAGTGTGTTCCCTTTGATCGTAAATGTTACAAGTGCATGTTAAATGACCACTTTTTATTTTGGAGGGAAAACAGTATGTCAGAAAAATGAAATAAAAAATAAGCACAGGTTTCGTTTTAGAGATGACACAGTCATTTCTCAATTCCTGACCTCTGGGATTTCATGGTAGTATAAGCACCAAGCAGCTCTGTTTGTACACACATTTCCTTATAGAACTTCTCCCTTTCAGTTGCTGCATGTGTATTTGTTATTATTATTATTACTATTTGTTTTGCTAACTTCCTGGTCAGCATGCTCTTTCAGACAAGGTCAAGAACTCTTTCCCACTCTGGCACTAACTGTCCATCTGTAAATAAAAACTTCCCTTTTATTTATTTATTTGTTTGTTTTTAAAAAACTTTTTTTTTAATGTTTATTTTTGAGAGAGAGAAAAACAGAGCTCGAGCAGAGGAGGGGCAGAGAGAGAAGGAGACATAGAATCCAAAGCAGGCTCCACGTTCTGAACTGTCAGCACAGAGCCTGACGAGGCTTAAACTGTGAAATCATGATCTGAGCCAAAGTCAGACGCTTAACTGACTGACCCACCCAGGCACCCCAAAACCTCCGTTACTTTTAGACATTTCATATCTTATAGCATTATAGTTTCCTCCTAAATTAACTGAATTATTCAGGGATAGCTCTCGTAAAAGAAAAGTTTATGGGAGAAGCAAAGTAAGCCGATTTCTGTTAGGTGAATGCTCTTGGAGTGCTAGCAGGTGGCCCACACCTGGGTGTGTGGAGGATGGGTGGGGACCTTGACTCTCTCTAGAGCACGTGCATGTACATTATGTAGAATTCACAAGTGTAGATGAAAGAAGGATGGAGTCTTGAGTGCCCGCTCCTTTTACCTCCGGTGAATATGCTGGACCCCCTCCTTTACCTAGATTTCCATTTGTGTTGACTCTTTCCTGCCAGGATCTGCCACTGACATCCATTTTAATTTTTTGCCAGCTTAAAAATGTGTTGATAGCTAGCTGGAGGAGGGTGGGCTAAGGAAGAAGACTGGTATAGGATGTCCGAGCAAAGGACTTCCGGATTCTCAGACCAGCTCCTGTGGATTTTAGTGAGGAAAGTAGAACCGCGCGGATCCGTGGGTTTAGATTGGTGCACATCATTTAGGCCAGGATTTTGTCTTCCTGGGGATTGAAATACCCAGTTGGTGACTGCAGGACCTGACCTCCCCCCCCCCCGGCCCCCCCCACCCCCACAGGCTTTCATTTGATGAATTTGCATTTTGATTTTCAGTGTTGCCAAGTTTAATAGACAGACTGGGAGATGCTAAAGACTCTGTGCGAGAGCAAGACCAGACTCTGCTGCTGAAGATCATGGATCAAGCTGCTAATCCCCAGGTAGGGCGGGGAGGTGCGTCTGCCTCACTCAGCATCCCTGGTGACTCCATATAAAAAGAATTTCTTTTAAAGCTGTTGTGTTTCATGTGAAAAATTCCGAAGCATTTAAGCTGCGCCCCCACGCCCCCATACAGGATGGTTAAATAAGTAATAAGTAGCAAAGGGTATACTTTGAATAAATTAGTGGACTTAACATGAGTATCGAGTGCTTGGTTGAATCCATTAGATTCTTGAGCTCGTGTGTGTAACTGACTCGGTTTCTCTGAAAAGAGGCGGTTGTGGTGTCTGGAGGGTCAGGAGCCCTGGCTGGAGCCCTCATTCCGATCTGCTAGTGAGCTGGGGCTGCGGGGACAGGTGGACAGAGAGACACAGCCCTGCCTTCCAGGCTTCCATTGTGTCATGTTCAGGGGGTGGGGTGGGACGGTGTGGTGGAGGGATCAGAAAAAGCCATCCAGGGAGGGTAGTACCCAGAATGTGTTACGAGGTGAATGGATGCGTGGCTTGCAGATACAGCGGGGACCGCTGTTGTGGACCGGGAGAGCGGTAGGAGTATGTGATCTTTTGCATGCTACCCAAACCTCTCTCGGCTTTCGTTTCCTCACCCACGAAACGGGGGCTGGTTACACCTTTCTTTCAGAGCTTTTGGGATAATCACATGCAGTTATTAAAGGAATGTGTTTGGAAAAGCTGTGTGTTGATATACGAATATAAGTCACTATTTTTCAGTGTGCTCTGGAGAGGACGAAATGGGTGACTCTAGGCTGGGCTGACTTGGCACCTGCTGAGAGGTCCCTCTCCTGTTGGCCCTGTATTAAATGAAGGCTCCTCCTCTCCTCTCCTCTTCTGTCCTTTGTTGCCTACAGTATGTGTGGGACCGGATGCTGGGAGGCTTCAAGCACAAGAATTTCCGGACTCGGGAAGGCACGTGCCTCTGCCTTGTTGCCACACTCAATGCGTAAGTCTAGGTGGGGCCTAAGGGTTTCCCTGGCCAAGCATGTTTATTTTCATTTTATTTTTTTTAAGTTTATTTATTTATTTTTAGAGAGAGAGAGAGAGGAGGAGGGGTGGAGAGAGACAAGGAGAGAAGAGAGAGAGAGAGGGAGGAGGGGGTAGAGAGGGAGAGAGAGAATCCCACGCGGGCTCTGCACCATCAGCATGGAGCTTGAACCATGTGGTCGTGAGACCACAAGATCATGACCTGAGCTGAAATCAAGAGTCGGACGCTTAACCGACTGAGCCACCCAGGCGCCCCAGGTGCCCCAGGATTTTTATTTTTAGCTTTGTGTTTTGAGGTAACTATAGGTTTCAGGAGGTTTCAGAGAAACATCCTGGGAAGTTCCGTGGACCCCTCCCCATAGTCCTTCAGTGTTAACATCTTACATCTTATATAGCACAGTGCCAGCACCTGGAAACCAATCGATGCAGTGCACAGGGCTCCTACAGATTCCTCTGGTTACACACAGACGTGGTGGGTGCCGACCTGTCCATTTCTGTCACGTGTGTAGCTCTGGGGAGCCAGCCCTCCAGCAAGGTACAGACCTGCACAGCACCCCAGGCTCCCTCACGCTAGCCACCCCCGGCAACCACTAATCTGTTCGCCATCTCTGTGATTGTGTCGCTTCAAGAGTGTTATACAAATGGAATCATACAGAATGAGAATGTAACCCTTTGAGATTGACTTCTTCCACTGAACATAATTCCTTTGAGGTTGCGTATGGGGTATCGCCTACACAGCAGTTCCTTTCTTTTCATCGCCCAGCAGAATTCCACGCTACAGACTTAGCCACTCGCATCACCATTCACCTGTTGAAGGCTATTTGAATAGTTTCTGCTTTCTGGCTAGTACAAATACAGGTGCTGTGAACATGTACGTACACGTCCCGCCATCAGTATAAGCTTTCCTTTCTCTTGGATCGGTGTCCAAGAGGGCCATTGCTGGGTTGTTTGGTAGGTTTAACTAACTTTAAAGAAGCTGCCAGACTTTTTTTAGTTTTAAAAGGAACTGCCAAACTGTTTTCCAGAGTCGTCTGTACCATTTTACATCCCCACCAGCCAGTGTATGAACGATTTAGTTTCTTCGTATCTCTGTTAGCAGTGAATGTTCTCATTGTTTTTTATCTGACCCATGTTCTTAGGTGTATGGTGATATCTCATTGTAGTTTTAGTTTGTACTTTCCTAACGACGAGCGACATGGAATATTTTTTCATGTGCTTATTTGTAGGAGAGACAAAGATTTTTAAAACAGAAAAGTTACATGTCACTCCTTCTGATCATAAAAGTGACACTGTATATGTCTGAAAACGTGCATCAGGAAGAAAATGATTACGTACCTTTCTGCCACCTTCGTGCAATCACTGTCACCTCGTGGCGCATTGTAGTCCAGCCTGTAAAGTTATATTATTTTCAAAAACAAAACTGGGATGACATTTATGTCACCTCGTAAAATTTTCCCCTTCTCATTAGCCTTTTCAGTGCCGTTAAGTTTGCCCAAACGTGTCTGGAGTTTTTAAAAAAAGCATTTCTTGGTTAGTTAGGATCACAGTAATTTCACTTCTGAGAATGTGCCCTAAGGAAGACATGAGCTTACCAGAGAGTTGTATTCGCAAGGGCTATTTGGGGCCGTGTCTGTGACGGTGGAAAGCGGTCAGGGACTTCAGTGCTGCCCAGCTGGGCGGTGTTCAGCTGGAACCCTCCGCGGCCACTGTGTCTTTCCATCCAGCGGTCATTAACCGAACGTCAGCCTGGGCAGGTGGAGAGTTAAATGAGGACCCTCTAGGGACTTGCGGTTTCGTTGGGAACACGGAGTTGGGCAGAATAGGAAGTGCGTGATAGGATACTAACGCAGGGCAGCCATGTGGGAGGCAGGCAGCGCTGTGGGAAAGGCTGGCAGCCAGATCGGGGAGAGCCCTGAGTGCCAGGGAGAAGGCGCGTCAGCAAGCAGCACGGACGGCTTTGAACTCTGTGCAGAGGAGGCCTTTGTGGTGCACCGATTTTGGAACCAGGTGGGCGGAAGATTGGAAGATGGGAAGGAGGGAGAGCCTAGGTGTGAGGGGGCGATAGGGCCCTGGGGAGGGAGAGGGAGGGGGGGAGTGTTTCTTCCCTTTGTTCTCACCAGCACTAAAGCACTCCTTTTGTTTTCAGCTCTGGAGCACACACTTTAACACTAAGCAAGATTGTGCCACATATATGTAACTTACTTGGAGACCCCAACAGCCAGGTGAGTATATTTTGGTGAGGAAGAAGTATCCTGCTTACAGACCATCAGGATGCATTTTGGCGTCCTGTGTATACCTGGTAGGCGGGTGGGACTTCATTCCTGTTTGTAATGCTCTGATTATCGTTCCAGATACTAGCATTAGAGCCCGTTAGCATTAATAAGGTATCACTGGTGAACGTGGTGGCCCTTCTGCCCTGTTCTGTGTGTGGCTGAGGCCTCACTACCTGTGAAGTGACGTCCTCTGTGCCAGCCTCCAAGATAAGGTTGCTGGAGTCACTCCCTCTCCAGCCAAGAGGGGGTGAGCTCGGGGGAGAGCGATCAGTGCTGATTGAAGTCAGATAGGGATTGACTCTTGGGGGAAGGGAGATTAGATGGAAAGGGCCTGAGCAGTGTGTTCTGAGGGAATGGAAACTGCTCTGTATTTTGTGTGGGTGGTGACCCCTTTGGTATATGTAGCTGCAAATTCCTTGACCCCGGACAAACTCTGGATGGTGTTTTATGTAAATCTTCCATAAATTCAAAAACCAAACACCCGAGCACCACCTCCTTTGTGTAAGGGAGGGAGAAGAGCCGGCAGTCTGGGCAGTCACCAGGCAGGTCCCAGAACTTTCCAAGCCTGGGCTTCAGAAGTGCCAGTTTTCCCACCAGTCAGTTCTGTTTGTCACCGAGAGTCCTTTGTGTTACATTAGTTCGCTCGTACGGGCTCATCAGAAAAACACCTCAATAGATAAAGGGGCCGAAAATTGCAACAGTAGTTCACCAAAGAAATACACGTGGTAAGCAGGCCTCTCATTTTAGGCTGTGACTGGTGATCGCTGACGTGCCCCCCAGAGAGGTCGTGCCAGCTTGTCCTCCACCTCCCACCCCACCCCTGCTCCAGCCCCTTCCCACTCTTCTGGCTTTGCCTTTTCTCACCTCCAGGCCTTCACTCCGCCACGCAGCGCTGCTTCCGTTCAGGTGCCCAGCCCCTCCTCTGGGCATGTGTGCTGACCGCTCCCCCCGCCCCCACCTGCTTTCCTCTTGCCACTCCCTCCTTTGTCCAGCTTCACTGAAAGTATATGACACTGGAAGTGGGATTTTTGGATTTTTTTTTTTTTAATGTTTATTTTGAGAGAGAGAGAGAAGGCATGCAAGCAGTGGAGGGGCAGAGAGAGAGAGAGAAGGAGAGAGAGAGAGAATCCCAAGCAGGCTCCACCCCATCAGCACAGAGTTCATCTGGGGAATTGAACTCAGGAACCTGTGAGATGGTGACCCGAGCCGAAATCAAGAGTCAGTTGCTTCACACGCTGAGCCACCCAGGCGCCCCTGGGATTTTTAGACGTTTTAATTTACTGAATCATGCTTTCTGTTTCAACATTAATTTGAAAAGAAACTTAAAAAAAAAAAAGTTCTAAGTACCAAAATGGGTTATTTTGTCTTTTCTGTCTTTTTGGTTTTCTTTCCATTTTTGTTTCCCGTGGGGAGAAAAGTCCATCATTGATCACTGCTATCACACGGTATCCTTTAGTCCAGCAGAAAAGCCAGCCTGGCTGGCGGAATTTCCTTGTTCCTAACTCAGGCGCTGCCACTGGCCACACGGGTGACGTGGAATATGCGAGCTGGGCCTCTGGGACACCCGGCCCTGGGGCAGAATGAGGTTGGCGCTCAGTGGGCAGGTTTCGGCAGTCTGCCTCAGAGCCAGATAGAGCCAGAGTGCTGAAACCACACTCAGGTGACCAACTGCAGCCTCACGTCTGCCTTGGCAATGGCCATCTGCACCCGTATGCGTGCGCCCACAGACACGCATGGTCCACGTCTCCCAGAACCCTCCCGCCAGGAGACTTTAACCACCCGCTTCTCTGCACCGCCGCACTCCATCAGTCCTGCTCCTGGGGTGTGTGAGTATGCTGCAGGTGCCTGTGTTCTTGCCCTTACTTTAACCTTCACATCGGTCTTTCCTGCTGTGGGCCCCGCAGGTGGCCCGCCTCCTCTGTGTCCCAGTAAACAGTGGTCCAGTGAGGGAGGTCATAGATCTGAAAGACCTCAGATTCCATAAAGCATTCAGCGTGGGCCTGCCAGGTAGCGTTTAATATATGGGGCTCTTGGAGTCCCAGCGGCCCCAGATGTTGGGGTTCCTTTTTTCTGGTGAGCCTGAGGGTGGGCAGAAGCCATAGGGGACCCATTCGCTTGCGTGTACAAGTGAGCACTACGTTGTGCCTTCATCCTGAGCGAGTTACTTTTACAGAACTTGCTTCTCGTTTGGAGTACAGTACTTTGTAGTGCCAAAGAAAACATGTGCCTCTGTATCTCTTGCATCCGGGGTGCTTTAGACCCTCAAATGCTGTCTGACCCTGTAGCTTTGTGGGCCTGAGGAATGATGGTTTCAAAGGCTTAGGATGTTGGTTTTGAACATGTAGATAGCTCCACTTCCACTAGCCATTGTGTTGAGTGTTTTGTACACACAGAGTGTAGGTCACAGACTGCTGGCCTGAAACCGAATTGCATTCTAACAGACTGGCATACCTGTCTGTGTACACGTGTCTGCACAACGTTTTAGCTTTACGTTTAGCGTTTTAGTGTTTTTTTTTTTTTCTTAAACGTTTATTTTTGAGAGAGGGAGAGGGCTCACACACGTGACTGGGGAAGAGGCAGCGAGAGAGGAAGACAGAGGAGCCAAAGCAGGCTCCACACTGTCAGCACAGAGCCCGATGCAGTGCCCGAACTCACAAACCGTGCCATCACGACCTGAGCCAAAGTCGGGCGCTTAACCGACTGAGCCACCCAGGCGCCCCTAGAGTCTTGGTGTTTTTACATTTGTCGTATTTCCGACTTCCCTTGAGAGATGAGGAGATGTGACAGAGCTGCCCTGTATTCCTCCAAGGCTGGGTGATGGCAGCCTGTGTGCCCGACCCTCCATATTCCCTTCTCTCTCTGCCAGTGGGGCCCCGGCCGGTGCCATTTGTCATTACACACCCACCCTGCTGCGCTCGGTTATCGTGCTCCCTGCCTGGGCCATGTAGGCACTTTAGCTGGGCATCTAGCAGGCACTCAAATTTGTTGAGTGAGTTTGTTACTTCCTGTGGCCTTCAAAGCAGCCTTCAGCTCACAGAGGAGGACTTTGGGACTAAAATAGTTCACGTATTTTATGCAGGATGACTCAGTCCCTAAAAGGCCAAGCAGGTACCCAGATCTACGTTGACTCTCAGGCTAGTATTTCCACTAAATCTGTTGATGGTCCAGACTTTCTAAGTAGGACAAGATCTTGCTTGCTCATTAAGGTGATTGGCTGTGAACAAATGCCATCGTTAGAAAGTGAGCCAAGCAATGTGCTTACTAGTGATCCTCAGGACACAGTGGCATTAACTATTTGTGTGATACATACGTGTCTCCATATAAAACTGCTGCCTGACATCAGTAGGTATTTCTTTTCCCAAATAAACTGATAGTCTGTTTTAGTCAGCTTGGGCTGCCATAACAAAATACCATGGACCCGGTGGCCTGCACAGAAATTTATTTCTCACAGTTCTGAAGGCCGGTAGTTGGAGATCAGGGTGCCGGCGTGGTCTGGTTCTGGTGAGGGGCCTCTTCCGGGTGTGCAGACTGCTCCCGCCCTGTGTGCTCACCTGACCTCTTTGTACACGAGTGGAGAGTGGAGCCAGCTCATGGATGTCTTTTCTTACGAAGACACCAATGCTGTTGTGCCAGGGCCCTACTCTTAGGACTTCATTTAACCTTAATTATCCTCTTACATAGGTTCTGTCTCTAAATGCACTCATTCTGAGGGTCGGGGCTTCAGCATACGGTGGGGGGGTGGGGGGGGTGGGGGGGGGGGGACACAGACATTCGGTCCATGGCGTGAGGTTTCCCTTTTCCACCATAAAGGGAAAAGTTCTCAGTGAGGTTCCCTGTCCTGTAACACTGTTCAGGAGTAGTGTGCAGGATCGAGGACTGTAAATTGTTCTTTGTGTCCCTACTTCCTTCCTCTTTTCTCTGTTATTTTGATTTTCATTGCTTGAGACCCAGTCCAAAATCATGTTGCTCCCCTGTCTGGGCCTGCTGGAGTAAGGACACATCTCCCCTCCTCCCCAACCCTCACAGGTTGGCCTTGGTTCCAGGGCACAGCATACTAAAATTTTTTTCCCCATGTTTTTATTTGCAAAATGTTCAATCTAAAGAAAAATGGTAGGGCCAGTAGTAACCTCCATATTTACCAGTTAACATTGGTTTTCTCTCTCTCCGTGTGCATACACACACCCACCGCAGAAATGCACTCTTTTTTCTTGAGCCATTTGAAAGTATCTTACACGTGTGAGAGTTTGACGCTGAGATACTTCAGTGGATATCTCTCAATAGCAAGGGTATTTTGTCGTGCAACTGCCTGCTGTTTTCTCATTCAAGAAATTTCAACATTGCTACAATGATCATGTTTGACGGACAGACAGTCCACATTCAAATTTCCCTGTTTCTGTTTGTTTTCAATCTGTTCTGTTTCTTAAGCCTTGCTTATTGCTGCTTTCTGAGTTCATGTTTGTGTTTGGCCAGCCACTCACCTGCTCTTCCTGAAGCACGTGCCCTGCATCTCTGCTCTCATACCTTTGCACACAGGCTGTACCTTGTTTGGAACTGTCTCATTCCGTCTTTACCTGGTAAAGCACTGGTCCCCAAGCACATTTTAAGTGGTCCCTTCCTCTTCCAGGAAATGTTTCTTGGTATCTTCTGTGTGCTTACTCCCTTCCCTAAACTGTGGGAGCTCTTTGTACTCTTATATAATGTTCACAGTATCGTGCTCCGTATTAAATATAGAATTTATGGGCTCCCCCCGGCCCCCCAACCCCTGTCTCCTTTCAGGACTGTTAGCTTCTTGAATACAGGGCTCTGTGTAGACTTTACTGCCCATTTTTGTTGCTCACTAAGTATTTATTTTATTGAGTTAAATCTAGAATGCTTTTTACATGGTATTTTGTTTTTTGTATAATTCACTTATTTGTAGTGTTTTCTGTTCGGGGAGGATGGTCTGAAAATTGTGGTTTCCTGACATCATCTGAAAGAATTGAAAGAATGAAGGGATGTGGACTTTACATGTCTACCGGGATGGGACCTGAATTTACTCACTGGAATTGTACAGCGATGTCAGCCTGTCAAACATGGCTCTGTCTAGTCGAATGTCTATAAGGGATTGTATCACAGTCACCTTGGTAGATCGGTGATACACTCGGGGTGGTGTATAGTCTGTTGTGTCCCAGCAGCGAGTGCTGTGGATTGACACAGAGCAGCTGTAAGATCTCTTCTTTTACATCTAGGTTCGAGATGCAGCAATAAACAGCTTAGTGGAAATTTACAGACATGTAGGAGAACGTGTGAGGGCAGATCTCAGTAAAAAAGGATTACCACAGTCCCGGTGAGTTCAGACTTTTTTCCTTTCTTCTCGTCTTCCCCTATTCTTTTTTTCAGTTAACATCTTGGTTTGCACTACTTAATTTGTTGTAATTTTATGAAAGAATATATGGTTGGAGGATTGGTGGTTGGGGATCTTGTCCAGATCCTGTGTCCTGGCCCCTCCCATTCTCCTTTTTCAAAAGGAGGATTATCACCCAGACACCTAGCCATGTTTCATGCTGTGTGTTGATTTTAGAAGTATATTTAAAATCGAGTGGTGTTGAAAAATTCACCATTCTTGTGGTTCCTGTGGTTCTGTATCTTGTATGCACAAAGCACCTCATGGACTAGGTGCTTAAAATACATTTGTTTGAATTAATGAAGCCTTTCCAGAATGAGTCCGGATAGAAATAGAGAAGTAATTCTTTGAAATGGTAGTATTCTGTCAATCTCAGTACATCGAGACCAATGCAAGGAGCTCAGCGTCTCATCAGGTCCAAAACAGCCTGGGTCCATAGATGTCTCTGTTGTAGTCAAAATTGTAAAAAATAGTGAACAACTGGATATCCATAATTTTAAGTGTGATGGACAAACCTTCAACCTTTTGGTGCCCCGTTACTTTAAGTGAGAGAGTAATGCGTGAGTCCTGGGAAGCTGGACGTGGCCTCAGCTTATGGAGTAGCTTATCTGAGCCTGTCACTGCATCCCTGGAGATACCAAAAGCCCAGAAACGTGAAGTGTCTTGGGAGAGTACACAGAAGCCCTGTCTCCTGACTCCCCTTTTAATTTTCTGTACCCTGTTTCACAAGAGGTTAGAGAGTCTTGGGAGTCCAAATATGGAATGGGACTTTGAAATATACAGGAGTCCTTTGTCTTGATGTCCCTTGATTGGATGTGATGGAAGTGGACCTTTTACCCTAAAGTAGGAGTTCCATGAGCAGTCAAGTGGGGCTCTACTCTGTTGTCGTGAGTCCTGTCTGACCCCAGGTTGTCACCATGGCACCTGAGCTGCGTGCAAGATAATTAGGTGGGGATAAAACTATTTTCATGTTTTTGTATAACATGTCAGCTGTGAGAATAGACTTTTTTGTTACTGTGTTTTATGAACCTCAGCTTTCTGGTCTTTGCGTATATGGGAGAACACTTAGGAGAAAGACGAACCCAAAGATTAAAGCACTGCACAGTGTCCCAGGGAAAATTGGAGGGCCCGGGTGAGCAGGGAGAGCAGGGCTGGAGGGAAAGGGCTTCTTACTGAAGCCCTGACGTCAGCATCACCGTTGGGAGACAGGCTGTGAGCACTGAAGCCCTTCCCTGCTCTCCAGGGATGGCTTCACCAGGCTATGTAGCTTGCGGTGGCCCCAGGCCACGAGCACACCATCTCACCCAGTGGGACTTCCTGCATCCTGTCTGAAGGCTGCTCCTGGGTCCAGGAGGTGACAAGGGAACACGGAGCTCTCGAGAGGTGAAGGTGCAAAGGAGACTACTGTCCTTGGGGAGGCCTTCTCGCAAGGCTGGCTTTGGGCTGGCAGCTGGCAGCTGGCAGCTACGATCTGGGGGGGCTTCCCACCATTCCCAAAGAGTGGGCAAGAGTGGGTCACGGTGCCCCAGCAGTGGGTGTTATGCCAAACACCTGCTTTCCTTCTGGGTGTCCGGCATTTTGGTAAGTGCTACGCAGGGGGTGTCTGCGTGACCAGCCCGGCAGAGAGCGGGGAGACAGCACGGCACACATGTCGTCACAGCTCGCTGCTGGGGCATTCAGCACATCTTCTGTGACTTCCCTCCACTGGGAGGGGCTCTAGGAAGCTTGTGCCCGGTTTCCTCCAGACCTCACCCCACGTACCTTCTCCCGTTGCTGGTTTCTCAGAGAGTCCTTAAGTATGGTAGTGATTGCTCTGAGTTTGACTGTGTGCCGAGTCCTGAGTCCTTCCAGTCCGTCATTAAACCTGGGGCTGGTCTTGGCAACCCCAACACAGAGAGCGATTTAGGTAAGGTTCTAGGGGCATTTAATGCCAGCCAGAGCTGGGGCTAGAACCTTTTTGTCCAGACTCCCAGTACTGGTGTTTTTCCACTACCACCCTCCTTTTTTTTTTTTTTTTTTTTTTTAATATTGAAAAGCTACAGAAGAGCTTGGGCCTCCGAATGAGAATGAGGTTTGCCGATATTTCATGTGACCTAAATTACTTCCTACAAATTGTAGACCACACGGAGAGGGCAGTCCTAGGGAAACGGGCCCACATCCTTCACGGCTGTCGTCGTAAAACTGGTGGACACAGTGCCTGGAGAGGGAGGCTGTTGGTGCTTCAACGGCATCATTCCAGTGAAAGAAGCCAAAACTTCATGTTTCTTTGTATTGATTACAAGACCCTTCACTAGCACTGTGACGGTCCGAGGCCCTGGCTGCCACCTTTATTTCGATTTTGCCGGTGATACGTACAAATGGAATGAAATTCCTCTCTTTTAAAGAATCCTCTGGTTGTTCAGAAAATTCATTGTCTGCTATATGTGGCTCCAAGTGGCTGACGGGAGTACTTGAACGTTCTAGACTTCTGGTACATCGTTTACATACACCTATTTTGCTGTTATGTGAGCATCGTTGATTTTCAGCCTAGCAAGATGCCACAGGACTAATAAAATATTGTGGGATGTGCGCAGTGCTTTCTGACGCTTGGATTTAATCCTGAAATAGAAATGCTGTACTCTTAAGAGTTTGTCCATTGAGTAAGTGTTGTATTTGAGAAGATTAATTCGATCTCTGAGAAATACATGATGCAACAGATGCCTTCACATCAGCTGAGTGACTTAAACGATAAGAGCCATAATGTGCTTTGAGGTGCGGTTTCTTTTTCCATTTCACAGCTGGGCAGACGCTTGGCCTTTCGTCAGCTTCACGTTGGGGGGACTGGACCTTCGCTTTTGGGTCATGTATTCAGTTATGATTTGGGTCTCGTTATCTATCTGGTGGCTAAAATCACATGGAACCAGATAACGTGGATATAGTCAACAACATCTTCTGCACATCAGAAGGTCTCAGCATAGTTGAGTTTGGTCAGTATAGCATTTTACAGTCTTACACACACTGTCTTCGCAGTTCGTGCACATGGTGTGGTCGGAAAGTAACGTGATGAATTTCTGCCTGACTTTGTAAGATGCCGTGTTGTCGTGCAGTATTTGTGAGACATGTGTGGCACACCTGTAGTTCCTTGTGGCTTACTTTCCTAGACACAGACTTTTAGCCCACTTTGACATTCACTGTCACCCCATGGCACATTCCAGAAAATATCTTTATCCACCATGACAGATTTTAGTTCACAAAGTTTATGGTGTTAAATTGCTTCTGAGACCGTCATTTGGGAACCAGACTCCTCAAACAGTAGCTGCTTTAAACCTGAAGGTCCTTTAATTCGTAGATGGAGCTGTGGCCTGGTCCTCTGATGCATTTGTTAGCACTGGCCTCGCACACCTATAGTTTTGCATGGCTCTGTCAGTGTGTTTGTTGTGCTACCTCAACTTAAAAAATTTATGAACATCCACTAGTCATTACTAACAGTTGTGTCGCTAAGGGAAGAATTGAAACTTATTTTTAAGTTGCTTGTGTAAGCTTTAGCGGTATAGAGAGGGCCCAAGGCAAAAGCAGAGGAGAAATGTGTTCTGTGATGTTCCTTCATTTTTAACTTTTATCTTATATGCGAGGCATTTACACAGAGTTGACTCAATTTATAAGATACACAGAAGAAAGGCAGTCCCTTACCCTTCTGCCATCTCCCCCCAGAGGCAAACACTGGGTGCTGACTGCCCTGTCTCTGTGATTGTAAATACTGTGCACGTGTTGTCCTATGTGGTTTCTGTCGCTGTAAGAATTGTACTTTGCATGACGGAGGATGAATTTCAGCTCCTCCTGACCATGCCAAGCCACTTGACATCTCCTTGTCCACCAGTTGTAGCTATGTTTTACTTGTGGTTATGACAGCATTTTGTTTATATTATGACCGTGTGTGCTGTTTACAGCCCACTGTACCCAGGGAACTGATGGCTTTACCCTTTTTTTCTGCACAACCTTTTGTTTTCCCTGGGTTAATGATGGTCTTACTTTCATTTGAGTAGTTGTCTCCATGCGTACCGTGTGCTAGTACCGTCTGCACACTGCCCTTGAACCTGCTCCAGTCTGGACTGGCTGCCCTCACCATCTCTTCCTTTATCGTCCTGACGTCTCTCTCTTGTCATCATCCTGGGGCTTCACTTCTGTCTTCTTAGCTGGTGCACCTGTTTCTCAAAGACACATCTTCTCTTTCCTGGTTTTCTCTCTCACTTGAGTTGTGCATATTCTTCAGTAGCTGTCCGAGAAGAGACATGGAGAAGGAAAACTTTTTTGACTTTGAGGTGTCTTTGTTCTATCTTGATATTAATAGTGTGCTGTGGTTTAGAACTCCAGATTGGAAGGCTTTTTCCAGAATGTTAAAGCCAGTGCCCCATTGTGTCCAGCTTTCAGTGTTTCTACTGAGAACTCCAAAGTCCTTCTGATTCTTCATCCTATGTAGATAACTTTGGTTCTCTTTGCACCCAGAGTTTGTCTGAAACTTTATGTCAGTGGGGCTTTTACGAGACTATACTCATTTTTTTGTGCAGTGTGCTTGGAGGGACTTTCAGTCTGGGCAGGGACTTGGACCAGTCCTCTGATTTCATTTTTTCCTCCCATTTCTGTCTTCATAATTTTGCTCCACCTTCTGGGAGATTTTCTCAAATTTATCTTCCAGCCATTCCATTATTGGATATTTGATTTAAAATTTTTTCCTTTTTTGTTATAATTGTACATTCCCTTTTTATAGCATTGTTTCGGGTTTTCTAAAATAAGAGCCTTCTTGAAATATTCTTATACCATAACTTTCGTATTTTTCATAATTTACCATTTCCCCTTTAGAGTAAACAGTTCAGTTTTTACTGTATTTAGAAAGTTACGTAGCCATCACTGCTATCGAGTTTTAGAACATTTGAAAAGAATCCCTGTTTCCATTAGCAGTCACTCTCCATTCCTTCCTTCCACCCAGACTGGCAACCACTCGTCTATTTTTTATTCCTATGGATTTGCCTGTTTTGAGATTTGCAGATAAAATCACACAAAGTGTAACTTTTCTGACTGCCTTCTTTCACTTACCACGGTGTGTTCAGAGTTCAGTCACACTGTAGCATGAGTCATTCCCTCGTATCGCTGAATACGATTTCACTGTGTGTCCTTACCCATTCCTCTGTTGTTTATCCATTTCTCTGTTGATGGGCACTCGTTTCCACCTTTTGGCTATCGTGAATAATGCTGCTATGAAAATGGATGCGCAGATAGCTCCTACGTTCCCTGCGTCCAGTTCTTTTGGTTAGATTTTAGAAGTGGACTTGCTGGATCGTATCCTGTTAGGTTTAGGTTTTTGAGAAACCGCCATACCGTTTTCCAGAGATGTTGTACCATTTTGCATTCCTACCAGCAGTGCCAAAGGTGGTGGTTTTTGTGTTTTTGTGTTGTTTTATTTTTGATAATAGCCATCCCAAGGCGTATCTCATTGTGGTTTTAGAAATTTTCTTTACCTTTCTTGAAGATCACTTGACCGTTAATGTAAGGATTTCTTTTTGTAATTTCGTTGATCTGTATGTCTGTCCTCCTGGTACCTCACTGTACCAGCTTTGTAGTAAATTTTGAAATCCAAGTTTGTTCTTCTCAAGATTGTTTTGGTTATTCTGGGTGCCTTGCAGGTCCACATGAATTTTAGGATGTACTTGTCAATTTCTGGGAAAAGGGCAGCTAGGAATTTGGTAGAAACTGAATTCACATTGAGTTTGGGGAATACTGCCCAGAGATCAATAGTCACATTCTCTTCCAGCTGAGCCAGCCGGACACCCCTAGGTGTTATAATCCAGTCTCTTTATTTGGTTATAGGCCTGTTCAGATTTTGTCTCCTTTTGAGTCCCTTTCGGTAGTTTGTGACTGTCTAGGAATTTGTCCACTTAAGGTTATCTAATTTTTAACACACAGTTCATAGGCTTTTTTTTTTTTTTTTTGCAAGGATAGTTGTACTGTGCCTTCCTTTATCTTTTAAGTTTAGTAATCTGTGTCTTTTTTTTTTTTTTCTGATCAGATTAAAGATTTGTCAAATTTGTTTTTTTTTCCAAAGAACTAAGTTTTGACTTCTTGATTGTTATTGTTTTTCTGTTTCCTATTTCATATATTTCTGCTTTAATCTTTATTTTTTTCTTTCTTTTGCCTGGTTTGAGTTCCCAGTTTTTTAAGATAGAAAGTTAGGTTATTGATTTAATATCTTCTTTAAAAATTTTTTTTAAGGTTTATTTGTTTTTGAGAGAGACACACATACATAGAGTGTGAGTGGGGGAGGGGCACAGAGAAAGGGAGACAACAGAATCTGAAGCGGGCTCCAGGCTCTGAGCCATTAGCACAGAGCCTGATATGGGGCTCGAACTCAGGAACTGTGAGATCCTGACCTGAGCCAAAGTTGGACGCTTAACTGACTGAGCCACCCAGGCACCCCTAATATCTTCTGTTTTAATGTAGGCAATTACACCTGTAAATTTCTTTGTAAGTACTACTAAAGCTGCATACCGTGTTGTGCATATTGTGTTCATTTTTATTCGTATTGGAGTATTTTTTAATTTGCTGTTTGCTTTTATCCTTGACCTCTTTGTTATTAAGTGTTTTGTTAGTGTTTTAAGTGCTATTTAACTGTTATTTAAGTGCTGTTGTGTTATTTGTGTTTTATTAAATTTTTACATTATTTGTGATTTTCTCATTTTTGTCATTGATTTCTAATTTTATCTTAACTGCGGTTATAGATCATAATTTCTATGTTCTGTGATTTCATTTCTTTGAATTTTGTTTTAGGCTTGTTTTATGTTCTGGCGTGTGATCTTCCCTGGAGAATGTTCCATGTGCACTTGAGAAGTATCTGTATTTTGTTAATTATTGAAATGTGTGATATTGAAGTCTCCAATTAATACCGCTAAATTATTTATTTCTCTCTTCAGTTCTATCACCTTTTGCTTCATATATTTTGGGGCTCTGTTCTTAGGTACATAAAATTAATATATCTTCATGATATGTTGACCCTTTTGTCATTGTAAAATGTCCTTGTCGCTGGAAGCAATTTTCGTCTTAAAGTCTTTGCTGTCTGATAATAGTATAGCCACTCCAGACCTCTTTTGAGCACTGTTTGCATGGAGTATGTTTTTCTGTCCTATTATTTTCTGTCTCTGTCTTTGTATCTAACCTGAATCTCTTGTAGGTAGCATATAGTTGAGTGTTATTTATTCAGTCTGATCATCTTTGCCTTTTCAATGGAGTGTTTAATTCATTCATATTTAATGTAGTATCAGTGAGATAGATTTTATTTCTGCTATTTTGCTGTTTGTGTTTTGTATGTCATGACTCCTTTGTTTCTTCTCTGTTACTCCCTTATTTTATGTGAAAAATATTTTTTTGTGTACCATTTTAATTTTCTTGTTTCTTTTACTATTCTTTTTTGGAATTATTTTCTTAGTGTTTGCTCTGGGGATTTCAGTTGACATCTTAATTTATAGAAGCTTAGTTAGAATTATTACCCTTAATTAATTTCAGTATTAAAAACTTTACTTTTCTGTAGATCTGTTTTCTCCCTTCCTTTCTTCTGTCGTGTTTATTTATATGTCTTTATGTATTACAGCTCACCA
Organism: Lynx rufus; assembly: GCF_022079265.1. Lineage (NCBI taxonomy): Eukaryota > Metazoa > Chordata > Mammalia > Carnivora > Felidae > Lynx > Lynx rufus. Next base: position 105,057,363 of record NW_025814834.1, on the reverse strand, counting down.
ACACACACAGTTTTATAATTATGGCTTTATGTAGTTTCCCGTTATGTAGGAGAAGAGAAGAGTTAAAAAAATATATATATATATTTATACTGTCTGTTATGTTTACCTAAGTTTTATGTTTACCTTTGTAGTTATTTTTACTGGTGTTTTTTATATCTTCATGTGGATTTGGGCTAATGTATGGTCTCCTTTCATTTCAGTCTGAAGGACTCCTCTGTTTTTTTTGGTTGATCTAGGAATGTCTCAAATTCTTCATTTTCCCCTACCCAGAGCCTAAAATTCGTTCATGTAGAGACTGAAATATCATTGGTCCGGAGAGGTTTCTCTGCTTCATTTTTGAAGGATAATTTTGTTGGATACACAATTCTTGGTTGAGATTTTTAGGTTTGTTGTTGTTTTTGTTGTTGTTTTTTAATGTGTGTATGTATTTTCAAATTATTGAGGTATACTTGGTTCAGATTTAAAATTTTAAGACTTTGAAATCACTGCCACTTGATCTCCACTGTTTTTTTTTCCTTTTTTTAATGAGAAATTATTTATTTATTTTATTGAGGATTCGTTGTACACAAAGAGTGCCTTCCCTGTTGTTGCTTTCAAGATTTTGTCTTTTCTTCCAGCAGTTTGTTTCTCATGTGTCTTAGTTAGGATCTCTTTAAGTTTATTCTATTTGGAGTTTGTTGAGTTTCTTGAATATGTAGGTTAAAATTTTATATAAAATGTGAGAAGTTTTTGGCCATTATTTCTCCATATATTCTGTCCTTTTTTCTTTCTTCTGGTATTTCATTATATGTTTTGTTGGTACATATATATGTATATATGTTGGTACATTATAAGAACATGAACTCTTAGGCTCTGGTTTGTTTGTTTGTTTGTTTGTTTATGCCCTGTTCCTTTTCTTTTGTTTCTCAGACAGAATATTGTCAACTGACTCCTCTTCAAGGTTGCAGCTTTTTTCTTCTCTCAACTCAAATTTGTTGTTGAGCCCTCTTGTGAATTTTTTTTTTTAAGATTTTGTTTTTTTAAAGTAATCTTATGCCCAACGTGGGGCTCAAACCCACAACCCAGAGATCAGGATTTGCATGCTCTATCAACCAGTCCAGTCAGGCACCCCATGTAGTGAATTTTTTATTTCAGTTTTATACTTTTCATTTGTAGAATCTCTATAGGATTCTTATGTTTTCTGTCTCTTCAGTGATATTCTCTATTTGGTGAGACGTTCTTATACTTACCTTCAGTTCTTTAGAAATAATCTCCTTTACTTATTTTCAACATACTTATAATAGTTGATTTCGAATATTCATCTAATAAGTTCAGTCTCTGGGCTTCCTTTAAGGATAGTTTCTGATGACTGATTTTTTTTTATTTTTCCGTATGGGCCATATTTTCTTGCTTCTTTACATGTATAAATTTTTTGTTGAAACAGGTCATTTAAAATAATATATTGTGCACCTTTGGACATCACAGTCTGTTTTTCTCTGCAGATTTGTTGTTCTTGGTGTTTGTTCCTCCCTGCTTGTTTAGTAATTTTCCTGAACTAATTCCATAAAGTCTATATTTTTTTCTTATGTGTATGGCTACTGAAGTCTCTACTTGGTTAGCATAGTGTCCAGCTAATGATTTGATAGACATTTCCTTGGATGCCTTAAACCAACCAGTCAGCCTCGCAGCCTTTGCTGAAGTGCTGTCTGTGTATGTTGGGGAATGTTTTCCGTGTTCTGGTGGGCAGTTTATGCATCTCTGCCTTCCCCTTTTCTTTCTGCTTGTGCAGAGTCAGGGTCAGCCAGCGATGAGACATTAGTGTGTTCTCAGGTCTTTTCTTAGACTTTCCTACAGTCTTGCACCTATGCATAGTCTTTCAGATTCCCAGGAATGTGTCAGATTTTTTTCAAAGTCCCCTGTGGACATCTCATTCTCCATTTTTCTTTGTAAGTTTTTTGGTCGGTGTCTTTGCCCCAGTTGTCATCATCTTAGGCAGTTGCCATGTTAAGCAGTTGTTGCTGATTCTTTTTGATCTTGGCTTCAGGCGTAAGAGTCTCTCCTACTGAATGTGCTGTGAATCATGTAAAATAAAACCCTGCGAATGGGGATTCTAGGATGTGCCAGACAGGTCAAATCATTACAGTTCTCTTTGAATGGGGATTTTTATGGTGCTCCAGACTTGCTCAGCTCTTCCCAGTGGCTTTGAGGCTGCTGGTTTTCAAACTATTATGATTGTGACGCTGTTGATTTTCAGCTGGTGAGTTGGTGATGGAAATAAGACACAGCAAAACAGTGAAAAGCTTGCTGTCCTTACCAAGATTGAGCAGTTTTTCTTGAAGAGGGCTCCTTGGACTGTAGCAAACCTTTGTTTAATTTCCAGAGCTTTGAAAAACTTGATTTTGACATATTTTGCGAATGTTTGCTTTGCTCTTTGGAGGAGCAGATTTTCTGTCATTTTGAAGGTCTCTTTCCCTGTTTGCTTTTATAATCGCACTATTTTCTTTATCTCTTTGGGAGTATTAATGATATTTTTTAAAAACTTCTCATTCTTCTTCTTTCCTCTGAATTGGGATTCTGGGGTATACGTTTGTTCATCTTGGGACTCCCTTTTTCACTTTAGAAGCTTTGCTCACGCATCTTTGAATTGGTTTGTCTGCTCACATTTAAGAGTAGTAGACTAAAAAGTCACTTAGCTCTGAGTGTATGAGTGGAGCTTGTTGACTGTGAGCTTACTAGTGCTTTTAGGAAATTATTTTAAATTTATATTATAAGATATTCTAGGAAGGAATAACTAGATCTCACACTAAAAAAAAAAAAAAGCAATGCCAGTTGGGATTGAGGAGTTGGATATAAATTTTGAATTCAGAAAAACCAGGAAGAAATGGTACCAGTTATTTGTGAGAATAGTAAAGAAATTCAATTCAGGTTTGAGATCCAGAGATTTCACAGACAAAAATGAAAAACACTTGGTGGCTTCAGAGGGTAATCGTTACTTCGACACATCATTCAGTGTCTCTGAATGTATAAAACTCACCCTTTTTGGCTTGTGCAAATTCGCTGGTCCCAGGGAGGCGTTGTGTATTGCTGTGTTCAGAGCTAGCAGACGAAAGCCATTCCTAAGGAATGCTCTGTTGGGGTTAGACTGTCCTGAAGCCAGGTTACTGGTCTCTTGAGGTGGTAGCCTTCTTAGGAGCCGCCGTATAGGCATCGCTGAGTAGAGAATGAGGTGCAGCTACTGAGACGGGTGTGGGTAGAGGGAAAGGCATGCCTTCCCGAGGGATTTCTGCATGAATGTGCAGGTACCGAAAAGGCAGCAATCATTTTAGCCTTCTCATCCCTAGTTGTTTGGGCCTGCTGGTTGGGGGTAATGTGGCCCCAGTGAGTGGACATTACCCCAGATGGAGCGTCTACAGTCTTGTTCTCAGTTGCCATTGACAAGGTGACTACTCTACCAGGAACAGATGAAATACTTGCCCCTCGCAGTAATTTTAGGACCAGCGAGGCTAGAGGTATACCTTGTCCCTACCTTGCAAACTTGTAGGCATGCTCACGTCAGAGGGTGTAGTTGTGACACAATAAAGCGGTAAGTTGGTCAGGGCATGCCCTGGCAACCTGTGTAGTGATATTATTTATGTGCTTTTTTATGCCACTGGAGGTCTTTGGTGCTCATAAAAGGGAAGGTGATGGAAACATCATAGGAAATTGATTCTAAGACATTTTTCCAGATCTTTAGTAGCCTCTGGATTTGAAAGTGAGTTTTACTCATATCTGGTCCTCAGGTGACACAAGTTTTTTGTAATTCAGTGGTGCCAACTTTGATTAATTGGTAGTGGCTGCCTGGAGCAGGTCAGGGAAGGATTTTGAGGCTACATCTGGGCTTAGATGGAAAGATGGTCCAAGAAGATTGATCTCTGCCCTGGTGTGGGAAGGGGGAGAGGCAGGGTGTCAGGCCCCTTTATCCCCTCCATTTTACCTCTCTTTGCTGATGCGTAGTTTTGGCTCCCCTGTGACTTAGAATGTAGCATCCTAAGTAGGAAAGAATGAAGTAGAAGCTGTAGAAATTAGGGACTTTACACACCTCAGTGTCTGGCTAGCTCAGTACTAGACTCGGTGAATGAACTCTGAAGGAACGGAGGCCAGAATGTGTGCAGTTTCTGTAGCGAGGGCAGGAACAGTCTTCACGCCGTGATGTAATAACTCTGCTGCATGACGTACAGAATACCAAAAGTACTTGGTTCCCATCCCTGTCCTGAAGAAGAGTCCATTCTAGTTGCGAAGAAAAGACAAACATGTTTGAAATGATTAGAGCTTGTATGACAGAATGGTTTGTAAACATGTGCTAAAATTTCTAGCCTGGTCCCTGGAATGGGTGGTGTAGGTTTGAACGCAAAAATATATTGCTTTCGAATCTCTGCCTTTACGCTTATTCCAGTGTATCTGTTTTGGCTTGGGAAAGTCTAGTTTTTTCTTGACTTTTTCTACCAGGCGAGATTAGCACCCATCTACCCCACCCCATTTTCCTCTCATTATTGGTGTCACTAGGATGGAATATTTTGACTGGTTAAGGGATTTTGTTTCAATTAAAGTGTCAAGGTGAAAATGATCCATTAATAGAAAACGTCATGTAGATTTTTTTCAATTAAAGATTACCTAGTCACTGTTTGTTTCTGGAGAAATTACTTAAGCATTTCTGAATTAAGCGTAAGTCACAGAAAAGCCTTTATATTGTAATGTTGGTGCATTTGAACAATAACAGTCTGTGCTTAGAAATAGGAGAAATACAGGCTTTTCATAATGTATACATTTTGTGTCGAGTAGTCAGTTTAATGCAGTGTCTGAGATCACGGGCTCTGGATTCTTACTCTCCGGGCTAGCATCTCTACCCTGACTGTGTTACCCTAAGCAAGTTACTGGGTCTTGATTTCTTCATCTGTAAAATGGGGATGATAATCTCATACATGGCTGTGGTAAGGATTAAACAAGATTTTTCAGAGAGAGCCCTAAGTCAGTGCTTGGTCTGTAAGTGCTTGATTATTATTGGATGTTATTAATGTTATTAATGTAGTTACTGTTTTTGTTATTAAGTGGGTTTATATCATTGACTTTTTTTTGGAGCGTGATTCAGTTTCACATTAGTGTTTTAATATAATTGACTGTGAACAGTGATTGTTAACAGTCTTTACATATATGTGTGCTTTTTTTCATACAGGTTGAATGTAATTTTTACAAAATTTGATGAAGTCCAAAAATCTGGAAACATGATCCAATCAGCAAACGGTGAGTAGAAAAAGCAGTTGTTCTATTTTTGCCTTTTCAGTTTTAGGTCCAAAATGCTCGTGCTATTTCTGAACAGCTGAATTTGATACCTTGAGAACAGTTTCTAGGTCTGAAGACTTAACCTCCATTGACCCTCCCCCTTTCCCAGGCCAGAAGCTATGAGGTTGTTGGCTTTCTTTTGTAGCTCACACTGAATTCGGGAACTAATCCTGTTGGCTTTACTGTTACAAGCACATTTGGACTCCCTGGGCCTCTGCCGCAGTCGTTGCCCTTCTCCTGCTACCGAGCTGTCGTGCTCTTTTCCCTGTGCTCTCACGGTAGACACGCGACCACTGTCCTTGCTCTTACTCTCTCCCGGCGCCCACGGCCTGTTTTCCATACAGCCATCAGAGGGATCCTTCTGTTTTTATTATATTTTAATTTTTGAAATTTAAGTAGGCTCCACGCCCATCATAAGGCTCGAACTCACGACCCTGAGACAGAGTCACACGCTCTGCCAGCTGAGCCAGCCAGGCGCCCCCAGAGTAATCCTTTTAGAATGTAACTCTCCTGGTGTTAATCCCCTGTTCAGAATCCTCCAGAGGTTTTCCATCACACAGAGACTGCAGTTCGGTGGCTCACCATGGCCCACCAGGCCCTGACACGATCTGACGCTGGCTACCATTCTGATATCATGAGATGTTCTTCTCCAAGGTTCTCTTGGCTCTACTTCCATTGGCCTCCTTACTAATTTTGAACATTCCACGCTTCTCCTGCTTCAGGGCCTCTGTGCTTACAGTTCTTTCTGCTTGAAACTTTTGTCCCCTGGGTGTCCCCGTGGCTCTCCTTCTCATTCCATCCAGATCTCGGCTGCAGACACACTCCATTACCGAGGTCAGCCAGTATAGCATATCCAGTGTTCTAAGGGTACTCTGTGCCTTCATCCTGTTTAATGTTCCTTCTTACTGCATATCACTGCAAAATGTTTGTTCACGAGGGCAAGGACTTTGTATTATTCCTTTCTTTACCTTTAGTGCCTCAAAAGGTCCCTGGCATTTGGTATAGGTGTGCAATAAATATTGTGGAATAAATAAACAAAATAACTTAGACTTGAATTGTGACTTACTGTTTCTGGTACCTGTATTCCTTTTACTATACCTTGTGAGGATGTTTGAGGACAAGTGGATATTTCTTGTGATTCCAGAAGAGGAAGAAAAGACAAGCGAATCACTGTATGAGTGAAGTCCTCTTAAAGCAGTTGCCAACAAGGACTTTTTCTAACTCTCAGATAGCTCATTGCATCATGGTGATTTCAGGGCTCTTAGATCACCGCATAGCTTTCACGTTTTGAATATCTTGAGGTTGTAAAAAAGAGTTTGTCACTTTCAGGAAAGTTCCTCCTAGTACATAATAAAGGCAGAGCAGAAACAGGATCCAGGTCTTTTGACCTCTGCTCAGCTGTGTATCTACCATGTCAGTAGGGAATTTGTCATTGGATAGTATGTTTCTTATAAAATGCTTAAAGACCTCTAAACATACTTTCATTAATCCCTCTTAACTTCTCTTTCATATGTTTGTAAAAACGTAATATTAAGAGGGGAAAAAGAATATTTACTATAATTATGCTATCGCCAACAAATCAGTTTTCATTTATTTCATATTCACTTGTAGTTCATTTTCTGTAACTATGTAATTTGTATGTAATTTTATTATGGCATAATTTCTGTACATTGCCCCCTACTTTTTTTTTTTTTTTAAAAGAACTTATTTATTTATTTATTTTGAGAGAGGGAAGGGCAGAGAGAGAGAGAGGGAGGGAGAGAATCCCAAGCAGGCCCAGCACTGTCAGTGCAGAGCCTGACATGGGGCTCCATCTCAATGAAACGCAAAATCATGACTGAGCCGAAATCAAGAGTCAGATGTGTAACAAGCTGAACCACTCAGGCACCCTATTCATTTTTCTTTTAAAGTTTACTTATTTGAGAGAGAGAAAGAGCACATGTGCGCAAGCAGGAGAGGGGCAGAGAGAGAATCCCAAACACTCTCAACCCTGTCAGTGCCAAGCTCAATGTGGGGCTCGATCCCATGAACTGTGAGATCGTGACCTGAGCTGAAATCAAGAGTTGGATGCTTAACTGACTGAGGCCCCCAGGTGCCCCTGAAGATTTTCTTTTTGAGTAATCTCTCGTCAACATGGGGCTTGAACTTAAAATCCCAAGATCGAGAGTTGCCTGACCTCCCGACTGAGCCAGCCAGATGTCCCATCCCCTGCTTTTGTATATACTTTTATATGTGCTTTACAATGTATCTGTGGTGGAGCTAGGACCAGGACTCTGGCCATCCAGTGATGAGTGGCACTGCTGGTGTGGCCAGGCAGGGCAGCCCAGCCAGTTGCAAGACACGGGCTCCTAAGTGTGTGTGTGTGTGCGTGCACGTAGTTGGTATGTTTTCCCAGTTTAAAACTTGTTGGTACCAAGATAGAAAGTACCAGGTAAAGAGGTAAGGGCGGTGGCTGAAAAGTGAGTTTGTGCTTTATAGCCTGTGTTATAAATTATAGCTATGAAACAGAATCCCATTATGCTGCTGGCACAGGGAGAAGGACCACACCCATGTTGGAGGCTTGTCTGGGAAAGTGTGTGTATACTGAGTTTTCATGAACATGACACACAGGATTTAATCGTCAAGAATACTAAAATCCTGTGGTATTGGGTGCATCATAGCAACATTTTATTCTAAACATCCACATGTAAATATTGCCCCTGCATGTCCCTATATGTATGTATATGTGGTAAAGCAGTAAGGACTGAGAATGAAAACAGTACTTTTAGGCATTTGTGTTAAAAATAATAGATGGTAAGGAAATTTTAATTCAAAACTTCCTGAAGGCCTTAAAATGTCAGCTTTCTTCTGAATATATGTAATATTATTTTTTAATTGTTAGGGCCAAAACAGAATAAGGCGTATATATTAAGATTTTAGAATTCTTAACCCAGAGAAGTTTAGTCTCTTTACTGTAACTTTGAGAGACTTAGGTAAGATGTTCAGTAGCTGTCAAAAGCAAACCACTTAATTTCTTTCTTTTCTTGAGTCATTGAACATCCTGATAGCATAGAGAAACCATAGTCAGAACATAATAAAACCCATCCCCCCTTCTAATTTTTGGGTTTTTTTGCCCATTGATTCCCAGTGGAACCAGTTTTTTAATTGCTCTGGACATCAGACCATTGACTGCTCTGCTTACTGCTTTCTCCAGTTTGCTCCTTATATAGGTAGACTCTGACTTTTCTGAACTCTTCTATTGGTTCTTAGAATTTTTGTAGATTCCTTGGCATTTTCTGCATAAACAAATCATCCGCAAATAGGAATAGTTTTATCTCTTTGAGATCTGTATACTTTTTCTTTTTCTTGCCTTATTGCATTGGCTAGAATTTCTTCCACTACATTAAGTACAAGTGGTGAGAGTAGACATCCTTACATTGTTCCCAGTCTTAGGTCCTTCACAACTAAGCATGATGTTAGTTGTAGTTGTTTTTGTAGATATTCTTGAGCAAGATGAGGCAGTTCTCATCTATTCCTATTTAAGTTTTTATCACAAGCAGGTGTTGGATTATTTTTGGAGGGGAAATCATCAGCTTATTTTAAATATTGAGATATAATGGGGGTGCCTGGGTAGCTCAGTTGGTTAAGCGTCCGACTTTGGCTCAGGTCATGATCTCACACTCTTGGGTTTGAGCCCCACGGCAGGATCTGTGCTGACAGCTCAGAGCCTGGAGTCTGCTTCAGACTCTGTGTCTCCCTCTCTCTCTGTCCCTCCCCGGCTCATGCTTTCTCTTTCTCTTTAAAATAAACAAACATTTTTTAAAACGTAATAAATACTGAGATATAATCTATAGACAAAAATTTACTTTTCTAAAGTGTATAATTCTGTGTTGTTTTGTATATTTACGAAACTGTGCAGTTATCTAATTCCATAATATTTTTATCACCTCCAAGGAGACCTATGATCGTTAGCACTCCCTGTTTTCTTCTCCCAGTCCCTGACAGCCTGCTTTCTGTCTCTAGGGAGTTGCTTATTCAGGACATTTTATATAAGTGCAGTCATAGATTTTATGGCTTTTTGTATATGACTTCTTTCACTTAGCATAATGTTTTCAGGGTTTATCTGTGGAGTAGCATGTATCTGTATTCCATTCCTTTTTATGGCTGAATAATATTTCACTGCTGTGTAGATATGACCTTATATTATCCATTCATCAGTTGATGGACATTTGGGTTGTTTCCACTTTTTGACTATTGTGAGGAATGCTACTGTGAATAATTTGTCTGAATGTTTTTATGTGGAGATGTTTTATGTGGGAATTGAAATTCCCTTGCTGTGGAATTGCTGGGTCATGTGGTAACTCTGTGTTTAACTTTTTGCCTAACTGGCACATAATTTTCTAAGTGTGTACCATTTTACATTCCCACCAACAACGTATAAGAGTTGTAATTTATTCACATTTAAGTCAATACTTGTTGTTGTCTGTCTCTTTGATTATAGTCATCCTAGTGGGTATGAAGTGTCATCGTGGTTTTGATTTGCATTTCCCTAATGACTAACAGTGTTGAGTGTTTTTTCATGTGCTCATTTGTAGATCTTCTATAGAAAAATCTCTATTGAAGTTTTTTGCCCTCCCTTTTTTTCTCTTAAGTGTTGTTTGTGTTTTTATTTTCTTTGATTGAAAGTATCATTCAACACAATGTCACATTAGTTTTGGATCCACAACATAGTGATTCAACAACTCTATAGGTTATGCTGTGCTCACCACAGGTGTAGCCACCATATGTCATCATACAGTGCTTTTGCAGTTAATACTGTATTCCTTATGCTATACCTTTCATCCATGAGACTTACTCATTCCATAACTGGAAGCCTGTGCCTTCCATTCCCCTTCACCCATTTTGGCTGTTTTTCTACCCTTCTCCCCTTGGCAACCATCAGTTTATTCTCTATTTATGGCTTTGTTTCTGCTTCTTGTCTCTTTATTTGTTCATTCATTTGTGTTTTAGATTCCACATGTAAGTAAGATATGATATTTGTCTTTTTCTGTCTGGCTCGTTTCACTTAGCATAGTACCGTTCGGGTCCATCCATGTTGTTACAGATGGCAAGATCTCACTCCTTTTTATGGCTGAGTATTATTCCATTATGTGGAATATACATGCGCGTGCGCACGCGCGCACACACACACACACACACACACACACCCCTCATCTTTATCCATTCATCTATTAATGGACATTTGGATTGCTTTCATATCTTGGCTATTGTAAATAATGCTGCAATAAACATATTGGTGCATGTATCTTTTCAAATTAGTGTTTTTGTTTTCTCTCGGTAAATACTCTAGGATCATATGGTGTTTCTGATTTTTTGAGGAACCTCCATAGTGTTTTCTACAGTGGTTGCACAAATTTACATTCCTATGAACAGTGCACAAGGGTTCCTTTTTCTCTGCAACACTTGCCAACACTTATTATTTCTTTTTGATTCTGTCTATATGACAGGTGTAAGGTGATATCTAATTATGGTTTTGATTTGCATTTCCCTGATGATTAGTGATGTTGAGCATCTTTTCATGTCTGTTGGCCATCTGTATGTCTTTGGGAAAATGGCTATTCAGGTTCTCTGTCCATATTTTTATTGGATTGACTGTTTTCTTGGTGTTTAGTTGTGTAAGTTCTTTATGTTGGATATTAACTCTGTGTTGGATATAGCATTTGCAAATATCTTCTCTTCAGTAAATTGCCTTTTCATTTTGTCAGTGGTTTCCTTTATTGTGCAAAAGTTTTTTATTTTGATGTAGTCCTAATAGTTTATTTTTGCTTTTGTTTCTCTTGCTTAAGGAGACAGTAAAGATACTGCTAAGGTTGAGGTCCAAGAAATTACTGCCTCTGTTTTCTTTTACGAGTTTTAGGTATCACCTTTAGGTCTTTAATCCATTTTGAGTTTATTTTTGTGTATGGTGTAAGAACGTGGTCCAGTTTTGCGTGTAGCTGTCAGGTTTTCCCAATATCATTTATTGAAAAGATAGTCTTTTCCCCATTGTATATTCATTCTTCCTTTGTCAGAGATTAATTGACTCTATAAACATGGATTTATTTCTAGGCCCTCTATTCTGTTCCATGGATCTGTATGTCGGTTTTTGTGCCAGTACTGTGCTGTTTTGATTATCGTAGTTTTGTAGTATATCTTGAAATCTGGAATTGTGAGATCTCCAGCTTTGTTCTTCTTTCCCAAGATTGCTTTGGCATTTCAGATCTTTGTTCCATACAAACTTTAAGATAATTCTGATTTTATGAAAAATGCTATTGGTATTTTGGTAAGGGTTGCATTGAATCTGTAGATTGCTTTGGATTGAATGGACATTTTAATAATTAATTCTTCAATCCATGAGCATGGTATATCTTTTCATTTGTGTTGTCTTCAGTTTCTCCCTTCCCTTCCCTTCCCCTCCCTTCCCCTCCCCTCCCCTCCCTTCCCTTCCCTTCCCTTCCCTTCCCTTCCCTTCCCTTCCCTTCCCTTCCCTTCCCCTTCCCCTCCCCTCCCCTCCCCTCCCCTCCCCTCCCCTCCCCTCCCCTCCCCTCCCCTCCCCTCCCTACCCTACCCTACCCTATCCTTTTTCTTTCTTTCATGAGGTTTAAACCCATGACCCTGAGACCAAGTGTCACATACTGCCCTGACCACGCCAGCCAGGTAGCCCTTTAGTTTCTTTTATCAATGTTTTATAGTTTTCAGAGTACAGGTCTCTTACCTCTGTAATTTTATTCCTAGGCATTTTTTTCTTTTTGGTGTAATTTTAAATGAAATTGTTTTCATATTTCATTTTCTGCTACTGTGTTGTTGGTGTATGGAAGTGCAACAGATTTCTGTATCCTAATTTTGTATCTTGCAACTTTACTGAATTCATTTATAAGTTCTAATAGTTTTTTGGGAGGACTCTTTAGAGTTTTCTATGTATAGTATCATGCCTGTAAACAGTGACAGCATTACTTCTTCCTTATCAATTTGGATGCCTTTTTTTTTTTTTTTTTTCCCCATCTTGTCTGATTGTTGTGCTTTGCCCATTTTTAAATTGGTATTTGTCTTTTTGTTGTTGGGCTATAAGAATTTTTTGTATGTTCTGGATATAAGACTCTTATCAGATACATGATTTGCAAATATTTCCCCCCATTCTTTGGGGCTTTTTTGTTTTTTGTTTCTTGGTGTGTTTTTTTTCTTTGTTTGGGTTTTTTTGCTTTCTTGTGTTTAAATTTTGATGAAATTTATCATCTTTTTTTGTTAACTGTGAATAATAATGCTCTTTTGAGTAAGAAATAAAAACTCTGGATTTGAGCTAAGGTGAAAGAAGCTATTAATGTAATAGCAGTACTTGTAGGGAAGAGATGGGTTTCATCTTGGGTTCTCTTTCTTGACATGTTCAAAAGTAGGTTGTTCTAAGATACGTAATTGAGTGTGTTTATGTAAAACCCATGGACTTAATTTTTTTTAAGTGCAGAATTGTGACTAAAACAGTAATGGAAAAGCAGCTGAGTAGCAATTGGAAAGGAGTGTCCTATCTCTAATAGAACATTTCATCTTTGTAGGATTCTTTTTTGTTGCTAGGTTACTCGAAGGCCATTCAGCTTTGAATGGCAGGAGTATGGGAGTTAAAAATATGTTGTTTTATAGATGTTTCTTTTTCTTTTTTTCCATCTCCATATAATTAGCAAACCCCTTGAAGCAAAAATTACAGTTTTGTCTCCCATGGGTTTCAAAAAGCAAATTATTTTCTATGTAAGTTTTTCTCTTAATCATGCAGATGTGCTTATGCTCATGGGAGAATTGGATTTTAAGCATGAAAGAGCCAGTAATTATAGACTAGTCAGTGTCCTTTATCTGTGGCCACTTAATGATCTTTAATTGGATTTGATTGAAGCGAGGCCCATGGACATTAATTTGGTTAAAAATGTGCATGCTTTTGAGTTTCTTGAGCAAAGCTAACATTGTTTATGAGGAGAGAATGAAAGTACCATGTTGATTAAATCCATGACGATTCCATAATGAATCTGCAGCTAGAGAAAGAGACAAAATATTGGTTGCTAACAAACTGTAAACCAGATAACAGATGATCATAAAATTTCATGAAATTATCAGCTCTTACACATGCATGTATCTAGGGCACCATTTTGCTGCCAAATGCATCCTGCTTTTTTTTTTTTTTTTTTTTTTTTTTTTTACTAAAACAACGTATAATTTGCAAAATGTTCGATATCTCTTCTAAGTTGTTGGAAATGAGAAATACCTGTGCAAATCTGAAAGCGAAAAGACCAACGTTGAGTTGTTAGGTAAGATTTGAATTGTTGCCCAGAGGAGCTAGGACAAAGCATCCATTTAAAGCCGAACTGAGTGTCTTCTTTCTTAAGAAGCCAAGCCATTATTATCTTGTGTAGCCTTTCAAAACAGTGATTGTGAATAAGTGTATCCGGTGCTGGTGATGGGTTCCCATCCTCTCGCCTGCCTGTTTATTAGACTCTGTATATGACAAGGTTTGGGATTCTGGTTAAGTGTCTTAGGAAAGTGCTTCCATAGTCATAGGTCCAGGGATAACATGTTACAAGACTAGCAAGTATGCTGTGCTGTTATAAGGACAAGACCACCTAAAATAGCCTGGAAGAGACTGTTCCTGATACCAGTTCAAGCAGCTTATGCTGTACCTGACAGCTCCTCTGTGTGGAAATAAGATTGCTTTTTGACATTATTTTTAAGGTTTGTGCTAGGAATGTTCTTCCCTGTTTTTTTCAAGGGGAAAATTCAGATAGTTAAAGAGAAATTTAATAACAGCTTTAAAGAAAGCTCTCTTACATGAGTAAAGTCAGATGGAGAAGGTTCACCTCCTACGCAGTCCCCCTTTTAAAATAATCACTTATATATAGTCCAGGCTTTTATTTTGGAATAGGGTGGCAGTTGCCATTGGTGCAGATCACACTGGAGTCGTGTGGGTGGGGAGTTGGCTGATGCTTAAGTTGCTGTGAGTAGGTATAGCTTTCAGAGCAGTGTTTGTATTTATTGTACCAAGATCCCTGACGATCATGACTACTGGGAAAGGTAGGCTATTCTTATATATTTTGAAATGCATTTGTAATTATTACTGCTTTGCTAGGAAGTAAATAACATATTTAAGATATTTTACAGTTTCTTTGATAACTAAAAATTTGTTGGTGAAACTTAGGGAAAAAAATTGCTGTGAGCATTTGGGCAGGGAAAAAATTGTGAAACCGATAGATGTATTAGCCTTAATGTTGACCCTCAAGAACTAGGAGAGAGCTTCAAAGGATGAGGTTAGATGCATTTCATCAGCCTCTGTTTCTTTCTCTTTCTTTCTTTCTTTCTTTCTTTCTTTCTTTCTTTCTTTCTTTTTAAAGCCTTTGTTTATTTCATGTGCTTTAAATTTTTTTCTGCAGCTCTTGTATTCACAGTACGTGGGTTATGAAAATAAATTATTTTGCAGTTACAAGACATTTGTTACTGAGTATAAGCCCTGTCTCGAAAGGAATCTGCTGGCCAGAAATTTCTAAGATTTTTCAACAGTGGACAGAGAAAAAGCATAGAACTCATAGTAGATCAGGGATGCTGCCTCTGTCTTGAGAATCATTATTTCAGATTTTTCCTTTCCTGTTAAAGACTGCATTTTAAGGATGCAGAAAAGGAACTGAAAAACTACAAAAGAATTATTTTATTAAAGTGTTACTAATTAGCCTTCAGTCTTTGCACAGAGGTTTTACCCAGGTTTTGGCAGCATTGAAATGATTTTGAGAGAACTCTATGTGCACAGGTTTGTGTTTGAAGAAAGTGTAATTTATGTGATAGGAACAGCCTGAATGCTCGCCTGCCTTCCTGTGAGATGGTCTTGCTGATGAGCTTTTAATTTGTTGTCTCTGAAGGATATTTCCCAAACCCTTCCGCTGAAACAGGTATTAACACAGAGTAAAACCGTGCATGATAACAGGTGTTCGTTTGCCTCCCACTCCAGGGAAACTGGCACACATCCAGTTCACTCATTCTGTGTTTATTTTGTAGTGGACGGTCGCGGTGTGTACATGTGTCTATCTGAAGCTAAATTTGGTTAAGTTTGTTGAAAAATTTCTGCTTGCTCTATTTTAAAATTGAGAGTTTAAAGTATACAGGGCCGGTATTCCTTTTCATTTTGTCCCTCATTACAGTACTCTATATTCAGGTTAAGCCGCTGTGGGAAATCAATACCTGTGCAGGAGAGTTAAATAATTCACGTTCTGAAGTGACCTTTTCTAGTTCCCTTCATTTGAGGATTTGAAAGCGTGTTTTTTGCAAGTAGCATTTATCTTACGACGTTGTATTTTGGATTATTTTTTTAACAGGACGAAATAATTACGGGATGGGATTTGACTGTGTTACATTAAAGGCCACGGAGAAAGCCTGTGGATCTGAGTTTAAAATAAGATTGTTCTTTTGCTTGATAATTCCTTTCAAGTTGCCTGCTTCTTGTTACCAGAAATGCAGCCTTAAAGGATTGGTAACTTCGACCTTACGAGAAACTGTAAAGGCAGTAGGAGATAAGGACCTACTACAAGCTGCCTCTTGGAGCTGTGGCTTGTTTGAATTTTCCTGTGTTGATCCACGAATAATAAAGGGCCCGTTAACAGTCTGCAAAACAGAGTACCAGCCATCTTACCACAATTGTGTATAGAGTATTTTAGTATTTTCAGAGCATTTTCCTGAAGGTTTTTTGGTGGTTTTTATGATCTTCGTGAAGCTCCTTAACAAGTACTAGGCAGGGTGGCTTTCCAGCCTGGATACAAGAGGTTTGGAGTTGGCTATAATTGGCTTGGTGGCGGGCGGACAGCAGAGCCCTGGATTTTGCCCTCTTAGACCACTCTTCCTCCCGCAAGCTCAGTGCTTCCTTCCTGCCGTCAGGATATAACGTTGGCTTTGTGTTTTTCTTTGATCCTCAAATTGTGCAGTTTCCAATAGTTGTCTTAGGAAATAATTTAAAAGTGAAAGCATTCAAGGAGATCTTAAAACAGGCATTAGCACTCCATAACCAAGTGTTAGATGCCTCGGAAATGTGATGTTCCTAGTCATTTTTTTTTGCCCAGTGAGGGGATGAGGGAGGAAATTCTGGGAGATGAAATTATACAACGAACATGATGAGTTTTTTTTTTTTTTTAAAGCAGTTCGGTATGCTGGGGGCTCGGGGGGAAGACCCAGGAGAAGATGGACAGGTGCCTTGTATGCTGAGCCGAGAAACTGAGATTTTTAGTGAAGGCCATTTACTGCTTGCTCAGAGTTAAATTTTAAAAATTGGGTTGTGGGGAGAGAGACTAATGACAGGGCGACCAATTTTAACTTTACAAAATAGAACGTAGGATTTAAGCCAATCCTTTTCATCTTGTGGTATCTCATAAAATCAGGGCCAGCACAGCAATAAGGAAAATAAATGTAATTTAGAATAAAGGATAGTTCTTTAAGTGACAAAAATGAAGCTCTGTGAGTTTACAAGTTTCCCTTGTAGTTGTCAGTTTGGTTCAGACTAGTGTGAATTATCCAGAAGTGTCACCGGTCCTTGAAGTGGCTTTGGGGACTACTGGTCAAGGTGACTGGACTGTAAGTGCACAAGTGACTTTGGGGCAGGAATGAGTAAGCCCGTGGACACTGGAATCCCTCAGACCAAGCGTGAATGCTGCGTCTGAGCTGTGTGACCCGGGGCAGGCTCCCTGTGTGTCAGCCTCGATTGCCTCCTGTGTGAGTTGGGAGAATACCACTTCCTGCAGCAGTGGGAGGAGAAAGCGAGATGGATAGCTTGGTGCAGGACCTGGCCCAGAAATACTGTGCCGTGTGGTATAGGGACACCGCCCACTGTGTGATCTAATGGGAGATAGAAGTTGGATTTAGGTTTAAAATGATATGTTTGATCCTTTTGCATTTATAGGGAAAACTCTGAAACAAAACAAGATGTGGAATCAGATGTATAATAAGATCTTTTTAAAGGAAAGTGCCATCCAGTGCCCAGATCTCAGTTTCCACCGCCACTGGGGCTCTTCGGGAAATGGCCGATTCTCGGGCTGGAGCAGGGGCTATGCAGGATGAGCCTGTTGCATGTTGTAGTGCCAGAAAGTGAGAAAGCGCTCACAAAGCAAAAGTAAAACGATGATGGGGTTATGACAGAAGGACCTAGGAGTCAACGGAAAGATTTCTACTGGCCACAGCTGGGACACTGAGCAATAAAATAATGTAGTGTTGGATGATAGTTCACAGTATAAAATGAGTGCATACTGATAAAAAAAAAGGAATGACTGACTAAATAGGTAAATGGAGGAGAAGAGACAAATCTCCTCGGCACAGTTGCTCCGTACCATCCGTGCAGCCCCGCCGTGCTAGAGGAGGAAAGCCTGCTTCCTGCTCAGCGTGGGCGTGCAGAGTGACTTCCTTCCAGAGAGCACAGTGTGCACAAGGGGAGGAGAGGAGCCTGACAGTGGGGAGACCTGGCCTCCGCTGGGTGATCAGGGTCCACATCGGCAGGCCTGTTGAGAGCACGTACTTGGATACCATGTGGTAGGAATGGCATTTGACCTCTGTGGTCTCCCTCCCCCAAACCCATAAGCTATGTCCGGACATGACAGAAACCCCAAGTAAACCCAGATTGAAGGCTATGCTGTCAACTACAGAACGAGGACTCCTCAAAGCTGGCAAGGTCATGTAAAACAAGGGAGGTGGAAGAAACCGTGGTAACCTAGAGGGGCCCGGAGACACATAATGGCTAACTGTAGTGTGGCGTCCTGGGTGGGATCTGGAACAGATAAGGGATATGGGGAAAGTAAAGAACTCGGAATAAACTATGGGCTCACGTTAATAATAATATGTCAGTATTGATGCATTAATTATACATACACTAATGTTAAGTGTTAATAATAGGGAGATTGAATGTGGGGAATACCACATGTGGGGACCTCTCTGTATGGTCTTCACAACTTTTCTGCAACCCTGATACCATTCCAAAATAAAAACTTGATTAAAAACCAGAAACCCATGGGCGCCTGGGTGACTCAGTTGGTTGAGCATCCAACTCTTGATTTCACCTCAGCTCATGATCCCAGAGTCATGGGATTGAACCCCATGTTGGGCTCGGTGCTGAGTGTGGAGCCTGCTTAAGATTCTCTCCCTGTGTCTCTGTCCTGTGTGTTCTCTCTCTCTCTCTCTCGCAAAACAAAGCAAAACACCCAGAAACCAGTGAAGGAGTTGGAAGAGAAACTTTTTGTTCTTATTCTGTTTTCTTCTGGTGATATTTGAATTGTTTAATCATGCTTCTGCATGCATTAATACTGTTCTCTGCAAAAGGTTACATAATTTACTTGGGCAGTGGAATTATTGCTTTTATTATGTTTTTAATGTTCTGTATATTTAGAACACCTAATGTTATTTATTAAAAAACAAAATCGGAGGCAGAGAGACCAGTTAGAGGACTATGTCGGCAGCAGAAATCCAGCTAAGAGATGAGGAAGACCTGAATTGGGGACAGCCTCGGTGGGACCAGAGAGAGTGCAGTGACAGATGGTCAGATGCAGCCCTGGCCACACTGGGGATTATTTGGGTGGTAGGTGAGAAGGACGCGGCGGGAGATGGGGAGGGCAGAGGAAAAGCAGAGTAGAATGCCGCGTTTTGGCGTGGCCGACTGGCTGAATGGTGGCAGGAGGACCAGCGGAAGGAGGGGACTTGCACGGTCGCAGGTTTTGAGAGTAGGGAGAGGATTATAGTTTTGGATGTTTTGAATTAGAATTTTGATTTGTGCATGGGTTTGATTCAGGTGGGTTTATATCTTGGAGTAGGCATGGGGCTGGTATCCAGAGTAAGATTAGAATAGGTGTTTATTCTCCACTGTCATTTTGTTTCTCTGCCTTATGCAGAAATAGGATAATTTGCCTCTGTTGTGTTGTTGAGAATGAAGTCATTAGAGCAGGGAATGGTTGATTTGAAGGGTTATTGCATGAGAGTCACAAATAGCTCTTGGGGCAGTCACATTGTGGTGGGAAACTTCCAAATTTGGCTCTGAATATTTCCAGCTGGCTCACTTTTGTGCCTTTGGTCACAAAGAAGAATTGGGGCACAATTGACACAGTTATAATATGACATTTTGTAAGAATGCAGAGTGTGGATCCAATATCTGACCATTATTACGTATATTGCCCTTTTAGGGCAAGTTCAGGAGCAAAGTAAATACTGCCGTGGAAAGGAGAAAAGAGTATTTCACCAGTAAAAGTATACATTATGATTTTTGTTACTGAGACACTCAGATTTTTCTAAGGTGTTGAAATACTAGTTGTTGATTCATAAATGTTCAGTTTTCGTTCTCATCACCAACATACAGACTTTGTTCACAGCTCTTAGAGTTGCTTAAAACTCCCCTTTCCTGTGAGAGTAAAATTTCAAGTCTGAGTGTCCGTGTGTTCGTGTCCCATGTTGGGCTCTGTGCTGACAGCTCGGAGCCTGGAGCCTGCTTCAGATTTTGTGTCTCCCTCTCTCTCTGCCCCTCCCCTGCTCATGCTCTATCTCTGTCTCTCAAAATTGAATAAACATTAAAAAAAATTTTTTTTTAATTTTTTTTAAGTCTTGAGTATGTTCACTTAAAATAAACGTCTGCACTGTACCTTTTGAGTACTTTCGTGAGAAGTAAGTAACAGTTTAGATGCCTTACTTTTCTCTAACTTACTACCGCACAGACGTTTGGGGTTAGTATCACAGTTGGTGTTATTAACAGGGACAGGTTCCTGGTAGGCATGTCTGTGTACGGGTACTAGAGCAGTGCCAGTCCTTACCGCTGCGTCCTTTCTTGGTTCACCGTCTTCAGATACATTGATCCTCCTGGACTACACTTTACTCATCACCCCACTTCCCGTGTCAGTTTGCAGGCACCATTTTTCCTGATGCACAAGCGTCCCCAGGAATGCCTTCTCTGGACGGCTGGGGCGTCTAGGAGTTTACTTTCCGAAGGCTCCCCGTGCTGCCCAGCTGTCAGCTCAGAGAGTAGGGAGGAGGCTCTGCTCTGTTCTCTGACTTGTCAGCATCCCGCTCAGGGCCTGGCACAGGGTGAGCATTTAACACACACCTTCTAAATACACAGATAAGAGTTACATGAATGATCCCCATTGTACGAATGAGAAACAGGCTCAGAGAAGTTCAGTGACTTGTCTAGACTGAGAAATCTGGCCAGGACTTTTGAAGCGTGGAGAGTGTTTTTGAGTCTCTTATACGTTGCACCACTCTCCTTGCTGCCTCCCAAGGTTATAGTCTCGTGTGGAAGATTGAACTCCAATTACTGTTTCATTTTCTTAGGGAGACTGCACACAAATTGATTTACCCCCAGTGCTCGAAATGCCGAAACGTTTATTCAGCATGAGTGAGGACAGCCCTGAGAGCAGGAGGCTTTCATTGGTCTGTCCCCCATGATGCACATGCATAGAGGCTGCTCCCAGGATCCACCCACACAGGAACTGAGGCGGCTGCATAACCCAGCCACACGCCATGTGACCACTTACCTACAGGGTCCCATTTGGCATGGTGCCCAGTCATTGAGACCAGATGTTTAAGAGAACTGATTGAGCAAGGCAGATGAAAAGTTCTTGTAACATAGTTAGAATGGGCTTCATGAATTCTTATAACCAGGTTCAAGGTTGAATAGGCATATACATTTGATTTTTAAAAAAATGAAATTGGGGGAAAAGCCACAATTGAAAGGCCCTCTTTTGTATCCTAAAAATTCATTTTAGCGGCTACTTGGGCTTATTTGTCCATAAATGAAAACCGCGCTTCATACTGTATTCAGTTATCTGCAGGTCAGGCCGTAATAACAAGCGATGGAGCCCCTGCCTGTGTATGCCAGAGGCCTTGAGGCTGGTTATAAGGGTCATGGATTCGTGGCACCTTTTCAAAGAGGAAGTGTAACTTCATGGGAGGGCCCCTTTTCTTGCTCAAAGAGTGACATCAACCCTAGTGTCTAATCAAAGGCATTCTTTTGCTTCATTGTTCATAGTAAATTGGAACCTTCCTTCTACCCTTTCCCCAACTCCTACTCTTGAATTCCCAGTCCATGACAGAGATGCCTGAGTAATCCTCCTCCCCTTTGTAGATGAACGTCATGGCTTTGGTGAAAGCCCTACGGAATGATTTGGCCTTCCCTGAACCACCCTGTCCAAAAGGTCTCTCACCACCCCATCTTTTTCCTTCTTCTGTTCCAGGACACTGTTCTTCTCCTGCATCCCCCTTTTCACGGGTTTGTTGTTGTATTTGTGTTAACAAAATCGCTCTTTGTGCTGGAAGTTCCCTGTGGGCAGTTAGCATGCGTGTTTTGTTCCTGCTGTATTCCTAGGCCCTCGCAAAGTACCTGAAAGGTAGTAGATCCTCATGCATTTATTGAATGAATAGACAAAGGAAGGAGGTAGTTACCCAAGACAGGTGGCAACTAGCCTTCTGCTCATTCTATAAATTACCATGGCTGTTCTTTCTTCAAGCAAATTAATACTTTGCTTCCGAACTTAGAGCTTCAGAAAGAGAATCTGTTGTTTTCCCATTCTGTTTTCATCCCTTTCTTTCTTCCTCTTTTCTTCCCTGCTCTCCACGATTTCCTCCTATAACTTTCCCTTTTCCCCTCCTACTTCTTTTAAGGGGCCCGTTGTCTACTGGAAGAGAACCCTTGTCTCTTAGGTCAGAGCATGGTTTTGAGCTGGACTTAGGGTCTGTGATGGGTTATGGGGTTCAGGACTCAAGCCCTGTCTGGTGTGCTCACCAGTGCCCCATCAGGTAGAGTTTGTGCCCAACAAGGCCGACTTTGACAGGCAGACAGAGGGGAGTGTAGGATGTCAATGCTCAGTGAAATAAATACTGGTCTTCTTTGGCATAAGTTGGGCAATGTGATTATTATATGGGGAGTGCGGTGGAGAGCTGAAGGTGATGGTGAGTGGGCCTCAGAGGTTGGCCAAGGTAATGGAGATGTGGAGTGTGGTGTACTCAGTTGACCTTATTCTTAGGGCTAGAAAATAAGCAAGTGATCAGTGTGAAAAGACAGTTATCAAACACATAATTTCAGTCATACTCCTATAATTTACAAAAAACTCTTTGAGGATATCCTGTACGTTATGTAGCATAACTACTTCCCTGCACTTTCTCCCTTTAGAAATACACTTGCTCCCAACCTCCTGTGATACTGATACCTCCCTAAGCTTTTCTTTGCTTGTTTCCTGTCTTGAGCCTATAGTCGTGTGGCCTCTACACATGGCCATGGGTGAGAATGTCTTAGAAGCTCTTAGCTGGTGGATACTCAATCTGCATCATTCTCTAGACAAATAACAACACACCTGAGTACGATTTGCAGTTCACGGTACCCAACTGTAATTAAAAGAATTTTAGAAAGCTAACTACTTTGAAATTTTGAAACAAGTTATTCTTGATTTCTGTTTCTTTTTGCTTTGTAATTATGTAAATAATTACAGCAACCTGAACTCCAGGTAGCTATTGGAGCAGGCTTAATAAAAGACACTACTGCCTTAGCAGTAGATCTGTTTGAAGTGTGTGTGTGTTGTAGTTATCCAAAAGCCCTATTTTTTATGGACGTAGGAAACCATCAGCTGTAATATGTGGCTTCTCACTTTTCAAATTATAAGACTGGAATTGTTTAGACTTGAATGAATGTTGGACTGAAGAAACAAAGAAGCAGTAATAATTGGAGAAAATAAAACAGACCCAAATTCTTGATGCATTTACTCAGAGGTATTTGCTAGGAGAGATCTCTTTTTCTTTAAACAAGACAACTATTTCTTCACACAGTGGTTAATTTTTCCTTAGCATCTCTTCTGAGGTCTCCTGAGCTTGACTGATCCATGTTTCGTAGGATATGGTAGAGATTTTGATAACCTTGTTTCAGAGGAGAAAAGTGGCTAAAAGCTCATGGTCAGAGAGTATGAGTCAATAGTGAATTGATTAGGCGTGAAGACTTTTCCCAGAACACCTTTGACATCTAGAGGAGAAAGTTCTACAAATGACCACTTATTGAAGCCTCCTTTCCCCTCCTTCTCTTCCTCCAGCCAACAAACTTCAGGTTAGGTGACTTGTGGGGGGGCAAAAGGATGGTCCCAGCTCTGAGAACCTGTCAGACAGTAGCAGCAGGAGAAGCTCTCTGGGGGAAGTCTCGTTCTGCTTTTGTCTGAAGCCTGGACCTTTCCAGAGTTTAAGGCACTAACACACAGGTGTCTGGGAATGATGGCCCTTAATAGCCATGTAAAACCAGGTTTTCAGTCTGCCTAAGAGTTCCTGTGGTTCACCCAAAGATATTAATATGGAGTCAGGTCAGGTGTTCACAGACCTCAGTGGCTCGCTGTTCCAGCAGTAAGGATGGCTCATTCCCATGTTCCCCAGTGCCCCTTCTGGCGATGTCTTTGATGCTCAGGGTATTAAAGTAGAAGTCTCTTTGTGTTCCCTTCCTTTTGGTTTAGTTCTGAGGGTGAGCTCATAGTCTTTCTGAGGTGTGTTCGGAGATATTCTTCCTCAAGGTTTTTCTGTACCTGATTATTGTTGTGTTGTTACAGGTTCTTTTCTCCTGAGAAGGTATAGTATTAACAGGGTTTTTGTTTAAATTGGACTTTCAGATTAGTCAAGAGGTGCTAACTTCTAATTCTAACTTCTAATAACCCTAACTGCTGGGTATGACTTGGGGACTTTGCCTTCAATCCTCTGCTCCTTGGTGCCCAAGATGGGACAGTCCCAGAGTAGTGGGGCTTCTAAACCCCTGTGTGTGCAGAAAGCAGCTGGCCAACTGTTTCATTATTCCTGTCAGGAATTCCTTGCCTGTCCTACTTCTGCCTCGGAGTCATCTTTGGAATTTGTTCTTTCTCATTGTAGATTCACTCTGTATGGTAGCCCAAGGTGTTCCTGAATTATGTCTGATGTGTGCACATTTAAAACCTCTCACATCTGAAGTCATTGTTAAATTGCTCCGTATTGGACACCAGTAATAGAGTGAGTCATGTTCGTAGGAGGGCACAGTGGATCCTTTCTGAGTTTATTTGGCCCTCTGCTATTTACTCCTATTCTCTATTCATGTGGCATATCCCATGTGTGCCTTTAGCAAAACATCACACTGAGTCATAACGGCTGCTGGTTCTATATGTCTGTTCCCTGTGCTGGACTGTGGGCTCCAGAGTGAGAACCGTGACTTTTCTGTCTGCATCTCCGCTCCGGGCAGAGCACCTGCACACAGTTGTGCTTGGTGAATAACTGCTGAAGAGGTGAAGGAAGGAGAACGCGCATGCTGTGTTCTCCGTGTTCGGGGGAGGCGTCCTCTCCAGTAGCCTCCAGCGAGAGGAGGCTGATGCTTCTGGGCATCCGTCCAACTTTATTCTAGAAGTGACAAAGGGATTACTTTGAGACCAAACCACCTCTCGGCTGACCCTGTGCCCTGGACTTGAACTTCTAAGTTACAGAGAGGCTGTAGAGGACTTAGGGAGATTTTTAAAAACTGATACTACTCAGTGGAAGCATATCCCTAATCGGCTTTTTTTCTTTTCCTTGTAAATGCTGAATTTCTTTCCTGTGACCCTGAGAACACCGTTGTCGAGACCATCCCCAAGTCATCTTGACAAGGGGGCAGGTGAATCCTTTTGGAATGAACTCTAGGGAAGGTGATTTGGTTGGGCCTTGCCTTTCTCAGAAATGCCCATATAGTTTTTTCTGCTGTGTAACCTGAATTGTTGTATGCCTCTGAATAGCATTAAAAAAAAAAAAATCTGCTCCTGGGGTACCTGGTTGGCTCAGTCAGAAGACCGTGTGGCTCTTGATCTCAGGGTCATGAGTTCATGCCCCATGGTGGGTATAGAGATTACCTACGTAAATAAATTTAAAAACCGATTCCTGATTCTTTAGCCCCATGCATATGTTTTTGCAGGGCTTACTTTTTGTACTCCCAGCATAACACAAGCAACGACGGTGTAAATAGCCGCCTTTTGTTGTGTGCCTGTGGTTTTTCTGTCTTTACATGTATTGCCTGACCTGCATGAGATCCTTCAGTCTAGCACAGGGACCCTGTGGGCTACAAGGACAGGTGAAGCAAGCCCCTCTCCGATTGTGCGGACAGGGAGACCAGCTGGCTCATGTCACTGGGTGTGCTCTGGGAGGGCTCGCTGTGGCCTCTGGGGCACAGGCTTGGTGGTGCCCTCTCTGCCATCCCTCCGCCTCTTGCCCTGCTTTCTTCTGGTCTGCCTCACGGATAGGCGGGTTCCTCCATTTCGTTGGCCCCGGCACCTCTGGGCTTGCATCTACACAGCCCCGGTCCAGGAGAGGGAGGCTATAGAATTAATTTACTTCGAAGGCCCCGGGCAGAGCCCTGAAGCTTTGGCCAGACCCGGGTCCGGCCTGCTCCCTGAGGCAGGGGTGAGGTCACTCTGAGGGGGGCGGGAGAAGGGTGAGCGCCTTCTGTACAAGAAGGAGGTTGTACTGGGCAGCCAACACTTGGGATGCTCCCTGTAGGTGGGCAGTATTATCCCTTTTTTTCCAGACGGGAAAACAGAAGCATGTGTCCATTTTCTTTACAAACCTTGAAGTTGGTCTTAATGAAAGTGCAGGCCAGTCACTGATAGCCCCACCTTTGGACGGGCTCACTGCCAGCGGTGCCTTTCTGCTCCCACAAAATCATCCCGGGGCCTCTCTGTGGTCCCCATACCTGCGTCTGTTGTGAGCTCATTATCACCACATAGACCAGAGAGCGGCGGCCAGACCGCTTTCCGTCCGAGACCCAAGGAAAAATGGGCCTTCATCTGAATCTGCAGAAGGCACGTGTCACTTACACCATGTGAACGTTTCACTTCTGCCAGGGCCTCTAAGGAGCAGGTTTGCCCCATGACCTCCTTACGTTGTTTCCCTTTCCGGTTTCCAATGGTGTTTTCTTTGCCTGCCTTCTCCCCGCTTTTTCCCTTTCTTAGCTCTTTGTAAAGGATTAGTAAAACTAAACAAATTTTTGCCTCTTCATCCTGCCTGTTCTTGCTTTAACTGCACTAGAGGTGTTATGGCTGAGATAGTCCTAAATGCCAGCCTAGCTTTCTGGCAGAATGTTCTTGGCTGAAGGAGTGGAAACGATCTCTTGCCATGAAGCATGATTGTGTTTCACGTTCGCCTTTTCTGTGGTAGCGAGTGGGTTACCAGTGCCAGAAGGGCAGAAGTGGCCCTTGTTAGCACCCTTGTAGCTTCCATTATGCCATTTCCATTTTTTAAATGTTTGTTTATTTAACGAGTGCCAGCGGGGGAGGGGCAGAGAGAGCGAATCCCAAGCAGGCTCCTCACTGTCAGCAAAGAGCCCGACGTAGGGCTCCAACCCACGAACTGCAAGATCATGACCTGAGCCGAAACCAAGAGTTGGACGCTTAACTGATTGAGCCACTCGGGTGCCCCCTGCCATTTCCATTTTGTACTGTGAATTAGGCCAGTGTTTCCAGTCAGGTTCAGGCTTATTATATCCCTTGTGCTCTGACAAAAGCATTTGTTAACTATTAACAGTGGAGAGGAATGGCATTTTGGGTTCAGGATATGGATATTGAAGGGTGTTTTCAGAGAGCATTATTAAAGGACTGATCCTATTTAATACGGATACATACTGACTGGACTTGGAGGGTACCCGTACCACACTTGCCATATTTTGAAGGGAAGGGAATGTAGAAACTTGGAAGGAAAGCAGTCTTTTGCCCTGCTACCCGGTTTGGACAGTGTGGCTTGCATTTCTTTGCCTCTCTAGGCATCATCCAACTTTGTTTAAAATTAAAAGCTAGTGAGGACAAATGGGCAAGAACTATAGTTTGGATAATGAGCAAAGTAACTTTTTATAAATCTTCTGATCCCTGAACGTGGGATGTCTTTTCATTTATTAGGTCTTTAGTTTCTCATAACAATGTTAGGTAGTTTCCAGCCTACATGTCTTGTTACTGTTTTTAATTGAATTGTTTTATTTCATTTTTGGATCATTCATTGTTGAGGTACAGAAATACAATTCATTTTTCTATATTGGTCTTGTATCCTGGCACCTTGCTGAGCTTATTTATTGATTCTGATAGTTTTTTTAAATAAATTCACCAAAACTTTCTTTTAAAAATTTTTTTTCATTTTGAGAGAGAGAGCATGTGAGTGGGGGGACAGCGGAAGAGGAGGGGAGAAAGAGAGAGTCTTAAGGAGGCTCTGTGCTCCGTGTGGAGCCCAACATGGGGCTCTATCCCATGACCCTGGGATCATGACTGGAGTTGGACACTCAACTGCCTGAACTATCCAGGCTACGCTTTAGAACTTTCTGCATACAAGATCATGTTATCTCTGGCGGTGCTGGGTGCCTGGGTGGCTTAGTCGGTGAAGCGTCTGACTTTGGCTCAGGTCATGATCTCATGGTTCATGGGTTTGAGCCCCGCATCAGGCTCTGTGCTGATGGTTCAGAGCCTGGAGCCTGCCTTGTTTGGGTTCTGTGTCTTCATCTCTCTCTGCCCCTCCCCAACTCATGCCATCTCTGTCTCTCAAAAAAAAAAAATTAAAAAATTAAAAATTAAAAAAAAAAGATGTCATCTGTGAATTGAGATAGTTTTAGTTCTTTCTGTGTAATCTTGAGGTTTTTTCTTTCTTTCCTGATTGCCCCGGCTAGAACCTTTAGTACAGCGTTGAATAAAAATGGCAAGAGTAGGCATCTTGTCTTGTTCCTGATCTTGGGGGTAAAGTATCTAGTCTTCTGCCATTAGATACGATGTTAATAGTGTGTTTTGTGTGATTTCCCTTCTAATCTTTGTTGTGTTTTTAGCTTGAAAGCGTTTCATTTTGGTTATTGTCAAATACTTTATTGCATCTACTGAGCATGTGGTTTTGTCTTTTATTCCATTAATACAATGTATTAAATTGATTTATTTTTGTAATTTACATTCCTGAGATAAATTCCACTTGGCTATGATGATAATTCTTTTTGCATTGCTGGATTTGGTTTGCCTAGTACTTTGTGGAGGATTTTTATGTGGATATTTGTAAGAGATATTAATGATTCTGTGTTTAAGAAATTGTCTTAAGTGAATAACTTTTTTAAGTAAGCAAACATCTGTTATAACAATTAAAATAATGCGCAGAAAGCACTTAGCACAGTGCTCAGCACATAGTAAGTGGCCAGTTTATATGAATTGCTTTTTTTTTTTTTTGGTTGATTGTCATTTATTATCGTGACTCCGATTTTGAGTCAGACAGACATGGGCTTATTCCTCCTTCTAGTTAGCCATGTGACTTTGGGCCCGTTATGCCTGGATGCTTTAAGTTTTTTCACTTTCAAGAGTGGAGTGATGATAGTCTGAGAGTTGTCAGGAGGATTTGATGAGAATGTGCAAAGTAGCAAGCGCAGGGCCTGGCACGCACTTGTGCACATAGCCAGTAATAGGGTGAGATGGGGTGAAAGACACACGGCCACGTAGCATGGAGAAGGGCATGGTTGGCTCTTCCTGGATGGAGCTGGGCAAGAACCCAGAGCATCAGCCAGCAGCAGACGAGTGTTTTCAGGAGTAACCTGGGAATATATCAGGCACATCAAGCAAGACTGCAGAAAGCAAAGCCTTGGATCTGTGAAAGATCAAGGAGCAAGAAATTTTGGGATATTTACAATAGCAGCCAGCCTTTGGGCTTATTATCAGGTCTCTGTGCAGCCTCTTTGGGGAATGCTAATTATATTCTAGTTACTAGGCTGCCACATTTCTTACCCCCTTGGAGGAGAATTTCCGTAACAAGGGAGTGGGTGAAAATGCAAGCCTGTCAGGAATATGAGCTTCCACAAAGTGACCCTGATTCAGTGAAACAGAGAGTTAGTTGTCTTTGCTTTCGAAAATGAGACGCTTCCTTCCCATCAGGCTTCCAGTAGTCAAAGCCTGCCTCTGGAGAGAAGTGGTTTAGGTCCTAGCCCTCCTGGCAGGTGGACAATGGAACAGACATTCCTTAGTTTCTGTGACATTTTGTTTGTCCTCATAGGTGAGTGTATAAATTTTCTAAATGGGCCATGTAATCCAAAGCTTGTAATTCTAGGTTCCAGACACTAAACTTGAAGTCTTGTCTTTAGACTGAGAGTTTCTCTGCCACTCCTGTTCCCAAACCTGTAGTCACAGTTGTGCATATACTGGTCTTTCTGATCATTTTTGACCCCTAGAATCTGCGGCTCGCCACTTGATGCCTTTCCCTATCCAGCGCGATTCAAGTTCAATTCTGAGGCAGCTGCGGCTCTACTTGGGCTTCTTCAGGGATTTCAGAACCTGAGTCCCTGAGGCTCATTGGACTGCTTCTGCCTTCCAGGCCGTCCACAGCCACCCTCCACCCTCCACCCTCCACCCTCCACCCTCCACCCTCCACCCTCCACCCAGCCCCTTGACCACAGTTCAAGACTCATGCAAAACAAGTTCTCAGACATGTTTAGAAATCTGCTGGTTTCCTTTTGGGTACATGGATGACTGTGTTTGTTCTCTGGCCTTTTGTTTCTTCAAAGGGTCCTGTCTCTTCTGTGTTCTAAAATCTCTTTGGTGCCAGTGGCCCTTCTGGGCGTGTTGTTTTGCTGCTGTCTTTCATTCCACTGTGCCTACTAACTGGGTTGCCAGGGATGCGGTGATAGAGAGTTAGGTGAAAATTGCACTGTCACTCCGTAAGAACCTGATGAGTCATTTAAAAACATCTTGTCCCAGTGCTGTAAAAGGGGGGGTGCGGGGCGGCGGGGAATGGAGCCCAGGTGATAGAAAGGATTAAAAGGCTAGGAACTGAAGGTTCAATTAGCCTGTTCCAGGTTTCTGCCGCAGACTGTCCAGTGACAGTAGTGACCCTCAGATGATACTCTTTGCAGTGGAGGCTAGAGGTAGAATCAGTTAGTTACTCCTTCGGGCTCAGGGAGACCATTTTCCTGTGTAACATATGTTGTCATAACAGTGTGAAAAAATTTTAAACTAATGTAAGTGGCACAAGCTAGCATAGCTAAAAATACTCATTTTCACATGTTTTTGTCTTAAAGGTAGGAAAAAAGGTTGTATCCTAATGTTTGTCTGCTCAGCTGAAACCCTAACAAAAAGGGGGTTTAAATGACAAGTAGAGTTCTGTATGGGCTGCTTAGTTGTTGAGAAAGCACTCTGTCGGAACCTGGGCCTTGAGGCTCCTCCGGGGCTGTATCCAGAGTGGATCCGCTCTGTGTGACCACAGCCAGACACAGATACGAGTACAGCTTCTCTGTCCAGTTAAGGAAGAACATGTTCTGTAGAAGAGAATTTCCTAGTTAATTGGAATTGGTACTTTTCCGAGGGCCTAACCTCCTTTTTAATTTGACTTTAATTTCTGGGTGTTCAAAACTCTGGGAAGCACAGGGCAGACTTCTTTTGTGTTGGTTTTCAAATGAGAGGCCCAGCTGGCTGTTATTCTCCGAACACCTTTTCGGGTGAAGTATCTCAGTGTAAAGCGGTGTGTGCAGCTGCTAATCTGGAAAACGAATACATTCCTTTCCCTTTCCCCCTGGATTCCTAATTCCAACAGAACATGTGAATTACTTTCTCTGTTAGTACACAGGTCACATGGAGACCATTGAATCTTGATGGTACAGGCTTGCGGTTGGGAGCAACCGCTGCTGTGCTCTCAGGCTGCATGACTGTGATTCGACCTCTGTGCTGATGCTGGCATTCGGAGCAGTTTGGGTTCGGGGGTTTTTCTGGTCGCGTGTTTGCTTTTTTTACCTTCTGTGTAGCTATCGGGCTTTCAACTGTCACTTGTCATTAACATCACTGTGCTTAACACCCATGCCCCCTTCTCACTGTTCCTATACTTAGTTGCTTCTAATCTGGTTGGGGGTGGGGGGAGGGGAACAACGATAAGAAAGTGTGCTAGATTTTATTTCCAAAGGGAGTGAATAAAAAGACTGATTGGGACTCTTAAAGCTCATTTAAAAAAAACTCAACACTGGCTGCTCGGTGACCCTTTCCCCCACCTCCCTTCCTAGGGAGGCGTTTCCATGCAGACATTGGTGAAGAAACACACTCCTCCTCGGGGCATCACATCATTATGGGACCTCTTGAGTACATTTGGCCAAGTTATAATTCACTGTTAGAAATACAAGCCCGCTGAGGGCCGAATCTGCACTGCTTCCGTTCTCTTCGCGCTTTGCCAGTGTCCGCGTGGCATCCCCCTACTGCAGCCCTTAGCCCAAGCCCCGCGTTCCTTTGCCAACAGGCATCCTTCCTCTGGCTGCCAGGTTACCTGCCCAGGACAGGAGGATGTCAAAAGAATAGAAACTAAATGTTGAGGGCTTTTATGTTTGCTTTACACAGCCAGTTGTCCCTCACAGATATTAAAATATGAGGAGAAAGTCTTCTTATCCATCTGATTACAATCTCCTGTGCGCTTCATTCTGTTGTAGATCCACGTGTTCGGTTGGTATCATTTTCCCTTTGCCTGAAGATCTCCCTTGAACATTTCTTAAGAGTGCGGGTGTCGTGGTGATGAATTCTTTTTTTTTTTTTTGGTGTTGTCTGAGTACATTTTTATTTAGCCTTTTTAAAAATTTATTTATTTTTAATTTTTTAAAATGTTTATTTATTTTTGAGAGAAGGAGAGACAGAGCGTGAGCAGGGGAGGGGCAGAGAGAGAAGGAGACACAGAATCAGAAGCAGGCTCCAGGCTCTGAGCAAGCGGTCAGCCCAGAGCCCGACGCGGGGCTCGAACTCACAAACTGTGAGATCGTGACCTGAACCGAACGACTGAGCCACCAGGATGCCCCTAGCCTTTATTTTTAGAAGATAAATTTTTGGTGGATAGAGAATTCTAGGTTAATACTTTCTTGTCACCATTTTCAAGATGCTGTTCCTTTGTCTTTTGGCACACACATTTTCTGATGAAGCCCACTGTCATTTTGTTCCTGTGTAAGTATTGTGTCTTTTTTCTCTCTCTGGCTTCTGCGGGAAGTACAATTTCGTGTGTATTTGATGCTTGTTACTATCCCACAGGTCTGAGTTTCTATTCTTATTTACTTTTCTCAGGCTTTCTTCTTTTCTTAATTTTGGTTAAATTTTATTGCCGGGTGTTTAAATTCCCTGTTTGTTTGTTTTTTTTCCCAGCTGATTGTGTCTAATCTGCATTTATCCCATTCAGTGAAATTTTCATTTCAGATACTGTGTTTTCTTAATTTCCAGAAGTTCCATTTGATCCTTTTAATAAAAAACCTTAGGAGCGCCTGGGTGGCTTAGTTAAGCGCCCAACTTCAACTCAGGTCACAATTCTGCAGTTTGTGGGTTCGGGCCCTGCATCAGGCTCTGTGCTGACAGCTCAGAGCCTGGAGCCTGCTTTGGGTTCTGTGTCTCCCTCTCTCTTTGCCCTTCCCCGGCTAGTGCTCTGTGTCTGTCTCTCAAAAATGAATAAAAATGTTAAGACATTTTTTTAAAAAACCTTCTTTCTCATTATATCTATTTGTTCTTTTAATATTTGGACACAGTTGTAGCAGTTTTAATATTCTTACCTGCTGGTTCCATCATCTTTGTCATTTCTTTTTTTTTTTTTTTTTTTTTTTTTTTTTTTTTTATTTTTGGGACAGAGAGAGACAGAGCATGAACGGGGGAGGGGCAGAGAGAGAGGGAGACACAGAATCGGAAACAGACTCCAGGCTCTGAGCCATCAGCCCAGAGCCTGACGCGGGGCTCGAACTCACGGACCGCGAGATCGTGACCTGGCTGAAGTTGGACGCTTAACCGACTGCGCCACCCAGGCGCCCCATCTTTGTCATTTCTTAATTGGTTACTATTTTCTGATGTTTTTTCCCCTCCTGATTGTGTGCCACATTTTTCTGTTTCTCCTTCTCTTGATGAAATTTTGATTAGGTGTTGTATATTGTGAATGCTATATTGTCAAGTGTTTGCATTTGTTATGTTCCTTTAAAGAATGTTCTGCTTTGCTTTGGCAGAGCAGTTTTTTTTCGTTTGTTTGTTCGTTTGTTTTAAGAGAAAGAGAGCATTCGCATGCACGTGGGCATGTGGTGGGAGGGAGAGAGAGCGAGAAAGAGAGATTGAGAGAGAGAGAGAGAGAGAGAGAGAGAGAGAAAATCCCAAGTAGGCTCCACACTCAGCATGGAGCCCTACATGGGGCTGGATCCCACAAACCTGGGATCTCATGACCTGAGGTGAAATCAAGAGTCAGACCTCAACTGGCTGAGCCACGCAGGCGCCCCTGGCAGAGCGGTTTTAAGTTACTTGCACGTCTAACCCCCTTGAGGCCTGTTTTTAAACTTTGATAGGGTAGGCTTAATGTAACCTTCCATCCAGAAATAGTTCAACCCTACTATTAAGGCCTGCCCTTGCAGGGTCTCACTGAGTGCCTTGGGTGAGTCTCCAAGAACATTCTACTCTGGTACTGGAACACTGACCTACTTTGTGCAGACATTGGGAATTGTTCAGTTTATAGCTTCCTGGTCATTTTTCGCCTTCCCTTGTGTGCGGAATTGTACTCCCACATGATGGCCTAGAACTTGGTACATTTCTAGAGCTCTCATTTTGTGTAGCTTCCTGTTTCCTAGCACTCTGCCTGTACCTTACGGCCCGGCCCCTCAGTGTCCCTGAGCTCTGATTTCCGTTTTCTCAACTTGCCGAGGCTTCTAGGTTCAATTTAGGGTCTCGTTCCTTGTACTTGGTGGTCTGGGAATTATCTCCAGGTGGGAAGTTGGGTAACTATGTAGCTCACCTGGTTTGTTTCCCTCTCAGGGCTCACAGTTCTGCTCTGTCCCTTGTCCCATCTGAAATAGTTGTTTTATGTACCCTGTCTGGTTTCTGGCTATTTGCTGAAAGAGGTTGAGTTTGGTCCTTGAAAATCCATCATTGCTTCAATAGAGAGATCCCAGGAAATCCAGTGACATGGGCCCTCTGAAAATAATTTCCACTAAGTGAATATAGTTCTCAGTGGAGTGCCTGCCCACGTTAGAAAAATTACACAGACTTTACATGAATTTCTGAGTGAAGCATGATGGTGTCTTCACTTCCCCTGTTCATTATGCACCTTTCCCACAGACTGGAACTGTTCCTGTAGTGATTAGAGCTCCCCTGAGGGCGGATGGGCTGAGAACAGGTCTTGTCACTGCTAATACTGGCAGCGCTCAATGGTTGACCTTCCCTTTGGGTTGTTTTCGTTCTTTACATCAGACTCAGTTTTACTCTTGGAAGGGACCTTGTTAATATGCTTACAGTCCAAGAATCACCTTTTGAATCCACATAGGTAAGTCGATACTAATAGACCAGTGAATATCTGAATCAGTGGGAAAGTGATGTGTGTATTAAAGGAACCATCTGTGAAAGAGGATTGCTTGATAAGGTGATCTAGGAAATTTAAAGGAATGTTGAAGGCAGGTAATTTGCACAAGGATATGCATTTAGAACGATGGATCAGCTCCCAACAGTGTCGAATAAAAGAAGCCGTGTAGTTTGAAGTGGATTGTTGGTGAGTTGTGAGAAACAGTAGGGTCATGATTAGACACCGGACTTGACTGTTGATAGTTGAACCAAGCAGCCAACAGGTCAAGAAAACAGGCTTGTATTTGTGTTTTCTGTTCGACATTTATTTACTTCAGATGTATTGGAAAAGATCTAGCTCCCTTATTCAGAAATCATGAATATTGCCAGTTACAGATTTTTGTTTCCTTTATTTTAAATTACTCTTGGTTCTCTGTTTAAGCCTCCTGAATGACTCACAGTTGCTGTATAAGCCCATGGTACTCTGTATAAGTGCACCATGATAGCGTTAATTGTGTCATCCGAATGTTGTTCCTAAATATGTTGATTATTTTAAAAGCCCAAAGATGTTTTTTCTTTTTCTTTCTTTTTTCTTTTTTTAAAGGTCTGTTTATTTTGAGAGAGAGAGTGTGAGCAAGCAGGAGAGGGGCAGAGAGAGAGGGAGAATCCCAAGCAGGTTCAATGTGGTCAGTGTGCAGAGCTTGAACTCAGGAAACCAGGAGCTCATGGCCTGAGCCGAAATCCAGAGTCGGATGCTTAACCGACTGAGCCACTCAGGAGCCCTTTTCTTTTTTCTTTTTAATTTTAAATGCAACCTAAGGAATATTCCTTGGATCCACTAATGCTTAGAAAATTTTGGAATTAATGAAGAAACAGTGCTCAACTCCAACAAAAGAGAAATGAAACATTGACAAGGAAGCATTTATTTCCACCTGTCAAACTGGTTGACATTTAAAAATGGTCATATTGTGTTGGCAGAGGTGTGACCAGTTGGGCACTTCTTTGAACTTCCAGGGAAAAAAAAAATACATGACCTCTCTGAAAATAAATTTGGCAGTGTATACTAAAAATTTTAATACTCTTTGACCCAGTAGGTATTGCTTCTAGGTTTTGGTTTTTTTCTTAAAATTGTGATAAATTTAAACAGAAATGCCGGTAGGAAGGTGTTTGTTGCAATGTTATTTCTAATGGTGACGTATTGGAACTACCCTGAATGCCTAACAAGACCATTTCAGTTGTGATATTTTCTCATCACAGAGTACCATGCAACCACTAAGACAGCATTTACAAAGAATATTTTATCACCTGGGAAAATGTGCATATTTGAAATAAGCAAAATGCCAAATGATGTATAGTCTCGCATCAGCTGTTATTAAAAAAAAATGCATGCAAGAAAGGTCAGAAATATGCCAAAATGTTGAAGTAATTGTATGAGGTGGTGGTTTTATGAGAGGTTGTTTTCTTCTTTATGTTTTCTCTGTTTTCCAAAATTGGAGCCAGGAGAGCATTCTAGGTATGTGAAAGCAAACATGATGTTTGTATCTGCATTCTGGACTTACCTAAGGCCTTTCTAGACCCCGGACTGGCACCTCACATCCCAAGAGTAGGCACACCGTTCATCTCTAAGGCTAGTTTGTTGTTTTACATTTGGGTGGAAAAAGTACCTTTTTTTTTTTTTTTTTTTTTTTTTAAACAATGATTTCTCTGCTTACTCTTCAGATAAAAATTTTGATGATGAAGATTCTGTGGATGGTAATAGACCTTCCTCTGCTAGTTCTACATCATCCAAAGCTCCACCCAGCTCAAGGAGAAACGTTGGAATGGGGACCACCCGCCGGCTTGGTTCCTCCTCTCTTGGATCCAAGTCTTCAGGTAAGACCACCGTGTAGGGTGCTGTAGAGTCAGCTCTGCCAGCTCTTAAAACCAGATGTACTACTGCCTTCCGTGTCTGTCCTTCGGGATGAAGTGGTCCTGTTTGCAGTATGTTTCTACTCACTGTGATTTATGTTAGCACTGTGCTGTCCATGCTGATAGGGTAGAAGTTTGAGCCGCTGTGTTGCCACGGGTTGGTAAGGGGGGAGCCGGTAGGAGAATATGGCTAGTTCAGAGGCCAGCATAGCTAGGAGCCAGGGCAGGAGTGCACCCTGATGGCTTTATTCATCCATGAGGCTCCAGCAGTGGCCTGCAATTACCATGGGGACTTTTTTGTCAGTTTCTGTCTACTAACACTGAGACTTCCCAGAAGTCAGATGGTGTGCCTTCTGTGTTTTGTTCCTACGAGTAGCATTATTCCTTGTGAAACCAGAATGGATGTTGACCTAAGTAAATGGTAGGGCTCAGCTCCCTAAAGCTTTGAACATTGATTTACAAAGATACCTTAGTCTCAGTCTCTCCTCTGCCACTCCCCAATGCAGACGATTTGAGTCCTTGTTATATACAACTTGCATTTTGCTGTCACATGTAAAATTGACACACAGATCTCTTCGCTTTACATTGTGTGGCCTCTGCCTTTAGAACTGGTTGTTAGCGTCAGGCTTTTGAGCTTGGCTGGATGAGCTAAGTTAAAACAGCGGGAAGGATTGACTTAGAATGCCGCCTCCTGGTGTTCTTTCTGGCCTGCTGAACTGGCCCTAGAGTGTTGGGGTCGTGCCTCTGTCAGCTTGGTGCCTCTGCTGCCAGCTTCTCTCTCCATGTTAAGTAGCTGTGCTGATGGCTGACACGGGTGTTCACACCACAGATGGCAGGAGGAAAAAGCTGTGCCTTTGTTGGTGTTCTCAGTCCTTTCTATCTGTGTTTTTGTTTATGTTTTTGTTTGTTTTTGGTGCGTTAAATTTTTTTTTTTTGTAATTGAGTTTAAATTCACAAAACATCAAATTAACCATTTATTTATTTTTAATAAGTTTCTAAAAGTTTACTTACTTATTTTTGAGAGAGAGAGGCATGCCGGCAGGGGAGGGGCAGAGAGAGGAAGAGGGAGAATACCAAGCAGACTGCAGGGTTGGCATGGAGCCTGATACGGGGCTCGAACTCATGAAACTGCGAGATCACAACCTGAGCCGAAATCAAACGTCAGATGCTCAACTGACTGAGCCACTCAGGTGCCCCAAATTAACCATTTTAACGGTAACCATCCAGTGGCATTTCATGTATTCACAGTGTTGTGCAGCCACCACCTGTGTCCAGTTCCAGAAAAGCTTTTCCACTCCTGAAAGGAAGCCCCGGACCCTTTAAACAGTCGCTCCCCATTTCTTCCTTCCCCCAGCCCCTGGTGATCAGCAGTCTGCATTTTGCCTCTAGGCATTTGCCTATTCTAGGTATTTCAGAGAAATGGAGTCATGTAAATGTGATCTTTTGTGTCTGGCTCCTTTCATGTAGGGTAATGTTTTTACAGTTCATCTGTGTTACAGCATGTACCCAGTATTTCATTCCTCTATGACTGAACCACCTTTCTCATCTTTCATTGGAAAAATCTATTCTTGGGAGGCATCAGTTCCACAAATGAGGCTTAGAAATTTCTACATCATTAGACCCCTTTGATTTCCTTCCCATCCCGCACCCATACCCCTTCCAAAAGTCCCAGCTCTAGATTATGTAGAGATCTTGGCCCTGCTCTTACCCTTTTTTCTATTTTGTTTAAACACCGCAGTCATGAATTTCCTTGTTGACTCCTCCTTGTCTGATTCTGGGGCTCATGGACCATGGTTGGTCTCTGAGTCCCTTAACGTATGTGGGTACGTGATGCAGCACTTATCCAGGGCAGCGCTCCGGACCTGTCTGCTCGGGGGGATTCAGTCTTTGTACCAAAACAGGTACTGAGCACCAAGTGACGGTGTGATGTTACTGTCATGTGACCACAGCTATGAACTCGGTGTGAGGAATCTTCATTGAAAGTGAGGACACGCATTTATTGCTCCCAGAATCGTCTTTAAAGCCTTGTCTACGTTTGAGGACCCTAAACACCAAATAACTTGTCTGCAAAGAAACACTAGAAAA
Organism: Lynx rufus; assembly: GCF_022079265.1. Lineage (NCBI taxonomy): Eukaryota > Metazoa > Chordata > Mammalia > Carnivora > Felidae > Lynx > Lynx rufus. Next base: position 105,018,811 of record NW_025814834.1, on the reverse strand, counting down.
GCACTCAGACTAACCAGTGTAATTCATTTTTTTAAATATGAAATTTATTGTCAAATTGGTTTCTGTCAGTGTGAATCATTAACAATGAGGGTTTCAAGGGTGATCTTAAACCCCAATTTTAAAACCTTTATTCTGAAAAAACAAAAAAAGATTTGACAAAATGCCACATGATCTTCATGTGTGAAGTAGAGTTCATGTTAGCGAAAGAAAAAACTCTCTCTCAAATGATAGCAATTAACCTTTAAGTATACAGAGCATCTTACAACACCTTTAGGAGGGAAAATTCTTACTAGTGCATAAGTAAAAAATTGACCCAGTTACCATGTGTTCAAGGAAATGGAAATGTTTTGAGAGTAATACAAAGTTGAAATGTTAAATTCTTGAGCACTTATTTGAATATTTCACAAATTTGTTATACTAGATGCCTAAAAATAACATAACCTAATTTATTCCCCAAAGGATTAAATTTTCTATTATATACCTGTTTATTAGATTAATATACGACTGCAGTATAATTGATGTATGTCACTTAAAGGCTAACTGTCCTCCTTAACACATAGTCTCTTTAAGTGACTTTACACTAACGTATGTAGTATTGTAGAATCATGACATTTCATCTCTATATTCAGAATTAGTAATGTTTGTCAGTTCCACAACACTCTAATTTTTTATTAAGGCTTGTAAAAAAGCCACAAATCTTCCATAATGTAATGGGGATTGTGTGTGTTCAGACTACCCCTGCGCGCACCATTCACATTTTGAAAATCAATCTTATTTATAGCTGCAAAAGAAGGAGCTGGTGCTGTTGATGAAGAGGACTTTATTAAAGCATTTGATGACGTACCTGTAGTACAGGTGAGTGAGAATATTCGAGTTTGATTAAAAACAGGTAGGCTTACTCGTCAAATTTTAGTTTTCAGATACATGATATGTGAGGCCCCCTTCTAGGTGAGGTATTTTTACCTCTTAAGACCTACTGCAGGTCTGCACTTGCAGATGAGAGGACATCGGTGCCTTGTATCGCTAAAATGCACAGCAGAAGTGAAGTGATCTTTCAGTAGGGACTGGAGAGAAGTTGCTTGATCTAGTAGTACGTTTGTGGCTTAGGTCACGTAAATGAAAAAGAAAATCAATGACTAGGTGTGAGAACAAAGAAGCATGCCTAGAAAAATTTTTAAATTTCAAGGACTGCGATGTCTGAAAAGCTATAAAGAACAGATTAATAAAAGCTCAAGTTTATGCCACCTTGATGCTTCATTTAAGCGCCTAACAGACGAAGCAGGGATTACTTATACGTTTGGAGTATGCACATTTTAAGTGCTTTGTGCCTCAGTGTCCTTTGTTGTTGACTGGGGGCTAATAACACTTGTCCTCAGCCTGCATCGAATGTGGTGCTCTGCCTGCGTGAGTCACTTGTTACCTGTTGCCTGGTTGCCATAAGTACCATAAGTCAGATAACCGGCACCATAGGCTCAGCTTGGGTTCAGCCTTACCTTAAGTCCTTGACCTTCCAAGCTTGCATCACTGTTGGTTGATTATTCCCCTACCTACCTTGTTAGTAAGATGTAAGCGTAAATGAGAAAGAAGATTTGAAGAGAGTGTTGAAGTTACGTGTAAAATGTGGTGTTCTAAATAATACTAAGAGTAATAAAGGCCTTGTGCATCACTGACAATTCCCCAGTCGGCTCCTTTCTCTTCTGTACATGAGATCATCTGTTAAGTTTACGGTGAAGCTGTGCTCAAAGCATGGTTATCTGTACTTGAGCATCAAATCTAGTGGGTATATATTCCCAATGGGAAGGAAGCTCATTCGAAGACAGATGTATCTGGAGGTTATCTCATAAGTCCTTCTGAAAAATGAAATTACTAAGTATTCTTGACTTTCTGTAATTAAAAACTAATCTTTGTTGATTCTGTAAATTTTCTTACATTGGTTGTAAATTAATTTTGCTTACAGATTTATTCCAGCCGAGACCTGGAGGAGTCCATAAACAAGATTAGGGAAATATTATCTGATGACAAGCATGATTGGGAGCAAAGAGTAAATGCTGTAAGCCGTTGACTTCATGTGATTACATTTTCATTAGATTTATTTCAATGTTCTAAATACTGAATTATGCAATTGGGGTATAGCTCTGATGAATTTTAAGTAGTAAATGTTTTAAATATAAATCACCATATTTACACTTACCCTTTTAGTAGAGTACCTCATTTCTCTTCCTGTTTCTAAAACGGGCCAACCTGTGCCTTTAAGTATATCCTGTACTTTTAAAAAAGATGTAATGTGGAACGTCTGGAGACAGCCTCCACTCTTGCCTTAGTCCAGATTTAATTGTGACTGTTGGCCAGTAAGTTGGCTTTTCTTAGTGGCATTTTCAGGGTGTGTCCGTCTCTTCCTTTCTTTCTTCCTATCACTTGTTGGAAAGTTCTCTCCCTCTTTAAAAAAGTGGATTAATGAAATGTGAGGGGAGCATTACAGTGAAGGTATATCTTAGGAAAGCTGTTTTACAGCGGTTGGCTGGGCAGGAAGCAAGGCTGTGAAATGACTGCTACGTTCCATTCAAACTCAGACTAACCTTTTAGTAATGATACACTGGAGGATACTATATAAAAGACTGTAGGATCGCTTCTTCCTTCGAGTCATTTAACGGATAGCAGTTGGAGTTGGGTATTGGGGAAGGTAAGCTTTAGGGGAGGAGCAAAAATGTTTACAAGTAAAATATCTATTTTGTAGAATTGTGAGATATACTACATTTAAAACTTTTTACTTGTGATAGGTGGATTTGTTCAGTATGGTAGCGGGTACTGAATTGGCTGAATTCTTTCGGGAAAACTTTTGAGATCAGTTAACTTTGATGTTGATTTCTCACAGTTGTTGGCTTCAGTTGTTTTATATATCCTGTTTTAAGGATTGTTGTGTGTATCTCTTAATTTTTTCCGTTCCACCAGCTGAAAAAGATCAGATCTTTACTTTTGGCTGGTGCCGCCGAGTACGATAACTTCTTTCAACATCTGCGTCTTTTGGACGGAGCCTTTAAACTATCTGCTAAGGACCTGCGGTCTCAGGTAGTGCGGGAAGCTTGCATCACATTGGGGTAAGGACTGCCACGCTTTAGATTCTCACACATCCTAAAATAGTCTCACTGCAGCGCTTCAGAGATGGTTCGTTGAATGTGCCCAGCAGGTCCCTTTAATGTACCTTCTGACTAGTCTCCAGCACCTATTCCATTTATTCTTCTGTTGGTGCTTTTATAGTATTACAATATTTCCTGCCCAATTACATAAAGTTTGACAGATTTTAAATGTTATTCAGTGACTTAGCTCTGAAGCCTCTATTTTAAACTCGAAGCAATTATTATTAATAATTTTAGTATATGTGCTGCCGAAGCGAGCACAATTATTATTAATAATACAGAAAAAAGAAATAATATAAACTTCTGTCTCTTGGCTTTTTCATTGATTTTGCTGGCAGGATATAGCATGATTATCAAAGTTTTTGTTTGTTTCTAGAAGAGTACTGTATCTATAAAGTTACAAGTCAAAGGCAGATAGGACAGTAAAGTTTTACCCTAGCTAAAACTGTATCAGTGTTTGCAGCTGGAACTTCTGTGTTGAAAAGTATGTCAGAATGTCAAAGAAGCAGCAACAGCAAGGAGGTACTGCAGCTGTCTACAGTTTTGGCTGGGATCAGATATTGAAGCGTGTATAATACACGTGAAACGTGAAAGGTTTTTAACAGGGCAAAAGGAAAAGAGGGTGAGGGAGCTCTCTCAGTTCTACACTTAATTGGTATATGACCAATTTGTCTTTTGCTGTTTTTTAAAGAAATTTTTAATGTTATATTTATTTATTTATTTATTTATTTATTTATTTATTTTTATTTTTTTTTTTTTTTTAATTTATTTTTTCAACGTTTATTTATTTTTGGGACAGAGAGAGACAGAGCATGAACGGGGGAGGGGCAGAGAGAGAGGGAGACACAGAATAGGAAACAGGCTCCAGGCTCTGAGCCATCAGCCCAGAGCCTGACGCGGGGCTCGAACTCACGGACCGCGAGATCATGACCTGGCTGAAGTCGGACGCTTAACCGACTGCGCCACCCAGGCGCCCCTACGTTATATTTATTTTTGAGAGAGAGAGCGTGCTCACGTGGGGGGAGGGCATCGAGGGGGGAGGTGGACAGAGGATCCAAAGCAGGCTCCACACTGACGGCAGTGAGCCCGATGCGGGGCTCGAACTCACGAACTGCGAGTGATCGTGACCTGAGTCAAAGTCCGGACCTCAACCGACTGAGCCACCCAGGCGCCCCTGTCTTTTGCTGTTTTAAGACTAATTAGTTGGAAATGATTTATTTAAAAGAAATGAAAGGAACGAGCTCATGGGCTAATGTCTTTTGGCCAAGTCCACAGCATGCACACGGGAAGTGTTTTTAAAGTGTCTTATGTAGACACTTGCCTTTTATCTCTAGATAACTTTAAAGGAAAGCCTTACAGAATGTTAAGAGGTTTATATTGTTTCACTGTTTGCAAGGGATACAGCTACAGTGCAGTGTTCATTTCTTGTTGTAGGCATCTGTCATCAGTTCTGGGAAATAAATTTGACCATGGAGCTGAAGCCATTATGCCAACTATCTTTAATTTAATTCCAAACAGTGCCAAAATTATGGCCACTTCCGGTGTTGTAGCTGTTAGGTTAATCATTCGGGTAAGTATATTTTGGGGCCATACATAGAATAAGCAAGTGGTAATAAATGATGGTTGATAAGCAGTACTAGAGGCATTTTTCATTAGCAACATTATGTACAGTTGGAACCATGTTGTATATACGTATCAGCTTCCCCCCTCCTTAATTATCTATAGGAGTCTTTTTTTTTTTAATACTCTATAATGTGAATTATGAATATGGTGTACCTACTCCTGTGTTGATTATTTACTCATCGTTGGCTTTAAATATTTGAATATCTGTATCTGCTTCTGGGGTTACACTTGGTTCTTTACTCCCAGTCATTCCACTTTAGGTATTTGTGTTTGTGGCTTTGTTACTCACCTAAAGTTTTTATTTAATTACTTGTGTTTAAGCCCAGGAATAAGATACTCTTTTCAGGTTTCTAAACACTCATTATTTAAATTTAAATAATTATCCAAGTAATTTATATACACGTTCCCAGTAAAACCTAATAGCTCACAAAGGCTTAAAATGAACATTCTCCACATCACCTTCTCCCCACCTTCAAGTCCCTTTTCCCCAGAGGCAACCCTTGAAACTGGGACGTGGTGATGCTAAAACCTATCCAGAATATTCCTGATTAAATCATTGTGGGTTACTTATTTGTATTATTTTTAGTTCTGTTTGCACTGCCTACTTGAAATATGAAACCCAAAGCCATCATTGAACATTCCCATTGAAACAGCATCAAAACATGTTGCTCTGCTGACCGCTATTGAACTCACTTAGATCTCCACTGCCGGATTATTTAGACTTCCCACCAGTCATTTGTTTTGCTGTTAGATTTATTTACATATCATCAGCTGGTCTGTTCAGGCTCTGTGAATTTTGTCATGGCCTTTGGTAATATCCAGTGAAATTTTTTTTTTCCTTTTTAAGCTCAGCGACATTCTAATCTGAATATTTATGTGCTTTAGGTAGTTTAGTAATGAAGTGGGTGTCTTAGTTTTTAGTTTTGTATTTTCAGGTGTTCACCTCCGTTTCTGTTCTTCTCTGCAGCACACACACATCCCTAGGCTAATACCTGTCATAACAAGCAACTGTACCTCTAAGTCTGTCGCAGTTAGAAGGTAAATTTTTAAACAGCTTCCTCATTATTTTTGAATTGTTTAAAAACCAAAATAAGTTCCAAACTTCCGTCCATGGAAACAAATTCATGTTTGAGATGTTAAAATTATTTTAAGATCACTGCAGTAAATGGCTTTGGATTGAGGGATCATGATCTACATAGTCTGGAAAATAAATTTGGACAACCTCCATTATTTTGTGTGTATGTGAGAAAGAGAGGAGAGGGAGGGAGAGAGAGAGAGAGAACACATGTGTCTGTGTGTGAGTTTATGAAAGGGGGCTCTGGAGAGAGTGGGGTAGAAGATGGCCTGTACATTTTTTCTAAGATAGTCCCTCTACTTAAATTGTTGGTATACCCCTTCTCTGAATGAAAGTGGTAATTGCACACAAGGAAAAAAAAAATTATAAAAATTAACGGTAGGGGGCGCCTGGGTGGCGCAGTCGGTTAAGCGTCCGACTTCAGCCAGGTCACGATCTCGCGGTCCGTGAGTTCGAGCCCCGCGTCAGGCTCGGGGCTGATGGCTCGGAGCCTGGAGCCTGTTTCCGATTCTGTGTCTCCCTCTCTCTCTGCACCTCCCCCGTTCATGCTCTGTCTCTCTCTGTCCCAAAAATAAATAAAAACATTGAAAAAAATTAAAAAAAAAAATTAACGGTAGTTCTTTACTATTGACATGGGTAGGAGGAGGTATATGTTGTCTCTGTCTTCTGACAGTGATTTCTGAGATTCTGAATCCCAACCAAGAGAGAGACCAGCTATCCAGGAGATACCGTAGCTAGCTAGCCCTTTGTTCCCAAGTCCCTGCCTAGTCTTGTGTCCACATGAGCTGCCATAGATCACATCCCAGGAGTAGGGCCTCTTCTAGCTGGGATCTGTGGTTCTTGACTGTTGAGAATCTAATAAAATCTGTGGCCCCTCTTCCCAAGAAAATGTAAACACACAGAATATTTTATGTAGATTTTGAAGGGATTCATGGACACCAGTGGATATTCAGTGGACCGTATCAGGAGCTTCCTAGGGTAAATTCGTGGTTGGCCTGGGCAGCAGTCTCTTGACCACATTCCTGGAGTTCTTTGTCCGATCCTAGCCCAGTGAAAGAGCCCTTCAGTCTAAGCTTGGAACCCAGCTTACTTTTGCTGCCCGCCATTTCCCTCCTTTTCTGGCATGTCACGTTGGTCCTGCTGGGTTTCCACAGTAGGGGAGCCTGCTAAGCGTGAGGCGGCCCCATAGCCATCTTATTAACAGCTCTGTGAAAGTCATGAGGGAGGAGGGGAATCATCCACCTTTGTAAAGCCAGGAAGGAAGAAATTGGCACCTTCCACTGAAAAAGCTTCATCTCTAACCGCATGGCTCACTTGTATATCACTGAGGAATGCAGTCTACCCTTGACCTGCAGTCCAGCGTCTCCTTCTAGAGATGAGAGGGTGAAGTCAGCAGGAGAGAGGGATGGTAGTGAACTTCAGAACCTGGCAGACTGCAGCTGAAGCATTACCTCTTCCCACTGACTAATCCTCTGACCTGCTGGGAACGAGAGTACCCCTGGGGCAGAGTTGTTCTGGGGGTTCAGTCATTGGGTAAAGGAGTTTGACATCTAGTGTAAGCTTAATAAACGATGCCAGCTGTTAGAATTTGTTGCTGCTGCTGATGTTATTGTCACTATTGTTTTAGGTTTCCAGGAGAAATTCAGAATGTGCAAGGCCAAGGTCCTCTGATGAGGTGAAACGGATGTTTGTTGTAGGATGTTTAGTGTATTAAACTGGCAACAAAATACCATATACTGCGTGCTTAAACAGCAGAAGTGTATTTTCTCACAGTTCTGGAGGCTGGAAGTCTGAGATCAGGGTGCCAGCATGGTTGAGTTCTAATGAGGGTCACTTGCAGCTGGCCGACTTCTTGCTGTGTCTTCACGTGGCGGAGAGAGATCTCATGCTCTCTGGGTTTCTTCTTGGAAGGGCACCAGCCCAATCATTAGAGCCCCCATCTCATGAACTCGCATGAACCTAATGATCTCCTGAAGACCCCATCTCCAGATATTATCATGTGGGCATTGGAACATAGGAATTTGGGGAGAACACTGTTCAGTCCACAGAATTGAGCAATTCTGGCCTTTGCTGCTAAACGAAGAGTAACCTACATTCACTGTGACAGTAGAAGTGTCTCCCCCTTAACCACTTTCTGAGTCACACACTCAGATTACTGTTCTTACATTTAGTCAGAGTGTGTATCAGTCAGAACCATGGGTCTTAATGCTGAAAGAAGTAATAAGGACCATCTCGTCCCTTTGCCTTCAGAAAGGTTAGGTCCTTCTGTTAGGTCCTCAGCCTGTACCTAGCTCGGCTTCGTAGAATTTGTAAGAAATGGATCGTACAGTCTCCCTGCCTTTGAGAAATTTATATCATTAAATAGGGAGATTAAAAACAGTAACGCAGAGCAGTGTAAGAGTGAGTTAACACCTGTATTGTGGATTTAGGAATTCAGAGAGCAGTGATTAAAACCAACTGGTATATTCCAGTGACACTTGATAGGCAGGTTGAAAATTGAGTTGCATTTTGAATGATGAGTAGGAGTTGGTAAAGAAAAGAGACGAGTTCTAACCTGATGTGTTTAAATAATGATGTGTTAAACAAAGCCAACATTGATATACTTCTTTGAATGTTAGTCTGAAAAGTGAAAAATAAAACCTAACTTAAAGGTCATATTTTTGATTAAATAGATTGTTCTAACATGCATTTAAGACCAAAATTAGCACCAAAGATGGCTGTATTCACTAAGAGATAGATAAATATAAACATATACACACATGTTAAAGAAAAAAAGAGAGACAAGAAAAATCAGACCAGGAAATGACATGAAGAACGGAGGAGAAGTAGAATAAACATGGCCTAGGTTGGGACCAGTGTGGGGAGAGTGACAGAGGAGAGAGGATGCAGGTATGGGTAAGTGTCCTTCCTTGGAGAAAGTTTGCTTCACAACCAACATGCACACACGCGCAGACACGCACACTGTTGGCAGCTCCAGGACTGGGTTGAATAGCTCTGTGTGGTTCTAAGAAGAGCCCCCTTGTGCTCGTGGCACATGGGAACTGTCCCTCGTCTGTCTTGTTTGCTGGTTTATGTCTTGGTTACCGTTGTTATCTCTAACATCGAGGGTAGGTTTATTAAAGATTTATTGAGTAATTAATTATATGGGTTATTGAGGTTGTGAATTGAGAGGATCATGGGAACGACAGTCTGGTCATTAGAGAAAAATTACCCTCTTACTCGTTTCCTTGAATGAGTTCCTAAGACTACTAAGATTTACCCCCACGGAGATAAAGACCCTGGGCTTTTGACAAGTTCTAAAGAGGTAGGATCCAAAGGAGTGATGTAATCCAAAGGAGATGAGACCAGAGTTGTTTTCGTGCACAAATCAGACCAAGAAAGATTACAAAGGTGAAAAGGCTTGACGAGAAGGGATGTTGAAAGATTAAAGAGAGGAAAATAGATGAGTAGATTAGGGAAAAATCCATTTTAAGCACTACCTAGGATCTTCTTAGGAAAATTTGGAAAGCACTTTGTTTTTCAGGGTATTTTTTACTTTTTTTTCTTTTGTACAAGGCATTCTGTGAAATTAATGCAAGGAGCAATCGCCTGGTTCTGTAATAATGTACGCTGATTTTTTTTTTTTTTTTGCACTCGTACATCTTATATTAACATATTATTTGAGGTGGTATAAAAACAAATGACAGTGATAGGCCCTTTTGGTAATGTTGCCACAAGGCTGCGGTTCCTGATTTGAGGGGAACTTTTGTATCCTGTCTCTTCTGTGTCTTGTGTATTTCCTTTCTGATCACAATTGATGCTTGATTACTTTTACTTGCTTAGGTTTTCAGTCACTGTTGATTCCAACTCGATGTTCCATTTTTTGAAGCCCATTAATTAGAAGGAATTTGCCAGTTCTAAAAAGTAGCATGGGAAGAAAAAAAGCTTTTATTTTCACTAACATAAAAATGACCAAATTACATATTCTTTTCTTTACAATCTTTAGGCGCTGTTTTGAATTTTTAGATTTACTTTTACAAGAATGGCAGACACATTCACTGGAACGGTAAGCATTTCTTTGGCTGTTTTTTCCCCTCTGAATTGAATCTTGAGATTTAATGTCTCAACAAGTGGTCCAACCTGCTTTTTTGTAGGAATCAAAGGAATCTAAGCATTTGTTTGCATGGCTACATTTGTTATTTCTACTGATGCGAGGCACTTAATATTGGCAGAAACTTTTAGTGAATTTCATTGATTACAATATTGTGTGCCTAGAGATGTGGACCAGTGTGCACCATACCAACTACAAAGCCACAATTAACTTTTTTTTTTAATTATTTTTTAATTCCTGTGTATGTAACATACTGTTACATTAGTTTCAGGTGTATAACATAGTGATTCAGTGATTCTATTCATTATTCAGTGCTCATCATAAGTGTCCTCTTAATACCCTTCATCTATTTCCCCCATCTCCCTCCCCTCTGACAACCATCAATTTGTTCTCTCTAGTTAAAGAGTCTGTTTTTTAGGGGTTCCTGGGTGGCTCAGTCAGTTAGGCATCTGACTCTTGGTTTTGGTTCAGGTCATGATCTCATGGTTTCATGAGTTCAAGCCCCACATCCAGCTGGCAGCGCACAGCCTGCTGGGGATATTTTCTCTCTCTCTCTCTCTCTCTCTCTCCTCCTTCTCTCTCTGCCCTTCCCCCCCTCGTGTTGTCTCTGTTGCTCTCAAAAATAAATAAACTTAAAAATTTTTTTTAAAAAGAGTCTGTTTTTTAGTTTGTCTCTTCTTTGTTTCTTAAATTTCACATCTGAGTGAAATCATATGGTATTTGTCTTTCTGTGACTGACTTAATTTCACTTAGCATTATTATACCCTCTAGATATCTAGATCTAGATCCATCCACGTTGTCACATATGGCAAAATCTCATTCTTTATGGCTGAGTAATAATATTCCATTGTATATCTTTTATCATGACTGGATGTTGTACTTTGTCAAATGCTTTTTTCTGGATCCGTTGAAATGATCATATGGCTTTTTATCCTTTCTCTTGTCGATGTGATGTATCACATTCATTGATTTGTGAATATTGAACCACCCTTGCATCCTAGGAATCCTACTTGCTGGTGGTGAATGATTTTTTTAATATATTGAATTAAGTTTGCTGATATTTTGTTGAGGATTTTTGCATCTGTGTTCGTCAGAGTATTGGCCTGTAGTTCTCTTTTTTTGTAGTCTTTATTTGGTTTTGATATCAGGGTAACGCTGGCTTCATACAATGAGTTTGGAAGCTTTCCTTCCTCTTCTGTTTTTTAGAATAGTTTGAGAAGAATGGGTATTAACTCTAATTTAAATGTTTTGTAGAATCCACCTATGAAGCTGTGTGGTTTCTGGACTTTGGTTTCTTGGGAGTTTTTGGTTTACTGATTCAGTTTCATTGCTGATAATCAGTGTATTCAAATTTTCTATTTCTTCTTGCTTTAGTTTTGGGGAGTTATATATTTCTAGGAATATATCTGTTTTTTCTAAGTTGCCGAATTTGTTGGCATGTAATTTTTCATAATATTCTCATAATCTTTTGTATTTCTGTGGTGTCAGTTATTATTTTTCTTCTTTTGTTTCTGGTTTTGTTTATTTGGGTCCTCTTTTTCTTTTGATGAGGCAAGCTAAAGGTTGATCAGTTTTGTTGATCTTTTCAGAGTACTAGCTCCTGGTTTCAGTGATCTGTTGTTTTTTTAGTTTTTATTTTGTTTGTTTCTGCTCTAATCTTTATTATGTCCATCCTTCAACTAGTTCTGGATTTTGTTTGCTTTTCTAGCTCCTTTAGGTGTAAGGTTAGGTTGATTATTTTAGATTTTTCTTGCTTCTTGAGGTAGACCTGCATTGGTATAAACTTCCCTCTTAGAATAGCTTTTACTGCATCCTAAAGATTTTGAACTGTGGTGTTGTCATTTTAACTTGTCTCCATGTATTTTTTTATTTCCTCTTTAATTTCTTGGTTGACCCATTCATTGTTTAGTAGCATATTCTTTAACTTCCATGTATTTGTACTCTTTCCTGGGTCTTCTTGTGGTTGGTTTCTGGTTTCATAGAAACCAGGTTGGAAAAGATGCATTGTATAACCTGGGTCTTTTACAACTTGTCAAGACTTGTTTTGTGGCCTAATGTGTGATATACTCTGGAGAATGTTCTGTGTGCACTTGAAGAGAATGTGTATTCTGCTGTTTTAGGATGGAATGTTCTGAATATATATGTTAGATCCATCTGGTCCAATGAGCCATTTAAAGCCACTGTTTCCTTGTTGATTTTCTGTTTGGATGGTCTATCCATTGATATAAATGGGTTGTTAAAGTCCTTTACAATTGTATTACTATTGATTACTTCCCTTATGTTTCTTATTTCCTGCTTTATGTATTGGGTATTTTGTTGATACCCATGTTTGGTGTATAAATATTTGTAATTATTGATAGGTATGTATTTATTGCCATTTTGTTACTTATTTTAGTGTTGTTTATGTACTGATTCTCTGTTCCTTTTTTTTGTTGCTCTCTTCTCACAGTTTGCTGATTTTCTTTAGTAATATACTTGGCTTCCTTTATCTTTATTGTTTGTGTACGTATTACTAGTTTTTGATTTGTGGTTACCATTAGGTTTGTAGATAACATTCTATGCATATAGCAGTCTAGAGTTGCTGATTGCTTAAGTTTTTAAGTCTCTACTCTCTCTCCACGCTTTAGGTATGTGGTGTTATACGTTATATCCTTTAATTTTGTGAATCGCTTGATGGATTTTTATAGATGCAATTAATTTTACTGCTTTTGTGCTTCCTACTTTTCTTGCTCCTGCTTATGGTCTTTCCTTTCCATTCAAAGAGTTCACTGGTTTAGGGGTTATGTATTTCTTTAACTTTTGTTTGTCTGGGAAACTCTTTATGCAGCAAGGCTATCATTAAGAAGAGAAAAGAAGAGAGAGAGTGTTCTTGGCCGAAGAATTTTTTCTGTCAGCACTTTGAATATATCATGCCACTCCCTTTTGGCTTGCCAAGTTTCTGCTGAAAAATCAACAGATAGCCTTAAGGAGTCTCCCTTGTATGTAACTGTTTTCTTTTATCTTGCTACTTCTAAAATACACTCTTTATCACTTCTTTTTGACTTTTTAATTACTGTGTCTTGATGTGAACCTCCTTATGTTATTTTATTGGGGGCTCTTGATACCTCCTGTATCTAGATTTCTGTTTTCTTCCCCAGATTTGGGCAATTTTCAGCTATTATTTCTTCAAATAAATTTTCTAACCCCTTTTCTAAACTCTTTTCTTCTCTGGGATTCCCTATAATGCAAATGTTACTATGCTTGATGGTGCCCTAAGTCTTTTCATTTTTTTTCCTCTCTCCTTTTCAGCTTGATTGCTTCCCATTATTCTGTCCCCAGTTGCTGATTCATTCTTCTGCTCCATCTATTCTACTATTTATTCCCTGTGGTGTATTTTTTAATTCAGTTTTTTGAGCTCTTCATCTCTGATGGGTTCTTTTTAATGTTTTCTTTCTCTTTGTTAATGGTCTCACTGACTTCCTCCACTCTTTTCTCAAGTCCAGTGAGTATCTTTATGACCATTACTTTAAATTCTCTGTTAGGCAGATTACTTACTCCATTGTGCTTACGTCTCTTGCTGTGATTTTGTCTTGTTCTTACACTGGGGACATAGTCCTTTCTCTCCTCATTTTGTCTAACTCTGTGTCTGTTTCTTTGTGTTAGGGAAGTCAGCTGCATCTTCTGCTTTTGAAGGTAGTTGCCTTATGAGGAAGAGGTTCCGTAGTGCCCTGCAGTGCCGTGTCCCCAGTTCACCAGAACCTGGCACTTCAAGGGTGTCTCCATGTGTGTTGTGTGTGCCCTGCTCTTGGGGCTGAGCCGCTTTTCCTTTCAGTCCAGTCGTCTGCATTGGCTCTCTGCCTGTTGTGGGCAGCATTTGATTGCTGTGTTGTTAATGGGCCGGTCCAGGGCCACCTGGGCTTGAGTCACGTCGGACTGGGCATCTGCCAGAGAGGTGGTGGTACCAAGCTGCCGAGCACTTTCCTTGTGTTCTCCCATGAGAAGCTTTCATTAGCGGGTTCATTAGACCAGCTGACTCCAGCCCACTGCTGGGGCCGCAGTCTGGCTGGGTGTGTGCTTATCTTCCTTCTTCCCCTCCTTCCCCAGGACAGGAGTCACATTGCAGAGGTGCTGATCCCTGTCGGGGCTGCTTTCCTCCTGCCTGGCTTATGGTACAAGTTTTGCATAGGTTTGCTGTGGGGAGACACCTGGAACCAAAGGCTTGGCTGGACAGGGTGTGTCCACAGGAGAAGGCAGACATGCTGTGAGCAAGCTGGGTGGAACGTGTTGGCGCTGAGCTGGTTCCCGCAAGTGTTGGTGTGTCTAGGCAGGGGACCCACTAGCTCCTTTGTGCCTAAGGATTCCTGCCCCCCAGCACATGCTTAGAGATTAGTAAAGAAACGTCCCTCTTGTATACCCCAGGCATTTTTCAAAGTGTTGCTTCTGTGCTGTATCTCTGAGGGGCTGCTGTACTCGTTAAGGGTGGTGCCTCAGTTTCCTGTTTACCTCCTGCTGATTTTTAAAGTTTCAGGTGGTAACCCCATGATTGTAAGAACTCAAGAAATTGTGCTCCTCTGGTTTTCATGTGGGTTCTCGTGCCTGGGGTGCTTGGTGTCAGGGTTTGGTCCTCTCCCTTGCGCGTGTCTTGAGTGTCTCTCCCTCTTGGGGAAAGCCGGTGAGCTCGTTTAGCTCCTACCACATCTGTGCCCTTCCTGCCCTCTTCAGGGTGGCCTCCTCTCTACACGTAGCTGTGGAGAGTCTGTCTGCCAATCTGCAGGTGGTTTTCTGGGTTATTTCCACAGATGTGGGTGTTACCTAGTTACATCTGTGGGAGGAGGTGATCTTGGGGTCCTCTACTCTGCCATCTTCCCGAGAAGTCAGCCACAATTAACTCCTTATTGGCTCTCAGCCAGCTGCCTGACATTCGCGTCCATTCCAACCAAGTAAATGTTCCAAGCTGCTCTTTGTAGGCCAGGTGTAACTCTTAGGTCCTTAAAGGAGTTCCGCTCATCTGAAGGTTTTCTTTTTGATCCCCCTGTATCAGACACTTAGCAGTTTTCTCTTTATTCAGGTTGATGTGTGGTAAGTTTCACATCATGAAGATAAAAGGTAGGATTATGGCAGAATTCTTAAGAAGCAGGTCTCTTAATTTTAAGATTCATTCTTTCCCATTTTTAGTTCCTTTGAATTTCAGGTGCCTGTTACTCTTTCTGCGTTACATTTGGAGAGAATAGATGATGATGTTTTGCCACCCATGTTTTCATGTTACTTAGTTTGTCAAGAAGCTTACAGCATACTAATCATTTTACTAGTGGAATTTTAATGAAGTGAGTACTTACGGGAGTCCCATTCTGTACTGCAGGGGTCAGAGAGGAAACATAGCCATCCCTACCAGAGGTAAAATTTCATCTGCAAAGTTCTTGAATCTAGAGGATAGTCACACATTGTTTCAGTACTTTCTTGTTCCTTAATCTCTTGATAGGCAGTGATAGTTCTAGAATTGAGAGGTGGAAATCGGAATGAGGGATCTGATGTGAGGACCTGTGAGTAGAACAGTCACGTGTGAAGAACTCAGATCTGGCCTTGTGTATTTGTTCATTCCCCTCCTTGCTTAGTACCCACCACTTAGCAGACACTCGCCAAATACTTCCTGAATGAATGAGGCATGAGGCAGATTGGTAACTACTCTTTGTTCTAGGAGACTAATTCATTCCAGCCTTTTTTTCTTTTCTTAAAAAGCTGTTAGACATTCAAAGAGTTACTTTACTAATTTCTTCTCTGCTAGGGCAGAATGTAACTAAAGAAAATACCTATTTATAACATTGTTGCATGATTTTATAAAATTATTTCATTTTACACAGTGGAACTTGACGAAAACATTGTGTTTATAGAAATGTGATGTGGGTAGCCTCCTCATATTAAGGTTATTATTACCTCATGATTTCCGTAGAAACTAGTTCTGACCGTGGAAAAGTAGAGTCTTACTGGTTGGGTTCATAAAAGATGGAGCTAAATAAGTGTGGTGTGAAAAAAGTCAGCCATTGTTTAACAAACTCGCCCACAGGGTAGGTAGATAGGGGCAGCTGGTGGAGGGTGGAGGTGGGGGGACCGGGACAGAGGTAGAGGTTAGAGCTGCCGAGAAGGGAGTGCTTGGATTTTCTACTCTGCGTGATAGTTGGCTAAGTGGGCACAAAGCCACGATGCCATTTTGTAATTTTCACACCTGATTTCATCTGCATAAAACCACATGTTAATGACGATCACTGCTTTCTCTCCTAAATTTCTAGACACATATCAGTATTAGCCGAAACAATAAAGAAGGGAATACACGATGCCGATTCCGAAGCAAGGATAGAAGCCAGAAAGTAAGTGTTTGTTGTATACCATTTGTTTTTAATTCACTATTTTTATGTTTCAGATGTGTTGTTTAGATTGCCTTATTTTTTTAAAAAATTTTATGTATTTTTGAGAGAGAGACAGACACAGCACAAGCTGAGGGGTGGTGTGGTGCAGAGAGAGCGGGAGATACAGAATCCGAAGCAGGCTCCAGGCTCTGAGCTGTCGGCACCGAGCCTGACGTGGGGCTCCAACCGGTGAACTTTG
This sequence comes from Lynx rufus, assembly GCF_022079265.1. Lineage (NCBI taxonomy): Eukaryota > Metazoa > Chordata > Mammalia > Carnivora > Felidae > Lynx > Lynx rufus. The sequence goes on along the minus strand of NW_025814834.1, from coordinate 105,002,310 downwards.
GGATCATGACCTAAACCAAAGTCAGATGCTTAACCGGCTGAGCCACCCAGGAGCCCCTAGATTGCCTTATTAAAAATTCGTTAAATGGGGCGCCTGGGTTGCTCAGTTGTTTAAGAGTCTGACTCTTAATTTTGGCTCAGGTCATAATCTCACAGTTTTTGAGATCGAGCCCCACGTCAGACTCTGCACTGACATCCCGGAGCCTACTTAGGATCCTCTCCCTTCTTCTCTTTCTGTCTCTCCTCTGCTAGTGCTCTCCCTCTCAAAATAAATAAATAAAAACTTAAAAAAAAATTTGTTAAGTTACATGAATAATGTTTTGTTATTCATGACTGTTAAATATGACCCCAAAAGCCTTTTCACAATATTTCTCTATTTTTGTGCTTAGAAGGTTGCTCGGTGCCCAGACCTAAGAGACTGAGTGATATTATTTGAGTATAAACAGGACTGAGGCACACAATAAAATGCTCCTTTTTAAATTTATGAGAAATTATTACATGAATCTGCAAAGCACTTGTTTGCATGCTCAGACTTACTCATTAGGCTCTGTTAAAAGCCAGGTCATAATCCCCAGGGACCTTTTGATTTCCCTTGAAAAATTATGGGCCCTGGGACCCTTCACCTGAGAGGGCATCTTTGCAGGTGTCAGGTGGCTGCTCTGGAAGTGTGAGCGTGGTGAGGGGCAGGCGGGTGATGGGACGCAGTGGGGACGCACACTCACCATCCCACGATCGAGGCAGTTTTTTTTTTTTTTTTTTTCCAACGTTTATTTATTTTTGGGACAGAGAGAGAGACAGAGCATGAACGGGGGAGGGCCAGAGAGAGAGGGAGACACAGAATGGGAAACAGGCTCCAGGCTCTGAGCCATCAGCCCAGAGCCCGACGCAGGGCTCGAACTCACGGACCGCGAGATCGTGACCTGGCTGAAGTCGGACGCTTAACCGACTGCGCCACCCAGGCGCCCCGAGGCAGTTTTGCCATTAGGGCTGGTAACGCTCCCGTCCTGTGGCTGTGGCCGTGCATTCCATGCTCCCCTGGGCAGAATCGTGTCCTTGTGACCCACGGGTCCGATGCTGAGACTTCCTCTGTCTCGGGCAGTGTGTAGGTGAGTGCTGTGAATTTTGCAGCCGTGGAGTTTTCTCTGTGCCTTCACGGTGCCCGGCTCTTCTCCTTGACACAGGCAGTCTGTTATTCCTTACCTGGAACGTTACTGTTCTATTTAGCTGTACATCCTCCTCAAGTCTGTGTTGCTCCGTGACTGCTCCCTCAGTCACGTTCCATTCTCCTGGTTTCTGAGGTCTTTGGAGGACCTCCTGGAATCACTGAAGCACTTACCATAATCTCAGCTTGGGTAGTTCTTGCCAAAATAAGGGCCCTCGTTAATAGTTGCTCACAACTATTAGGAATGGATTTGTTAGTCACCCGCTTCAGCGGCTTTTATCCTGGCATGTATATTCCCTCCCTGGTTTTTTCTGGTTCTTTAGTCACACTGCAATACAGATTTCAAGTAGCTGCGGGCATCTCTGCGCCTCTCTGTTGTACGTCATCTAAGGCAACTGTAAACACCTCCAGTCGATGAGTGTCGAGCGGCGTGTGGAAAAGCTGCCACTGATGAGTGCCCTCCATGTTCTGGGTCTAGTTCTGGGTGTTTAAGCTCCATCTTCTCTAAGGTTCAGCCCTTTAGTTTGCATTTTGTAAATGAGACTCGATTCAGAGAAGTCAGGTAACTTGTCCAGTGTCAGAAGAGCCAGTAAGTTGTGCGGGCAGGATCCATACCCGGCCCCCTTTGTTCACTCTCCCTTCCTGGTCCTGTGTCGCTCCTGGTAGCAGCGACCCGAGGATTCTAGTCCTTGACCGTGTCACGTGGTGGGCTGCAGAGCTGGGCGCAAAGCCCCACATGATCCTGACCATGCGGCACGCTGCATGTCTTCCCTAGGTGCTACTGGGGTTTCCACAGTCACTTCAGCAGAGAAGCAGAACATTTGTACCACACCTTGGAGTCCTCCTACCAGAAAGCCCTGCAGTCCCACCTGAAGAACTCGGACAGCATCGTGTCTCTGCCGCAGTCCGACCGCTCGTCCTCAAGCTCTCAAGAGAGTCTAAAGTAAGCACTTCAGCCATGCTTCTCGTTAGTGTGAGCTTTTAGGTTTAAAGGTTTGCTACATGAGAACACAAATGCCAGCTGTGTTTTTACATATACGTGCTTGTGCTAATCTCCCCTTACTTCAGACAGGTTCTGCTACGTAAGATACTGGGGGAACGGTAAGGAGTAGGGCGCCTTGGTCTCTGCCATAGCTGTGTTTAGTGAAATTTATATGGCAGTCCCAGGATACGGTTTTGGAGTCGAATAAATGAATTCTTGAAAGGGTCTTCTGAGAGAATGTGAATGTTCACTTGGAGACAAGTCTGGAAAGGGAGGGCGTTCAGCACTTGGGAGTGAATGTATTACCGTCCTCGCGCTGTGTTTCTAACTTCTGTCTCTAGCCATGACTTTTCTCTGTATGTCTGGAAGATAGTCCAGTCTATAATGCTAAAGCTTTGTTCAAAACTGGGGATTGATAAGATTGTGGTCCCAGTTAGCTGAGAAATCCTGATAAGTCTGCAATGATTCCTTCATCCTCCTAGTCTCCTGTTGTAGACTGTACTTGTGTGAACGCAGATGGAGTGCTCATTGGATAATAATAAATGCGTGTATACTTTTCAGTCGGCCACTCTCTGCCAAAAGAAGTCCTACCGGGAGTACCACCTCTAGAGGTAAGACTGACGGCCGTGGAGAAGGTGGTCTCGGGGAGGCCTGTTTCTGTGCGGCTCCCAGAGGCTGCTCGGTTGCTGGAAGCCGGTGACCTGCTTGCAGGTGCCCCTCAGGTTTGCAGAGGGCACTCTCGCGGCGCTCCTGCTGGACTGAGTAGAGCCCCGCTGTCCCAGGGGCTGAGGGCTGTGAGGAACCCACGCTGAGGATGCCTTGGGCAGGCGGAAGTGGAGCCCTGTGACCTTTCCTCTCCCACCTCCCTCCAGCATGTGGATCCCTCCCCAAATAGTGCTGCTGCTTTGCTCTGGTCACTTGACAGGAGACTGGGGACAATGGGTGAAGATTTGAGCAACAGCAGCAGTATAGCGGCTGTTCGAGGTGGGAGAGTGGAATGTTCCCCGGGAGCGGGAGAGTGTCTGAGAGTGCATGCCTAGGCCACAGCGTGCAGGAACTATCCACGTGTGGGCGCTTCTTCATGGTCTCACTTCTCACATTACCCAGAGATAGGGTCCATTTCTTTGGGGTTTATAGTCGATCACAAGAAAATAAATGTAATGGGTGTGTGTGCTTGTGGTTCTTCAGCGATGGCTGAATTCTGTCTTCGGTGACCAGGAGAAACTGTGGTCAGTGTGCACGCACTCCAGCCTTCCTTAAAATTTGATAGGAAAAGCCAAACAAGTTGTGACGATGTATGTTTACAGTTCTCGTGTGGTCCTTACTGATGTTTCCTCCTTCCCCACTCAAGCTTCTACGGTCAGCACCAAATCCGTGTCAACGACCGGGTCCCTCCAGCGGTCTCGAAGTGATATTGACGTGAATGCAGCAGCCAGTGCCAAGTCCAAGGTCTCATCGGCCTCGGGTGCTACGCCTTTCAGCTCTGCAGCGGCCTTGCCTCCGGGGTCCTACGCATCCTTAGGTAACCAGACCCCCACCGCCTTTCCCCCGGTTTTGCTGTTTGAGATGACACTTAGCCCTGCTCAGATTTGCTTAGCAAATTACAAAACACCATCATTGAGGAAATTCTCACTGTTGCAGGCCTGATTTTTAAGTATAAGTAGCTCTGTGCATTTCCTGGTGGTTACCAGCCACCCTTTGTTGAGTGTTCCCTTTCTCTGGACGAGTAAGTACCTAGGTGCTCACGTGGTGCGTCACACAGAGCCACCCCTCAGCTTCACTTTCCCCTTCGTGGCAGCCCAGCCAGCGCCTTGTCACCTCCCACATTGCCTCATGACGTGGGTGGGGCAGAGCCAGAACGGTTTCCTGAGGGATTCGCTGAAGACAGTCACTGTGATTCGGTATTTCCCAGTTCAGGAATCTGACCGGAGTGGCCGAGGTGCAGGATTGGGGGGCGAGAGCAAGGGGCATCTCTAGAGAAATGTGGTGGACTTACTGGCCAGCATAACCATATTCCTCAGAAGAGTGCCAGGAGGAGACTGTACCTACTCTTAACAATAGCCCAAAAGACTTTTTGAAACATTATTAAAAAAATTTATATCTGGCAGAATGGTAGGTCAGTTGCTCAGTTTTTTCAGCAAATGAACACCTGTGTGTAGGGCTGATAGTTGACTTCATCTTATTTTTGTTAGAGCAAAGTCATTCAAGCCAGAACCTGGGGACTCTGGTGGAGACTGAATGCATACAATTAAAATTTCATGAAACATTGAGACTGAATTGGTTCACAAACCGATTCCAAAGTCTGTTCCAAAACTGACGTTCTCAAGGTGTTCCGAGCACGGAGTCACAGGCTAGAGCGCCAAGGGGAGATTACTGGGCTGCCGTTTATTAGCTTGCTGACCTTGAACAGGCCATGCAGTCTCTGCATCTGGTTTCTCTACCTAATTAGTTGTGGAAATCGTCACCCAGCTCAGACACACGAGAGGGATAAATTAAATAATTTAATAAAAGTCCTTTGTAAGCGATTGCCCCATAAGGTGAAAAAAATGGATTGTGCTAAGCACGTGAGAACGTGAAAGGAGTGTGTTCTGGAATGTTTGTTAAGTCGGTCTTGTTTTCTCTCGGCAAACCCCTCAAACACGGGTACTTTTGATTGGAAAGAAGCCCAGTAAGTGCTCTCCCTTCCCATCGCTTCACTACATTGGAGTGTTTATGACATTAGGTTGGTACGTAGTCATCCAGTAAGGGGAATGTCAGAACAGCTCTCTCCCAGGGTGGGGTAGCTCTGTTCATTTGAGTTCCGTTTTTAAATACGTACCCGTGTTTCAATACATTTGATCCACCTTGAGTATCTGTAGTTAGAATTTGTTTCGCTGCTTGAGAACTTGAGTAAAAACTGTCTTTTAGAGGACTCGGTAGTCTTTGTTTTTTCTGTGCATATCTTGGATATTTTAATATGGACCATGTAGACTTCCCTCAGTGCTAGCAAAAGCACCCAGGTCTTTCGGTCTGACGATACAAATGCACCTTTTACAAGCAACTGAGGATACATTTTCAGCCCAGCATTAGCTCTTCAGGTAACAGGGCCTGAATATTCCCACTCTCTCAGCATTTCCGAGAACCCTGCCTCCACTTGCTTCGTGTCCAATACCACAACACAACAAAAAACCTGGGAAGTTGAGCATAATCCTACTGAGAAATTGTTAACGATGACTACTTAGGTCGGCACATTATATCCGTGTGGAAGTGTAGCATTAAAGCTGATGATCCTTTTCCGAACTTCTAGAGTCCAGACACATGAGGGAAGATATGGAGTCCGTAGGCCATGACTCAGGTACCCTGCTATACAGCTTCTGCCGCTCACCGTGTAGTTGGGTAGGCGTCATTGCTAGAGCTAGCTTCTCTCAGCTTCCTCTCTGCCTCTGTTCTTTGGGGGACTCTTCAGTACTTTAGCTTTTGGTTCCCCCCCCCCCTTATTCTGCTGGTACTTGGTTCTAAGAAAAAGAAACTCTGAGAGGATGAGGGTTGGCTAAAACAAAAGCCCAACAGTGTATCAACTGAGGCGCTACCCTGGGTTGACATTTTTTAGCTTGTTTTCCAAAAGCAAAAGCAACATTCTTCTAAGCCGATTTTAATCGGAGGCACACGTACTTGCTTCAGAATCTGCTTTGCTGTTGAACTTGTTTCTTTTTTGATTTTATTTTAAATTGTACTTCTGCTTTTTTAGTAGCTAATAACATTCTGCTTTTTAATTTTTTTTTTTTTAATGTTACTAACTGTTCCCTGTTATCCCCTCCCTTGTTTTTTAATTTGCTTAAAGACGGTACTTCCACTAAAGCGGAGGGTAAGCGGTTTGTTTCTGTGACTGGGGTGTGTCTCGCCTTCACCCGTCCTCTGTGCTCACTGAGTGTTGCCTGGTGCCCACTCGCCCCCACCGAGGTCCCTGCATGACGCATTGCACGCTCCCTCCGCTCTTCTTCATTCTGTCTCCCTGCCTCTCTGCCTCCCCCCTACCTGAGTTCTCCTCGCCCTCCTTGTCCTGTCGTGGTTCTGGTGAATCTGTCACTCGTGTGCTGTCTGTGGTTTCTGGCGCCCGGCCTGCCCCAGGGAGGAGCCTTATCCGGGTGCTGGGTGCTGCCATGCCCGGGGGCTACTGCTCTCAGATCTTGGTATTTCCGAAGCACCCCCTTCACAGCTTTCGTTCCCTTCTCTTTCTTCCTCTCTTTACCTTTGTGCTTCTGTGGGCCTCTCCTGTTTTGAAAATAAATTCAGTGTCATTTACTTAGGTCAAAAGGCTGGTAAAGGTTTTCTACCAGGTAATTGATCGAAATTTTTAAAAAATAACTTTTCTCTTTCCTATAGATGCTACTGAGTCACGTGATGTCATTTTTATTTGTATCACTGACACATACCCGTTCATTCGTTGACCCTCAGTCTTCCCCTCATCAACCGTGTATTAAATGCCTTCCATGTATTAAATGTGTCACGTTCTGCGCTCCACACGGGCTCTGGCATGGTGAATGAAACACACACATCCAGATCCCCTTTGGTTTCTTTTTATGCCATTCTTCGGAAGTTTTCTCCTGATTTTGCATTGTCTTTTGACTTTAAGACATAACCATTTTGGCCTGTCTAGCTCTTGGATTAGCACATGCTAGGCTACACCGTCCCTTTGTGCAGCCTCTACCCGGAGAGCAGGATAATGCCTCAAATCATCGAAATTTAGAGGAACCTCATGTGCTTAAGATAGTGGCTTAGACCCACCAACCCTCAGCCTGAGATTTAACACTTAGCAGTTGCTAGTTTACTGTCATACCTTATTTAGCAGCTCCAAAAGGCTAGCCTGCAGTGGGTTGGCTTTTATCCTTATGTGTGCAGCTCAGAGCACTTTTAATCAATACACTACTTCTTCAGGGACTCATAAAGGAAAAACTCGGAATGGAATTTTTTTTAAAGATGGGCATAGTCCCAAGGTCAGTGTTCTTCAAACTTACCTCATAAAAATTACCTGCAACGTACTAAAGAAACAGAGTCCTGGGTCCTTCCCCCTGAAAATTCGGATCAAGTTTGGAAGGGGCAACAGAATCTGAATTTTCAGTAAGCCCCAGTCAATGGTGGTTCTTTGGGTTGGACAAGTGTGTGAGGTGAAAAGTTTCCCAGGTGAAAGTGGACAAGAAGCCTATGTCACAGTGAGGACCTCCTTTGTGAGAGCAGACGACAGAGGGCTGGCGGTGACTTCATTTTTTAGCCTGTAACGAGTGATCTTACATTTCTCCTTCCCAGCGACATGATCGTACGTATTTATCCTCGGCCTAGGTGGAAGAGAGGCGGAGGGTGGAATTCTGTAATGTAGATGAAGTGGAAAGTAAAGATGTTTCAAGGGGGTTGTATGTTTTTTCCAGATGCTCTAATTTTATATGCCTGTGTGATAAGACTTGAAATCAGCCTGCTGTTCTCCCCAGCGCTAGGAATTTTTCACTTTTATTTCTTTTTATCAGTTTTCTTTTTACCAGTGCAGAGCAAGGTCAGGAGATTACCTACTCCGTTATTGTGCAGGAGACCAAGAACGAGGAGTCTCCTTCTGGTTCCCCTTCCAGTAGAAGTGGGAGAATGAGATGGGGGCCTTCGTTGTAGACGGTTCAGAATCTGACGGAAGACAAGCTTAGTGAGGGGAGCCAGTGAGCCTTTTTCTCTGTGTCCCAGGGCTGTGCAGGCTGTTGAGAGCCGGACATCAGTGCCTCGGGCTTGGAGTGCCCGTGAGACGGGAAGGACACAGTGCTGGTGGGCCGCAGACTCCAGCGCTACAGACGCCCTGGCTGTTTGAGCAGTGAGGCCCAGTGGTGGTTCTCAAAAGATATTAGAAAAAGGCAGCAGTAAATATCACGTTGGGCCTGAGTTTCCTATCTGAATTTTTGGAATCATTGCGGTCCTTTTTAAAATTTGTTAATAAGCCTATGAAATTATTTTCCTGCCTAGCTCCCAGAGCAAGAAGGGACAAGTGCTTTCATCATTAGGAGACAAAGCTATGACTTGGAATCAATAGTTGGATGCTCTAAATTCAAAATTCAGATAATGCATTTGAATTCCAGCAACTTTGTTAGTGTGGGAATGGAGAAAAATACATCTACTTGGGAGGTTTTTTTTTAATCATACACATCAAGTAGCCTTTCTCACGTTTATAACTAGTCAGAAAACATTTTTGGGGAAGAGCCCACAGAACCTCATCTTCTGGACAAAAGTTTATTTCCCCGTCACGTTTGAATAATCTGGGGGATTTTAGAAAGCAGCATTCATGTCATTGGTTTTGGCGCTCGTGGGATGAGTCTGTGATGAGATGCTACAGTTATGGTAAATGAGTACATTCCCATCTGCTACTGTTTTTTGTGGTTGTTTGTTTTTGGGTTTTGGGAGGACTTTTTGTTTTAGCTATTGTACTTTGGAAATGCCTTGTTCATATTTTTTTCCCAGAACACATACCTTTAAATGAAAAGTCATCAGGCTCCAATGGCTCCAATGAGTGGGAGCTGATGACTTATTGATCGTTTCAGAGGATAGATGATCCTATGTTATTAAGTCAAAGGCCATGCTTAACTACCAGTGATTTTAAGATTATAGAATAAAAGGGATGTAGCCTTGTTTGCTCTTTAGGAAAGGGACTTTAAATTTTAGTTCAGTTTCATTGGAAAATCAAACATTTGGTATCACTTATATATTTATTCCAAGAACTCTGACTTCCAAGTGATTGGCTTTTTTACACAATGAAAAAAATATGTGTTTGTCTATTGGAGTAAAAGAGTGCTAAGATTCTTTTAGTTTTATCGGTAAAAAATATGAGGAGAGTTGTTCCTTTGGGAGAAGTGCTTGTAGGTAGGAGAATTTAGAAGTGGTCAACTTCCCAAATTTTGATTTTATCAAAAATACCACTTATGAATAAGTTGAGGTCGGTTTAATTATGCCTGGAAGCTGTGAGTTGTAAAATGGATACATATGCCAGAATGTCCCTGTATGATGATGGAGATTTACCTAGAAGACCTTTCAATCTGGATAACCTCTAAATTGAGAATTGCCTGAAATTTTGCAACTATCATAAGGGGGACAGAAACCCTAGTGACATGAGACTATCTGATAGGTGATTTTTTTTTTTAATGTTTGTTTACTTTGAGGAAGAGCATGTGTGAAGTGCACGCATGCAAGCAGGGTGAGAGAGAGAGGGAGAGAGAGAATCCCAAGCAGGCTCTGTGCTCAGAGTGCACACGGACACGGGGCTCCATCTCACAATCCGTGAAATCACGAATTGAGCTGAAATCAGGAGTCGGGAGTCCCAACCAACTAAGCCATACAGACCCCCCTGATCATGATTGTTTAATTGCCTTGGACTAAATGTAGGAAAACCATGCCTGCAAGTTAAACCGGGTGCACAGGTTTTGTTTCCCATTTTGAGGGCTCTTCTGGAAGAATGGAAGTGTGATGGAAAGGAATTCTCCAGCAGCTTTATTAAAAAGCCACTCAGTATGGCTGTTCTGTTTCACATATTCCATGAAAGTCAAAGGCTGTCCTCCTCCAATTCTTTGTTTTCCTCTAGGTCTGCTTTTCTTGGGGTGGGTGAGTTTGTTTGTTGTCCAGCTCCAGAACTTTTTTTCTGTTGGACAGTTCTCTATTAAACTCTTCTTTTTCATTTTATTTAAAATTATTATTCTTATTATTTTATTTTAGAGAGAGTGCAGGAGGAGGAGAGGGGCAGACACACACACACACACACACAGAGGAGAGAGAGAGAGAGAGAGAGAGAGAGAGAGAGAGAGAGGGAATCTCAACCAGGCTTCATGCTCAGCACAGAGCCCAACACGGGGCTTGATCCCACAACCCTGGGTTCATGACCTGAGCTGAAATCAAGAGCCGGATGATGGACTGACTGAGGCACCTGGGTGCCTCTATCTCTTATTTCTGTCTATCTTAACATTATTTTTCTTCCATGTCGATTCACTCTCTGTCTCTGTCATAACACAGTATGAATGAACATGAATGTCAATAACAGGTCATAATGTAGAAGTGTAGTTTTACTCTTCGTTGCATTTATTGAATAGACTTTGTTTTTCTTAAAGACCAAAGGGTATTTTGTATCATCTCTTTATAAGATCATCAATTAATACAGTGGACCAAATGAACCGACAGCCTTCTCTTTACAAAAGAAATCTGTATCTGAATACAACACAAAAAAGGCCCTTTTAATTCCCTGAAATTGATTTTAAGGGTGCCCTGAGGTCTTAGTGACTCATGTGAGTCCCTGGGGCAGATGGAATCAAGCCGCTGTGTTCCCCCAGGTGACAGGTAAGGTTGGTGTTGAGGCAGCATTGTCAAGGTGCTATAAATCCATGACAAGGTGGGCTAGGAGCAAAACCTCTTTATCTTCAGGTTGACATGGTAGCTCTTGACTCTGCTTTAGGTAGGGGAAAAAAACCAGCCCCCCAATTTGTAACTGAGCTCTGTTCTCCTGCAAGCTGTACCTTCAGTTTTTATTATCTGTGGTGTCTGATGAAGTAAAGTGGTCTGCGTTTCTAGCCCTCAAGGGCGCCTGACAGGAACGGTGAACTTCTACAGAGGAAGACCCTCAAATCTGGTTCCTTGGGGTTCCCACAGATTAAAACCTGCCAAGTGTGAGCTCTTACACTATAAGTGCATCTATAATGAGTGAGAAGCAGCAGAGAAAAAGAATACAAACATACTTAAAACAAAATTTTTTTTAATTTAATTTTTTATTTTTTTAAATTTACATCCAAATTAGTTAGTATATAGTGCAACAATGATTTCAGGAGTAGATTCCTTAGTGCCCCTTACCCATAAAAAAAATTTTTTTTTCTTAATGTTTATATATTTTTGAGAGAGAGAGGGAAACAGAGTACGAAAGGGAGAGGGGCAGAGAGAGAGGGAGACACAGAATCCAAAGCAGGCTCCAGGCTCTGAGCTGTCAGCACAGAGCCCGATGCGGGGCTTGAACCCACAGACTGACCTGAGCCGAAGCCAGGCACTCAACTGACTGAGCCACACAGGCACCCCAAGAATACAAACATATTTAGTCCTTCAAGACTTAAGGACCTTTTATGTAATATGAAATAATTAAATGTTTAAGAGAAATAAGAATTTTTTTTTTTAGCATTATGTAGAATTGAGTAGTCTGAATGATCCTCCTTGTTGAGGACACATCACTGATATGGAATAAAAACAGTGAATCCCCAGACCTAAGCAGAAACAGAAACCCTAGCAGGTGAGGGTCCAAGCTGGCTTGTACCTTGAGGTCTTTGACTGAATGTCAGAGATTTGGGGCATTTACTGCAATGGGTATGCAGGACATGGGAGGACAGGAGGTGAAGGACAGACCCAAGACCTGATCATCACTGGTGTCCAGGAAGTTAACTCAATCTTTATACTGGCTACAGGGAGAAAGTAATCTTCCCTGATAATTTGCAACCGTAAATTACACCTTCACACAGTTTTTTGATCAGAATTTACACTGTGGTCTTTGTGATCCGAAAAACCCAAATAGATAAATGATATTAAAGTGGCTGTGGATTGCTTGTGTCCACAGGACACTAGCAGGAGCAAACATTAATCCTCTTTGGAAGAATTCAACTTCAATCTGGATCTTAAAGAATTCCTATAAGGTTCCAAGAAAAGGAATCCTTTCATTTCACGAAATTAAAAAAAATTTTGGAAAGACAAGCAAAAGGAGCTGTAGACTATAAAGAATGACCAAGTAGGTTTTGAAGAATAGTTGGATCTTCTGAAAATGAAAATATAGTAAACTGTTAAAACCAACAACTCAGTGGATAAGTTGAGCAGCAGAATCCATGTAGATGAAGGGAGAACTCCTGAACTCAAGACAGGAAGTGCTGTCCAGAGCACAGCGCAGAAGGGGAGAGTTGTGAAATGTGACAGAGACATCAAGTCACGTGGAAGACAGTAAAGACATTTAACAGAGAACGGGACAGAGGCATCTGAAGAAGTGGTAGCTGAGAGTTCTCCAGAATCGGTGAAAGACACTAAACCACAGACTCAGATAACCCAGCAAATCCCAAGCAAGGCAGATGGTGACACCACAGCTTGAGGAAGAAGGTAATAGAAACAGCCAGAGGGACCAAGAGACTACCCACAAAAGAAAGCCAGGGTTTACATACAAATAAAACTGGGAACATCTGGATGAGATGGATGGAGCATGCCACCGTCCACGTCCTGCTTCTGATTGTCCCCCGCAGTTTTGCAAGATGCTGCCATGGCGGGAAACTGGGCTAAGAGCACACGGGCTCTTTTTGTATTCCATTTTATAGCTGCATGTGAGGCTACAATTGCCTCAAAGTAAAAAGTTTAATTTGAAAAGGGACGGCTTTTCAAACTCCCATCTCCCCAAAAGTATGATTTAATTGAAGTTGTGTTTTTAGTAATGTTGAGTCTATGAGACCATTATCTTAGGAGATAGTAAATCATATCCTTAAAAAATTAAAAGATGGGGAGCCTGGGTGGCTCAGTCGGTTGAGCGTCTCACTTCAGCTCAGGTTGTGATCTCACAGCTTGTGAGTTCGAGCCCTGTGTCAGGCTCTGAGCTGAGCCTGTTTCAGGTTCTGTGTCTCCCTCTCTCTCCCTCCCCCAGCTCATACTGTGTCTCTCTCAGAACTAAATAAACATTAAAAAAATTTTTTTTAATTAAGGCAAAAGAAGGAAACAACAGACTTAAAGGAAAATGAAAAATCAAAACAAGTAGCCATGCATATAAAATAGTAAAAATAAGCTCAGATCAGCTAAACTTTCCAGTTAAAATAGAAGGTTTGTTAGACTCCGTTGTTGTTGTTGTTTTGTTGTTGTTGTTGTTTTAAATGTTTATTTTTGAGAGAGAGTGTGTGTGCAGACGGGGGGGGCAGAGAGAAATGGGGACAGGATCTGAAGTGGGTTCAGCACTGACAGCAGAGAGCCTGATGCAGGGCTCAAACGCACAAACTGTGAGATCATGACCTGAACCAAAGTAAGCCGCTTAACTGACTGAGCCACCCAGGCACTCCAGGCTGGATTTTTTTTATTTTATTCACTTGAAAAAAACATTTTTTAATGTTTATTTATTTTTAAGAGAGAGAGACAGAGCATGATCAGGGGAGGGGCAGACAGAGAGGGAGACACAGAATCCGAAGCAGGCTCCAGGCTCTGAGCTGTCAGCACAGAGCCCGACGCGGGGCTCGAACTCACGGACCACAAGATCATGACATGAGCTGAAGTCAGATGCTTAACCGACTGAGCCACCCAGGCGTCCCAACTTGATTGTTTTTAAAGATCCAGCTATGTGATAATTAAAATAATCTAAAATACAAGGCTGCAGATAGAGTAAAAGACAAAGAATAAGAAATATGTAAAAGAAAGCTGTTGAAGATCTATTAATAACAAACAGAAAATAAAGCAAAACCTTTACAAAGGTGGATTGCTATGTAACAAAAAATGAGTAAGTGGCAAAGATGTAATTATCCTGTTTTTATGGGTCTAATAAAAATAGCCTACAAATATATAAAGAAAACATTTGCAAATTCTCCTTTGGAGTGAACGATATGTAAAAATATAAATTTCTAATAGGTAATACATTTATGTGGTTCAAAACTCAGAAAATAGGAAGAGGTATACAGTTAAAAGTCCCCCTCCCATCCTTTCATTTGCCTAGTTATCACGTCTTTCCCTTCAACCCTAGTCTTACAACTTGTAGTTTCATTTTTGTTCAGTTTCTTTGCATATAGAAGCAATACAAAAATCGTATTTTCTCCTTTTAAAACAAGAAAGGTAGCATATTTACTATTCTGCATTTTCACTTATGTATCTTCGTATTAGAGAGGACTTTCCATGTTAGAGAGGACCTCGTCATTCTTGATTACCACTGTACTGCATTCTGCTATTACCTTAACCAGCCAGTTCCCTATTGACCGACATTGGAGTTACCTCCAGACTTCTGCTATTACAAGTAACATTGCCATGAATAAACTTTTATATACATCCTTTTGCATGTTTGCAAGCATATTTGATAGGATTATTTGCCAAAAGTGGAATTACTGGATTAGGAAGCACATGCATTTGTAATTGTGATAGATATTGCCAAGTAGTTTTCTGTAGGGGCCACATTAATTTCCACTCCTCAATGAAGGAGAGTGCCTCTCTTTTTACACACCAGAATATTAGCATATTCTTAGATTTTTGCCAGTCTGATAGGTGATAAATGGCATTCTCAGTGTCATTTTAATTTTGTTTTCTTACAAGTGAGCCTGAACAATATTTCATACACTTAAGAGCCATTTCTATTGCCTGTTAACTGTCTGTTCCTAGACTTTGTCCATTCTATATTGGGTTGTGCCAGTGGTGTGCTGGAGCTGTCTTGAACTAGTTCATGACAGCTAATTGTTAAATTTTCAGGCATTTTGTAATCTGGTTGATTTCATGTCAGTAGCCTGAACTTGGCCTGGGAATATTGACACCAGGGAAATTGGAAAACACAAATCAGTGAGGAATCCTCTCCCACAGCCAGTTGTTACACATTTACCAGCACACTACTGGTTGGTGGACTTCTTACAACTTTTTATACGTTAAAGAAATTAACCCTTTGTAATATGAATTGCAAATAATTTTTCCCAATTTAACTTGCTCATCATTTTCTTCTTGTCATGTTGAGGTTTTACAAAATAAGTAGTCAGATTTACCTATCTTTGATTCTAATGGCTTTCATAGCTAGAATGGACTTTTCCACTGCAAATTACAAAGGATTTCTCCCATGTTTTCTTTTAGAACTTTTATGGTTTCATGTTTTACATTTTAACCTTAGGTTCATTTGCTGTTTTTCTTAGTGTAAAGAGTGAATGTGAAATATGGATCCAACTTATTTTTCCAAAGCAAAGCATTAGCAAATAAGATCTAGTAATGTGTTTTTTTTTTTTTTAATTTTTTTTTCAACGTTTATTTATTTTTGGGACAGAGAGAGACAGAGCATGAACGGGGGAGGGGCAGAGAGAGAGGGAGACACAGAATCGGAAACAGGCTCCAGGCTCTGAGCCATCGGCCCAGAGCCCGACGCGGGGCTCGAACTCACGGACTGCGAGATCGTGACCTGGCTGAAGTTGGACGCTTAACCGACTGCGCCACCCAGGCGCCCCTAGTAATGTGTTTTTTTAAAGCAACATATTATGTTGAACTATATCAGTCCTTATGGAATGAAGCAAAAGCAGTACTTGGAGGAATATTCATAGCCTTAAGGTTATATTCGAAGAGAGTGATTTAGGAGTTTCTTTCCAATTTGTTAGAAAAAGAACAGAATAAACCCAAAGGAGAGTAGGAAGGAAATAATAAAGATGAGTACAAGTTAATGAAATAGGAATTAAACATTCACTTGACAGGATAAAGAAATGCAAATTGTATGAGGCATTGGAGAATCACAGTCTTCCATAAATTCTGAGAAGAAAAAGTGGGAATACTTCTTCACTCATTTAATGCAGCCTTTAGTAATAAACCAGAGAAGGTACAGTCAAGACATCTTGTGTATGTGAGTGTGTACATCGTGAGTGTGGGGGTTTAGCTCAGGTTTCAGAGCTTAGAAACTTCCTGATGGAGCTCAGCACATTTAGGAGAATCCTTTTATCTCAGAAGATGCATGGAAAGCATCAAAAAAAAAAATTACAAACATTTTGGCAAATTCTTAGCAATTAGGAATAGAAAGGAGTTTTCTTAGCATGTTGAAATACCATACTTTTTGTGAAATTCCAGATTTTTTTTTTTTTAATGTGGCTTAAAGGAACAAATCCTACCCATGTGGGCGTGGACTACATGTCCTAAGACAGCAGGATAAAGGCAGAGAAATGAAGGGGTAGAGTTTTAAGGGGAAAAAACTGAAGTCTTATTTGTAGATGGTGTTCTATTTAGATAACCCCAAATGATCTACGTACAAGTTAGTAGAATTAACACAAGTTTAGCAGGGTTCCCAGAATTAAGATCAAAATACAAAGATTAATTCATATTTGTCAAGAAGTTAGAAAATATAATTTAATAACATATTTATGTGTCATCAAAATAAGGCACCTTTGAATAAGTCTGTAAAAATTGAGTAAGACTTTAAAGTGAAATAAGTAAAGGAAAAAAAACATAGAAATATCAATATCATAAAGCTGTCTCCTTTCCTCCCCAAATTAACCTTGCATTCCACATATTGCCAGTTAAGATTTCAACAGAGGCCATTTTAACCTGTATCTTTATAAGCACGTGGAAGAGAGCAAAGGGCCTTAGGAAAAAGTGGGTTGATTTTCTCTGCCAATTAGCAAGATTTTTTTTTTTTTTTAAAGCTAATACTAACATTGTGACGTTTACTGGTGTAGACACGCACATCAACGGGACAGACTAGAGAATTGAGAAACAAGTCCACACATGTATTTTAAGTACTTGGTAAATGACAAAGACAGCTTTGTAGGTCAGTAAGAAAGGGGGTAAGAAAGTTCATTTGGACACTGGTTAGTAATATGGAAAAAATAAAGTGGATCTTCCCTGTACCTCCTACAGAAGAATCAATTCCATAAGTGACCTCACAAATAAAATGTTAAGCGAAACAGTAAGTTTTAGAAACATACATACCTTATGATATAATTAAAAGCATTTTAATATATAAAACGATGCCATCTGTTGCTTGGTTATGCAACTAAATGTATTAAAAGTTTAAAGAAATGCTAGAGGATGATGAATGCTAGGTTTAGGATCAGGTTACCAAATGTTGGAAGAAGGTAGGGGGTACAGGGACACCAGCAAAGATTTATATGTTTTAAGCTGAATGGGTATGGATGTTCACTTAAAATGTTTTTTGTGACCTAAAGATTTTGTAGTAAATTTGAAATAGGAAGTGAGATTCAGTTGGTTTTCATGTTGACGTTGCCTTGGTGACCCCCTTGATTCAGTGTGGTTACTTCCTCACTCAGGTTGGCCAGCCAGTTGGCCAGGCAGGCACAGGTAGCTAAACTAGTGGTGTGACCTTAGACAAATTAATTAATCCCCATTTCTCAGTTTCCTCATCTGTAAAATGGGAATAATGATATGTTCTTATGAGGATTCCGAGTTCACATACATACAGCTCTTAATATAATACCATATAATAGCTGTTAGTACAGTTTCTAGAATTTGTGTGTTTTTACTTAAACTGCTGTTAAAAGCCATGGATTCCTTCTAGTTTCAATTTTTTTTTCTTAATGTAGTACTTTTATTGCTCCTCCCCTCCCTTCTTGAACCTTGTTCAAGCCTTAGGGTTTGTTTTTCTGGATTACTGTTCTGCAAGCTTTCTCCTATGATGAGGTATAAGTGGTTTTGAACAATGTAAGATGCCAACGTGAGTTCCATTGGTTTGTGTTTTCCGTATCGGACTGCTGTTCTTTTTTTTATTCATGTTTATTTTTTTTTTAATTTACATACAAGCATATAGTGCAACGATGATTTCAGGAGTAGTTTCCTTAATGCCCCTTACCATTGTAGCCCACATTCTCTCCCACAGTCCCTCCAGCAACCCTCTGTTCTCCATATTTTAATAGACTGCTGTTCTGATTGAATTACGCCAGGAGAGACATTTTCTGCCTCCTCTGAAACCAAAGAAACCCTGAATTTCAAAAAGTTTAATCTCTAATCATACTAGTCTGATCATCAATGATTTTGCATTTCTGAATTCATTTTTGTTTTTATGGTTTCATGGTTTAATAGTGGGAGTTAACAGATTGCTTTACTTACAATAGCAAATTTTTTTCATACCTGCCTATGACATTGCGTTATTTTTAGGTGGTGTTTCTCTAGGTACTCCTAATATTGATTCTGCCTTCTTCATCTTTTGCAGCCTAGAAACTTGTTGGCATACATGCTTTAAAATAGAAGTTTATTGCTACCTGTCAAAACCTATTTATTCTCCAGGGTACTGTAGCTTTTGTTGCTTGCTGAGTTTTAAGGGTTTCTTTGGTGTGTCTGTGTGTTTGCATTTATTCTTTTTTCTGTAGTATTTTTCTTACGATGACTGCTCATATTTTCTGCTTTTGAAAATTTGACACGTTTGTAGATGATAAACTAGAAAATGTCATGTGTAAAAAATTGGGGGAAAAAGTCCTCAAATAGCTGTCATCTCCTCATCTGAAAATATAATATGCTAGAATAACAAAAACAGAAGCACCTTCCGGGTTCATGACTTACTCTCAGGATTAACTAACATATCTGTAGAACTTCTGGGTGCCGGTCAAATACACGGGCGTGCACACAGGGCAATGGGTGAGGACTGCTCGTGAGGAAGACCCGCGCCCCCTGTAGGTGGCCCCGTCGGTGCCTCTTGTTTGTGGTGTGGGTTGCGTTCTTGAGTAGGTCACACTGATTGAAAACATTATGGAAACCCCGTTTTTGCTGCACATCCTCCAGGTCGGATCCGCACGAGACGGCAGAGCTCCGGGAGTGCCACCAGTGTCGCCACCACACCTGATAATCGAGGCCGCAGTCGCGCCAAAGTGGTTTCACAGTCCCAGCGTAAGAAGTATATTTTATACTCTCTGTTGTGTCAGTTTTGTTCAATCAGCTCACTCTACAGTTGAAAGATTTATAATATTTTCAGTACTTCAGGAGAAAACCACATCTGTGTGGCTGTAAGATACCGTGAGTAGTCTTGATGTTCGTTGAGTAAGCTCACAAAATGGAGTATTCAAGTGTACTTTTGTCTCCTTGCCAGGTGATTTAAATTTTGTATTATTAAGCATTAATGATTAAAATGTGGTTTCTCTGCCTTTCCTCAAGCATCTCAAATTGAGATAAATCTGGGCTGTGACCCATTTAACTGTCGATAAAGACTCCCTCTGATATAATTTAAGAGCAGTACCTGGGGATTATTTTAATGTGGAGTTCTCTTTCGAGTGGTAATAAGCAAATCCATTAACAGCTGTCCCCTTTAACCCTCTGTTCTAACATTTGCAGCCTGCTCCTCTCTTCCTGCCAGCGTAGGCCCCGCTTTGCCCAGCTACCCTCGCTTCCGTTACTGCGTGTCTGTACGTGTCGAGTCACTTGGCTTGCTAGCATCAGCCACGAAAGCAGCCGTAGATGGAAGGAATGTATTCAGATCGCTCTTAGGAACCACCCTGGTGTCTCACTCCCCAGCCACACTTGGCTTTTGAGTCTCCCACTCCCTCTGTGCACGTGTAGAGTAGTGCTGGGGGTCCAAGTTCTCCTGGGCAGGATGAGTGTGGCCGAGAAAGGCTCTCCTTCCCCGGGAGCTGCACACAGGCCCTCAGCACAGCACTCTCTAGTAGATGTGTGTCTGCTTCCTTCATGGCCCGAGGAGCTGTCTGGTTTGTGTCAAGAATATTCCATCTGTGGCCAAACCTTCGGTTCTCCTTAATATTTAGAATGCCTTTCTCAGCTTTCTCAGCTCCTTGTGAATACTCCCATGTCCCTCTGGTAACTCCAGGCCTCGTGTTAAACAAGCGTATCTCCTTTCTGAAAAGAAAAGTAGAATGTCAGTCATACATTCCTGCCAGGATTGTCTGAAGCAGAAGCCCACGCGTCTAGCGTATCACAACGTACAACACGACACGGATTGTACAGCTGTGGCCCAGCAGCTTCTACCTTGGGAACAATATCCAGGCTCTGGTTATTCTCTTGAACCCTAGCGATGCCTGGAGTCACAGATGGATCTGATACTCTGGTCATGAGTCAGGTCTTCTTGCAGAGAAATTTTTCTTGACAAAAGATACT
Organism: Lynx rufus; assembly: GCF_022079265.1. Classification (NCBI taxonomy): domain Eukaryota; kingdom Metazoa; phylum Chordata; class Mammalia; order Carnivora; family Felidae; genus Lynx; species Lynx rufus. The sequence goes on along the minus strand of NW_025814834.1, from coordinate 104,982,410 downwards.
CAAGACTCCATATTGAGATAGTATGTTAAGATTGAATTTAATAAAAAATGTTCTTTAGCTGTGAAGTGTTATTTCCTTTCTTGGAGTGAGGTTGGATAGTACTTTACAGTTCTCGGTGTCTGCTATTTATTGCCATTGGCCTCTGCAGGGATTCCTGCCCCTAGCCTGGCTCCTCTGCTTAGCAGGTGGTGAAGATGACGTTCTTGCAGAGGAATTTTCTATAGTCTCGATGATTAGAGCTTCCGTTCCTCAGTCTTATAGAAATACTGCACTCTGTCTTGGGGCTCCACTTTAAAAGTCTTCAGTTTCATTTTACTCACCGAATTCCCCTCCTAGGAAGGGAGACAACACCAGCAAATGATCAAGGCTGGACCTCAAGCTTAGTCATATAAATTAAGTATTTTTTAAACAGTTATTTTAATAGGAAGTAAATATGAGCATATTTATATGTTTTACAAATGTAGGTATACTTAGCATTCATAGTGCCAGTAGAGTACTAAGTAGATTTCGTTAACATTAGATTTAGGGCCCTTAAGAGTTAACAAGCATATTTTAAATATTTGAGGACTTAAGTATGTGAAAATTAATGTTTTAATATTTGAGGATTTGGCATAGGACATTCAGGTGAAACTAGTTAATAGCAGTTTCTTTGAATTCATTGAAGTTTACTGAGCACTTCCTAGGTAGTAAGCAGCACCACTTAAGGCGGCAGTAACACATAAACGAGTAGGATGCGGTCACTTCTCTCGGTTGCTCAGAACTAGAGAGTATAGATGTGCTTCTGGAGGACAAGACACTTGTCTTCTCTGCATCTCCTGCACCTGACACATGTAGGTTCCTAAATGTTACATGGACAGACCTGAAGTCAGTGCCAATAGAGTATGATATGAGTAAAATCAACATAAGTACAAAAGTGGACAAAAAGGAAAGAGACCTAGAAGAAATAGCTAATTTGTTAATGTGTTTGTGAACAAAGACATTTGTGTTGTGTTGCATGCTGACCTTCTGTATTGTGCTATTGTCTTTTAATCCACTTTTTGCCTGTCCTTTGGTCTGCTCTCATAATCAAGGATCCAGATCTGCTAATCCTGCTGGTGGTAAGCCGTTTCTCTTCTTGCTTTTTTTTTTTTTTTTTTTTTTTTTAGTGTTTTCCCTCACCCCATGTTCCTTGCACAATGTTAATTTCTCTCCCTGTTATGAGCTTAATCTTTCTGCATTTTTTTTCTGTTATGTTCAAATTCTAGTGTTTAAAATGGATTTTTCTCTTTTTACACAGTTTAATAATTCATTTGTGTGCTCAAAGTTTATGGGCAAGATTATTAAGTCCTAAGACAGGTTCTTTGTGGTGATGCGTACTGGTGATTTTTATAATGAATTTCACTTTAAATTGTAGCTAAGTCATTATAAAGTCCTAATTTTGTGATTCGTCACCTTAGTGATTCATTTGAATGATGGAGTGTGTGTGTGTCTAATTTCCAGGTTGTGTTCCTTTAAAGGTTTTTATTAGTTACTAGGTTCAGTAGTTAGTGTCTTTCTTAGAGGTACATTAATAATCATGGTCTTCTTAATTTCTCCCTATATTTTTATCAGTTTTATGTTTTATATTTCAAAGCTATGTTATTTGGAACATAAGGGTTTATGACAATTATATCTTTATGGACAGTTATTCTTTTATCAATATGAAATATCCTTTGTCCTTTTTTAATGCTGTCTTATTCTGTTTTGTTGTTTTGTATTAGGTATGTTGTTTCTTTCTTACTAACAGTATGTAGTTGAATTTCATTTTATTTTTTAAACCAATCCAAGAATCGCTGTTATTTTAAGAGATTAATTTAGTCCAGCCACATTTATTATGATTACTGACATGCTTGAGTTTATTCTTACCATTTTATTTGTGATTTTTATTTATTATTTTTTTTTAGTTGCCTCTTCTTCATGCCCTCTTTTCTTCCATTTATTAAGTTAGTGGGGTGTTCTTGGGTCTGTTTTCTTAATGTTTAGGAAGTTTCTATTGTAATTCTCGCAATTATACTTAAAATTTTCAGCATATCAACTCTTACAGAATAAAAAAGCAAAACAGTAAACACCTTTGTGATTGTTTGTAGAAATTTGCTGTGGAATGGGGAGCTGTTTATACTTAGTCCACTGTTTTGAATCAGAAATCTTGCTGTCATTTTCGTAGAACTCCGCCAGTAATTCTTCTTTGTGGATACTTTCTCTTATGTTATTTGAAGCTCTTTTATGCTTCTGTATTAAAAAAAAAAATCAGTACTACTACCCACAAGAAAGCCATTTTTATATGAAATTCTTAGTATTTAATCCAAATTAATGTGTAAGCTGACTTCTGAAATTGTAATATTATAGTTGTATTCCCTGATTTACATCCATTTTTCAGTTTTGTTTTGTTTTCATTTTTAGCTGGCAGCCGGTCAAGTTCCCCAGGAAAATTGTTGGGAAGTAGTTATGGTGGCCTTGCCGGGGGTTCCTCAAGAGGCCCGCCCGTGACTCCCTCTTCAGAGAAACGAAGCAAGATCCCCAGGAGTCAGGGATGTAGCCGAGAAACCAGTCCAAACCGGATAGGATTAGGTAAGGATCCTCAAAGACCTTGAAATATCATTCCTAACTTGGTGGTAATTTTTATTATAATCTAATGGCTTTGTCTAATGTTGGAAGTAGAGATTTACTTTTGAACTGGGGGTGTCACTTTGCCTGTGTTAAAAAGACATTCCGATTTGCGCTTTTTACAGATTATGGCCTGTTCAGGTTTGAGTTACAACTAAAAAATACATGGGCCTCACCATTCAGATTGACGGGAAAGAATTAGATCCCTCTGGGCTTTTGTACCTGAGAGCTCTCACAGAATGTTAGAACTGGGGGAGTGGGCAGGATTGTTCTCTTCACAGTTAGCAGCATTGTTGCTTTTCATCCTTTTTTTCATGGATTAGCACTAAGTCTCCATTAATCTGTGTATGTTTTCAAAAGCAATTTGTAGGGTCCACATTTATTTTGATTTTGATCTTCTCTAACCTGTTTGGTGGAACTTATGGTCAAAAGAACATGAGTAGTTACTTTTGACATAGTATTGTTCGAACATGAAACCTAGGAATAAATTAAAGTCAAATATATGATACTTTCGTGTTACAGTATTTAGTTTCTCTGTGACAATGAGTAGAATTATGTGAATTACTCTCAGCAGCTTAGAGACCTGTTATTCTATTCAAATCTAAATTATACACCACCTATTTAGTACTAAGAAGTCTTTTGTAATATATTATGAGAAATCTATGTTCATACTCTTTCTTATATTTCTACCTGCTTCCTAAGGATAAAAATCTATTAATGTGACATCAGAGTACTGCTGTATTCTTAAGTCCTGTCGGCTTTTTGTTCTCATTTATTTATCTCATCAGCAACTTTCACGTGAACGTTTCCTGTGATGCACCAGGCACTTTATTACACCTTAGGATCAGAAGATAAAATAGATGTAGCTTCTGACTTCGAAGAACTTGTGGTCCTAAGGGTGGAAACGTGAGAGACAGTACAGTAGATACTGTGACATAGTGCTCTGGGGCCACAGAAACGGAGTGTCTTGTCTGCCCTGCTCTGGGACCACAGAAACGGAGTGCCCTTGTCTGCCCCACTTCTCCCAGATTGCCTGCTAGGAGAGGCTTCCCAGAATAGGTCATTTTGATGGTGAGTAAGGTAAGATTAGGTGGGGGACAGAGATGAGGAGAATGGTGTTCTAGGGCAGACAGGAGCGTGTGCCGGAACAGTGAGATGGGAGGGAGCATAATGGGCTGTGAGAGGCACAGGTCGTTCATTTGGCTACAGCAAAGGGAGTTGGTCAGGGTGAGTGCAAGAGGAGGGCAGGTGGGCTGGGAGGGTCCAGCTCATGAAAGTCCTTACAGGCCGCCTGAGCTACAAGAAGGCAGGGGCACATATTTAAGAAGTGGAATGGGTAGGAGTTGGTTTGACTAACATTTCCAAAGCAAATTTGAAACGTATTCAAGCAGTGGTTTTGTTAATTGTACATGATCTCAGCTTTCTGTTGGGTGTTACATAGCATGGTCCCTGAGCTGACAAATTATTTGGATCCAGTGATTACAAGTTACATGGATACAACCAGAGAAAATATCATGACTGGAATGTCTAAATTTCAGATTTGAGGCTGTAACGTGTATGTTTGGATCTAGTTTTGTTTGGAAAATGCATTTGATTTCATACCTGGTGGTGAGGTTTTGGCTGTCCTTTTTCAGTAGTTAATTAAATGTATGGAATGTCTCTTGGCAATCCAGAGTAGTTTCATCCTTTTAAAAATTCTTTGCTTTTTCGGGATTTTACTTTTCGTATTATTAAAGGTGCCATTTTTACCTTCTTCCTGAAATTGGAAAGAAACCACCTTAGGTTCTCTGACATAACTCTAGGACCTGGTATTTCATGGTTTTAACTATGAATTTTGTGTTATGGATAGTTGAAAAGACAACACTTAATAAGCATTTACAAGAGGTACTGTGAAACATCATCCATTAGTAAAAACTGAATAGGAACCTATTTTCTTCTGAAGAGTTCTTTTTTGAAACAATATTTTGAAGAAAGTTCTCACCTTGATGCCCATTAAGGGGGAGTAGTTATGTGTAAAGCTTAGAGGTCATATATGTCATTCTGACTTAAAAAGGTATTTTATTTAAATTTCTGTACATGGTGAGAACATACATAGATACAAAGGTAGATAAATGAGTAAATCTTTCCACTTCTTCCTGTAGTACTGCTGAGAGATTCCATTTTATACGGTGTCGCATATATTAGTATCTTTAGCAGTAGATTGTCCACTGTTGTGATCATTTAGTCAGTAGTGGGTGTATGCCTATGTGTCTATAAACATTTGGTTCATTGTATAGCAACTTTAAATAGAAATACTTAGGGAAAAAGGGTAAGCAACTTTTAAGAGTATTTCCTTTTGTGCCCAAACCAACTAATAGTTTTAATCATTGCTAAACTAGGCTTGGAATTTGCACTGAGAATTAATTCTACAAATTATCTACAAATTATGTTTGGTTCAGCTATGCTTCATCTATGGTAAAAATGACACCAAATTTCTTCTTCTTCAGCATGTAAGGTTTCTTAAGCAAAACAGGATGTAATTCCTGTTATATAACCAAGAAACAGAATAAAACCCTGCTGCTCTCTTTTTTCTTGGCAATTTATTCCTTCACAAACTGTTCAGCCAAATAGAATAGATTATAAATTGTTTCATTTTGGAGTTTTACTCCGTTTTTGATGGATAATAAAGTTGTACATTGGAGTGCCTGAGTGGCTCAGTCGGTTAAGCGTCCGACTTCGGCGCAGGTCATGATCTCACAGTTCGTGAGCTTGAGCCCCATGTCGGGCTCTGGGCTGACAGCTCAGAGCCTGGAGCCTGCTTCAGATTCTGTGTGTCCCTCTGTCTGCCCCTCCGCTGCTTGTACTCTGTCTCTCGCATTGTCTCAAAAATAAATAAACGTTAAAAAAATTTTTTTTAATAATAAAGTCATACAAATAGGTAATATCTATAGCAATTATATTTTGGAAGCTTAGTTTCCTTCCACTCATGTCTTGAGAAGGCAATAAAAACTTTTGATTGTTGGTAGCTTACATCCTGTGGATATACATTTAAAATGTTTTCAGATTTTCTGGTTAAAAATATTTTGAAAACAAAAATTTACAGGTGTCAGTGTCCCCTGTTAAATTAGACTCCTGTGTGCAAGACCAAAACATGAAAATAACAGACTATAGACGTACTTCAGGGTAGTTCTCATTATTCCTCTTGGACTTTTGCTTTTGATGGGAGTTCAGGTAGGACTCATCTCTGCCTTAAAGGGCAGAAGTCAGGATTCCCTTAAAACTCTTACAGAAGTATAGTGTCTCTTAAGAAATGAAAGCCCATCAAATGGGTTTTCAAGGCTTCCCGGCCTTTCCTGTAAGCACAGCACCACAGAATCACCTAAGAATACTGCTTCCAGAAAGTCACACAGCAAGCGTCTCTTCATCGTGTCTCCCTCTTCTGTTATGCCTTCACATCATGTATTCTCCCAGAGAACAGTTTTGGCACTCCCTAATGAGGTTAATTTGGTATGATGTTTTTTAGCTTTGACCACCTAGTTAATTGGGTTTATAAAAATCATTTATGGATATACTTCTTAAAATCCTCTGTGTAGAGTGGTCTTTGGAAATGGTATTAGAAGTAGGCGTTATTCCTCTCGTGTTTTAAATTACCCAACATTTGAACTATTCCTGTCATCACTGATACCCGTTAATGACGCATGGGGCAACTGTGGGCAGATGTTTAGAAAATTGTAAACAGAATTCTCTCTATATGTTACTACTAGCCTATGTTGAAGAAGCCAGTCAGCACGAATGGGTGACTAAACTTTCTCTGGCTGAAATAGTAAGAGGGTAAACCTTGTTAAGAATTATGCAGATTATTGTTTCTGAGCATGTCTGCTTATCCCTTTTCATGCTCTTTTTTGCCTTCACAAAGCAGGCTCAGCCTGGGAGAGAGCAGGGATTTCCCATTGTTCTAGCATGTGCATTAATTGAAGGAAGGGAGTGGAAGCAGAGTAACAAGTAATCAGTCAAGAACCATAAGAAAATGCTCAACTTAAGTGTGTGCATGTGTGAAACACCATCAGGACTGTTTTTATTGTTTTTGATTATTTGTTTTGGAGTGGGTGGTGGAATAAGATAAGATTTTTGTTATGCCTTTCAGCAGGGAACTCAGAGGTGCTCATGTAGGTACCTTCTGTCACAGTACCCTTCTCATTTAATTGATTGGGTTCTTTCTTCCAACATTCCTAGGAGGGCGGCTGAGACAGGAGAGGCAAAGTGGCTGGACCAGGGAGGTCATTTCACAAATTGGATGTGGCATTGATTCTCTTAGGGATAAGCAACATTTCTTCATAGGTTCTAGGCGACTTCCCATGTGTTGGTATCAGTGGGTGCTCCCTCGTTTTTTGAGGCTTTTAACATTCAGGCCATGTGCCTTTGCCTTCATCACAGGAGCTGGTTTAGAATTATCAGGAAGAATCTGTTGATCAAATAGTCACTGCTACTTTGAGTGCCTCCATGTCACTGTGGCAAAATGAAGGAGAATGTAGGAAGCACTGGCGAGTCCCAATGAGGCCCGTCTTGACGGATTTGCTCAAATTGCATTCCTGCGCTTGAGTTTTTCCTTGCTTGCCAGTGCAGACCAAGCGTTGGGACATCTGTCACATAACTGTAGGGTCTGATTCAACTCTAGCACTGAACAGAGACCACAGTGGGGAGCTGGTTTGGTTTCTCACTTCCGTATTCTCCTTTGTCAAGGAATTTAATGATTCTGGTTTGTAAGACGTTCTTGTTCCAGTTTGCTCATGTAGTAAATCCACCTTGGCTCTGAAATCATAGGCTATACTCATTACCATATAATAAACATGGCTGCTTTTACATCAGTGAATCGAGTTTATTTTTTCCAAAGTTTTCGGGAAGACATTTCTGTCCAGCCCAGAATTGTAGACCCATTCAAGATGGACATATTTATTGTCCCCACATTCAGTATGCAGGATCATTTCTGAGTATTTTGCCAGTTGTGTCTTTGTTCCTCAAATTAAATTAAAAACCAAAAACATCATGGTCTTCTCTGAGCTTTACCGCCCAGTTATGTTAGACCTTCAGTTATTCATGTGACTCTGTCTTCTCAGCATTTTATAACATGACAATACAGTCATTGTTAATCCATTATCCACAGATGATTTTATTGCAGTATAACGAATGAGTATAATAAAGTTATCCGTGGATAATCATACAGTAATTGGCTGTTCCATAGGTCAGTGGGGGGATCTTTTAGCACGAATATTGGGATTGTAGGTCACATGCTGTCGACTCATGTGTAAGGCGTGCCGGATAAGAGTGCTTGAGTAGGGGACCACAGGCAAACCTGTTTGGGTTCCCATAGAAAAAGCAGAGATTAAATGTTGGGACCAGTAAATAAAGGGATAGCAATCCCAACCCTTTGTTTATGCTGGTTTAGATAATTAAGTATGTTGGAAGCATCTAGATACTTACTTGGAGTGGGCAGGTTCTCCAGCTGAGTCAGTCCTTAGGACTTCTCTTTGTAAAGAAGCCCAGGCTAGAAAGATGAGCCCCCTTCCTTTTAATTAGGTAAGTTCATGTATTTCAGTGACCAGAGCCTTTATTCTGCTTTTTAACCCAAAGTAAATTATCTTTCTAACAAAAGAACGTATATGAAAATGGCTTCAGTCTTTTATCATCTTGATGAGAAGTTGGCTAAAGCTGTAAAAAATGATCATTTTCTGAAACGCTTTTGACCTTGTATTTCCTGATTGTTCTTTGGAAAGCTTTCTTTTCATTTCTTACATTTAGGTGTTATTTCACCTCCATAAAAAACCCCACAGCTTTCCGAAGCATTGAGCATAATCGAGTTTTTACACAGACCCTCTCCTGTTGTCAGCACGCGAGTCAGTGAGGCCTCAGCGGGGAGAGTCCTCACGACGAACCCCCGGCGCGGGCAATGTCATGATTACGTTAACGGAATGTAACTGACGTTTTGTGAGTTTTTCTGTCTTCATTAAACTTCTTCACCTTCTCTGAAACCCCTCATGCTGCACACTAGCACGGAGCAGCCGTATCCCTCGACCCAGCATGAGTCAGGGGTGCAGCCGCAATACCAGCTGTGAGAGCAGCCGCGATACGAGCCCCGCTCGGGGCTTTCCTCCACTCGGTGAGTACACATACGTAGGCGCTGGCTCTCAGAGCAGAGTTCCTTGCCCTGCTCCCAATGCTTGTCCCACACACTGCGAGGCGGAATGACCTGCTGTCCTTCCTCTCCTGTCCTTGTGGTCCTTTCTTCTTTCTTTCCTCCTCCCTAGTTACCCTCTGTTGCCCCCCTCTGCATGCTTGAATTTTGGCAGTTTCCAGTTTTTATATATGGGAGGAGAAAAACACCACTTCACTCTGTACTGTTGCCATTTGTGACCACCTGCCAGCATCCAGGTTGGCAGACAGGCAAGCCCGTCTTGTGGTCACTTCTAACCTAAGGGGACGCTCAGCCAAAGTCAATTGCTTCTTAACAGTAGAGTTAATCCAAAATTTATCCTCTGTCATTGAATTTCGACAGTTTGTGTTTAATTTCACCAAAGGTCAGGACACACGTGATTCAGTTCAAAGACGGAAAAAAATTAAAATCATGAGAATGGCTAGGAAATGAAATGTGCTCAGTTTAGGGCTGATAATATTAATCTAAAAAGCCTTGTGGCAGAAGGTACTAGCCATGCCTTGGCTAAGCGAGTCATTTCAGTGCTTTCTTTAAAGCAAGCCCACAGTAACTTTTTGATAAACTGCTTATGTGTACAGCACAGTGTACGACTTTACAACATTTATTGTTAATCAGAGATTTTCATTCTTCTTGGGCTCAATAGGCTATGCAATGTCTGTGACCTGATGCCATCCCAGGGCAGGAATTTACAACAGTTGGTCGCCATCAGGTGGTGTCAGTACCTTATCTCGGGTCACGAGCCACGTCCCGGTTTGGGGCTGCTTATCCACAACGCTCTGTCTCTCTTACAGCCAGAATTTGTATTTTCACAGTTTTTAGGATTCGAGAAAAACAGACAAAAGAGAAACATATTTCCTTTATGAAATACTGTGTTTGCCTTTTCTTTTCAGGCTCAGTAGTCTAAAATGGACATATATTTTTACCTAGTGCAAATTATTAATCCCCCAAGACCTCTAGAAAGAGCACATACGTTTGCAAAAAAAACATTTTGTATTCTCCAGTATCTGTGTTTCAGTTCTTCGCCACATTAATTGCTGTAAAGCTGTATATTTTCCTCCTGATAAGCATGACAGGTGGAAATTATAAGATTAGGCCTAGGCCTGACGTTGTTATATGGAATTGTGGACTGCAGCAGTCTGTTATTTTGACTCTATGTAACATTAGACATTAGGTCTTTCAAATATAAAAAATGTCACTCCAGAAGCTGGATGATAGATCAAAAGCACACAGTCTTAATATTTGCCTCGTTCTTCTCCTGATGTCATACACTTCTTTCTAATATCCTTTTATCCCATCAGTAGCAATAATACTTCCTTATGACCTGTTGTCCTTTATGAACTTAAAGCCAGGCCACATGGGTCACTTGACTTAGTGAGAAGACGCCTTTGTGAGATAGTCTACCTGATTAGCATGAGATCCCAAGTGGAGCGACTCACCTTGAACACACCAGCTACTCCACAGCAATCTGAAGCAGCAGAACAGAATTCTCAACAAATCAGGGGCAGCAGTGATGATTTTTTTTCTGAATGAACTGGTGATTTTTCCTTTTAAGTTAAGGCTGTATATCTCTGCGTCCTTGCTGACTATTTGGCCTTCTAAACAACCTGTTCTATAAGTGAACAATTCAATCTGCTTATTGGTTATTCGGTCTCTTAGAGGCAGTTCCGTGTTTTTCTTTCCTATATGCACTGGTATTTTTGTTACTGTCTACGGAAGCAGCCTTTGTAATCCAGGATGTGGTCAGTGGACCAGGCAAGGTGTGCTGAATTCTTGAGTTCCTAATTGAACCCTGAGTACTTGAGTGATCCAGTCTGGTTTTCACTTTCTTTGGTGAAATTGATCTGCATAAGGGTCTTGGTGACAACCCAGAATGGTGAAATGTGCAGTCGCTCCTACCAGGACAGAAGATGTGGATGAGGCATTTCCCTTTCCTAACAAACTAGCATCAGCAGGTGCTTTCTGTTGGTCAGGGCAGAGTTAACATCTTGTCAGCTGAGTTTGTAGGCATGCCCTCTTTTCCTCCTTGGGGTCAATCTGTCTGTAAAACTTTTACCCAGCAAGAACAAGAGCGGTCCTCGTGCGCACGGCCCCCCATCTGAGCAGGTACCTGTTCACACTCTGGGACGGGTGTTACCATTATCCCTTTTTTATGAATGACAGAACAGAGACTGAGGGAGAGTAAGCCAGCTGTCCAGGTCACACAGCTAAATGGTGGAGCTAGGTTTTGAATCCAGTCTGACTTCAAACCTTGGCTGCTCCCTTGCCTCATTTGAAGGTTCTGATAATTTAGCGTCTTTCATTTGTTCCTCGGAAGTATATTAAATACTTTCTCTCCAGGCTTAAGCACAGAGAAAGTGTCTGGTAATGTTTCTCAATTACGATTTCCAGGTTTGGAGTTAAGCCATGGGAATTCATAGCTCAGTCCCTGAAGGTGGTGTCCAGGGGAGCTCACTGTGCCCTTTAGACAATATGAAGTTTCCTTCTTATTCACGTTAATAATTGTTTCCCACCCTCTCTGTAAATTAGTGAGATTTTTGTGTTAGTGCCCCTTTGGGTCAGTTTATATAGCCAGGTTTTGTTTAAAAAAAGGTCGGTGGGGGGGTGTGTGTGAAAATAATTACATTTTGGTGATTATATACTGGTTTTAAGTTTGCTTTTTTTTTTGTTACAAAGTTATCTTGGACCATGTTAATAAGGATGTTTATATGGTTACAGTGACAATATCAAAATGAAAGTAAGGGCTCAGCTGTAAATCAGGCTCTGATTGTAAGAGGGTCCACCTCGGATTCCATTGTTGGGTGTTCACTTGAGAACAAAGGATTCATTCCATGACAGATTTACTGTAGAATAGCCTGTTGAAACAGAACCAAAGGACGACTTTCTAAGCAACCTTCAGGCGTTGCTTAAAAGGTATTTCCAGTTTAAACTACCAGGATATGGCACTGATACGTTGCACAGTAAATGGTATGCTTCAGTCTTAAAAAGTATTTTGCCAGTTTGTTTGTTTAAGGAAAGTGATTATTTTATATCTGTTTTAGAGATTGCCAATTTATTTTTGTGCATCCTGAGGAATTAGAAATTCTCTTTTTGTGAGCTGGTAGAAATTTGTCCTTATCCATGAGGTAGCCTTTGCTATTTGATACCACTCGTGCCACTTATGAAGATACGTGCATTTTCATCAAGTGACATGAGCTTAAAAAAATAAAATTATGGGGGCGCCTGGCTGGCTCAGTCGGTAGAACATGTGACACAATCTTGGGGTCGTGAGTTTGATCCCTGTGTTGGGTGCGGAGATTACTTTAAAAAAAAATTTTTTTTTTTAAATTCTGTCCAAGAGTTTGAGGTTTTGGTATTTTACAATGAGACGGAAGTGTTCACGTGCACAGGATACTGCACTCTGTTAGCATATGTGAGAAGTGGTAGCACTGCTGGGTAGTACTTTGTTTGTCAAACCTGGGAATTTCCCATGATGCAACCACCGGGTTCCTTTCAGAGTAAGGAGTGTAAGCGTGTTATCTCTTGGGGTTTTTTCCCTGAGGTAAGGAACCATATACTGCATGGCACTCTGCTCCAGAAATTGGTGATTCGAACCAAGTCAGTTTCATGGTTATTTCTGAGAGTTATTCTCTCTATGTGAAGACGGAGTTGAGCATGTAATTCCTCCGATTGCTGAATTAATTCGCTTGTGAATATCTGCTAATCAAGTGATATTTAATGTAGACACGTAAGTCGCAGTTTACTCGTAACCATCGCTGCCACCGCCAGCACCAGCAGCGTACCGGCCCCCACTGCTACCGCTACCACCATTTTACTCAGTGCCCGGCACTGCCTTAAGTGCCTTATATAAGATCTCTCGCACCCGTCTCTACTCCCAAGAGGTACGTACCCTTTTTAGCACATTTCCAGATGCGGAAGCTGAGACACAGAGATGTAGAGCTTCGCCCAAGGTCGTCCCGCTGGTTGTGACCAAAGCAGGACTCGCCCCCGGCTGTCGTGCGGAGCTGGTGCGCGGTTAGCCAGAGTACTGCCAATGCCTTGCCAAGAAAGCTCCTTAAACCCGTTCCGACTAAATTCCCAACAGTGAAACAAGTTCGTTAATCGTTAGGATTTTCGTGCAGAAAAACAGCAAAAATTGGGGGAACACGGGATTTCATTTGTTGAGCCCCCTCTCTTGTGACTTCCTCCCATTTCTGTTCAAATAACGTTATGAACCTTTATGCTTTTGTGTTTGGTGCACGGTCGCATATGCATCATGTACCGATGAGGCATCTTGTGAGCTGAGTAAATAATCCATTCTCCTGATGCTCCACCGGGTATAGACGGTGCTCTGTGACTCCTGACGTCCTTCATGTTGCATACTTCCATAACGGCTGACTGAGGCTTCGCGGTGCGAGTATAAACGTGGAGTCTGAGCTTAGGCACCGCAGACAGTGCCTTCGTTGTGCCTGTGTGTGTAACAGCCGTGTGAGAGCCAGCAGGCTGCCGCGGAGCTTGGGGATCGGCACTTGCTATCCATTCATCTCCAGCGCCATTTCCGTTCATGAGAAAACATGGCCTTGTTGGGAGCAGTCCCTGCGTTTCCTTCAGACTGTGGCATTTTCTGTGTCGGGTACTCGTGTGTTAATCCTGTGGGTGTTGCCGTTCCTTTTACCTGCAGCCTCTCGACGTCATTCCAGGTCCACTAGTGCCCTCTCCACTGCTGAGTCTGTTGGGCAGTCAGGTGAACAAGTGCTAACTGCATGATTCGGCTTCTTCATACGTCCCGTCTCACGCTCATTCTAGCATTTGTTTCCGTCAGTGTCGCCTAGCACTTGGCATGTATGCACTTCATGTTTGTTTCCCCCAGTGTGCTTTGGTTTTTTTCCGTTGTTGAATGTTTATGGTTCTGTTAATAGGCCGTAGATGCTTTATCGCCTGTTTGACAACATCATCTCTCCAGTGCTCATGTTTATGTGAAAACAAAACAGAAACACGGGGAAGGGCTTCTTCCCCCTCTTTTTAGTCCCTCCCTCAGGAGAACAAGCACCCAAAATAGGTATCATGAAAAGTCCCTTTGGGGAAATAGGGTATGGGTGTCATCCAACAGTCTTGCATTTCCAAAGTCTTTGCTCCCAAAAAGTGGTGATTACTGATGTTAATTATTAGTGTCAGGTTCTGGTGATCTGGAGGAACTATCTAGTTACCAGACATCCCAAATCACAGAATACATAATTTCACAGGTATAAATACTGTCCTAAAACTTACGGAAAAGCAAGGTCACGATTCAGATAATCAGGTCAGGCCGAAGGTAGCCTTTGCAGCCTGTGGTCCCCAAATGTTTCATCCCAGCCCGCTTTAACGATACCAAAAATCCCCTGGTTAGCCATTTGGGGCAAAAAGTAAGCATACAGAAATATATAAGTGTGCTGGCTTTTTATACGCTAACAGTCCCTACTGACCTGAGTCAGAGTTCCTCACCTGAGCACGGCAGTATGTATTAAGTCACAGACTGTTGATGGTGACAACTGTCACCCGTTCACGGAGTTACTTTCTCTGTTCTTCCTCGAAGTGAAGCGGGCTGTGCATTTTATTACTTACACTCTGTTGGGTACACCCTCCAGAAGATGAGGGCACAGGCACACGCGTCCGTCTCGGGGAACGGAGCTTCACGATAACACAAGAGCAGTGAGAGCGTAGAAGAGATTGTGGTCTGGTGAAAACAAAAGGCTTGTAACCTTGCTCAAATCCAGACAAGCATTTCCCCCTCAGATTTGAAATTCAAATGATCTGTGACATCTATCCAGTGATGAGCAGTCACTGTGTATGGCGGAGCTGGATGCATCTGGGAAGCACAAAGTAATTGCATTGTTCTTACAGCTTTAATTTTGTGTCTAAAAGCAAAATATCAGTATTATCCCTGGAGCAGGAATTGCTGGCATGTGATATACTTTTTGTTTTTTAATTGTTTTAGAGTCCGTTTTATTTAAGTTTATGCTGGGTAATTTTTAAATGGCTTATAACTGAATTACTTTCATTTTGTTACTCATAAATCCCTTACTATCTACCCTTTTTTAATGGAAAAAAGAACAAAGATGATGTATAAAACTATATGCACAGCAAATTTCAAATTTACACGAGTTTTATATTTCAACTGATAATATACACACACACACACATATAGGGAGACATCTAGATATTATTGTTTTGTGGTCTCTTATATGGCACATTTAATCATCTTTTACATAATGACTTAAGACATCATGCAGTCTGACCAACAAGTACATTAAAAAAGGGGATAGTATAACATACAATTTTTGTTTCTTTATAAAAATTCATGAGTGTATAACGTTTTGGTTAGCGGTGTTTAAATTTTTTCCCCTTTCTGTGGCGCTGGAAGGTGAAAATTTTGAAACTGACATGTTTAATGAGTTAAGGAACACCTCACTTTGAAACTTGTTTCCTAAAGAACTCTCGTTACATATCCAGAGTTTTAAACATATCACTTTACAAGAAAGATCGACTCATGTAAAACATTTAGCTTTCCTTTTCCCCTAAATGCTTCATTATGAGAATATATATATATGTTTGTATATAGTCCAAACAGTGTCTTATTTGTTCATAAAAAGAAAGCATTTTTTTATCTAACATTTTTCTTCAAAGATTTTTTTTTTTACACATTAGTGTTTTAAATAAGAAACGTTTGCCAGTAAATAGGTGTGAGACACTTAGGAAGTGTGATTTTTATATGAACTTTTCTCCTGTTGTATGTAGCTCCAAGCTCAGCACCTCTCAAGGAAGGCTGCTCACCTGACATAATGGGACTTGTAAAAAGTTTGCCTTCTTTGTCCATGATCCTTAACATAATGGAACTTAAAATAATTAAACTGCTGGAATTTGTTTTAAAGTCCTTGGATTGTATCCATTTTGTTTACATGTATAAAGACTATCATTTGAAATTCAAATCCTTTGAGAGACTCAGGAAAATTTTAGATTCATGTTATCTGAGTGATTAATGGTTTGCAGTGGAGATACTAGCTTTTTCTGATGATCATTGAAGACTTTGAATAAACTGAATTTTAAATAACCTTTGGTGACACAGGCATCATGAACAAGTACCCAAAATTAATTGAGCTCAGTTAATAAGAACAGTTAAACAGTAGTGGCACTGACGAAAATTTGCAGAGATCAATTGAACACATTAGTTTCAAATTTTAACTTCTTATTACACATTGCATTAGAACTCACTTGTCAAACCACAAAGCTCCCTAATTAGTTTGACGGGAACATCAGGGCCACTTGCCTCCAGAGGGAATGCTAAATAGATCAAAAGACTCAATGCCACCGCCCAGCTCACTTCTAGAATAAGCTCCCCTCTCTCCCAAGTCTTAACACTTTAACAAAACAAAACATCATTAAAGAGCCATTTCTGTTGTCAGGACGCTTTGTAGCACGATAGCATTCAGCGCGAACAACTTGACCTCTGCCGCTGGTGAACAAGTCAGGTCTAGTTAGGACTGCAAGGGAAGTGTAGTTACGTGTGGCTAGAGACTTTCCAGTGCCTCTGTCCAGTAGGTGGGAAGAGGCAGGAGCCCCTGCAAACAACTGAGAAAATGTGAATTAAAGTGACATATCTTTGGTTTTGTTTTTTGAATAGACCGGTTTGGGCTTGGCCAGGCAGGAAGAATACCTGGCTCTGTGAATGCCATGCGGGTTTTGAGCACGAGTACAGACCTTGAAGCTGCTGTTGCTGATGCTTTGGTAAGAGTCACGGCGCGTGCGGAGTCTCTCTGACTTACTCATCCGCCATTTTCCTCACAGAAGATCGCCTCCAAATCAGCGTCCTCAGGCATCCCCGGCACTGTGTGAATTGTGTAAATATTGTGTACACCCTGTGTAAACGTGTAAACTTGTATTATTATCTCTTTCTTTTGAAACTTGGATCCCTGTACAGAAGTGAAGATTGGCCTTACAGAAAACACTAGCATCAAGCATTTCTTCTGTGCTCTTCAATGTCAAGGAAATTTTGATGTCATTGGGCTGCTTCTTTTTCCCTTTTTTCTCCATGTTTTTTTTTTTTTTTCAGCGTTTCCTTTTTTCATTCTGTGGCTTCTATTGCTTTACAGGCTCTGATGGCATAGCCTAAACACATCATTATAATAGTAGGTAACAGTGTGAGTGGTTTGGAAATCTCACACTTATTCGATGACCACACTAGTTGTTCCGTACAATTTTACATTTGTTTCGTCTTTTAAAATGAGTCATTAAGTCCTTGTTAAGGGAACTTTGCCAAACGTTAATGCCGATGGACTCTGAGGACATAAAGCGCTGGTGGAATGTTTTTGCCTCAGTATAATGTAGTTCCTAAAAATATATAATAATAATAATAATAATAATAATAATAATAATATAAAGCAGTTAGAGATCCTTCAGTTTGTGGTTATAGCAAAACACTCCCTGGTAGAATCAGCTTGTGGTCAGATTGCCTTCTAAAGATGCATTTCAGCTGGCAGTGACACTGCCTCTAGCATATTCTGGTTGATGTGCTCAGCATTTAAAGCAGATCCTCTTTAGAACTGTCTGATCTCTGGCCTTACTTGTGCTGTTTTAAGATACATTGTCTTTCTAAGGGAAAAAAGTATCTGGTTTCAGAACCAGAAGTTTTAAACCCAGCCGTGTTTTGCATCTGATCAAACTGTTACAGCCCCTGGCTGCACGGGTTCTCGCTTTCACCCCTTCCTGTGTCGCCCTCATTTATTCTTGCGCAGTCAGAGTGCTTTGACAAGCGACTGTGAGCAAGCAGTGTGCCACTCTCCCGATGCTTTTCCTGTAAGCAGGGGCTGCCTGGCCAGCTCTATTCATCGGCCTTCTGTGCAGAAGGGCTTTTTTCCTGGCAGGTACTGGAGTTCAGGATAATTGCTTTAACCATGGCTTTGACTTCAGAGTCATGAGCTGGAACAGAATTCTGGGAAGAGATTCTTCCTTCCAAGCTGCAGCACTGGGAATCGCTTACTTATTCAGGGACCCTATTTGGAGGTCAGAGTGGGGGGAAATGATGGATGTGCAAAACCCTTAGTTAAATGGGACTTCCAGTTAAGGTGGGGGAGTTCCCTCCCTCGCTCTTTAAAGAGCTGCGCAAGGGACTGTGCACCAAGTGCTAGGAGCCAGAGTCGGACTTGAGAACTTGAGCTTGGGCTTTCCTTGGCTTGGGCTTTTCTCTGAGCTCTAGCCGTCAGCCCACTCAGGCTGCCCTTATTTACTCTTTGTGCAAACTGCCTGGTCTCCCCGAGTGACCCGCTGCAGAAGAGAGAGCTCAGGAATGGTACACAGATGTGCTTCCCAGGATAGAAGCCCCAGGGCAGACAGAAGCTAGCATGGGAATAGGTAGAATTAACAGTGACTTTAGAGATGTACCACGGCGGTGGGGGTAGTTTTTAGCATAGCAAAGGAGTATGGCAAGTACTAGAAGGCGTTTCTAGGAGGTGTAGGAAGGGCTAGGAGATGCCATTGTGAAAGCGTTCTTTGTTATTATTCGCTTGATATGAATTGCTTGCTAACCTGTATTTTTGGTTTGCTAAGATATGTTTTGCTGTACACTTTTGTTGCAAGAACAATCCCCACATATGCTTCTGACATAATTCTCTATGCTTTTTCCCCATCCTTCAATATTTTCCTGCCTACAGCTGTTAGGAGACTCCAGGAGCAAGGTACCAGTGCTTTAACTTTTGTTTTACAACTTCATTTTTTTCTGTTGCAAGTATATTTCCTTTAGGAGCTAGTGAAAGCAACAAAGCGTGTAGTATAATGTAGAAATCCTGATCTGAATTATGATTTGTCCAGTCTAGTGAAGCTGTTGTTAGCGATGGAATCAGTCTCCTCTCTCATCTGTTCTAGTTCTTTTTTGTTTTTTGGGTTTTTTTTGGTTTTTGATTTTTGGTTTTGGTTTTTGTTTTTTTTATGTCAAGCTCTGCTCCTTCTCCTATCAGTGTTTTATTTTATTTATTAACCCAGTTTGTGTCTACTGTTAATGTTCTTATTTCATGGATGGATGTATTCAACATTTTTCTTATTTTATGGATCTAGTTTATACATAAATAAGATGATCTTGTAATTTACCACCCTAACAAGGATGATTGTGAAAGGGGGGACTATTCATAACTATGCTGGGACAAGAGGCATAAGACAGAACTGTCCCAAGCAAGTTGTGATGGATGGACAAGCCGTGTTAATTAGAAAATTACATTTGGGGGGAGAAAAAGAAAAAAGATTACATTTGTATGGTTTTGGCCAATAACTTTTTTTTTTTCTTTTAGGGAAAATTGTATTTTATCAGTTTACTAGCTGTTGCTATATTATTTATGGGTTTAACTTCCAGTTTTATATTCAGGGTAAGAGAAACAAATGAAGGATCTACAGGAAGCCTATTTGTGTTCAGATAATTTAAGAATCCTTTGACAGGGGCTACTCTGCTCTGACATTTCAGTTTTAGACTTTATTAAAGAAGCATGAATATTCAAACAAATTTTCCCATTGACCGTGCTCAAGATCTATTGTTTTTGATTGTGAAAGGGGCCGGTGGGCACACTTACTTGCAGTGTGGCAGGGGCTGGCCCAGGTTAGTTAGCATATCCTTCCGTTATATCCTCGCAACAAGCTTGTGAGAGGTATCGTTACTGTTATTTCAAAGATGGGGAGAGTGAAGCAGGAAGGTTAGGAGGCTTTCCAGGCTTCCTCAGCCCATCAGCGGCTGCAGGCTGACCACCCAAGTCTGTCTTACTGCAAAGTCCACACACCGGACTAGAGACCGTACTCTTTTCGTCTCTGCTGTGGATTGCTCTGCTTGTTATCCTATCCCGACTGGACGTCTGCTTTTCTGTTTTTATTTCCCTAATCTGTAAGCACAGGAAAGTGCGGTGCTTGTGTGCGTGCGTGCCCGTGTGCGTGCGTGCGTGTATCTTTTTACCATTAACTGTTACTGATTTTGTTTGGCGTGACTCGCGGTCATTTCGCCTTCCCATTTCTTCCTCCGTCACTCCCACCTCCGTTGGACCTGACAGAAGAAGCCGGTGAGGAGGAGGTATGAGCCGTACGGGATGTATTCTGATGACGATGCCAACAGCGATGCCTCAAGCGTTTGCTCTGAGCGCTCGTACGGCTCCAGGAACGGCGGCATTCCCCACTATCTGCGGCAGACGGAGGACGTAGCAGAAGTTCTCAACCACTGTGCCAGTTCCAACTGGTCGGAAAGGAAAGAAGGGCTTCTCGGCCTGCAGAACTTGCTGAAGAGCCAAAGAACACTGAGGTGAGGGGACAGAAGGCCGAGGTTGTGAGCCAAGTTCTAAGTCTCATGGTCTGCTCATCAGCACCTTAAATGGATTCCTTGCCATTCGTGCAGTCCTTCCAGAGTTCCAAGGCTCAGGGTCAGGCACTACGAGTGCTAAGATGGCTAAGACATGGTCTTTGCCTTCCAGAGACTTTGAAACCTCTGGCAAATACTCTGTACTTTATTAGGTGTGTAAAACATTTGGTTCCCTTACAGTTCATATGTATCAGGTAGGTGTTGTTTGAGAAATCTTGGTACAGTTTGCAGTTTAGGTAAAAAAATCAACTCTGCAGGTTGATATGGTTCATTACACTTTGGGATTGTGGGTAAAATGATAGCAGTCTCCATCTAAAATGTTTCAATATGCAAACACATATATACCTTATAAATGTGTATAGTGATGACATACTAAGAGTACTTTAAACTTGTAACGGTATTATCACTAGAAGTGATTACTTTGTTTTTGCCTTTGTTTCTGTGTTTCATAAATTTTCTCAAATGAGCTTGTATTACACCAAAAAAGTATGTGTTTATACCATACTTCATCAAATCTAAGGCACCATTGATGCACCGTTATTTTACATCCCTCTAAGAAGAAATGCTTGCTTATTAAACCATGGCAATACTAATATGTCTTTGATTGTAAGACAAAGCTCAAAATTATAGAAATGTTACAACGTGAAGAATTTGAGAAAGTTAGAATCCATGAAATGCAGTATATTCTTTGGATAATTTTTTTTTTAAGTTTATTTCGAGAAAGAAAGAGAGCAAGCACGTACATGCGGGCGGAGGGGCAGAAAAAGGGAGAGAGAGAGAATTCCAAGTGGGCCCCTAGCTGTCAGCGTGGAGCCCAGTGCTGGGGCTTGATCCCACCCAAACTGTGAGATCATGACCTGAGCCGAAACCAAGAGTTGGACACTTAACCGACTAAGCCACCCAGGTGCCCCTGGATGGTTTTTCTAAGATAAATTTTGAACGTGTGTAAGTTTATGGTCACAGGTGGGCCCTGCGAAGCTAAGTGAACATTGACTGATGAATCCCCATGCTGTTAAGTGTGCCCGTCCAGTCAGTCAGACTCCGCCCTGCCATATTCGGACTTGTTATGTGCTGTCCTCCTACCTCCCCCCAGCCCCCCATTATTCCATCCTGGTCACGAAGAGGTCTTGAGCAGCTTTGTCCTATGCCTTCTGAAATTCAGGTAGCCTCTGACATTCACTAGTGAGCTGTCAACAACAAAATGAGGATGGTTTATTGAGATGATGATTCCTCAGAATCTGCTTAATCTGGTGGTCCCCTTTCTTAATATTTTAATGTTGACCAAGTATCCGTTGAATAATCTCTAGAAATCTATTGATTGGGATTGGTCTAATCTAGAGCGCTGTGTTACTGATGTTAAAGTAGATCATCAAACCAGCTGTCTCGTATGTGTAAAGGGGGATTACTCAGGGGGTAATTTGGGGGCGAGATGATGATCCTTATACTCAAGCCTTGAAGTAAAATCGGCCTCAGTGGTATAGATAAGGATAAGAAAAAGCAAAAGGGCACTAACAGGAAATGAACATTTGCTTTGTCTCAGTAGCTGTAGGAAGGAAGTGTGTTCTCTCCTTAACCCTCCCTGTAGTCATTTGTTTGATACAGATCTAAAGACATCTGAGTACTTTGTAGCAAAACTGAGATTAATCCAGGTCTGTCTGACCCCAAACCACCGTGCTTTTCCTAGTTTATCTCATTGAGTTTCATCTGTGGCAGGTGGAAGACAGACCTCAAATGAGTGGGGTTTAGCTCATGGCTTTGCCTCCCCCATGTGTGTGAACTTCAGCAGTCACTCTGGAAGATTGTTTCCTCGTTTGCAGATGAGAGCCCAACTATCATGATTTTATATTTCTACTTAATGTCATCATGACTTAAATAAGTTAATTTATTTGTGAAAAAAACTTTGTTATATAAAAATTATTAAAAAAATTTTTTTTTAATTTTACTGTTTATTTATTTTTAGAGAGAGAGACAGAGTGTGAGCAAGGGAGGGACAGAGAGAGAGGGAGACACAGAATCCAAAGCAGGATCCAGGCTCTGAGCTGTCAGCACAGAGCCTCATGTGGAACTCGAACCCATGAACCATGAGATCATGACCTGAGCCAAAGTTGGACGCTCAACCAACTGAGCCACCCAGGCGTCCCTGTTACATAAAATTATTTTTTACAAAGCTGTCACAGGGTGCCTGGGTGGCTCAGTCAGTGAAGCCTCCGACTGTTCGTTTCGGCTCAAGTCATGATCTCATGGTCTGTGAATTCAAGCCCCACACTGGGCTCTGCGCTGACAGTGTAGAGCCTGCTTGGGATTCTCAATCGCCCCCTCTCTCTACGCCTCCTCCTTCTCAAAATACAGAAAAAACAAAAGCTGTCACTAATCTCAGTGTTGACTCATGAAATTCCAAGTTCATTTCTTTCCATTTTATTTCCTCTAGTCGAGTAGAATTGAAAAGACTGTGTGAGATCTTCACTCGAATGTTTGCTGACCCTCACAGCAAGGTAAGCCTGGGAATCCTGCCTGCTGACGCCCCCCCTGCATGCCCACGTGAGCTGTATAATACACTACGTAAGAGTGAGAGACAGTTCCCCATAGTGCAGTTTAGACCTTCCAATTTAACACCAGTTTCTGCAGTAGTTGATGTTATATCTTTTAAGCTGTTTTTTTGTTTGTTTGTTTGTTTGTTTTTATTTCTGTTTTTTGAGAGAGACGGAGAGAGAGTCCCAAGCAGGGACTCAGTCTCACGAATAGTGAGATCATGACCTGAGCCAAAATCAAGAGTCGGAAGCTTAACCAACTGAGCCACCCAGGCACCCCCCCCCCGTTATATCTTTTAAAAATGACTTCTGGAGAACTTAAAATGTCCATAAAACTTCGGGCTGGATAAAGTATGTTTTAAGAGTTAATGGAAAAGAGTCAGATGTATTCTTACTCATTCAGATACTTTTGGGTGCCTCCTATTAGCCAAACAGTGGTGCTAGAATAAAACATTGTATTATAATGTAGTGCCCCCCTTTTTTTTTTAACTTACAGTAAAGAAGATAATCAAATACATGATTTTTTTTTTTTTTTTTTTGTATCCCACGTAGAATGTGTCTATATAGGACAGGACAGAAAAATAGAAGCATTTATGTAACGGATTTGTTGAAAAACCCGGTTAAACTATTTCTCCAAATAGAATTTGCTGTCCCTAAGAACTTGCTGTCCCTAAGAACTGCGGCCATTTAGCAGGTGTCCACACTCCCGGGGTCCAAGGAGAGTGCTGAGCGTGCTGGGGGGGAAACAACACTGAGTGTGACCCAGGCCCTTTCTAGGAGTGGCGCCGAGAGGGGGTCTTTCCAGAAGCTTACTTGGAGTCCAGATTTGAAGCACATACCATCAGTTGGGGAGGAGTCCTAGAGGCTGTCGGGTGCTTTTACAGAAAGAAAATAGGGGGAATGAGTTTATTGGGGAAGTTTAAAGGATGGATAAAGGACAGAAACAACTTATGGGTCCTGTCCTTTGAGATGCTCATGAGAGCCTAGGAGAATGAATGTGTGGGTTCTCTGGTCTCTACGGGGGGGGGGGGGGGGCGAGTTGGGGGACAGCATTTTTCCTCGATCCTGGTCTTGAAGCATGTCTTAAAAGTCCTGTGATGATCCTCACAGCAAAGTCCACATTAACAACATTCATAAAATTCAAGAAAGGTTGGGTTCTAGGGCCACACAGATATCCAAAGATCTAATTATCATGATTTTTCTCTAAGGTAGTGTTTAAAAGCAGGAAGATTTTAAGCATAAGCATAAGATTCATAAGACTTAAGGCATAAGGGGTATTAGGTGGTATGGGGCATTGATGAAATTTCTATTACCTGTCACCTCTAGATTGCTGATTCAGAACCAGAATATGAGGATAAAGAAGGAAATTTGTTTCCATCAGAAGGCTCTTGTACAGTGAGTTTGGAGGTCTCAGTTTAGTTCATATTTGCTAGCTGCCTTTGAGCTAAGTCAGGAATCCCTGGGGCTCAGTGAGTTATTTCTGAGCTGTCTCACTGGAGACCCCTGGTGGTTAATAGCTGCTGTGCTAGAACTGAGCAGGTCTATAATGGCTGGATTGTCCCAGTAGAGCACGACTCATTAGCCAAATAGGGTACTTCTCTCTCTGAAATCGGTTCCAGGATAGTCCACTGTGGACTCTTATCTCACCTTAGACAGCGTTAATGACTGCACGGCAGCATAAGAATTATGCGGACTGTATACCATACTTTTTTACAATGAAGACTATTATCACTTTTACAGTATCTTCTTATAAAGATATTCCTTTGCAGTATCTGAATTGGAGTCATACAGTGCACAAGTGTTTTTCCTCCCTCATCCTCCAACATCCAAATAGTACTTGTTGAGTGCTAGATAACGAACAGTAATAGTATAGAATTATGATGGTTAAAATACCTTTTTTTTTTTTTTTTTTTTTTTTTTTTTTTTTTTTTTAAGAGAAAGGAAGGAAGGAGGAAAAGCCTGCAGGAATAAACTGACACTTTTCAGTAAAGTTAATTTCTCTCAATACTGTATTTCAAAGACATATTGAGGGAGGGGAGAGTATCAGATATCAGAGATCAGTTTGTAGTCTTTTCAGGTCTTTTAAAAAACTGCATGAAAATGGTATTAATTCACTGTAGACTAACATGGAATTTGTTTTGTTGCATGGCCTGGTTTGCGGTGGAATTCACAACAGAGAGTAAGTTCCAATCCTTTTTCCTTTATTTTTTTAAATACATTTGTCTTCTCTAATATGACCTGTCCGTGTTTTAGAGACTTTGGAGACAATTCTGAATTACATATATGAAATGTTTCCGTCTAGGTTTTCAGTATGTTTTTGGAGACTCTGGTGGATTTTATAATAATTCATAAGGACGACTTACAAGACTGGCTTTTTGTTCTTCTCACACAATTACTTAAGAAAATGGGGGCAGATTTACTTGGATCTGTGCAAGCAAAAGTTCAAAAGGCTCTAGATGTCACAAGGTAAGTTTTAAGGACCAGACCACTTTTTTCCCCAGCTTTTGAGTTGTAACTGACATAAAACGGCCTCTAAATTTGAAGTGTATAACATGATGGTTTAATACACGTGTACATTGCTAAATGATTACCACAGTGTTAGTTGACACATTCTTCACCTCACATAATTACCATTCTTTTATTGTGCTCGTGGTAAGAACATGTAAGGGCTTATTCTTTTAGCCACTGTCAAGTGTATAATCCAGTCCTAGTAACTGGTAATCACCATCTGTACTTCAGATCCCCAGAGCTGCTGCGTGTTACGTATGCTTGTTCCCTTTGACCAGCATCTCCCCATGCTTCCCACCCCCGCATCCCCTGACAACCACCATTCTACTCTGTTTTTATGGGTTTAGGGTTTTTTTGTTTTGTTTTTTATTTGTTTCTTTTTGTTTGTTCGATTCCACGTATAAGTCAGATCACGCAACATTTATCTTTCTCTGTCTGGCTTATTTCACTTAGCATAATGCCCTCAACGTCCATCCATGTTGTCCCAAATGGCAGCATTTCCTTCTTTTTTATGACCGAATAATATGCCATTATTTTTCTTTGTCCGTTCGTTCATCTGTTGACAGACACTTAGGTTGTTTTGTATCTTGAGTATTGTAAATAATGCTACAGTGAACATGAGGTCAGAGGTCTCTTCAAGATAGTGGTTTCATCCCCTTTGTATACATACCCAGAAGTCAAATTTACTGGATTATATGATGTTTCTATTTTTAATTTTTAATTAATTTATGTCTTCAAGTTTCTTTATTGGGGGGGGGGCTTGGCACAGAAGGAGAGAGAGAGAGAAGGAGAGAAAGAACCCCAAGCAGGCTCTGCACTGCCATGCATAACCCGACGTGGGGCTTGATGTCATGAACCGTGAAATCATGACCTGAGCCAAAATCAAGAGTTGGATACTTAACTGACTGAGCCACCCAGGCGCCCCTTTATTTTTAATTTTTTGAGGAACATCTATACTGTTTTTCATAGTGGCAGCACCAATTTAACATTCCTGCCTACAGTGCACAAGGGTTCCCTTTTCTGCACATCCTCAACATTTATAATAACTAGGAGGTGTGAGGTGATAGCTCACCGTGGTTTTGATTTGCATTTCCCTCATGGTGATGTTGGGCACCTTTTCATGGATTTGCTTGACACTTGTTTGACATTTGTTGATGTCACGTTTGGGAATGTATCTGTTCACGTGGGCTAGACAATGTTGATGTTACAAGACTCTTATAGTGTTTTTCTGGCATTCTCTTTTGTTTTTGTCAGCTGCTTGAATAAGTCCTCTCTTACACCATTTCCACATTCTCTTGTTAACAGATTTGTTGAAATGTCCCTGCTTTCCATGAGATGAAAAGTTGGTGTTATTTTTGTGAATGCTCAAGACAAATGTAAAAACAAGTATAAAACCTTGCAAATTGATCCTCTTATCTTTAAAAGACATTTTAGAGTATTTATGTACATCCTTCTGAAGACCTCAGTATTTTAAAAAAATGATTATTTTGAGAGAGAGCACGCATGTACGTATGCACACATACGTGAGTGGGGGAGGGGCAGAGAGAGAGGGAGACAGGGAATCCCAAGCATCCTCTACACTGTTAGCGCAGAGCCCTATGCAGGGCTCAATCTCACAAACCGTGAGATTGTGACCTGAGCCGACGTTCAACCCATTGAGCCACCCAGGCACCCTAAGACCTCGGTATTTTTATTTATTTATTTTTAATTTACATCCAAGTTAGCTAGCATATAGTGCAATAATGTTTTCAGGAGTAGATTCCAGTGACTTATCCCCTGTGTGTAACACACAGTGCTCATCCCCAACAAGTGTCTTCCTTAACCCCTTACCCATTTAGCCCATCCCCCCACCCACAGCCCCTCCAGCAACCCTCAGTTTATTCTCTGTATTTAAGAGTCTCTTATGTTTCACTCCCTCCCTGTTTTTATATTTTTTGCTTCCATTCCCTTATGTTCATCTGTTTTGTATCTTAAATTCTTCATATGAGTGAAGTCATAGGATATTTGTCTTTCTCTAACTTATTTCACTTAGCATAATAATCTCCAGTTCCATCCACGTAGTTGCAAATAGCAAGATTTCATTCTTTTTGATTGCCAAGTAACACTCCATTTTATGTATATACCACATCTTCTTTATCTATTCATCCACCAATGGACATTTGGGCTCTTTCCATACTTTGGCTATTATTGATAGTGCTGCTATAAACATGGGGGTGCATGCGTCCCTTCTAAACAGCACACCTGTATCCCTTGGATAAATGCCTAGTAGTGCAATCGCTGGGTCGCAGGGTAGTTCTATTTTTAATTTTGAGGAACCTCCATACTGTTTTCCAGAGTGGCTGCACCAGCTTGCATTCCCACCAACAATGCAAAAGAGATCCTCTTTCTCTGCATCCTCGCCAACTTTTATTGTTGCCTGAGTTGTTAATGTTAGCCATTCTGACAGGTGTGAGGGGATATCTCATTGTGGTTTTGATTTGTATTTCCCTGATGGTGAGTGATGTTGAGCATTTTTTAACGTGTCGGTTGGCCATCCGGATGTCTTCTTTGGAGAAGTGTCTCTTCATGTCTTTTGCCCATTTCTTCACTGGATTATTTGTGTTTTGGGTGTTGAGTTGGATAATTTCTTTACAGATTTTGGATACTAACCCTTTATCTGATGTCGTTTGCAAATATCTTTTCCCATTCCATTGGTTGCCTTTTAGTTTGGCTGATTGTTTCCTTCACTGTGCAGAAACTTTTTATCTGGATGAGGTCCCAATAGTTCAAGACCTCAGCATTTTTAATACTTCCATCTTCTTACAAGTCACACTAGAAATCTTGCTAGCCACATATGATGTAGGGCTCCCACTCGCCCAGGTACAATCTCTGTTAGCATTCACTGGCTCAGAGGTTGATAACGCATAACAGTTGTGACCTGTTACAAGGAAAGAAAGAAGAGCTGTGGAGATTCAGAGACATGTGAAAAACTGTGTGCTGTCATTTTTCAGAAACCTCTTATCTACTGTGTCTGCAGTTGTAGGTTCGCAACATACGAGTATTAGAAATTAAATAGCCTCAGAAGACACCTCGCTGTAATGACTCAGTTGCCATTTGGTGGAAGATAGAGGGTTATAGGTCAGATCAGTGAATTTTTAAAAGAATAAGCCAATGACTCCAGATCAACTAATTATCCTCAGTAGAGTAACTTTTATATGACTCAGTTACTACACACTGGAATATTACTATATATCATAGAATGTCCAAAACAGAAGGACCCACCTTCATTTTATTAATGAGGAAACAGACTTTACTTGACTTGCCCGGGTCACAGTGCGTGTTAGTGGCCATCTGGGAACTGGAATCCAGGACTGCTGGTTATTACACCGCTGTGTGTTCCCCTTACTGCAGACTGGTCTGTGGATGTGCGACTTTCTCTCCTGAAGGAGAATGTGGATAGTATTTGCACTTTTTCTTTCCTCTCTGGCTCCCTCCACTAGCAGTAGCACACGTCACCCTGCCATCATCCCCCATGTATGTGTCTGTTAGTTGTTTGTGACTGCGAAACATGCATTTGTTCCTCTGTGCTCTGGTGCCAACTGTTTTCTTTTGGTTCCTGACCCTGTAGATCTGTATAATTTGTGCTGCTATAGAATTTTATTATCCAAAGAGCTCTCCCTTGGTATTCAGTGAGCTCAGTATAATATACTATATTTACAATAAGCTTTTCAAATGCCGTCCCTCCTTTGGATGAGCGAGTTTAGTGAAATTAAGGAACATCCCTGCATGCCGGTGTATTACTGGATTTGTAAAGGGTCAGCCAGGGATTGACTAGAAGGGCGAGGCGGGTCCAGCTGATAGTAACTGAGTGAAGTAGACAGGAGGGACGGTGACGCTGTGGGCTAGGGAACTTCCGTAGAGAGAGGTGGCCATGTTGGCATGTGGGCCCAGTGGTCCCAGACTTCCCAAGAAAGGTCAGAAATGTGGAATAAGGCAACACATTTGAGCTTTATTTATTTATTTTTTCCAACGTTTATTTATTTTTGGGACAGAGAGAGACAGAGCATGAACAGGGGAGGGGCAGAGAGAGAGGGAGACACAGAATCGGAAACAGGCTCCAGGCTCTGAGCCATCAGCCCAGAGCCCGATGCGGGGCTCAAACTCACAGACCGCCAGATCGTGGCCTGGCTGAAGTCGGACGCTTAACCGACTGCGCCACCCAGGCGCCCCTATTTTTAAATGACACTCTGAAAGCCAGATAAAACATTTGTGAATCAGACTTGGCCTAAAGGTCTCTTCCTTCATATAGGTGAATTTGTGAAGGGCAAAAACTTTCAGATCTTTAGGGATGGCAGGAATATTAACATTTTACTCCTAAACTTTGTTGATTAAGGAAAACCCTCTGGTTATTTTCCTGGATGCCCCTTTCCTTTAAGAATCCTCTCCTGGGTAGATTTGATCCAGATCTCTAGAACACGTTCATTATTCAGTTTTCTCAGCAGCTGAGATGCCTAGCTATTAATGCATATTTAGGACCCATCAGTGAGTATTGGCGGGGAGGGCCTTTGTAATGGCTGAGGGGAGTTCCTAAGATAACAGGTCTGATTGTGAGTCTGCCTACTTCCTTTCCTTTGGCTGTGCCTGGCCACAGACACATTTCCAGGTTAAACACGCCAGCTTATACTGAAATGGATTCTCCGTTCTCCCCTTGCTGCAGAAGGAGACAGAAGTTTTGTGTGTGGTTTGTCAAGCTCGTTTCTCTAATTTATAGCTGGTGTGAGTCACTTAAGTCATGTATGCTAAAGCGTACTTTGCTTGCAGAAGTGGTCCTCCTGGCTTCCTGGGTACAAATACATGTGCTATTGGGTCACGTTTACTTTTTATTAGTAATTATAACAGTAGTAATATTAGTACCCAGGATGTGCTCTGTGCTTTGCATTTTCTTTACATTATGTCATTAAAATTTCAAATTCAGGGGCGCCTGGGTGGCTCAGTCGGTTAAGCGTCCGACTTCAGCTCAGGTCACGATCTCACGGTCTGTGGGTTCGAGCCCCGCGTCGGGCTCTGGGCTGATGGCTCAGAGCCTGGAGCCTGCTTCCGATTCTGTGTCTCCCTCTCTCTCTGCCCCTCCCCCGTTCATGCTCTCTGTCTCAAAAATAAAAACATTAAGAAAAAAAAGTAAAATTTCAAGTTCATCCTGTGACTTCACAGATCTGAACCTGCTTCCCCGTTCTTGTTACTATACTTCTGTAGATTGGGAAGAGTCCCTTAGAGAGGCCAAAGGAAACAATGCCGTCACTCAGCCTCAGTTGTAATAGATGTTTGCATTGCACCATCTTTCCTATTAGTGTGGAAAATACGTCTACGTCTTCCTACATGGACACGATTATGCACTTTTAAACTAATGCTGGTAATTGCAGCATTTTAAGGGAAGGAGCATGGACTTTGGCTAGCCAAGAGTCCTCGGGGTTACTCAGATGTATCAAAGATGTGAAATGACTGCAAGAAATGAGATCAGGAACAGGTGAGAAGCGGAGGGCCCTGGTTTCTGCATATGTGTTGTAGCTGGATGGGGGATTCCCTTGCTGGGTCTCCCATACTCTTTGTGGTCACCCTACAACATAGAGACCAGAAGCAGTTGCCCAGTAGGACCAAGGAGGACAGCATGGTTAGCTTAAGCAAGGGCAGCTGTAGGCAGCCTCGTCAGGATGTAAATTAAGATTTCGGAATTGGAAGTTTTTCTCATGAAGCAGTTTCAGAAAGGTACCTGGAAAGAAGATGAGCACATTCTAGAAGGCAGGTAGGAATCTCTTTTATCGTTTGGGCTTCATTTCTAAAATAGCATACATAACTCTAAGTGTCGTGTGTGTTTTGGGACTTATAGCAAGATTTCCCATTTTCTGGGGCACCTGGGTGGCTGAGTTGGTTGAGCGTCCGACTTCGGTTCAGGTCATGATCTTGCACTTGGTGAGTTGAGCCCCGCATCGGGCTTTGTGCTGTCAGCACAGAGCCTGCTTTAGATTCTCTGCCCCGCTCTGTCTCTGCCCCTCCCCCTCTCAAAAATAAATAAAACATTTTTTAAAAATAATAAGTAAAAAAAAAAAGATTTTCCATCTTCTTAATTTTATATATAATGTATATTACTCTAGTATTTATATAAAATGGAAAGTACAATTACCTGTGTAGAGGCTTGCTTCCGTGTCCATCAGATTTATCTCTAGAGGTATATTTTTGTTTCTGAGATGGTTTTGCATTATTTTTTGTAACGTATCTTTCCTTAAAATGAGCACTTTCTTTCTTCTCTTAAACCTAGGGACTCCTTTCCATTTGACCAACAGTTTAACATTTTGATGAGATTTATTGTGGATCAAACTCAAACTCCTAACCTCAAGGTTGGTGACTATTTGTCATTACAATTCAACCTCTAGAAGTCAAATTTGCTTAAAATGTCCTTTTTTGTACATGACTCGTATTTGGCTGTTAGGAATAAGACTGCTGTGAGCATTCTTACACAACTGTTTGGGGCCATGTTTCCATTTTTCTTGTTTGAGTACCTAGGAGAAGAGTCACTGGTTCGTTGGGTGGGTCGTGTTTAATGTTATTTTAAACTGTTCAAATGGTTGTACCATATTATATTCCTACCAGCAATATAATGGCAGGCCTAGTAGTTCCACATCCTCACCAACATTTGAGTATTTTTGCTGTTTTCCACCGTATTTAAACTAGAAAATTCTGGTGTGTTGATATAAGGTATCTTACTGAAATGTTTTCCACATTAACGTTCTAACACATGAAAATTAATTATCACGTATTTTGGAAAATCATAACTATAAGACTGAATTTGAGGGAGGGTGTGTATTAATTTCAATTAGGTCGCGTACGTCATCTCTTCTTTATTTATTAGCTTTTGTTGGGGTTTTAGGATAGCTGCAATCAATAACTGCCCTCTTCTCCTAAGGTCAAAACCAATTGAGGCATCAGTGGAGAAGTTAAGGTAGAATATCAGCGTGATTGCTAAAAATGCTACCTTGCAAGACTTGGCCTAGGATGCCCAAAAAACAATACTAAGTGCTTCCTGGTCAAGCAGCAGAGTCGGTAATCCCGTGGCCTGCCCATGGGGGCTCATGCCCTGCAGGTGTCTTGCTGTGTATGTGAGGAGGCAGAGCAGGCCTTCTCCACAGGCACGGTGATCTAAAACTGAAGAAGGTTGATCTGTATGCCAGTCTTCCTGTTCCCAAACTTAACCTGTCAGCCATTTCATGCTTTTGTCCCTGATGGACATGGCTCTATGTGAAAACGTAGATCCAGGAGAAAGAAGGGGTCCCCTCAATTGTATTTACTTTTCTCTGATCAGAATTCTATTCAGAGATTCATAAGTGTACCTAATGAGTATAATTGTTGGATCTTTCAGGTCAAAGTTGCAATCCTGAAGTACATCGAGTCCCTCGCTAGGCAGATGGATCCAACGGATTTTGTAAACTCTAGTGAGACGAGGCTTGCAGTTTCTAGAATTATAACCTGGACAACAGAACCAAAGAGTTCAGACGTGAGAAAGGTATGTCCGCGAGAGCTCAAGTGCAGCTTTAAACACACCGTTCTCAGGCATGTCTTAGGAAAAGAAATGTACTTGGGAACTTGCACACCATCCCACACACCTACATGGGATCCTTTATTACTCCTTTTCTGTGAAACCAAGACTTTGCTGTTGCCCCTTATCTTTCTCCAGTTCCACCTAGTCCCAGTCTTCCAGCATCAAAATGAAAATCGGAAATCGTGTATGATTGGTTTGTGGTTTTCTTAGGCATCTATTTTATTCTTTTTAAGTGAGAAATCACTCATGGTTTAGTGTCTCTTCAGGCCGTCGGTTTTCCACATATCAGTTTTGTGACATGGACTTTGAGGACAGAATTGAAAATCTAAGGCTGCCTGGCCACAAGGTGCCTCATAGCAAAAGGTGGCTGAAAATTTGCTAAGAAATGAATTTCTGAATTTAAAAAGAGCAAACAATTTCAGATTACATACCATACTTGGAACACACTCTGACTTGGGGAGTGACATGGGGAGATAGAATTCAGATTTTGGATGCACCGTGATATCAAGGTGTTGTTTTGTTAGTTTATCAGCTGAAGAATATTGGCTACTTTTTTCAGAAATGACACATTGAGGAGCAGATAACATAGGAAAGAGCACAGAGTACTATTATTTCTCTTTCAAGATAGTACTCTGCATCAGGACCATTACAAAGATTAATTATTACATGTGAAACACTTTGTCAGTTCCTGACAAGTTGTAAGCACATCGCAAGCGTAAATTACTGTGTTTGTCTCTCTTACTCTCTGCCTGTCGATGTCGTTCTGTGCTTGAGCTTCCCACTGCTTGAGTTTGACACATGGCCATTATTCTTTTCACTTTATGTATAAACTAAGTAGCCTTTATGAAGTACTCTTAAAAGCCAGCTTTCTCAGTTCTGCTTCCAGACTGGAGGTACGTGATTTTGGTTATTTGTGTATAATCACGAGCCTTGCATTTTTTCTTCTGTACCACATTCCTTCCATCCTTGGCCCTACCAGTGGAGTTGTTTGGCCTTAAGCAGAGTTGATAATGTGGACCACTTGGGTCCAACAGGAAAAAAGGAAAGGAGAAATCCAAGCAATAGTTAGCAGGAATGGTAAATTTCCAAATGCCAATAAACACTTAGCTCCTCTTCCATTGAAGTTCAAAGACAAGAACAGAAGAATTCTGTGAAAGGTTTCTTTAGAAGGGTTACGGATCATGTAAGTCCTGTGTCCATTGTATAGTCATAAACTAAGTTGTCCAAGGACAAGGAACAAGGGCAAATCCTATTAAAGCACTCATTCAAAATTGTTATCAAAGAGGCATTTCACTGGCAACCTCTGATTTAGCCATTAAACCAGTTTGGGATTAGGGAGGTACAATAGGAGGTGGTTGAATGATTTGCTTGGTGTGTAAGTCACAAACAGATATTTCTGTTGTAGTTTTTAGAATCACAACAGTGGCCAAAATACAAAAGCCTTAAGGGTAGCTTTCTGTCTTTAGTCATAACATGTAAATGTGTGTGTGTGTCTATGTGTGTGCCTTTTGTAATTGAATGTTACTTAAGTATTCCTTCCTGTAGGACTGAAACATTATAGACTTACGTATCACTTTCTCTGGACGTGCGCATTAAAAACTTGAACTACAATTTATTTTCCTAACTTTTCTAAGGAGGATGTTATAGGAACTTTCTTCCTTGAGTTATTTAGCCTTAGGCTCCCAAGGCTTGAGTCAGTTATGGTTAGGATATTAAACTTATTGCCAGAAATCATGTGGATCGTTTACTGTTGGATCTTCAACACTTAATGTCAGTCATTTTGGGTCACGCGGTGCTACTTCACAAAGCCTGGTCTCCATTGGTGTTCCACTCCTGTTGCCTGCCCTCACTTCTTCCCCTTCCCGTGTCGAGGACTGCTCAGCACCTCGCCTTCAGACTGAGTTCAGATCCAGGTTCTGGGCCAGTAATCCTGATCTTCAGGAAATTTGGAAAGCTTTTTTATTACATCAGTAGTTCTCAGTCCTGGCTACGGTTAAAATCTGCCTCTGTTCCTGGGCTCTACCCCAGGTAATTTGACCTAATTGGTGTAGTGTAAAGTATGGACATTGTTTTGGGTCTCATTGGGACTCCCTCCACTGTTGGCTGTTTTTTAACGCACAAGTTTGCGACCTGGTGTTTTAGACCATTACCCTGGAGTTGCACCTCAAGACATACAAGCTGCTGTTACAGTGTTGACCTGGTTGCGATCGATTCCCTTGGTCCGAGCCTTCATCTGCAGTATCTTCAGGCCTGGGGCTAGACTTGCTATTCCCCAGGGACTTCTCACCCTCCCTACTTTCTCTCGCCCTGTATCTCTGCACCTAGCACAATACCTGTGTGAGCAAAGTAAACATTTCATAAATAGTTTGAATGAATTAAGGGAATGATAAATGTCCAGAAAGAGGTGATCTCATTTTAAGTAGCATTTCGAAACCATTATTTTCAAAACCATAATGTCGGAGGCCCCCTGTTTTGACTTCTGTGTTCGTTTTCTGTTGTATACTGAAACACCACAAACTAAGTAGCTTGAAACTACACACATTTATTATGTTGTAATTTTTTTTTTAATGTTTTTATTTATTTTTGAGACAAGAGAGAGACAGAGCATGAGCAGGGGAGGAGCAGAGAGAGAGGGAGACACAGAATCCGAAGCAGGCTCCAGGCTCTGAGCTGTCAGCACAGAGCCCGACGCAGGGCTCGAACTCACAGACTGAGATCATGACCTGAGCTGAAGTCGGACACTTAACCAACTGAGCCACCCAGGCGCCCCTGTGTTGTAATTCTTTGATTCAGGAATCTGGCACATGGTCTTTGGGTCCTCTGCTTAGGGTCTTAACAGACTGAAATCACAGTGTCGTCTGGGTCTTTGATCTCATCTGAGGCCTAGTCTTTTCTTAATCACTGGTTCTTGGCCGAATTCCATTCCTTACAGGAGGGCCGAGGGGCCTGTTTTCTGGCTGTCAGTAGGGGACATTCTCAGCTCGTGGGCCACCTGCCAGCCCTGCCACACCTCCCTCTCCCCAGCTTGGCAATTTGTTTCTTCAAAGCCAGCAAGAGAATATTTGGGGAAAAAATTTCCCCAAACTTCCCAAATGTGATGAAAAACCTTAAGTCTACCCATCTAAGAAGCTCCATAAACTCCCAGTAGGATAAGAAAAGATCCACAGATAGACACATCGTAATCAAACAATTGAGAGACAGAGACAAGTAGAGAATCCTGGAAGCAGCAAGAGGGAGGCAGCCTGGCATCCCCCAGAGACCCTCTGTAAGACACACAGCTGGTTTCTCCTCAGAAACTGTGGAGGACAGAGGCAATGGGATGGCATTCAGCGTGCTGGCAGAAAAAACCTGCCAAGCAAATATTCTCTGTTCAGCAAAACTATTCTTCCAAAGTGGAGGAGAAATTAAAGTGAAGCCAGCACCTCCAACCTTGCTTAAGGGTTTAGGTCACACCCATCCAGGATAATGTCCCCTTTGATGACCTGAAAGTCAACTGACTGGGGAGGGACTTTTCATTACACCTGCAGAGTCCCTTCTGCCGTAACAATTAGTGGAATGATGTTCCATCATTCACAAGTCTCACTCTAGGGGAGAGGATCGTACAGGGATTGTATGTGGGAGATGGGAGTCTCGGGGGCGTCTTAAGTGTTTTGCCTACCAAGGCTTTATCTCACTTTCAGTGAGTTGGCAGGAATCTTCCACAGTTATTTGTTAATTCACTAACTCTTACTTAAATAGGGAGCTTTTTAATCTCACTGTTTAAATTGTGGTGAGGGTCAAGATGCATCTCTGTATCCTGGGTACCCTCTAGGGTTTTGTTTTTTTTTAAGTTTATTTATTTATTTTGAGGGAGAGAGAGTGCGCGAGTGGTGGAAGGAGCACAGAGAGGGAGAGAGAGAATCCTCTGCACTATCGTTGCAGAGCCCAGTGCAGGGCTCAGTTGCATGAACGGTGAGATCCTGACCTGAGCTGAAATCAAGAGTCGGACACTTCACCCACTGAGCCACCCAGGTACTTCTAGATTTATTTATTTTTTTTTAATCATTAAAAATGTCAGTGGCTGGAGGGGCGCCTGGGTGGCTCAGTCGGTGAAGCGTCCTACTCTTGATTTTAGCTCAGGTCATGATCTTGCAGGTTCGTGGGTTTGAGGCCCGCGTCGGGCTCTGTACTGAAAGCTTAGAGCCTGGAGCCTGCTTCGGATTCTTTGTCTCCGTCTCTCTCTGCCCCTCCCCTGCTCACACTCTGTCTCTTCCTCTCTCTCTCTCTCTCTCTCTCTCTCTCTCTCTCAAAAATAAATGTGAAACAAAGGTTTTTTTTAAATGTCTGTGACTCAAGATCACTTGGCTTTATACACATCCAGCATTGTTGTTTGATTAAAATAGGTGCATTAAAGCACGGTATTTGGATATGTGTTCTTTTGCCCCTTAACTACTTACCCACAGACTGTACATTAGGGCACTGCAGATTAATCCTTCATGGAGACGGCATCACTTTTATTTAAATGCTCTCTTCTGATGTGCCATCCAATGGACATTATATAAATACAGATGGTATTGTAAGTAATGCAAACTGCCTTGCACAAGAATTTGGACCATATTTGAAAGCTTATCTAAATGAACTGAGCACCTAAATAAATTAAAATACTTAAAAATTGGGATGTGAGGGGCGCCTGGGTGGTGCAGTCGGTTAAGCGTCCGACTTCAGCCAGGTCACGATCTCGCAGTCCGTGAGTTCGAGCCCCGCGTCGGGCTCTGGGCTGATGGCTCAGAGCCTGGAGCCTGTTTCCCATTCTGTGTCTCCCTCTCTCTCTGCCCCTCCCCCGTTCATGCTCTGTCTCTCTCTGTCCCAAAAATAAATAAACGTTGAAAAAAAAAATTTTTTTTTAAAAAATTGGGATGTGATATATATCACTCTGCTCTAAGATCTGAACTTGTCATTATCACTTTAAGGCTGTAAAAAAGTAAAACAGGAACTATTTTTATCTGGGTAAATTAAAGTACCCTGTCTCTTTTAAATAAACTTAATGTTTTTGCACCATCTTTCATTTGCAGTTACTAAAAGTTTCTATCAGGTGCTAGGAAAACCTTGGTGATTTAAAAAAGCACTATGTGATCATGAACCAACTTTTCCTATTGGTGTCCTGCTTTAATTTCTGAAGAGTAGGGCAAGATTATATTCTAAATGTTAGAAAAACCCTTCAGTCTGAAATTTGTGCAGTAAACCCTCATATTGGCCCTACTCTAGAGAACATTAATTTTCTGCAAACAATACTTGGGGAGTTTGCAGACAGTATAATTCATCCTATAAGGTCCTATTTGGGAAAACAACTTAACTCTAATAGAACTATTAATTTGTTGACTTAGCATTTTTAATATTTTGATATTTACTTTGTTTCCCTTTTTATCTGTGTTTTGGGTGTTTGTTGTTGGAGAGAGAGAGGTGTTTAAATATTTAAGATGTTTTGAAGAGGAAGAAGCACGGCCAAAACCAGAACACAAGCCAGTCAGCAGTGGAGTGGGCTTACCAGGCCAAGACTGATGGGGACCAGCAGGAAAAGCCCCACCCAGACCCTCACTGGCCCAATCTGTTCCCAGAGTAACCTTGTTCTTGTTTTAGGTGCGGGAGCGCTGTCTGTCCTGTTGGCCAAACTGTATCTTTCTGAAGGAACTGTGTTTTGTGTTCATATAATGTATTAACAGGAGGAAGTGGATTCTAGAGTTTGACCGTCCTTTGACTTCTGCCCCTGCCACTTGGTGGTGGTGCGAGCTGGCAGCTGAACCTCAGAATTCTTGTTTGTTCTCCATAAAATGGGAATAATCACCCCTGCCTCAGGCTTCATTGGGGGGCCTAAATGCAGTATAGAAAACATAGGTAGAGACTCCTTCATTTGCTATTGCAGCCTCTGCAGCCCCGTGGGAGGCTTGTTTTGGTTTTGCTCTGTAATTTGTGAAGCACATGGAGAACTCAGGTTTTTTCCAGCATTAGGAAGATGTTTTTCCCCCAGTCAACCAAAGGGAATGTAAATGCAGTAGAACTTTTAATGCTATGTTTACATTTCAGGATTCAGAATCCCTGTGGGTTTGCATAGCATACATGATTTTCTACCACTGAGCGCCTGCTTTGTCAGATGAGATAGCAGATTTAGCCCCCAAAATGCCGTAAATGAAGTCATGGCAAAGAAACCTGGAAGGTATATAAAGATGCTGTTGTCTGGATCAGGAAGAGAATAGAAATAGCCCTCAAAAGTTGAAATTTCCAGCTGAAAAATTTTAATGTCTACTTACAGGTAGGCAGTGTGGCCTAGCCACAAAGCTCAGGATTTTCCCATCAAACAGGATTTGAGGCTCAGCTTAACTGTGACTGGCTCTTTCCAGAAATGAGTTGACTTTTTTGATCTCTTTGCTCAGGAACGCTACTGCTGCCAGCAACAAGGCTGGGTAGGGAGCACCTAGCAAATGGTAGAGGTTTGAAACCAGTAGTTACCGTCTTCCTGTTCTTAGAGCTGCTAGATCATATATGTCCAGGTGATGTTGCAAAAGAAGCCACATACTTTCACAGCTTACAGATAACCCTGGTTTTAGCACTTGCTTCTTCTCTCATTAAATCCTGCCGCCTTTCCTGTTTGTCAGTCCCCTCTTCAGCGTAGTCGAGTAGGTGAGGATTTCCCCACTAGGTCAGCTTCCACCTGCTCTGGGCCCGGAGAAGGAAACTTGGAAGAAAATTGTAAACAGGTAGATTTTAAACTATGTACTAATTTGAAAAAAGACACTTCACTGTTTGCATTGTAGATTATTAATACTGATTACCCTTGGCAAGACACTGAAAAGATTGTGAAGAAACCTAAAATTCATATAATACTATGTTGAATGTGTGTGTGTGTGTGTGTGTGTGTAAATGTTTGTGTTTTGATGTGTTTTATGATTAACTACCTGCCCAAAACAAAAAGCTATGTTGAGTGTAGTCCCCTACCATATGCAAGATACTAAATAAGGAATGTCTGGAGGTTTTGAAGTAACCTTTCTTCGGCGATTTTCTAAAGCAATTTTAATGACCACCTGGAGGGAAGCAATAATTGTTTAATAAATTAGAAACCTTCTCTTTCTCCCAAAGTTTAAGTTTTCCCCAGTTAATACCAGCGCTGAAGCATTTGTCAAAAGCTTTATTGATCTCCTGTCTCAAAGAACTCTTTCCTGCCTTCAAGGCAGTTAGTTGATAGCCCCGGGGGTTCTTTCCATAGAGTGACTGTAAGATTTGAAGGACCTTTTGCCCTCATCTACCAGTTTCTACTGCTGAGTGGGCGTGAGTGGGAGTCAGTTCCTTTTAAGTTGCCATTTGGTCTTTAAAATAAATGACCCTAGAGTTGTCCGTTAAGAGAAGTCAGCAGCAACCTTGCGTTTTTGGTCGGGCTGCTCACTGGCCCTGCCTCTTATGAAAGGCAAGAGTTCAATGATGGAACAAGAACAGTGGTGCACTCCACTTTTTGATCCATTATTAAACACGAGCTGTGCCCCAAGCTTTTTAAAATGAATCTCTCCAATTCATCGCTATGTTTGGAGTTACTCCTTTAAAGAGAATGTATTGATGATAATGATAAATATAACCCAGTTTTCTTCCTTGTTTGGATTCTAGTATTCTGACTTCTCACTAACACAGAGGGTTGTAGATAAAATATTTTAGGACCATACAGTCTCATTCCTTTTAAAACTGTGATATAAAATATTTTTAAAATAACGGATTTAAATCATATTTTCTACCCATTTCTGGAGCTTGGACCTCATTAGAAAGGATTTTACTTTGAAAACAGCTTTAAATCCCCAAGGGTGACTTTTGAAAAATGTATAAAATCATTTACATTTCATATTTTGGAAAATGTAAAAATAAGTTACATCCATTTATATGTATAAATCACCACACGTACCATCTGTCCAACGAGTTATATTTTCAAAATTCCTCCATCTCTCTTTTGGATTTCTTATCAAAATTTACCGTTAGGGTTATTGAAAGAGAAGTTTCTGTAGTGGGCCAAAATGTAAAGTCTGCTGCAATGGCTTTCCCACGTGACTAAATCACTGATAGCACATGGCCACTAGTTAGCACAATTTCTAGGCCTATCGTCTTGCGGCTCTTTTGTTCCTGAAAGATCCCGCTGATTTTTATAATTTGCTTCGTGAAAAACCTCAAGTTAATTTGTGATATTAGATATCCTGTCATTCTGGGAAGAAACACGGTTTTTTTTTAAGTAAAGGTAGTGGCACATTTCACATAAAAATACTGATACATTTTATAATTTTGAAATGCCATTGTCATTCATTAAAAAATAAGTCCCTAAACTTTCTTACTAAATTGGCAACATTTTCTTTTTTTCTCTCCCTGCTAAAACTCAAGTCTCTTTCTTTCTCTTTGAAGTGCATTTTTTTCTGCATGCGTTTTTTTCCCTAACATCTAACAAAAATGTCTTTTTTCAATGCACAGGTTACTTTGCATGATTTTTGGAATTTAATCTTATACAAATATAAAGGTCAAGTTAATGTATATTACATTGGTGGTGAAAAAGATTCCTTCAGATAACTATTAAGTATGTTTCAATAATATGAAAATGTGTAGTACAATCGGTAATAGTGTGTTTTGCCTGTGTCATGAAAGCACACGGGCCGCTTGGGGTTTA
Source organism: Lynx rufus (assembly GCF_022079265.1). Lineage (NCBI taxonomy): Eukaryota > Metazoa > Chordata > Mammalia > Carnivora > Felidae > Lynx > Lynx rufus. The sequence continues at coordinate 104,940,995 of NW_025814834.1, read as the reverse complement.
ATTTGGATGGAAAGGCTACTGATGACTGTATTTGGAGGTCAAGGGAAGAAAGTAAGATACTTTTGTCCAGTCTGTGCTTAATAAATGCTTTTGATAGGTCTAAAATCTAGTTTTTGATTCTGTGAAAGACATTCTGATATTTTAAAATTCATAATTAATTTTTATTTCTGGTTAAATACATTTGGGTCCTTGGATTTTTTTGTTTTTCTTTCTTCGGGCACAAATAGTAGGTTTGTCTTAACTGGGCCCAGGATTAATTTTAACATTGTGAAAGCATTGAAATATTTTGCGGTGTTTACTTCTAAAGCATTTCTCAAGCAGATATGTATTTTTTAATGTTTGTTTATTTTCGAGAGAGAGAGAGCAAGCGGGGCAGGGACAGAGAGGGGGACAGAGGATCCAAAGCAGGCTTTGTGCTGATAACACAGAACCTGACATGGAGCTCGAACTCGTGAACTGCGAGATCACGGTCTGAGTCAAGGTTGGACGCTCAGCCGACTGAGCCACCCAGGTGCCCCAGCAAATATGTTTTTTGTAACACCTTACGTCACGGGTAAAAATATTCCAAAGAATTACTACAATCCTAGAAATTTTGAGTCTTTGGAAAAATAAATGTATCCTTTTAGTCAGAAGAGTATGTGATGCATTTTTCTTTCTTTTGACTCTCAGAAATTTGTAAGAGATGCCATTACATACCAAAGTCTTCTCTTGGCAGTTGTTCTAAATCAAAACCCTTGGAACTAATTCCTCAGGCATTGTTTTTTAAGCTCACTGTGCCTGCTGCTACTTAGAACCATAGAAAGACTTGCTGGAGAAATCCGAGTCTCATAGGGCTACTGTTGCTTCAGCTCATTGCTTTCCCACCTTGCTGCCAGAGTGCTCGCTGCAGTACGTTGTCTCAGTTAATAAAGTAGAACGTTTGCCAAAACACCGAATTTGTACCATTTAAGTCTGGTTTGCTTCCCAAGGACTGGCCTTTCTCACTTGGCAGGTGCAACAGGGGTTTTTCAGATGTATTTAAACTCTTTCTCTAGATTTTCTTAGTCAAAGTGGGGCTTGAGGAAAAGTGGTTGCTCAGGTTAGCCCATTGGCAGCTCCTGTAGAAACTTGTTCCCTCCAGGGGCACCAGGAGCCCTGTCCAGTGCTGACTTGGTAGAGTGAACCATCTTCAGCCTTTCCATGTCCTCTCGTTGTTTTACTTAACTTACTTAGCAGCTTTGTCCCTCGTGCTAGACAGCATGGGGAAGGTCATTGAATATGAACATGCTGTGGATATCCCAGGCCAGGGCGTGAAGGTGAAACGGGGGCGTGTTTTCCAGATTGAAGTCAGGCTGTTTATAACCGGTGATCCTATTTTCTCCAAATGCCTTTTGTGTGTGTGTTTTATGACGAAGCTGTCCTCTTACTATTGTTTGACTCATATGAAGAAAGTTTGGTGAGACCATTTTAATGAATGTTTTGACCAGAATATGCTGTTGTCCGTTACATAATGAATCACATCTTCTTTTTCCAGGCAGCACAAATTGTGCTGATCTCTCTGTTTGAATTGAACACTCCCGAATTTACCATGTTACTTGGTGCCTTGCCAAAAACCTTCCAGGATGGTGCCACCAAACTCCTGCATAACCACCTCAAGAACTCTAGTAACACCAGTGTGGTGAGTGCCTCAGTCACGACTGGTGCCTCTGTACTGACCGTGACCTCTGCGAGTCCCTTGTCTAGACTTGCTCTGATAGAATGGCCAGCTTTCTTGTTCTCTTTCAGTAAACTGTGGGTGTCTGGAGGGTGGGGGTGTGTCTGGCCCCTGCAATAGTCCCAACGAATGAGCGAACCTAGTGTTTAAACATACCCTTTTTCTTAAGTGAGATTGTTCAATCCGTTAAATTTTTACTTGGTCACTTAGCCCTTTGTTCACTGAATTACTTATGTTTTTCATGCTATAAAGATGGAAGGACTCAATTGTGTGTGTGACTCTGGCACAGGTGACATCAGACAGTTCAACTTGAGGAACCCCTGCGTGACAGCTATCCGTTTGGGGTGTATCTGCACTTAAAATTGACCTTATCATTCTTTAAAAAAAAAAAAAAAAAGTTACCCCGATTGTGCAAGTATTTATCTTACTTCATTCTGCTTTCACCCCAGGGCTCTCCGAGCAATACAATTGGCCGGACTCCCTCCCGACACACCAGCAGCAGGACCAGCCCCCTGACCTCACCCACCAACTGTTCCCACGGGGGCCTGTCTCCCAGGTAATGCCACTTCCCCAAAAGTGAGGAAACCACCCCAATGTCTGTCCACCCCATTCCTAGGTTTTTAGACCAAGCTTTAACACCAAAAAATGGATGGGTATCAGGAGATCATGGGGTCTAGTAGTCTGTATAATCTTGGGCAAAGCAGTTGACTTCTATGACAAAATGGCCAATTTGTGCTGAATGTTCTTGGAGATTCTTCCAGCTCTAAGCACTCCCTAGTAACTTAAAGATTTTAAGGCTAAAAGCCACATTTAGTACTGTTTCACGTAGAAACGCTTTAGAAATTCATCACCTATTTTGTAAGTGGTAGGAGTGCCTTATGGTATTTGTCATCTAAATAAATCCCTTGTAGTCCCACACAAGGCCTAGGGTAGTTTTCCAAACCAGCAGTCAGTCATTCCAGGCATAGTTGCTGTAATTACGGGCTCACGTTTGAAGCAGACTCCTGCTCCAGAGAGGTATTTAGAACCTGAGAACTGAAATTAGATCATCGTTTTCAGACTTTGTTGGGACCGTGCAAGCATTGGTCTTACAGACTCTGAGTCAGTGGCTTTAAATAAGAAAAATGCCTTGTCCCAGCATCTGTAGACTTCTCCATCTGGCCAGAGCCTGTGGAAGTCTCTGCGTGGTGACTTTAGTGACCCCCCCCCCCACTCCCCCCCCCCCCCTGCCGGTGTGTGTTGGAGCCTTCCATGGCCTTACACTGAGTAGTGGCCGTAGAGACCAGACTTGACAGTGCCCAGACGTGTGAGGGTCGTACGTACATGCTGTATTTGTCTCCAAGAAGGCCACATCTTTGAGGTCTCTGGGCGCGAGGATCGGGGGCTGTGTCTTCAGGGTTGCCGACACCAGGATGACAAGAAGATACTGCAAGTATATGCCATCTTCCCTTCAAGGGTTGCCTCTTTAGTAGGAAAATATTACAAGTGCCTTTAAATTTAGATTTTGAATGATCAAGAGTCTCCCCAAATCTTCTGTCATGACCAATGAAGTCCTCTTGAGTTTCTCAAGTTGTCATCTAAGTATTTGGAGCATACCAAATTTGTATTTTTCTCTTGGTGACACAAAGTATTTTGTATACTTACAGTATCCTACCATTTGTATTGCCCTACTTATAATCTCTCTAAATGCCCCTGGTGCCATGTTTAGGTAGAATGAAGAATGATGTCACGTCTCCAAGTTTGGTCTGTGTTGTCATGATTTTGGCAGGCTGTTATGATCAGACAATTGAGATCAGAAGTGAGTGAAAATATGTCTGAATTTCCCCAGGTGTCACTGAAGCTCCACTATTTTTTTTTTTTTTTCTATGTTAACATCTGTATCTTAAGCATATGGCTAGTCTTAAATGACCAGGGTCTGGTGTTAACGGTAAAATCAGAGTTCTCTTTCTTGGGGCAGCGGAGTGGGGAGGGTTTTATGGAAAACTTGTATTCTCTGTAAATTGTTTCTTTTGTCTAGAAGTAATACTTCACCATTAATTGGGAAATCTGCTCTTCCATAATACACGACTCATATTCCTTATCTTTTATTTCATTATTAGGGTGGCACGTTCCTTAGGTAATAAGCAAAAGGTAAAATGCAAGTTAAGTATTTTATTATTATATGTGCTACTAGTCTAAGTAAAGGATCAGTGGCGGCTGCTAGCATAATCCAGCAGAGCTAAGAATTGGCTGGGTGTTAATCTTCATGGATCCCCAAATTATTAAAAATTTAATTTATTTTTCCAGCTCACCATTTATTTTTAATTGGTCTGGTCATAATTTTTATTGTCAGGATTGCAGATCAGTGGAAGGGATTAATTTTCAATATTAATATCATTTTCAAGATTAAGGCCAGTGGTGGCATAAATGTTTTCTTGTCAACAAATTCCTCTTTAGGGAATTATTTAGTTGTGTTTTTTCTTTATTTTTTAAAAGAATGTGCCCTCCGTCAGTGCGTACGTAGCCAGATGGCCTTAGCCAATTTGAACTCACAACCAAAACTGTCCAGAAGTGGGAAACAAGGCTTCCTGTCATATCACTGGAAATACTCAAATAGGCCTCATACTTTCACCAGGAAAATTATAAAAGAAATGAACTCTTGCATTAAATAGCAGAATGGACGAGGTTACCCCATTCCTAGGGAGGCGATAGACAAGTTCCACCACACATAATCCCAGAGTTTTCTGAGCTGTGCTCTTGAGGCGTTTATTTTCTGTGACCTGCAGTTCTTTTGAATCATCTTAACCATAAAATGTTAGCTTTGTTATTCTTACAGGAAAAAGACCAATTACTGCTTTTTAATCTAATTTTTTTGTATCAAAACAAACCGTAGTATTTTTTTTTTAGTCCCAAAATTCTAATGCTCAGATCATGGTGTGTTATTGGCAAATATTCTAAAATGATGAAAAAATCGAATTTGATAGTTACAGAAAAATTGCTAACGAGGAAGTTGTTTCTGCAATAGTATTAGAGAAGCCGGAGCTAACACTAAACCTTGGTGAAACATTCCATTAATTGTTTTTTTGTGTGAAGGAAGAATTACTCCTTACCCCTAGCTAGTAAACAAATACTGCTGGGTATTTGAAGAGATTTGTAACCTGGAGTTTTGTTTTTAAACACATCCGTATATTTTAGCTCATTTTACCCAGTGTGATTTGTGTTAAATGAAAAACCGAGTTGCAAGGGGCTTCAGAAATGACAGGACATCCATTCCTTTTGAGATGAGAAAGCGGATGGCTTCCTCGCCCTGGTCTGCTGAACGTTCTTGACAAACGTGGTGTAGAGCAGAATGACACTAATAACAGAGCATCCCCTCTGTTACCCCCAGCAATAAAGGGTAATTTTAGGTGGATTTTACAGCCATTGCATCAGAGGATCAACAGTTTCCATAGAAGCCAAGTGGGGATTAACTGGGAAACTCAGCCTTCCGTAAGCTGTGGAGGGGCTGGTGCACCTCTCTGCTTTCCGCTGCACCTGTTAGCAGAACTCCAGGAGACGTGGTCACCCGGATTCTTCTTGTACCTCTGCTCCGATTCAGTGTGTGACTTAGAGAAGGTCTGTGGGCCCTCCTATGCTGTGGTGACCTCTCCTCTGTCCACTTACTTGCCTTCCAAAATAAGGCCACAGCTGTCTTTGGTGGAGACTAGTTCTCAGGACTATGATGAATGCCAGCCACAGGCGGTGCTGCCCCCTGGGGACGCGGTCTCTGATGCCACGACTCCATCCTGGGCCTCAGATCACATTTCCTGCCAGGTCAGCGCACGCCTTTCCCAGTGTGTGTGGCTCTTCTGAATCGCAGCAGCTGTTAGAACTGTCCGTCAGGGCCTCTGCAGACCCAGGCCACTGAGTGACATTCACGAAGTGAAGAGGGCTGCCTGTGTTCTCAGATGCATTTTAATTCTCATAGTAGGTGATGTGAGTAGGGGAATTGTAACCCTCTAGTGGTGCTGTTACTCTTTCAGAAGGAAATTGCTTGTGGTGGCCTCTGAGCTCCCATCTGATTGGATCCTGGCCTCAGGGAGCACCTTGCCCCCTGCTTGAGTGCTCTGGACAGAATGGCACGTTCTCTGAATCTTCCTGCTGTGGTCCCTTGGTTCTCGTTTGAATTAAGGCCCGAAATTCCTTGTCTGGCTCTTTGTAAGACAGTTGGTTGCATTACCCGAAACTGAACATCCGTGCCTATTTGTGTGTAAGTGCTCACAGTGTCCTTGCCCGTGCACACACACCCCCCCCCCAGTCTTACCCTTGGAATCTCACGTGATTTAAACATGTAACACACGATCGAGAGGGGAAGGAATAAAGCAGCCTCATCAGGGGCCAAACTGTAAAACAAAATTTGTTCAGTTTTCCTCTGTATGGTGAAGTGTACGTTTTGCTGCAGTTAACTCTGACAGAGCCTGGTCAAGGAAGGAGGAGACCGGAAGACATTCAGGACATCGTGTCTTCCTGTCCCCTCCCCCCTCCCCTCCCCGTTGCCTTGTGTTGTCTCTCTCTGATTCTCCTCTTCTGATCACTGCAGTCGGTTATGGGGTTGGAGTGCCGATGGGCTATCGAAGCACCCACCTCCCTTTTCTCAGCCTAACTCCATTCCCACCGCTCCCTCCCACAAGACTCTCAGGCGCTCTTACTCTCCCAGGTAACAAGCTACCTGTTAACCTTGTCCGAGGTGTCACAATATTATTGCTTTTCCAGGGTCGTCTCAGGTCTTGTGGAAAGCCTCTGGCTTAGATGAGCAGGAGTAGAGCCTTGGTGAGAAGTGTGAGCAGGCACATGGTCTCTGGACCCGCATGAGTGCAGCTCCTGCCGTGGCCCAGGGACAGATGACTGTTTCATCAACTGGCCAAATCCGTCAGCACCCACTGTGGCCCAGGCAGAGCTGAGCCCCCACCCCAAAAGGTGACGGGGCAGTGCCGTGCAGTCGAGGCAGGCGAGAGGGGCACAGTTTCCTTCGTATTCTTCTCAAGCAGACAAGGCATTCCCACCCAGAAGCAAATGAGACCTGCCCTGTCCCAAACCGTACCTGTAGCGCTCGTCCTGCTGTTGATGACGTGGACTGCTTTCTTGCATAAGGTACCCTCAAGTGGCGATAGTCTGATCCAGAAGGGGAAGTCAGGAGGTTTTCACTGCTGCATCTCACTGAGGTGCCCTTGCCTCTAGGCAGTGGAGGGGTCGGTATCTAGAAGAAGGCTAGTCAGATTTAAGACAGATGGTAAATCAGTGGGACAAAGTAGGGCCCATGGATTCCTTTAGTTTACTGCTTGAGAGTCCTTTAGGTGCTTATTATAAAGGTCCAAAGATCAGAGGACCCCTTCCCTTGAAGCCTATAACTGCATGAGCAGAGCATAGGGCAGTTCAGCCATCTTTGTGCTGTGCAAAATGAGTTTGTACCCTCTGATAGGATGGGGTAAAAACAAAACAGAAAAAGGTCTGCTACTTCTGAATGCTTCACAGATAGCTTTTGCACAGAAGTTTTACATTTCTACTTTTGTGTCCTCAGCACAATGAAGCTGTACATATGAACAAGTCCGCTGTGTCGGGTTTTAACAACACCTTTCTTTGGAAACTCTTATAGGTTTAAGAGTAGCTTCCCAAGTGTTCAGAGAATCCTATAATGACTGTTACTAGATACGCAAGATTAGGGAAAAGGCACAGCAACAACGTGACCACTGCTGTGGTCAACGTTAATGAAGCGTGTCGCTTTACTTCCTTTTTTAAAAAAAAAGATGAGCCAGGCCTCGAAGTAGAAGTCCCATTTATGACTGTCTTCCAGTACACTGACCTGTGTGCCCTAATGGGCACTAAGCTTCACCCCCAGCCACTCTCAAGACCCCATTTCCAGAATCGTCCTTCACACACACACAGTAACACAGCTGATGCTAATAAATACCCATAACTTTTGTTGGCCATCGGAGGGAGAGAGCATTGACAAGAGACTTTTACATTTAGAAAAACCTGTCCGTTACATAAAAATAAGAGGAAACCTTTGTCTCTTTGCTCTCTGTCAGAACTGTGTTGATGGCATAACACGGAATGATTATCCTAATTCCATACCTAGAATCTTAGTGTCCTTCCCACTGCAGACATATTTTCCCTACAAAATGACAAAAGAGGAAAATCTGAGAAAGCAACCTTCCTGCCTCTGGTGTCTCTGTTCTTGGAGACCTGACCTCACCCATCTCCCCACCCTTGATATGGACCCTTTACAACAGGGCAGGTCCAGAGCTCTATTCTGCCCCAGTGTTGGGTGGCATGGCCTGACCTTAGGCCAGTGAATATTGACCCATTGAGCAACTCTTCCTAATCTGAAGAATTCTAAGGAAACCCTCTGGGGTCTAATCACAGTGTTTACAGAAGACCGGGAGCTGGCTTGTAACTAAAGGATTACGTCTCTGAGCTAGGGGGCAGGTGGCAGACTAGGGTCTACCTAAGCAAAGCCTCCTCTAAGAAAGCCAATGCGTCCCTCTTGCTGTGCTCTCTTATGTTCTGCTGGCCGGGGCCCCGGTATCTGGGATTCCCCGATGACAGCTTTCGTGGGAATTTCCTTTTTCCCTACAAAATGAGGGCTCGTAGGCATCGATTTGGAAAAAAACAAATGCCAAAACTAGCAAAGAAAGTAACGTTATCTGGTTCGTGTTGGAGAAAAGCAATGCCGTCTCTCACCTGCCGCTCAGTTTTAGCTTCGTACCAAGGAGATACTTCAAACCTCAAGTCTAAAAGAAGTGTCACCCCGGATTGCAGCCGGTCACGCACGTGTACTCCTCACTATTAATTGAAAGTAAGAAGGAGGAGCATTAACTGGCAGAATCCTTTATTGTCTTATTTTGAGACGAGGCTATAAAGTTCTGTGAACGGAAGTGAAATATCTTAAGGCCATTGAGGTTACGAATGATGAGATGAATGAAGTGAAAGCTAATGTTATCTGAAGCGACATATGGAAAATAATATTGTGACATCCCTAAAAAGCTGAACGTTCCGCCAGACTTGCTCTTGTCCATCTGTCATTCTTTCAGTTGTTTTTTTTTTCCTTTTTTGCATGGGCTATGCTATTATTTTTGGTTGTTGTGATTAAAAGTATTTTAAGGCATCTTTTTTACATCTCGTATACATAATTTTTTGTTTGAGTCATACTCAGTCTTTATATATAAAAAATAGTGTACTGGCCAGATGTATAAATGCCTTTGCTCCCACGGAAGCTGGTATTGTGGTGTTCTAGAAAGGAGGGGCAGGGACCGACCCCCTGTGCTCCTCAGTCACGCTTTCTTCACATTAAAGTGATGTTGCCCCATAGACAAACTTATGAACTTAGCAGGGGTTGACATCTTGAATTCCATTCAGGTTTTTCCTTCCACTTCCCGTCAGTATATACATGGGACTTTAGCTGTTAACATGTTCATTCACATTTCTTTGTGTTTGCTGCCAGAGCCCGTCTTTGAGTTGGCATGTATTTTTGTGAGCTCTCCAAGCACAGTTGGGGTATAGATTTTCTTTCATTCATCAGAAAACAAGAAAGTTCTATCTGGGCGAGTTTTGCAATTTTAGGCAAATAGCTCCCATCTCCAAAGGTGAGTTCAGATGTTGTGCCCCAGCAGGACGTGTCCAGCCACAGAAAACACCTGGATGGTTCCAACCGCGAACCAGTAGAGGTCTGGCTCCTCCCAAGTGAGGACCGTCGACCTCTTATCTTGCTCATCTGCCCAAACCATTAAAGAAGAAAGAAAAGAAAAGGTGGCGAGGGGGGCTTAGTAAATATCATTTGTTTGTAAGCTACAGGAAACAGCCTCTTGTGAGAACGTACAGGGTTGGTTGTGTCGCACGTAGGAAAGGTTCCTGCCAGCGATGGTCTAGTTTCAGTTACTTCTTTTGAAGAACGAAAGACTGTATGTCTTTAGTCCTGAATGATGTTGTCGAATGCTCACTTAAACACACCCAAGGATTCTTTGTCCCTAGCAATCCTCAGTGTAGCTCCAAGACTTTGTGGAAGTTCACTTAGACCAACTCATCTTCTCTTCGAGTTTGTTTGAAACACGTGACACTCAAATGAACACAGTTGTTTTGCCTTTACCCTTGGTTGACTGTTGCTTCATGTTTTGCCTTCTTTATGCTGTGCTTTATCCTGTGCTTTTCTTGGATACTCTCGGTGAGGGACGGCAGGCTATTCTCGGGACCCGCTTCCGTGCACTCTCCGGACCGTGAAAGGCTGCCTGTTGACACCCTATACATGACACCCAAAGGCTACTTGGGATTTTTGCTTAGTTTCTGATTTTGCTCTGCTCAGCCCACTAAAGGAACAATCGTTGGCATCACTTTTCTGTAAGGGACGAATGTTTCTTGCTTTTTCAAATACTTCTAGACATCCATCTAGGAACGTGACTCATCTGTATAAGATCTGTTTTTATTGTAAAACGCAAAATGTCAGCACCTTGGAAGAGTTTGATATTCACAGCAAGCTCCTGGGTTAGATGGCACAAGAGAGACTCTCGGGAGCCTTTCGGTAGGGTGGATCTAACTTGGAATCGTTTTTGAACGTAGGGTTTTATTTCACAAGTTTCTAACCCCGGTGAGCATTACCCAGTCTTGTGAGGTCGTTAGCTTTGCCCCTCTGAAACTTGCTTGTGACACTAGCTTTATTTTGAAATGCCCACCCCTCTTACCCGTTTGTACATTTGAGACCAGTAACAACCAGACTCCTTGTTTCCATCTTCAAGATACGAAAGTTATTTTTCCACTTTCATTACCTCGTGCATTGTCACCAGTTGTCACCCTTTGAGTTCTTGCATTCTTGTGGTTATTGCTGTGCCCCCCACCGGGTCTTACCGAGTGCTGATGTGATGTGTTTGGGGCCTGGTTTGACAAGGAACACGTGCAGTTGTCCAGTGGTGGCACTCTAACAGGTGTCTCCTTTTCATTCCAACTCGCCTAAAGACACGAAATTGTAATTATACCTCACTCCATAAACTGTTGGAAGTAATTTATACCCATGCCTCAAATTTATGCGTGTGCTTCAATTTAAGAAATACAATATCTTTTGATCCTTTAGCATGCTGGAATATGATACAGAGAACCTGAACTCTGAAGAAATTTACAGTTCTCTGCGTGGAGTTACAGAAGCCATTGAAAAGTTTAGTTTTCGAAGCCAAGAGGATCTGAACGAGCCAATTAAGCGAGATGGCAAAAAGGACTGTGACATTGTAAGTATCCCCGGGCTAACAGAGAACTGTATTTCGGTGAAGTGAGAACTCTGAGGACTGACCACGTGAACACTGAGTTTCATCATCATTTGTGTCTTGTAGCTAGAAGAGTATTATCTTAAGAGGCCCGAGGCAACTTTATAAAATTTTGAGTGACCCTCAGCTCTCTTTGTGAAGATTGTAAACTATCTTGTCCCCCGTTTGCCTTTGTTTATCCTGGACATATTTTTGTTCCTGTGACGTGATGAAAATAGTAGGCCTGAATCAGACAGCAGCGTGGTTCTCTGGGAGCTGTAGTTCCTGCAGAGGCAGGCGGATCCGTAGGGAGTGGCGATGCGGTGGGAGTGGGCAGGGCTCAGTACTGATGAGTCAGGCTTGGCCGGTCCCGGTGCTCAGAGGTGGTGCTGTCCTCGGAGCCGCGTGAAGCAGGGTTCGAGGGGAGTGTGTGGGCAGATAGGAGGACGGGCCTGGGAGAAAGCAGAGAGGCGGCAGGGGGCATGGCATGAGTTCTCTTTGCGGTGGCTGGCGTGCAGAGAGCGGGCCTGTCGTGTTGGTGGCCAGGTTTGGGGAGGAGGCTGCAAGGGTGGCTCAGGAAGGGTACTCCCTTTCCTGCTGGTGTCTGACTCCACTCGGGAGTCACTGGAGATTTTTAACCAAGGAAGTGGCGTGGTCACACTTAAAATTTTAGGAAACCTGCTGCCCCTCTGAGATGGAGAATGACTCTGGAGGAAGTGGGGTCGGTAAGGCATGAGCTGAAATAACAAGAGTCCGAAGTCTCTGTCTAGAACTATTAGGTGCTTATGCCGTTCAGTGAAATCATATCACAGAAGGAGAATAAATGTGTGTTAACCCCTTTGGAACTTAATGAGTTCAGTTTTGGATGTGTGTGACTTGGGGGACATAGGGAGTGTCCAAGCACACATACTCCTTAGGCCTTTGCAGATACCAGTCTGCAGTTCAGGTTGGCCGCTCGGCCTGGAGATGAAACATTGAGAGACATTGACTGGTTGCCTGATGGTAACTAGAAAGTGAGTGAAATCAACCAAGTAAAGGGTAAGGACAAAATCCTGGGGAGCATCAACACTAAAGGGAAAGACGGAAGAAGAGGACTTGGGAGAAGGGCTACAGGTTATTATTGCATGGGAGACCAGGAGAGTGGGCTATCAGAGAATTTAAGGGAAACTTTGGGAAAGGCCTTGTAGCCAAAGAGGTGATGCTGCAAAGACAGCGACCAGCCAGACGTGAAGGGAAAGGACTCCGCTGGATTTTTTTTATTTTTTTTATTTTTTTTACGATCTGCATCAAATATTGTATTTTAGCTGAAAGTATATAAAACACACGTTTATTCACCATTGTTCTGATGTAGAGCCACGACCTCCTCTGGGAGAATGGACCCACGGTTTGGATTTCCATGTTCTTCTCAAATAAACTTTACGCACAGTCCTGGTCTACGGTTTCCAGATCTAGTTTCTTCCAGGAGCCCCATCTGTTTTGTGAGCACCATTCAGAGCAGAGCTGAGCGTGGAAAGCAGAGTGCAGTGGGTTGAGGACCAGCTTGAGTAACAACCTGGACATTGAGGAGGGATCATTCAGGACCTTTTCCCCGGGGAGACCTGCCCCGTCTGAATGCACATGGGACCAGTTAGGAGAAAAGTGTGGACAATGCTGTGGCAGGGCGTGGGTGATTGGTGGACACGGGTCCTTGAGGACATGGCAGAGGAGGCAGTCTGGGCACTGGTGGCCGTAGCTGGGAAGCAGGGTGGGCTGGGTTGATGTGGGGCCAGGAAGTGGAGGGCATCCCCACTGACCGCTCCCACTTTCTATGGGCAGCAGAAAGAGGCCGACCTGACTCCGGGAGTTCAGCTGTGATGAGGAGAGTGGAAAAGGGCTTCCAGAACACCTGTGGGTAGCAAGGGGCTCAAATTAGGGAATCCAAAGCCCTGCTAGGAACAATAGAGGCCCTAAGAGAAGGTGGATGCTTTCGTGTGTATTTTCCTATTTCTTTATATGTATTTATGCATCTGTATGCTTGGAGTAGGCTGTAGCATGTTTTTGTTTGTTTTTGATGCAAGTGACATCACGGTGTGCATTCTGTTGAGTGTAGCATGTGAGCACTTTCCCCCCGTCTGCATTCTCCTGTGGGAATTTTTATGGTCAGGTGAGAATTCGTCACATGGATACCACAGTCATGTACTCAGTCCCCTATTTTGGAACATTTGAGTGATTTCCGCTTTTTCAAAGCATAAAAATTCTCTGGCGAAGTTGAAAGGGGTGAAGCTTGCCGAGTGAAGGTAGCAGGCGAGGCATGGAAGCAGGATTGTCATTGGTGGGATCGGCAGGATGGGGTGCAGGAGCCCCCCAGGCCAGACAACAGGGTGGGTGGCAGGATAGGGGAACATGAGAGGACGAAGTGGAAATTGTTGAACAGGTTCGAAATTCACGATCTTAGCTGCTGATTACCAGAGTGTGAGCGAAGAAGCTGGGCTGGGTGTGAAAACGCATTATGTGTGAAAGACTCGGGAGCCAGTGTACCTCTTTGGTTTGATCAAAGTGACCCAGTGTAATAAGACAGACCTCCGTAAGGATGAATGTCAGAGCCACTAGGAAGACAGTTCCCCAAAGCAGAGATGGAAACATTCAACGTGCAGGAGAAAGTCCATCCTTCTGGGTGATTACAGAAATGCAGCAAACATACATTTGAGGCTCCACTTTATTTCTAAATTGTTCCACTTTGTTTCGGGTAAAAATTAGAATATTTAATGCTTCAGGATATGAGGGAACTAGTGTAATATTGGTGGCATGGGAACTTGATACAATTCTTTGGAGCTAAGTAAAATTATATTCGGCATAGGTGATTTTAAGTTTCATATCCTTTATCAAGTAATGTAACTTTTGGCAATCTGTGCTAAATAACAAATGCAGCAAAAGGTAAGAAAGGTATTATGTTACAGTGTAGTTTATTTCAGAGTTGTCTATAATAGCAAAAAATAGAAGCATTAAAAAAAGTAGAAGAGGAATGGTTGAGTAAATCTTACTAGAACACAAGTAGAAATAGTGGTGTGATTAAACAATATGTTATTTTTTTTTAACTTTTTTTTTTAACGTTTATTTTATTTTTGAGACAGAGAGAGACAGCATGAACGGGGGAGGGTCAGAGAGAGAGAGGGAGACACAGAATCCGAAACAGGCTCCAGGCTCTGAGCGGTCAGCACAGAGCCTGATGTGGGGCTCGAACTCACGGACCGTGAGATCATGACCTGAGCCTAAGTCGGCCGCTTAACCGACTGAGCCACCCAGGCACCCCATTAAACAATATGTTATTAAACACTTTATTTACATGGGACATTCTTACACTATGAGAAAAGCAAAATATATGACAGAATGTGTGCCGTGATTCCCACTCTGCAAAGTCTGCGTGAAGATAAGGACTGGTTTAAATATACAAGTTTAGAAAGTAAGAATTTTTTTTAGGGGCGCCTGGGTGGCTCAGTCAGTTAAGCATCTGACTTTGGCTCAGGTCATGATCTCACAGCTTGTGAGTTCAAGCCCTGCATCGGGCTCTGGGCTGACAGCTCAAGAGCCTGGAGCCTGCTTTGGATTCTCTCTCTCTCTTTCTCTCTCTCTCTCTCTGCCCCCTCCCCGACTTGTCCTCTCTCATTCTCTCTCTCTCTCTCTCTCTCTCTCCCTTTCTCAAAAATAAACATTTAAAAAAAATTTTTTTAAAGAAACATTTAAGTCAAAAGTCATCACCACCTACAAAACAGACTTCAGATGTAAATTAACAGACTTTACATGTAAATTAGCGAGTGGAGCAGGGAAAACATAAAGTGTTCAGTTCCTGCTCAGGTAGTTTATGAATTGGATGGTTTACAGATTGAAACCTAGTAACTATCCTTTCGTCAGTGGCCAGATTTCAAGGGAGAAATCTGGCTGTCCCAATACTTCTGAAAATGTAAAGGAAGAGTTTGTTAAAAGTCCTAAAAAGGAACTGACCGTGTGCTGTGCCTCAGGTGTCCCGCGATGGTGGAGTTGCATCACCTGCCACGGAGGGCCGCGGAGGCAGTGATGTGGTGGAAGGAGGCAGAACGGCCCTGGACAACAAGACGTCCCTCCTCAACACCCAGCCCCCCCGCGCCTTCCCTGGGCCGCGGGCGCGAGACTACAATCCCTACCCCTACTCGGACACCATCAACGCCTATGACAAGACAGCCCTGAAGGAGGCCGTGTTCGATGATGACATGGAGCAGCTTCGAGATGGTTTGTTCCTCTTTGCTTGACCCCCATCCAAACCACCACCACCCCCCCCCCCCCCCCCGCCATCCAGAAGAGCTTTCTGTGGCTCTCCCTGGGCACAGCAGCTCTGGGTGTAGAGGGCAAACATACATGCAGACAGTCCTTCGTTTAGCCACTTACTGAGCCCCCACCATGTGCTTAGGCATGGAAAGCACATCTGTGCACAGAAGCGTGCACAGTCCCTGCCCTCTGGAAGCCAGCAACCTGGCTTTCGTAGAGCCAGTCACGAAACCAGGAACTACCGGTGACCCAAACTTAGGGCTGCACACTGTGCAGTGAAGGAAGGTCAGCTGTGCCCCTCAGGGAAGGCTTCCGCGAGGCACAAGGGCCTGAGTGGAGGTCAGAAGCGCGAGGGGAGTAGCAGTTAGCGGGTGAGAGGCAGAAGCACAAGCCATCCCAGCACAGGCTCCGCGTCTGTGTGTCCTCTCCCAGCCCTGAGCTATGGAAGGAGGGCCCGGTAGCACGACTGAGAGCCCCCTGCTTTTCTCTCACACCAGCGTTTTGACCAGGCCTTCCTGGAGCTGCTTTGGTTGACTTCTGTCTCGTAGTTCAGAGAGAGGGGATCTGGCATATACTGAGCTCCTGCATTACCATGTGCTTTCCGCTCAGTTGCTTTCTGTACATATCTAATGAGATAGAAGGGATTATTCCCATTTCACAGGTTAAAAAACTAACATTCAGAAGGGTTAAGTTACTTGCTCCAAATATAACATACTTGGCACGAACAGAACTAGTCTGATGACGTGCTTTGTTTTCTGACACTTGTGTTAAGACCAGTGTCCATTACTGAGTAACCGGTGAGTAAGCGTGCATTGGAATGATGCTGTTTTTGTCTGGAACTTAATTAGTTCTTTTTTCACCTGATTGTCACGTTCACATAATAGGTTTTTTGTTTTTTTTTTAAATATACGTGTATATCCGTTTTGTTTCCAAGCCTTTGTTTTGTTTTTCAGTTTTAAACGAAGAATTAAATCAGAACCCTAAATTAGAACCCTAGACAGGTAGCATTCACTGTGTGTCATGAAGTGTATAGCTTGCTGGGGACAAGGAGGCAAATCAGACAGAGTCCTTGGCCTCAGAGCAACTCATGGCCTGTCCGAGAAAAAAGACCTAACACAATGGCACTGGAAAGAGAGGGCGCCTCGCTAGAGCAGATGCTGGTTTCAGTGGGGACACAAAAGAAGGGGAACTGGGGGGCGCCTGCCTGGCTTAGTTGGCAGAGCACATGACTCTTACTCTCAAGGCTGTGAGTTCAAGCCCCACAACAGTGATGGGATCCTAAGACAGAAATGAAGTCCTGCAGTCGTTTGAAGGCACGTGCCCAGGTGGTTACTTGCCGTGGGTAGCAACCCTGTAAATTCCCAGGGATTCCCAGTGTCTGTTCACTGGGCCCAAGGCTAATGGCTTGGTGGTTATTATGAATTGCACTTTTTAGGAGTAGTGGGCTGTTTTCCTTTTATTGTTCAGACAGTTGACACATCATTTAACTTACCCATTTGTTGGTCTTGTTTAAGATAGAACAGAGATTGGGGTGTTGGTTGTTCCCTATTTACCAACTGCGTAAAAGGCTTCCTAAACTTACTAAATTTATGTAAGGCTTACCAACTTACTAAAAGGCCTAAAGAGAAAAGTGGAAAGGCAGGGGGGAAATGATTGAGTTCTTTAACATTTCAAACTTCCTGTGTGTTTGTTCCCTCGCACCTTAGAAGCTAAAAAAAAAAAAAAAAAAAAGTATGAAAATACAAATTTAAGTAGTTCCTAATGATTTGTCTTTGCCTTTTCGTCCTTTCTATTGAAAGGAAGTGTTCAGAGTTGAGGTCTCTTAAGTTCATGGGAAGAGAAAGGATAGGTGTTTCATGGCTGAAGCCCTTTTGCTAAGTGGTTTTGGCACGTTGTACAGTCTGTGCATGGACAGTCCACGCACAGGCTCAACACCTTGATTAGTATTTGTTTGCTGTGCTAGTTACTAAGACTAAGCTGTGGACATTCGGGGAGGGAAGGAATGTCAGATGGGTCAGTGAGGAGAGCCTGGAGGAAAATGTGCACGTGTCAGTGGGTGTGACGGCGGGAGGGGACTGTCCAGGGGTGGCCTGACTTGGAGCTGCTGCAGTGGAGATAGATTTGGGGGGAGGAGGACAGTCACGGAGAGACTTTTAGATGGCTTCTCCTGTTTGTCCGAACTCGAAGGGGGAAAACGATGGTGGGGGAGGGTAAGGATGTTGGTATTGGTACTTGACATCTGTTCCCACATCTCTGTTTTCCTGTTTGGTGAGACGGCCTGCTGAGGGTGTCACAAGCGGGCAGCAGAGAAGGGTGAAGGGCATGGGGCAGGAATGATGGAGGGGGGCTGCCTCTGGGAGCAGAGAGCGGGCGGAGGGCGCGTCCACAGCCCAGTGTCCTCGTGAGGTGACTTTGTCTCGGTGTCTCTCCAGTGCCCATTGACCATTCTGACTTGGTGGCTGACCTTCTGAAAGAGCTGTCCAACCACAACGAGCGGGTGGAGGAACGGAAAGGCGCCCTGCTGGAGCTGCTCAAAATCACCCGGGAAGACAGCCTGGGCGTCTGGGAGGAGCACTTCAAGACCATTCTGCTCCTGCTGCTGGAGACACTCGGAGACAAAGACGTGAGGCGCCTTCCTTGTCCTTGCGTTCCCCCTTCCCATGTGACGGGCTGTTAAGTCCTGTCGTTCTGGACTTTGGCTTCAGCTTTATTTCTGTACTGTGCCTGCTGTTTACATCAAAATGTTTTCCAAATATTTTCTGAGTACCAGCTAGTGAGGTCATGTTTCTGTCAGAGACGGGCCCCGTTCCTAGCTTATTTATATGTGTGTTTTCTTCTGTAATTGGGTTTGTAGGCGTTGAGGGAAACTTGTTCCTGCTTCAGGTTACTTTGTTTAACACAGAATTTCTTAAACCTTTGTTAGCACAGAATGGTTTTTTACAATGAGGTTTTTTTCTGTGTGAGTTTTAGGTTTCATGCGTAACTGAGAAATAGAGAAGTTCATTTTTTAAGAGACCCTACTAGATGCTGCCTTCCCTGAAGTTCTGTGTAGATGCAGCCGGCATCTGTGAGCAGCAACAGTGATTTTAACTGGTTAAGCATGCAGTTCTGGAGCGTGGGTTGTTTTCTGTTATCTTCTGTATTATTTTTTAAATCAAAAGCCCTCTTTGCCCTGTGACCTTTGAGTGTGACCAACCAGGAATTTGTGCCGTGCCCGGTCCGTAATCCACACCTGGCACCACGTAGATGACTCTTAAAGGGGGGAGTAACCTAGTCAGAGCCCTGCCTTCTCCCATCTGTGTGCCGGTCCCTTGTGCAGAGACAGCAGCAGATGTTGGGGAATTGTCTGAGTGAAACTCTAGAAGTAAAAATCCACCTGTGCACTGGGCTTTGTGGAGGCCGCAGAAACAACGAAGCAGGTGTGATGAAGAACTCAAGGGCAGGACCAGGTGGATTTTGAGGAAGCTCAACACAGCCCACGGTGAAGGTCCCTCTTGGGGTCACGTTGATGGTGACTCCGATGGAAGACGGGTGCACAGGGGGCCAGCGAATGCGGTGGCTCTGATTGCTTTCTGATGCTTCGGGTTAATGGTTTGGCAGAGGGTGGGGACAGACAGAAGTACAGTGATGGAGGAGGGTGGGGACAGACAGAAGTACAGTGATGGAGGACCTACAGTCACTTCCCTTACAGCCTGCTTGGTCAGGCTGTGTTGGGAGATAGAGTGATCTCACGTAGAGAGCAGGTAGATGGTCCATTAGTGAGCCAATAGCACAGGCGAGTGACGAAGAATCAGGATGTAGTTTTTGGCTCAGTTTGGTGTAAACTCCTTTTCTTTTACTGAGATCAGGAGCCCGTGTGGAACGGTTTTCCTCCAAATGGCGCAGCTTGGGCCTCAGACACCTTGAGGCGTGTACACACGACCCTCCCCCGTGATCTCATCACACAGAAGGTCGGGAGTAAAGACAGGTCTGTGGCTGTCTTACAGGCCGTGTTGATGAAGTGGTTAGATGCTTGTTACCTGTTCTTTACCAAAGGGTAATTTGCATACCGACATCTCAGAAAACATGGAAATCCTCCAGGAGATTGATAATTAACTTAGATGTATCGTCCTCATTCGGTCTCATTTGGTCCTCTTTTGGCTCATTCCAGAAACCTTCCTCAGGTCTTAGGTGCTGGGTCCTGGGAATGTCAGCGTAGGCATAGCACCCGCCTCATGGGACTGGCTGCCTCAACCTGTGCCACGTTTGCAATGTGACCTGCGTTGGGTGCCAGCAAGATGCCAGGGGAGCCCAGGGCTGGGTGTCTGGCCGTGCTGGGCGCTTCTGGCTAGTATGTTCAGTGAAGCGCTGTGTTGTTTGCTGATGTCTTCCTTTCCTCTTGTACTCCAGCATTCCATCCGAGCACTAGCATTGAGAGTTCTACGGGAAATTCTGAGAAACCAGCCCGCAAGATTTAAGAACTATGCCGAGCTGACGATTATGAAGACTCTGGAAGCCCACAAAGACTCCCATAAGGAGGTAAGCCGGCCTCTGGCCCAGGAGTGCCGAGCAGATGGGCCTGGGGGTGCAGTGAGGGTGTGGGGAGAGAGGGGTGTGGATCAGTGTGCAGCCTGACTAGGAGTCGCTCCCTTTGGGGGGCACCTGGGGGGCAGGGCTCAGTCAGTTAAGTGTCTGCTTCTTGCTCAGGTCGTGATCTCACAGTTCGTGAGTTCGAGCCCCACGTCAGGCTCTCTGCTGTCAGCATGGAGCCTGCTTGGGATTCTTTCTGTGTGCCTCCCCTGTTCTCTCTCTTTTGCTCTCTCTCTCTCTCAAAAATAAATAAGTAAGCTTAAAAAAAAAAAAAAACGTGAAACAAAAAAAGAGTCGCTCCCTTAGAGCTCGGCCCAGGCCGTGGTTCAGGGTGACAGTCCCAGTGCTGGTGTGGCGGCTGAGCCCAGGTGCCATTCAGGGCCTGGTGCCACTTGGTAGGTTCCTGACTCCCACATGTACAGCAGGCCTGACCTGTCCTCAGGGATTTCCTGGTCGGTGGTTCCCAATTGCTGTGGTCAGAAGGAGGGGGCTGCCATTTTCCTGGTGGCATTCGGCACCTGCCAGACTGTTGTTGGGAGATCGAGGTTGGCTCGAGAGACAGATGTGCAAGTGCTGGAACCCACGCTTCCTTGCTCCACGACCTCTGACAGGTTCTTTCAGCTTCCGCGTCTCAGTGTGCTTGTGGATAAGGTGGAGGAGGACGTTGTCACAGTTTCTTGTGAGAACTGAATGACATGGCCAGTGACGACAGAGGTGCTACATATACCTGTTGGTCTTCCTCCCTCCCCTCCCCTCTCAGTGTGCCCCTCTCTGCAAGTTCAGGATGAATGGAGGCAGCCATGTCCTGCCTTTCCTCGCTCCTGAACGTGTAAAATGCTAACAACTGTCCTGGCACCTCAGACGCCTACTGGAGAGTTGGAAAAATGTGTTTCTGTGCCCCGCACACTTACGACAGGCCCAGATTGGACCCACAGTAAGTCCAGCCGGTTGCTCGTTGCCTTGTCCAGCCCCTGGGGCTCACCAGTCCTTCAAGTGCCTAGAGACCTACAGAGAACAGTGAAATACAGATGGTTTCAGTAACGCCTTTCCAATCAAAGGCACTGTGGGAAATTGGACTGTATACTTAGAACATTAGAAAACCTCAATGGATTGGACCCCAAGTGAGAATAACCTGCTTAGTTGAGTCTCGTGGCTCACATGTGATTCTCACGGGCACACTTGTGGATTAAGGGAACGGCAAGAATATGTCAACAAAAAGAATCTGGACCCCAAATTGTGCTGTTTCTCTGTTTAGCAGCTTATGTGGCTGCCCAGTGGTGACAGGTTTGATCTCCTGAAACCCGCACCACAATTGCAGGCTCAACAAGAGTAGGGGTCTCGCGCTCTGTCTAGGCATCTCCACCTGATGGGCCTGGCACAACGCGGGTTCATAAAGTGATAGATACATTTTTGTTTGTTTTTTTTTTTTTTACATTTATTCATTTTTGAGAGACAGAGCACAAGTGGAGGAGGGACAGAGAAGGGAGACACAGAATCGGAAGCAGGCTCCAGGCTCTGAGCTGTCAGCACAGAGCCTGATGCGGGGCTCAAACCCATAAACCGCAAGATCATGACCCGAGCTGAAGTCGGACGCCCAACCGACTGAGCCACCCAGGCGCCCTAAGTGATAGATACGTTTTTAACCTGTTGACGCTTCAGAAATCTGGCTTCGTCGTGTGCTAGTACAAATCACTCATGTTTGAACAGAACGCTTTCCTGTTACAATAACTCATGTAAAATGTGAGGACCCGTGAGCTAACATAGCCAACGCCATTATTCCTGAGTGAGGGAAGAGGGTCCAGAACATGCTGTCATTTGTCAGGTGACGCATGGCAGGTATTGGCAGAACCAGTATGTGAAGCAGGTTTTGTGTCTCTTAGGGCAAGTGGCCTGGCCTGTGCTGACCTTTTTCTCTTCTTTTTTAAACCCTAATAGCCTCTTCTTAAATACCTGACCAAAAACCGAAGTAAAACTGTTCTCTTGGAAGCACCTGATGTTGTTTCCTCTGGAGAGGACCTACTTAGAATGTGGCATCGAGGTGACACTAAGCCCTCCGTAGTGTGTGGCGCTTACTGACTATCCCCTTGGAGGATGTCTGTGTTTAAAGCTGGCATCCTGATCTTAAACTGTGAAACTTTGCCAGTGGACCCTAAGAAGTACAGCTGAGCAGAATTAAATAGTCCGTTTCTTACTGAGCTGTCTTCTTGAGGGATCTTGTTTCTTTGGGGTGTTTTTCCTCCTGCAAAATGAGAAATTCAGTAGAGAAAGTTCTTTGGCGTGAACTCTTTTAAATTGCCTGAGGGACAGAAGCAGAAAATACCTGTTGCTTAAAGTAAGCTTAGCAGCCCTTAGTTGTCCTGTGGCATCCCTGTGACCCAGGGTCTCCTCACTGCCGTCACTGATCACCTGACCAAGCAGGTGGGGAAAACATCCTGTTCCCAGTAAAGGAGTGCCTTTATTGGCAGGCCTGCCCTGCTTTGCATACTTTGATACTCACCTTGAGTGCCCTTGTATTTTCCTTGTGAAACTTCACTCTGTCACTTGGCCAGAAGCTCCCAGCCTTGGGCACTTGTGTATATTTAGGATTATGTATGGTTTCTTTGTCTGTCTTTTCTTTTGAAATTCTTCTAGTCTTTCTCTTATTTTACCCAAACTGTCTCCATCCATCATTCCCTTTTTTGTTTGTTTGTTTGTTTGTTTGTTTGTTTTTTAGGGCAGAATAGTTAGACGCACATCAAGTTCATGCTGTGGCCATCTTGTTGGCATAGAATATTGCACATGGTAGTTCTCTAGTGTTATGTTTTTTTTGTCACTACATTCAGACATGGTTCTGACATTTATTGGGAAGGATCTAAAATGTTTCTAAACCCAGTGACTGTGTCAGTCATGCAGAAGCAGAGTCTACTCTCCTAGCTAATTGGTACTTCCAAAGCGTGTTCATTCCATTGAGCTTTCCTGGAACTTCCCTCTTAGGAAACTCGTTGGTTTTGTATTCACAGACAGAACCCAGGCTTCGGCAGGACGCGACAGGGTGACACAAGGCTGCTCTGGGACCTTAGCCCCAGATGTCCCTCCTTGCCCGCTGGGGCAGTGGCTGCACTATGGTGCACACTGGGCAGTGGCTCTGGGACTGTAGCAGTGAAGGACAACTTACTGAAATGCCATTTCTAGAAGTTGAAATTTGTCATAAAAGCTCTCAGGGGAGATGAATATCTCATCCTTTAAGCCACGGTCTGTGTTTTCAGGGTCTTTTAAAAGGAACCGTGCATGCAAAACATGTTTGTTACACATTGGAAACATACCAGGCACTAGATCTCGCTCAGGCGTCCCTCATCTTAAGCCAACACAGATTTAGTAAGCACCATAGAGGATTTGGATACCAATTTAGAGTTTCTATTGAAGAAGTTGGTGTTTGTCAGCTAAGACATGGTTTCATATTCCTTATTTGAATAAGTACATCTCCTTCATTATCTGACTCCTTTTTTTTTTTAGTGTTCTATTATAGTTTTATTTTTTTAATATGAAGTTAATTGTCAAATTGGTTTCCATACAACACCCAGTGCTCATCCCAAAAGGTGCCCTCCTCAATGCCCATCACCCACCCTCCTCTCCCTCCCACCCCCCATCTACCCTCAGTTTGTTCTCAGTCTGACTCCTTTTTATCTGTTTAGTAAATAAACATTGCTACAGAGTTTCAGTGTCTCCTTAATGAAGTCACCACGGTTTACAGTAGTGTTAGCTTATAGCAAGCATCTTAAAAAGGGCTGAGGACTTGTTAGTGACCTTCAGAAATCTGAAGCCCATTTTCTGTTTTAAAAGAAAACTCCATTCATTTAACTCTTCTCATCTTAGAATTGGCAATCTGTTTGTTAGGACTGGCGCAGAATCTCTCCTTCATTGATGAGGAGGGGATTTAATAAGAGAATCCATGGTATGAATAAGATTCTAGGATCAGCATGGGGTGTGACTCCTGAGGCAGAAAACCTGATTTTCAGTCCACTGTGTGTGCTGTCCAGCTGTGTTGTTGGGTCTCATCACCTCTGGGTGAGCCTGTTATAAAGCTTGACTGTCGTGAGACTCAAATACAGGACAGTGTGGAAAAAGACAAGAGAGAGAAAGAGTGTGCGTGTGAGCACGTAAGCTGGGAAGGGGCAGAAGGAGAGAGAGAGAAAGAGAGAGCGAGGGAGTGTGTAAGCTGGGCAGGGACAGAGGGGGAGAGAGAGAAAGAATCCCAAGCAAGCTCTAAGCCCAGCTGGGAGCCTGATGCAGGGGCTTGATTGCAAGACCCAAGATGCTGAACCAGCTAAGCCACCCAGGTGCCCCTGTCATTGAAACTTTTTGATCATTGGGTGTAGCTTTTTCTGAACTTGGCCACATTAGTGAGTATTCAGTTGTATTTGTCTATGAAAAGAAGGAAATGTCAGCATCATTTTGTGTCCCATACTGACTCACCAGATGTTTCTTCATCTGGGTGTTTGAGGCATCACAGTCCAGCCTCAGGCAGTTTGGGGAAGTTGGATTCTTATGAAACAACCATTGTTTGTCTTTGGGGGCTGTATTTTAAATCATAGAAAGTTAATTTTACGTTCTAAGACTGTAACGAATTACAAGTAGAGCTACACCAAATTATTTTAAACAATAAAAGAGGAGGTTTCGGGCGCTTGTTTTCTGACTTGGGCTTCGCCCTGCTGGCATGGTGTGTTTTCTACAGTCATTTTGACAAGCGTCCGGGCCAGAGAAGAGCAGTGGTGTGTCGGGGAGGACGTTTGATTTTAGCAAGCTGATAATTCTTCTTCACATACCAATTAAAATCATTGTCTGACCACGACTTAGCCAGCCCCGCTGCGCTCTGGAATGGTCCTTAGAAGCCTCCTGGGGGCAGTGACCACCCGCATATCAGTGGTTCTGGAGGACAGTGTGTTATGTGAACCTGGAGAAATTACTTCACCCCTCCCGGACCTTGGTTTCTCTTATCTCTTACCCCAGGGAATGGACTGAGTGATTATCTGTGTCTCATCCAGCCTCAAGGTACTAGAAGTTGCTATTAAGTAACAAACCTACCTTCACAGGTCCTAAGTATCCAGTTTTCCCTGAGCCCACCCAATCTTGGGAGGTGGCTAGGAACCCGATTTCCTTTGCAAGTTCTTGCTCTTTTTAACGGAAAGGCAAAACCAGAAACCTATATAATCCTCTAAAGGTTAAAAGTTGCCAAGCCAACATTGTCTGACACTAAGAGCACAAACTCTGGTAAATGTTTTGTTTTTGGAGGCAGGAGGTTGGAAGTGAGGGGCAGGGCTCCAGTCTTCAAGAAGCTCATAGTTTAGTTGAGGCTAAAGCACATGTGCGTTCGGAGTGAGAGGCACTAGGACTTTGGAGTGGGCTGGAAGAGTCCAGGAAGGCTGCCTGAGGAAGTGAGAACCTGAGGTTGGCTACGAGGAGTAGTTACGGGGAGAATTGTAACAGTGAGCCGGGGCGGCCTGGCCTGGAGGAGGGAACATGGGCTTAGAAGACCCTGGGCTGACTGCACGAAACCAAGATTGCTTTCATGCTGTATATGTCACGTGGAGATGCCGCGTCCCCACCCTACTGGCTCGCTGTAGAGTGCCAAGCATAGAGCCCGGTTCTGAACGGCAGTGCCGCTGCTGTGCCACTGTTTGGGGCAAGTGACGGGTTCCTCCTCTCAGGTGAACCGGCCCTCCTGGGAGGCAGATAGGACACCGGGCCGCCTTTTAGCTCCTGTGGCTTCAGAAAAGGCATCCTACTAAGAAACAGCTCCTACAAAGAGACAGGCAAGAGGGCCAGTGTTCAGTGTCACAACCTTTGAGTTTGGAGTGTGAACGTGTGGATCCTCGTCCTACTTTGGTCATTCACTGGCTGTACGACTGAGGACAAGTCACAGGAGCTCTCTCTCTGGGTCTCTAAAACGCTCGTACGCTGGGTGAGCCCGGGGGAGCAGAGAGCGTGATGCCCTGCAGGGCTCATGCTGTGGAAAACGGAAGATACTGTCTCCTCTGCCCTCTTCCAGCGAAGAAAGTAGACCAATTCTGAATAGAATTGTTGACAAGCTTTATAGATTTTACACAAAGCACATATAGTGTACTTTTTAAAATATATCTAAGAGGGCTATTGAAATTCGATTGAGGAAACTGTAAAACACCAATGGAAAACAGTTTTTGTCTTGGCTGCTGTGCTGGCTGAATCTATCCATGTCCACACCGGAGTAGCTGTTACGTTGTCACCTCCAAGCCGGAGGGCACCCTGAGTTTTGAGACATGCAGAAGAGGAGGCTTCTGTGTGCCGCTCAGCTTCCCATCTGAGGAGATTCAGGTTGTCTTTTTTTCTTTTTTTTTTTTTTTAAGTTCTTTTTTTTTTCTTTTTAAAAGCCTCTAGCGCCTTCTTTACTGACTGCAGGGTTTGATGTTATCTCCAACAGTACAGCTTCTAGTTTTTTGTGTTTTTTTTTTTAAATGTTTATTTATTTTTGAGACAGAGAGAGACAGAGCATGAACAGGGGAGGGTCAGAGAGAGAGGGAGACACAGAATCGGAAACAGGCTCCAGGCTCTGAGCTGTCAGCAGAGAGCCCGACGTGGGGCTCGAACTCACGGACCGTGAGATCATGACCTGAGCCGAAGTCGGACGCTTAACCGACTGAGCCACCCAGGCGCCCCTAAGTTTACTTATTTTGAGAGCAAACGAGTGGGGTAGGGTAGGTCCAGAGAGAGGGGGGAGAGAGGCTCCCAAGCAGGCCCCACACTGTCAGCTCAGAGCCCGATATAGGGCTCGAACTCACAAACCATGAGATCATGACCTGAGCTGAAATCAGGGGTCAAATGCTTAACTGACTGAGCGACCCAGGGGCCCCTAGGTTGTCTCTTTTGCCCTTCCTGACAGGCCAGCCAGCCCAGTATCTGCAGTGTCCTCCAGGATGGGACACAGCCACCTCCCAGGCCTGTCTCCCACCTGGCTGCCGTAATGCAGTTGAGAGAGATAGTGTTGCCCTGAATCTGCTTTTGCAGGCAAAGATGTGACGGCTGTCTTGTTAGACATCATGTCTATACTCTGCCTCTGGAAATTCCACGTGCATCTTTTTAGGGGAACGCACTCCTTAAGTAGGGGCAGAGATAAGATTTTATAACAAGAATGTGAAAATTCTTGATTCACATTCTCCCTCTCATTTTTCTGATGAGAGAAACTGAGGCCTTGAAAGTAGAAGAAATGTCCTCCCAGACCACCTCACTAGTTGATGACAGAACTGGTTCCAAAACTTGGGTCCGTGGACGTTGAACCGGGAGCTGTTTTTTCTTTCCTCCCTTTCTCCCTCTAGTATGGCACTGAGCCTAGTTAAGTCAGGGCTCACATGCAGCTTAAATCCTGGAATTTAAAGGAGTGCCAGTCTTTTCCAAAGGATGGAATCTCCCCAGGATACCCGTAAGGTCTTTCCAGTTTTTCCCCAGAAGGTGGCGCCAACCTTTTCCTTAGCTTCCACATGATTGAGGCACTAAATAAACTAGGTTTGCCAGACTGGGAAGAGTTCTTTGATTCCAGTCATTGTTTAGGAACATTTGCCGCCCACCCCCCTACCTCCACCTTTTTTTTTTTTTTTTTTTTTTTTTGCATTAAAAAAAAATCTTTTCTTATTCAACCAATTTTTCTCGTGTGTCTGTGACAGAGCCAAATCAAACTTTGGACTTAAAACACACAATCCAAATTTTGACAAGTTCTGTGCTCTAAAAGAAACCTTATCTTTAAGCAAACACTCATCAATATTCTGAGTAATGATCTCATTTTTTAAAAAGTTCGGTGAGGAAATTGTACTTTTCCTAGCTAGCTTCACTGGCTTTGAAAGGGAAAAATCCCCATGTTTCTAATCAGAGTAGCAAAATCAGCAGACTTGGGACAATTTTGGTCACTTCAAGGTAGATTATAACCTGCTTGATGCTGCTGTCTCATAAATATGCCCCACCCCACCCTCCTTTTTAAAATCCTTGCTGCTTCTGGCCACCTTGTCTACCAAACAGTATTGTTCTCCTTTCTTTCTGGTGCCCGTGTTTACTTTTGCTCTCTGCTTGCTTACATTTATAATCTTTGCTTCTTCGGTTACATAGAACGCAGGGGCAAAACCTAAAGTTCACCCTGATTCAGGCAGCTCGCCAAAAGCCGGGGGCTTGGCACAGAGAGGGAAGTCCAGAACACCTACTTGCCTTGGCAGAAGCGGGTGTCTGTCTTGGGAAACTTGCTGTAACCTCCGTAAGCAGGAGGGCCTCAAACTTGCCGCCTCGAAGTATACCTTCTGGCTTTTCGTTTTCAGACGTTTTTCGGAAAACCTTTGTGTGTTAGATACATTGGATTAAATGCTTCATGCAGGTGACATCAAGAATTCCTGGGGTTAGAAGAGGAAGTTCTCCTTGGGTGTGGGTTTTGGCTCGGCAGATCTGGAAGTCCTTTGACCCACTGCTCACTGCAGGGCAACTCACTTTCACCCGAATGACAGGAGAGTACAAACAGGTTGGAGGCAAGGAAGGAAACCTTACGATGGGACTCTCACCACGAGCCCGCCAGTATGTTTCCTTGTCTCACTGATGCTCTCCGCATCCGAGGGGCGTGGGGAAGTTTTTTGTTCCTGTCAGGACTGTTAAGTGGCACTGCTGGCACTTGGATCCCAGTCTGTTTCCAGGCCTGTCTTCCCTCCCACTGAGCTGCCTCCCGTTTCCCAGCTGGGTCTTAAACATGTACATCAGTGTCTTCTACCTTGGATGTACCCACAAGGTTATCCAGTATTTTCTGATCCTTCTGGTTTTACCCCATCTCTTTAAAAACTAAGACACACTGGGGCGCCTGGGTGGCTCAGTCGGTTGAGCATCCGACTTCGGCTCAGGTCATGATCTCACGGATCGTGAGTTCAAGCCCCGTGTCGGGCTCTGTGCTGACACCTCGGGGCCTGGAGCCTGCTTCGGATTCTGTGTCTCCCTCTCTCTCTGCTCCTTCCCTGCTCACGCTCTGTCTCTCTCTCTCTCAAAAATAAAATAAAGCTTAAAAACAATTAAAAAAAAAAACAAAACTAAGTCACAGACTTTCCTCAGTATGGCTCAGATTTCTGAGCCGTATGTTAGGGTACTTGCAAACAGTATTTCGCACAGCAGAAATGCATTGGCTTCGGAGCACGCCTTCACTGCGGGACCCGCTTAGGGAAGAGATGACCCCTCTTCCACTGTCCACTGGCTGCCCAGCTGTACGTAACTCAGCCACGTGCCCGGTGCTCGGCTTTCCCGAGTGCACCGTGGACTTGCAGCGACCGGAGGGACGTGCATGAACTGAGGAGGAATAAAAGCACTTCATCTTAGAGTAATTCGTTGCACGATGGAAGTCTTTTAAAGCGGTACGCCACCCCTCTTCAAACAGCGGGTTGCTAGGGAAAAAAACCAACCTGAACTAAAGTCTCTTTTCCAAAGGACAGAAGTGTCGCCTTTCCGCCCTGTCACTGGGAATGGGACCCTCCGGGCCTCCTATAGCTGATTTTGCCCAAGGGCCGGGTGGCTCGCCTGCAGATATCTTGCTTCCCCCTCAGTTTCTGGGCCAGCTCCTCAGGTGGAACACGTCCGTGCAGTTCAGTGAGGCATGCCCCAGAGGTGACTTTGCCAGTCACGAACATTTTACAAGATATGTACACGGGAGAATGTGCTTGACAAACATTTCTTGAGTAGCACATGTATATTGGATGCTGTGCCAGGCGTGGGGGGTATAGAAAGGTAGCTGAGGTGGGAGCTTGCCTTCGAGGAATTTTCTGTCTAGTGGGAGAGACCATTTGAGCAAGGTGTTGAGTGCAGTGGTGGAGGTGTGCACACAGGCTCCCCAGAGTCGTACCGCAGCAAGCGGGTCCTGAAGGAGACCTGGCCCGGCCAGGTGAGGAGCACCAGTGAGCGACGCCGAGGAAGAACGGAGGGGCTAGTCAGGGGCTCCGCGAAAGGGCCAGCGGGGCATGTGCAGGGCCTGCCCTCAGCTCAGTGTGACGAGGGCACAGGGGGAGAGGGAGGGCAAAACCACAGCTGGACACAGGCAGGAGCCAGGCCATGCTGGCCTTCCACGCCATATCGACAAATGTGGGCCTGGTTCCAGGATAGCTGTTTAGAGGGATTCTTGGCGAGGGCAGACCCACTTGATGTGGGCACTAGACTGGGTCGGAGGGGTCCCCTGGAGGGAGCTCTGCTCTCTGGCAGACTCAGAACTCCCTGGTTCTCCGCTGTGTCTTCCTGTGACCCCTTACCAGCAATCCTTTATTTGTATGTTCTCTCTCTTACTCCAAAATCCACCAAAGTCGGTATTTTTTAAATCCCTATCCTAAAAAATTTTCTTAATGTTTTTATTTATTTTTGAGGGAGAGAGAGACAGGGAATGAGTGGGGGAACAGCAGAGAGAGAGGGAGACACAGAATCCGAAACAGGTTCCAGGCTCTGAGCTGGCAGCACAGGGCCCAACGTGGGGCTCGAGCCGACGAGTCATGAAATCATGACCCAGGCCGAAGTCGAATGCCCAACCGACTGAGCCACCCAGGCGCCCCTTAATTCCCTAGTTTAAAAATCGAGGTTCAGGGGCACCTGGGTGGCGCAGTCGGTTAAGCGTCCGACTTCAGCCAGGTCACGATCTCGCGGTCCGTGAGTTCGAGCCCCGCGTCGGGCTCTGGGCTGATGGCTCAGAGCCTGGAGCCTGTTTCCGATTCTGTGTCTCCCTCTCTCTCTGCCCCTCCCCCGTTCGTGCTCTGTCTCTCTCTGTCCCAAAAATAAATAAACGTTGAAAAAAAAAATTAAAAAAAAAATCGAGGTTCAGACCGATTGAGTGTCTTGCCGGAGGACTGAACTCCAATTTGTCTGTGCCCATGCAACTTGGAGCTGCCTTTCTTGGGGTGAAAGGTTAAAGGTTATGCATGCACACCAGGGCCAGACAGTACTCTGCTTTTAGGGGACCTGTGTGGAAAAAGCTGCACTTTGCAGCAGATTGAGTTGGCAAGAAAAAAAATCACAGTGAGTTTTCTTTAAGTAGCCTCATTCTCGTGTGTATGTGAAGTGGAGGGCGATGCCATCAGTGGGACTGAGGTCATGCTTGCTGCCTGGCTGACCCCAACCACCCACTTTCTGTGAGGAGGCAGAGGCGGGGAGGGCTGGCTTCGCATGGCCAAGGGCCCTTGAGCCGGAGGAACCCCCGAAGAACACCTGGGAAGCCTTGTGCAGACATTCTATCTGCGTCCCGCCCCTCATCAGCTTCCTTTCATCTAACCCCGGCCAACTGCAGACACTCCTCAGCTCCCCGTCCGCCCCCACCTGCCTCTGGGCTTGGTTCCCCACTTCCTGGGGCTTTGCACCCTCTGCACAGACCAGCCCATCCTGCCCAGCACCGTGAGGACAGGGTCTGGGCCCACCCATCATCCTCACTCCTGTGGCCTGCCCTGAGCTCAGTCCCTGACACACAGGAGTGAATGAGTGTGTGCATGTTGTACACAACAAGGCAGGGCCAGTCGTGGTATGAAAGAAAAATTGCTCTTACGGGCTTACCGAGAATAGGATTCTTTGAAAGTAAAATGAGCTCTCTGCAGTGCTTTGCACCCAAGCCTGACTTTGCACGTGTATAATAAGTGCAGGCAAATCTTGGATGTTCTTGACCCCTGTCTTCTCTCGTGTACACAGTATTTACTCTTGAACCATGCTGATCCTGGTCCCCATTTTGACTCTCGGAAGGATTAATCCATAATCCCCGATGTATGCCCCCACAGGTGTATGCATTGTGTCCACAAACGCGCTGATCAGGTGACGGGGGTGTGAGCTTACTTAATGAGACCCCTAGGCTTCGTCAGTGCCTTAAGGAGATAGCAGGTCCTTCCAGGGAAAGTTCAAGAGGCCTCTAACAAGAAATAGAGAACTTTGAGAGTTCAGGAAGGCAGGGCTTTAAGTAGGAACATACCCTCAGGCAGACAGAATGAAGTTCAGTCCATCTGTAAATGTTGAACACCTGGTAAATGCCCAGCCTTGCTGTGTACTTTGAGGTACAAAACAAGTGCCCCAGCCCGTCTGCTAGGCCTTGCAGCCTGTTTGGGAAGGAGACACATGTGGAAATGTTGGCAAGAATGTAAAGCAACCGACATGAGGTGCCAGCAATAGAGAAAAGCTCTATAAGTTGAGAAGGAGAGGTCATCCCGCTGTTCAAGGAGGGGACGTGGTCAGCCACGTTTGTGTGAGAGACAGCGAGTTTCCTAAATAGCAGAAGAGAGCTTATGGAATCAGTAGGCAGTAAGCAGAAATAGCAGCGATCATTATAATCATAGTAACGTTCTCAGCCAACACCCAGGGAGTGCAACTCCATGCCGGGGCTCAAATTCTGTCCCGGACGACGAAGGGCCGCCTGCTTCTGGGGTGCAGCACCCTGTCCTCCCTGCTCTCCATGAACCAAGGGCTGAACTGTGAACTTTCCCTGATCTCAAAAGCACACTTAAATTTTTATGAATACATTTTCCTTACCAGGAACATTAGTACGGCAGTTTTCCCTGGCAGCTTTTCAATGTAAAAAATACGAAGAGGAGAATAAAAGTACCCATAATCTAACCCCCTGAGATAATGAGGGAACGTTTTGTGTGTTTCCTTCCAGGTTTTCCACCGCGTTAAATCCCAGTGTTGGGACATGAGCAGCCCAGGGAGAACCTCCAACTGTCAGTGCAGCATGACCAGCCTTAAAAATACCGGGCTTTTGTTTTACGTCTATTTGTATTCATTTTGAGAGAGACAGAGTGAGCAGGGGAGGGGCAGAGAGAGGGGGAGACAGAATCCCAAGCAGGCTCTGCACTGTCAGCACGGAGACCAGTGTAGGGCTCGACCTCACGCACTGTGAGATCATGACCTGAGCTGAAGGCAAGTGTCAGCTGCTTAACAGAGTAGCCACCCAGGCGCCCCAAATATAATGATTTTTAAGTGAGATGAATTCAGCCCCCTTGTGTTGGAGTCCGCTTTACCATTCAGAGAGCAGAGCAGACACACGGACCGATGAGGCACGCTCCGGGAAGCCAGTCCTGTTCACAGGGTGGTGTAGCCCCAGCTAAACTGAGCTGCGTCTTGTCCCAAAGCCATGACTGCAGAGCCCCAAGATCTGGCCCTGTCCCTCCTAGAGTGAGGGCACAGTGGTCAGGGCCCTACAGTGACCTCCTGCAGTCCATGTGTCCACCATATGGCTCAGGGTGCCCCTCTGTGTGTCCTGTCCTCCCTGGCTTGTATGCATGGACGTTTTAGCCCACCCTTGCCCACATCTAGAAGATGCTTTCCAGGTAGTCTGTCTGCTGTTTTTGTTGGTCAGTCTGCTTCAATCACAAGAGCACTGGGGAGATTGAGGTTTAAGCTGGTAACCTTGGTCTTGTTGCTGAGTTAAAGACAGCCGCCTTGTTTCAGTAGCAGAACACAAAACAGAGAAGAATCTGGGTGGAATGAACAGTCCAGGGCTGGCAGTCGGAAAAAAAGGATTAGATTTTCATTATATTTTATAAGAAAATGCATACACGGGGACACCTGAGTGGCTCAGTCGGTTAAACCTCCGACTTCAGCTCAGGTCATGATCTCACATTTTGTGAGTTCGAGCCCCGTGTCGGGCTCTGTGCTGACAGCTCGGAGCCTGGAGCCTGCTTGGGGTTCTGTGTCTCCCTCTCTCTGTCCCTCCCCCACTCCTATTCTGCCTCTCTTTCTGTCTCTCAAAAATATATAAAAAAATTTTTTTTAATTCTAACTAAAAAAAAAAAATACGTACATGTTTACAACCTGGTGTTTTTTGCTTATCATTGATATACATACCCCTGTGTCATGAATAGGAGTAACTATCATTTACTGAACATGTAGTACATTTTGACACCACTTAACAAATGATTTCTGTGAGGTATCCCCATTTTACAGAAGAGGAGATGGGGGTTAGCACTTGTGAATGGCACGGCTGGCGTTTGCTTCCAGCCCTCAAAGGCCGCAGCCCTCACTCTTTGTTCCTTGCCGGGTTTTGCATTTAGCTTCTATCTTTATTACAGAGGCTCTTTTTGTGGCGCTCCTGGTGACCTGTGGCACAAGGACTCAGTGTATCCTAGTGCGCTGGGATCTCTTCACAGGTCAGAGGCCGCTCCTTTGGCTGTGAGGTGGCCATTTTGTGCACTTCCTTCAGAGTACAGGGTGTGGTGATCCGGGCACGGAGGCTTTCCTTGGAAAAGCCTCTCCAACTGCTTTACGATTAGGTGCCTTCCTGGAATCATAAGTCTTGAAGCCACTGATTTTTCTTCCCGGCTTCTCTCCAGTTACTTTAATTGCAGCTGTCCCCCAAGCTGCTGGAAAGCATTTATGTTTACTTCTTTTTTAGGTCCTAATCTTCTAGGACAGAGACTCTCAGATTTTCCCGTACGGGAGACCCTCTGAAGCGCTTATTAAGACAGCTTGCTGGGCTCCAGGCCCCAGTCTCTGATTCGGCGGGTCCACGGTGGGGCCGGGGAAGTTCCATTTCTAGCACGTTCTCAGGAATGTCGCTGCTGCTGCAGGGGAGGTAACACTTGGAGAACCGCTTCTCCGGGGTTTCTGGTGGAAGCCGCATTCCTACCTTCCTGTGCCCCCCATCCACTGGAGAATCACCCTCAAGACCACCTTGCTCTTAACTGTCTTGTACAGAATTAGCCCGAGGCGTTAGGTGGCGAGCGTCCTCTGGCTCCCGAAGTTAGGCAGCAGATCGCTTGGTCTCCGGGAGCTCACTTGTTTGGGGGAACTGGTGTTTCAGGTGGTGAGAGCAGCCGAGGAGGCGGCGTCCACGCTGGCCAGCTCCATCCACCCGGAGCAGTGTATCAAAGTCCTCTGCCCCATCATCCAGACGGCCGACTACCCCATCAACCTCGCCGCCATCAAGATGCAGACCAAAGTCGTCGAGAGGATCGCCAAGGAGTCCTTGCTGCAGCTCCTCGCCGACATCATCCCGGGCTTGCTGCAGGTGGGCCCCCTGGGCAGCTGGCCGGTGCCTGTCGTGCGGGGCTGTGAGGCCGGGAGCCGGTGCTGCCCAACCTGGGTGCCTGGGGCTTTGCCCCCCTCACTCACTTGAGGGGCGGGTGGGAAAGGGCAGGCGCCAACCTGTTTCAGAACCCGCGCAGCTGTGTGGCTCAGACACCTCGGGTCCTCTCTCTCTTGTTTTCTAACGCACCCTCCCCTGAATGTGGCCGGAAGAGCTTCCCAGCAGCCTAGAGCTGTGGCTCCCAAAGTGAACTTTCTGTTTACTGTAAATATATTTTGGTCCTTTCCTGGTCGTCGTCGTTCATGCCTTCAACAAACCCTTATTGCACATCTGTGGGCCCCAGCCCTGGGCAGGGTGGGCCGTGGGAGTGCAAAATCAGATAATGGTCCTTGCTCTGCTATCCAGCACATATTCATGGAGAGCCTTCTAAGTGCAAGGCACTGAGTTAGACTCAGGAAGATGTTTTGCTGCGCCACGGCATAACCACAGGGGTGTTTCAACCTGCGTGGGGCACAGTACAGCTGTGCAGGCAGCCGGAGATGAGGGCACCACCTGCAGAGTTACTGTAGGTGCGAGTGGGGGTTTCCTGGATCAGAGGCCAAGAGGTGATTTCACAGAAGGGCTGGTTTAGAGTCGGGCCCTGGAGGGAGAGAGCGACTTCAGTGGGGAAGGTGGAGAGAAACCAGCTTCACGTTGAAGAAATGCTGCTGCTCGCTGAGCGCTCGGCTTGGGAATTTAAGTACAGACTGTTGAGACTGGATTATTCCAGGCAGAGGAAAGAGCAAGCCCGAAGCATCCTCAGAGCAGCAGGCTGTCTCATTTGAGTGGGGCAGGGGCCAGGCCGACAGGTAGACGGAGGCCCGGATGTAGAGTGCACAGGTGTCAGGCTCCGGGCCCGGATGTCTCCCACCCGCTTTGGGTGGTACAGAGGTTCTGCCCACAAGAGCGAGGGAGGCAGTCTCATTTCTTGAAAGTCTCATTTCACACAAGGTTTGCTTTGCCATTGGGAGAATATGAAAGAACCGAGCTGTTTTCCCCCTTAATTTCCTTTCCCATCTCCCTCTCTCTTTCTCTCTCTCTCTCTCTCACTCTCTCTCACTCTCTCTCACTCTCTCTCACTCTCTCTACGTGTCTTGCGTGGCGCTACTGTGGCAGCTCACGTTGAGCAGCACATAGTGCAGGGAAGGGCCGCTGCTACTTGCCAGCCTCCCTTCTCCACCTGCAGGAACCAGTTCACTCTCGACACTGTTGAGTTTTGACCTCCCTGGAGCAAAAGCTCCCTGGGTCCAGTGGCCGGTCTTGGGTGTGTGGTGGTTGTTAGCGCCAAGTCCAGGGTTGAACTGTGAGGGTATTTGCAGAAACCTTGATGAGACATTGACCGTGAAGCAGATCTTTGATCTCATTTCCTTTTCGTGTCCCTTCTGACTCTGTAGGGTTATGACAACACCGAAAGCAGTGTGCGTAAGGCCAGCGTGTTTTGCTTAGTGGCGATTTATTCCGTAATCGGAGAAGAGCTGAAACCTCACCTCGCACAGCTCACGGGGAGCAAGGTACGTATAGTGTTACACAGGCCGACGGCACGCCTGGGCTCTGCCAGCCGCTGAAAATCTGCTTGTCTGCAGCTCTGGCCTCCACACGGGCTGGGTCCCTCGTGGGCATCGATGGTGACGACCGCGGGCTCTCCCCCTGGGCCTTGCCAACGTGCAGGCGCTGTTGTGCGCGCTCTGCGTGTGTCGGTGCCTTCATTCGTGACGATGTCCCTGTAGGATGAGGACACTCATCCACATTCAGCTGCGCAGGGACACACAGAGCTCTCACGCCAGAAGCCAGGCCACGCTGCCCGTCTTGTTCCTTTCAGGGTGTTTTAGAATGAGGGGCAGAAAATGGGACAAGAGGCCTGTTGGCTCATTGCAGCTGAGAGTGGCCAGAGTGCTTACTGGTTTAAAAATAACCTTCAGTCTGATGAGCCTGCGGGGGG
Organism: Lynx rufus; assembly: GCF_022079265.1. Lineage (NCBI taxonomy): Eukaryota > Metazoa > Chordata > Mammalia > Carnivora > Felidae > Lynx > Lynx rufus. The sequence goes on along the minus strand of NW_025814834.1, from coordinate 104,904,237 downwards.
ACAGCAGGTGGAGCTCTGGCAGGAGAGGCAACGGCCGGAGCAGCCGCTTGACCGCTGGGGTCTTGCAGGCGTCTGGCCGGCCGTGTGACAAGGCGACCCCAGGGCTGCCTGGGGGGAGTAGTGCGGCAACATGGAGTTCAAAACGCCCTGGTGGTGGTCTGGGTAAAAAAGCGTGAAGCTAGAGGTGCCTGACATGCTCCTTATGAAAGGAAGAATCAGCAAGTGAGGCCGCGTTTCTTTCCACATAGAGCTGTTCCTTTGGCACGGCCAGCGGGGCATCCTAGCCAGAGCCTTGCCTCCCCAGAGTTCTGGCAAAGCCAGAAGGGCATTCCCCCCTGTGCTGGCGGGGGCTGTCCTGGGCGTTGTAGGGGGATAAGCAGAACCCCTGATGGCCCTCTAGATTCCGGTAGCACCCACCCCTCAGTCATGAGACTCACCGTCAAGGCTGCGCGCAGCCAGATGACCCCTGGGGGGCAAATCACCGCTGGCCGAGAACCCCTGAGAAGTCAGCGGCTGGGTTGAAGGGTGGTTTGGGGGCTACTTCGCCTGACTGCATTTTCCCCTTCTCCTTTCCTTTTCTCATCACTGACCCCTTCCCCAGCCATGATCTGGAAACTCCAAGCCGAGAGTCACCATCAGTGTGCTAGGCCTGGAAGCCGCCTCTCTCTCTGGCCTCTGTCTGGCTTTCTGTCGGTGGTTCCTGGCAGCAGTGAAAACTAGAAAACTATATTCACCAAGGGGGTTCAATTTTTAAGGCTCATCCCCAGATAACAGACCCCGGTTTTGTCTGGCAGTTGCCCTGTGCCATCACCTCATTTGCCCCTTCTAGTCAGGGACTGAGAAGACGCAGGTGTTTCCTCATCCCTGTTGTGCAGCTGACCTGCTGCCGTTCCTCTCAGCGGTGGCCTTGGCTCTGGAGCCCACGTCCTGATCGGTCCGCTCAGAGGGCGTAGGGAGGCTGGGCCTCAACCCTTCTTCCTCGGTAGCCCGCTTCGTCCGCTGCCCCAGTCCTTGGACGCGATAGCTCTGGTGTGTTAGCAGGACCTTCGGAGACTCGCATACACCTCTCTACCAGCAGACATCAGTCGCTGATGGACGTGGTGCCAAGACAGCCTCAGTTTCCTAGACCGGAAATAGGCAGACTCTGGCTGTGGCTTCCCGTTGCTCTGTGTGACCCGGCCGATCAGAACACTCTCCTGTTGCTTAACAAGTGATACCAGGCTCTGCGGAGAAAGGCCTGATGCAGGGTCGTGGAAGGAATGCATGGGGGGCATTTGAGAGTGTCCCGTTGCCATGGCAGCAACACCAGTTTTGGGGTCAAACAACCTGCCTTCTGGTCTCTGCCCTCCACTTCCTAGTCGTGTGACCCTGAACAGGCTTTCTTTTCTTTCTCTCAGTTTTTAAAACATGGTGGCAAAATACCCATCACATAAAATTTGCTGTCTTAACCATTTCTGAGTGTACCTTTCACTGGTGTTAATACATTCACATTGTTGTGGGACCATCCCCACCATCCGCCTCCAGAACTTTGCTCATCGTGGAAAACCAAAACCCCACCCCCTTAAGTAGTAATTCCTCAGAACTCCCTCCTCCCAGCCCCTGGCCACCACCATTCTACTTCAAGTCTCTGGATTTGACTCCCCGGGGGCCTCGTAGAAGTGACACCATTTGTCTTTTTTGTGACTGGCTTATTTCACTTAGAATGATGTCCTTGAGGTTCGTCCATGTCGTAGGTTTGTCCGAATTTCTTTCCTTTTTAAGGCTGAGTGCTACTCCGTTGTGCGTACGTACTGCAGTTGGCTTGTCCGTGTTTTGGTGACAGGCGCTTCTTTCCATCATTGGCTGTTGTGAACAATGCTGCCTATGAAGGTGTGTGTACAAGTGCATCTTTGAGACCCCGCTTTCGGTTCTTTTGTGTCTATAGCAGGACTGGAATTGCTGAATTCCATAACTTTTCCGCGGTGGCTGTACCCTTTTACGTTCCCGCTGACAGCACCCAAGGGTTCCAGTCTCTCCACCTGCTCACCGACACTGTTTTCTCTCTCTTTGACGGTAGCGGTCCTCATGGCTGATACAAGGTGGTTCCTCAGTGTAGTTTTGTTATGTGGGGCATCTTTTCACGTTGGCCAGTTGTATATCTTCTTTGGAGAAATGTCTGTTCAAGTCCTCTGTCTATTTTTGAATTAGGTTTTTATTTTTTTAGTTGTTGAGTTTTAGAAGTTCTCCATATATCTTGAATATTAACCCCCTGTCTTTTGCTGCATAATTTTTTTTAACTTTCATGAAGTCTCTAGGAATTTGTCCATTTCATCTGGGTTACCTAATCTGTTGGTGTACATTTGTTCATAGTGGGTTTTTTTTTAAGTTTAGTTATTTACTTTGATTTTTTTTAATGTTTATTTTTGAGAGAGACAGAGAGAGAGAGAGAGACAATGCGAGCAGGGGAGGGGCAGAGAGAGAAGAGAGACAGAACACAGAATCCAAAGCAGGCTCCAGGCTCCTTCCTATCAGCATAGAGCCCAATGTGGGGCTTGATCCCATGAACCGTGAGACCGTGACCTGAGCCGAAATCAAGAGCTGGACGTTTAACTGACTGAGCCACCCAGGTACCCCTCATGGTGTTCTCTTCTAATCTTTTTTATTTCTGTAGAATCAGTAGTAACGTCCAAACATTCATCAATGCTTTTAGTAATTTGAGTCTTCTTTTTTCCTTAGGTAACTGAGTTAAAGATTTGTCGATTTTATTTATCGTTTCAAAGCACCAATTTTTGGTTTCCTTGGTTTTCTCTATTGCTTTTCTATTTCATTTATCACTGTCCTAATCTTTATTATTTCTTTCCTTCTGGGTTTAATTTGTTCTCTTTCTAGTGCAAGACGTAAGGTGAGGTGGTTGATACGGGCTCTTCCTTTTTTATTCTAAGCTACACGTTTCCTTCTTTGTGCTACGTTTGCTGCATCCCGTAAGTTTAGGTATGTTGTTTGCATTCTCCTCTGTCTCCAGATACTCTCTAATTCTCCGTGTGATTTCTTCTTCGACCCATGGGCTCTTGACCAGCGTGTTGCTCAGTTTCCACAAATTGGTGAATTTTTCCGTTTTCTTCCTGATACCAATTTTTAACTTCATCCAGTCGTGGTCAGAGAAGACACTCTGCATAATATCTATTTTTGTGAATCTGTTGAGACTTCATATGTGGCCTCATTTTAGTCTTTTCTGGAGCATGGGCCACATCCACTTAGGAAGAACGTGTATTCTGTTGTTGGGTAGTGTTTTGCTGTGACTGTTAGATCAAGTTGGTTTATTGTGGTGTGTTAGTTTTTGATGTCCTCGTCTTCTCTCTGGGTCTTCGGTCTATTATTAAGAACAGGGTACTGACGTCTCCAAGTGAACCCTCCAGTTCTGTCAACATTTCCTTCTTCTATTTTGCTGGCATGTTATTATACACAGATGTGTCTGTGCTTGCATCTTCTTGGTGTTATTGGCCTTTTATTAATATATAACGACTTTCTTGCTGTCTTTGATTTAAAGTCTGTTTTGCCTGGGGCGCCTGGGTGGCTCAGTCGGTTAAGCGTCCGACTTCAGCTCAGGTCATGATCTCACAGTGTGTGGGTTCGAGCCCCACATTGGGCTCTGTGCTGATAGCTCAGAGCCTGGAGACTGCTTCAGATTCTGTGTCTCCCTCTCCTCTCTCTCTGCACCGCCCCCACTCGCATTCTGTCACTCCTTCTCTCTCTCTCTGTCTCTCTCGAAAATAAACACTAAAAAAAACAAATTTAAACTCTGTTTTACTCAGTGTAATTGGTACAGCCACCCTTACACCCTTGGTTACTGTTTGCGTGGAGTCTCTCTTTTCAGCCTGTCACCTTCAACCTCTTTGTGTCTTAGTAGACCTAAAGTGAGTAGTCTCTTGTAGACAGCGTAGTGTTGGACCGTGTTTTCTTTACCCATCCTGCTAGTCTCTGTCTTGTGACTAGAGAGGTCCACCGTTTCCATTTGAAGAGACTGCTTGCCGCTAAGGAGAGACCGCCGTCACAAGCTGGGGTGTGTTTTCAATATACCGTAGAGCTTTTCCTGTCCCTCATTTTTCTGCAGTGTTTGCTTTTTGTACTGAAATGTTTTAGTTCCCTCCTCATTTCCTTTCGTGTATATTCTGTAGCTGTTTTCTTGGTAGTTGCTGGGGGGATTACATTGGACATCCTAAGGTTATAACACTCTATAATTTGAATTTATACCAGCTTATGGAGCAAGCTTCTGAACCCCAGCCATTTCATTTGTAAGACAAGAGAGCCTGTTCTGCCTCCCTCAGAGGATTTTTGTGAGGCTCAAATATGATCGTCAGTAAAAGCTTCTTGTAAACTGTGAAACCACGGCCATGTCATTAACTCTGTTACCATCATTTCCTTGTACTTGTGCTTACTTACATTCTGGACCACACTGGTGGATACATCAGTGGTTTTGATCGCAAATAAGTATAACGGTGTTTGCACCTCATTTTTAATCAGGCTTTCACAGAAATATAACTGCCTTGTAGAACGTTTTTTCTTCTTTAAAAAAATCTTTGATTCAACAAGTATGTGTTAGGAATACTTGCTCTCCTCACTGTACCACTAAGACGTGTGGGAAAAGCAAAACTTCGTCCTGCCCTGGAGTGGCATGAAATGTGTCCGAGGACAGGACTGACCCACAAGGAAGCCTGCCCAGCAGCCCAGGAGGGCCCGTTGCGTGGAACAGTCCCTTGGGACTGAACGGGGGTGGGGCTTGGCAGCACAGGGCTGAGCTGCAGAGGGAGGGAGGCGGGAGCAGACTGCAGGAGGGGACACGAGAACAACTGAGGAGGGGTGTTTGGAGGACATGTTTTCTGATGAGGAGCTACAGAGGGCACGTGGACGTGTTTTCGGTCTTCATTTTGCAGGAGGGGAAGCTGAGGCTCAGAAAATGTTTTGCCTGTAGTCACACAACTAGTTGGTGGTGGAGTTGGTTCTGGAACCGTGTGTGTGGCGATCCCAGGGATGGATCTCCCTTTGTGGGAAGACACACAGCACAAGTGTTTATTTCAGCCTGTATATCTACCTTTGGGTGAGCGGTCAGGGAGACTTAGCCTCTCTCAGTAGCTCTGTGCCATTGCTGTTCCAGCCCCCACTGGAAGGTAGTTGGAGGGCCTGCTTTCCCACGCACCACACGCTGGGCCTCTCTTCCTGGGTCCCCCTGGAGACCAGCCTCTCCTCCCCTGGACTCAGCCTCGTTGTGGCCTGCTTAGAGCAAGGAAAGCAGGTAAAGAGCCGTGGATAGGAAATATTTCCCAGTCCCCTTCATCTTGCAAGTTGTGTGTTACGTGGACGTTTATAGGCATTCTGCTTCCACAAACACTTGTTTCTTTTGGTTCTTAGTATGAGCAGGCAAATTATCAACATAACACATTATGATTTCGACAAGTATTTAAGAACGAGTACTTAAGAACCTACAGTGTTACACGGTGTTCTGCGTATCCGGAGGGTCCAGGGGGGCTTACATTAAAAGCATGGGAGATCTCAGAAATGAAAGCCACTTTCGTCATGAAGCGCTGTGCCCATCCGAGGTGGGATGTGACTTCACGACACGCCGTTGGCCTCAGTGAGCTCTCATCTTACGGGAAGGAGCAAGCGAGTGCACTGCCAACTCCATGAGGCAGGTGCCCGAGCCACAGGAGCTGATGAGCAGGTGGGGGGGGAAGGCCATGGAGGCGGCCTTCTGGATAGGTCTCCGATGCCGCAGCACTTTGGTGGGCCCAGGAGGGGGAGGAGAGAGGTGTCCGTGTGGAGGCACAGCTGCAGCCGAGGGGTGAAGGTCAGAAGACCCGACCTGTACCTTGCCTAGCGGACCTCGTCCCTGTGGAGCTGGGCTCACACCCTTCTTTCCCTGCCAGACCGCGTGGAGCCACTGGCCTCAGTCGCCCCTTCACACAGCTGCTTCCAGGGAGCCCTTGTGCCCCTGCTTAGAGTGACGCTTTCATTCTTTCTTGAGAACCCACTGCCCCTCCCCCCCCAGACTCTGACCCCTCCCCCCCCAGACTCGTGGCCCTCCCCGCTGGCAGGTGTGCGCCGAATGCGTGGTGGGCACTCAGTGTTTGTGTCCTGAATTTCTCAATGAAGGGACGTGCTCTCTTCTGATTGTCACCTGGGGTTTTTCATCTCCTGCTCCCTGATTGTCTTCCTCCTGCTAATCTGTCACGTCTTCTCTTTGCAGATGAAGCTACTCAACTTATACATAAAGAGGGCCCAAACCACAAACAGCAACAGCAGCTCCTCCTCGGACGTGTCCACACACAGCTAATGGCAGCGCCAGAGTCTCTTTCTGTCGCCCTAGAAGCAATCGGTGGTGCCTCTCAGAGACCTTCCCCGCCCCCCGCCCCCCCATCGGCTGCCCAGTCAGTACACGGAGGCCCGCAGATATTTATTACAATCAGTATTTTGGTCCCTTCCAGCTTTTGTGTAGAATCTTACTGGTATTGAATGTAAAGGAAGCAAGGCCTGTTTTGCAGTCTTCGTACGCAACAAGCGGAATAAGAAAAGAGCCATACTTACCCATGTCTTGTACAGCCTGCTGAGATCATAAAACCATGTGTGTGGGGTGCAGTTTTCGCAAATCAGAGCTCTCTAGCCAATACTGGTAGAAAGTAGCGTTTTCTCTTAGTTAATAACATTGAGGAGGGTGTGTTAATTTGTGTTTCTATCTCATCTTCGCTTACTTCTTCTGGACACGGCCTGTGACACCAGGAAAGGGTCGTACGTCCTTCAGTTGGATTGTGAGACCTACTAAGAACGTGAGTCAAATCCCGGCAAGAAACAAACAGAAGCCTGAAGACCGTCTTTTAACAAACACGTGGGATTTTGCTTGTACACTTTCTGGACTGGAGGCCCAGGGCACCCTCCTCAGGCCCCTTCCAGGACGGGCTCCCAGCGCCTCTGAACCCTCCACTCGTGCTATCCCCACCCAGAGCTTCTACTCGAAAGAATGGTTTCTTCCGTTTAAATCCAAACAGAAAAGTCCAGGTAAATGTATAGCATCCCTTAGGGGGAGTGCCTAAAGTGGCATTTCGTGAAGCCTGGAAGATACAAGAGAAGGGGTGTGTGTGTTTATTTCACTACGCAGATGTTGGGGAAACACTATGTTAACAGGGCCTCCCCTGTGGCCCTGCTGCTTGGTTGGGCTTTTCCGATTCAGCACCGTCTCCTCTCCTGTCCCCCAGCCTCCACCTCAGCTGCTCAGTTCGAAGTGTTCTGGCCAGTCTGATAAATGATAACTCTGCCACCCCAGTTTTGACTTCTTGGTTTCATTTGGGATTAGGATCGAAGGAAAATCTAGAGAGACCAGGTATCAGAATCCTTTTTTTTAATTTTATGGACGGAAGTACTTCCTTGATCATCTGTTGAAATAGTTGTTTGAGGAAAAAGCAATGGTGAGTGGCACATTGCGGGAAAACAAGATTTGAAACCCAGTTTTAACGTCTCTTCACTGAGAAATTACCAGAGAAACTACCCTTCCTAAACATTTTTCTTAAGGGTTTCACTCTCCAATAAAAGGGACTGTAAAGATTAGAGTCTGGTTAAAATAAGTTTTGAGTAAAATTCTTCAAGTGAAATGGAAATTCTTGTTGCAGTCGTGAAGCCTTCTATCCTCTCTAAATTGAACTGGGTTTTCCCTGAGGAAAATGCCTGTTCTGGTGTTACTTTGTAATGAGGTGTTTGCTGTTCTGATGCAGAACTCCCCTTGCAGCCAGAAGCACCCAGAAGCAGAGACTGGGCGGTGGTCCCGCTGACACCTACAGACTGCCCCCCAATCTCTGACCCTCCCGCCTTGTTTGGAAGTTGCAACACTGTAGCACACACAACTCATTTTCACTCAGAAGGTATTTTTAGATACTTTATTTGGAACTAGGCACTGAAAACAAAGGTCCAGGAACAGTGAAGCCAGGGTGCCTTCACTGAGAGAGAGAGAGAGAGAGAGAGAGCGCGAGTGTGTGTGTGTGTGTGTGTGTGTGTGTGTGTGTGTGTGTAGGGGGTATCTTGCACTTGGAGGGAAGTACCCCGCTGCTGCTGTTGAAGGAACTTCAGGGGTGCATTTTAAGTGGTTGAATATTATTGACTTATTTTTGGCTCAAAACATAGCAGGACCAGGCCTTACTTTCATTGATAAATGACGTTTGTTAATATCTCACTAATGGGATTTTCTTTTTACACTCGACAAGTGAGTCAGGGCACCTTTTGATTACTCCTCTGTTGTAGAAATGTGCGTTCTGCTAGGTTATTTATGAGTTCTTGTATGCCTCATGCGTTTGGAAAGACCTTGCCCCTTGAACTCTGTGACTCCCTGCCTCATGGGCCCCCCCGCCTGCAGCTGGGAAGAAGCTTGAACATTGCCGAATGTCCTCATTGTACTCACAAAGGGCTAGCCTCGAATGTCACTTCCCCGACCTTCAATCTCCCCACCTAGAGAGGGATACAATCACAGGTCTCTTGGCCTCAATCAGAACTGCTGCCCACGCCGGCACCGGCACCGCCACCGCCACCTGGGAGACTCGCATGCCGCCGCCACCACCTCACCGGGAGGGAGCCGCGCCCGCCGCCGCCCCCCGAGCCCCGACAGCTGCCTCGCCTTGCCGCCGCCTCCCTGCAGGGCTCCTGTTTGGACGAAACACCCAAAACTGCGAAACCGTGTTTGCCTCCCCTGTTTACCCGACAGTCCGGGGGACCCCGAAGAGCCCCGCCCCCCCCCCCGCCCCGTGCCCTCCCTCTGCAGGCCTCGGTGCGCCCCGCAGGCTGCGGTGGGCGCGGGCACGCAGCTTTGTTCAAGTTCGAGTCCACTGTGTGTGCTTCCGCGCGGGCCGCAGGCAGCCCAGGACGGCCTCTCTGTGGCTCCTCACTGGCTTGTCTTACCCTGCGCAGGTAATGCAACCAATTTTGGTCTCATCAGTCTGGTTTTTTTCCCCTGCCGCCCTTTATTTATCGAGCATAATACTACACGTGAAAGAAGAGCAAATAAGAACTTTGTAGAATCCCACCAGGACTTTGCTAACAATGATATTTGGAAAATAGAAAAAAAAAAAAAACGCTCTGAAAACTAGCAGCCACCAAAATAGTTTTGTTGGCACTGTGTTCACACGCATGGTCCCCACACCCCCAGGTTGGGTTTTTGGGTTTCGTTTTCGTTTTCGGGGGGCTTTTCATGTTACATCCATATCTGTATTTATATCTTATTTGTTTCACTCTCAAGTGTATCATGGCAAATGTACAGATTTTTTTTGTTAATAATGTGCTAGGATTTGCTAAAAAAGAAAACAAAAAAAAAAACCCTTTTGAGTTTGCCCTAGAATAAATGAATCTTAATTCAGTTTCTTGATGAGAGCAGTCTCTTTCCTCTCCGGGCCCTGTAGATCGCTTGCACCGTGTCCCAAAGCCAGAATGTGGCCACACTTGTGGGGACTTGGAGAGGATTCCATCAGGGGAGCTTCCTCTAACACATACACAAGTCACACTCCAGGGGGCGTGCACCCCCCCTCCCTGGGGGCTGTTGTGAGCAAGCTGGACCTCGGGGAAGGACATGGAGAGGGTCCCCTGACAGCTGACAGGACCACAGGCTTAGGAGGAACAGGTCTAGGACACCAAGGGCACCAGTCGACTTTTTGGGGTTAAAAAAAAGGGGGGTTTTAATGTTTGTTTTTGAGAGAGAGAGCGTGAGCAGGGGAGGGGCAGAATCGGAAGCAGGCTCCAGGCTCTGAGCTGTCAGCACAGAGCTGGAACCAATCCACTTTTTCGAAGCCTTCCTTTACTTTTACTAAAACAAGATTGAGTTTTCCATTGTGCCCATGATGCATCTCAGTTACCGCCACCCCATGACTCTGAGCCCCTCTCCCTGTGGCCCACCACCTCCTACCCCTGTTTGACATGTGACAGCATGGTGATCGCAATCAAAAATACCTGGGCTCAAGTCCCAGCCACCCCATCCCCAGCCCCCACAAGTCACTACTCTTCCTGCCCTGGTGGTTCCTATTTTTTTTTTTTTTAATGTTTATTATTTTTGAGAGAGAGAGAGAGAGAGAGAGAGAGACAGCAAGCAGGGGAGGGGCAGAAAGAGGGAAACACAGAATCTGATGCAGGCTCCAGGCTCTGAGCCGTCAGCAGAGAGCCTGACGCAGGGCTTGAACTCACAGACCAGGAGATCCATGACCTGAGCTGAAGTCGGCCGCTTAACTGACTGAGCCCCCCCAGGCGCCCCTGGTGGTTCCATTTGTAACGTGGAACAAGAACGACTTCACGGAGGGGCTGTGAGGGTTAATTGGGGTGATGTCAGTGAAGCTGCCATGGGTCGGTGGGTCGAGTAGGTGCTGCAGACACCCTGCCCTGCCTCCCGTGGTCAGGAGGGAAGTAACCGCGGACGGAGCCACCCCCACAGGCCTGCATGTTCCGTCCATCGTCCCGTTAGCCAAGGCAGGCAGCACGGCTTTACATATTTGGGTCTCTAACCCCTGGTGCCATTGCCCTGCCCTTCCCAGGGCTGCTAGTGAGTCCTCCCCATCTCGAAGAGGGTCACCGCCACAGCTGTGGGGCGGGGGGGCACAGAGACCTGCTGCAGTCTGCAGCACTTGGCTCTGGGTCTGAATGATCATCTGTCCAGAAAGTACACGCTTCCACTCAGGCTTGCACTCAATCGTAGAAGATTCCAGGACCCCCTGAACCTGTCCGAGCTTCCCAAGGTGGAAACCTTGGGAAGCAGACAGCCGGGCGCCATCCCCAGAGCGGCAGGTTCTGTAGGACTGAAGGGGGGCCCGGGAGGGTGCGTTTCTAACAGGGTCCCCGGTGATGCCAGCGCTGCTTGGTCTGGGATCGCAGCTGGAGAACCACTGCAGAGCACTTGCCTTGAAACACGGCAGGTGGTTTGGTCCCCAGCTTTCCGACGGTTCGACAGAAGCTCTTGCAGGAAACAGCATTGGCTGCAGCAGCATCGGCCAGATGGCTGCTGACATCACAGGTGATGGGTGGTGACTGTCTGACTTAGCCTCGCGACTGGGATTTCGGAAGGGAATGGGGTGCCGTCAGCAGAGGGAAGCCGGGAGCGTCTGGGGCAAACGGGACCCCCCGGGCACAAAGCCCCCTGCTCAGGGGAACGCTCTTCCCGCAGAGCCTTCACCCAGGCCTCTCGGCCCCTCGGTTTCCTCCGGTATTTATTAACTCACCCTGAAGTGGCTGCAGGCAAGAGCGGACAAAGGTCATGTGAATGGGCATCTAATCCCAGATTATGTATTTAAAAAACATGAAAACGCTTCCACACCAGTGCCCTCCTCAGACGGCGGGCCCGCTGCCAGTGCCGAGGCCCCAGAGGTTGTGCGCTCCGGAGGCACAGCGTCCCCGGGCACATTCCTGGAGGCTCTGGGGTGCCCCCACCTCCCCGGTGCCCTGCCCGCAGCCCCCCACCCGGGCCCGGGCACTACCACCGCCTCCTGCAGCCGTGGTTCTGGTTCTGTGCCTCCCTGGCCATCTCCACCTTCGACGGCTTGGGGGGTGACATGGGTGTCCCCAACGCCAGCACCCGTCAGCGCCTCTCCTCTGGCCTCCTGCTCCCCCGTGTGCGGGCCTGCAGTTTCCTCACCCCGAGCCTTTTGGTGCCACGCTTGGGGCACGGCTCACCGGGCCTGGCGAGGCGGGGAAGGGCCCCCCACCCCCGGCTGGCAGGAGGTCTGGGAGTCTGGATCTTGAACCCAACTGGAGAGTTTCAGGGTCTATGGCCTCCCCCAGATGACTCCGGCTCAGGATGACCTCAGTTTCTTTCTCTGCAAAAGCCTGGGAGTGGAGTGAGGGCTTGGTGGGGGTCAGGGGGAGGAGAGAGGGGGGCAGCTGCACCTCCTGTCGCCAGGCTCCTTGGGCACCCTCTCCACAGGGCACTCGGCCCCCCCGCACCTCCGCACGGCCGCCGTGTCCGGTGGCCACACCTCATCTCCTCCGAGCTCCTGACTCACACGCCCAAGTGCCTTCAGGGTTCCTGTGCGTGGACGCCTCGGGGGGTGTTCAAACGGAGCGTGTCCACACACACTCTCTCTCAAGATAAATAAAAATGATAAAAAAAAAAAATAAAAACGCGAACCAGGAAGAACACCAACCTGTTAACAATAAAATTAAAAAAAAAAAAAGTTGGACAATATATTTTGCAAATTGATTGACGCATCAGGGAGTTAAAGTAATGAAAAATTCCTGGGAATTACTAGGAATTAGCAACGAGAAGATGGCAATCTGGAGAGATGAGCGTAGCATTTAGGGCAACTTGTGTCCTGGGCGTGTTTGCTGATCCAGAAGAGAAAGCTAAGGCAACCGAGATGTTGGAGGAAGGCTTTTGACAGCCTGATTCCCTTTAGTAGAAGTAATATGATCCAAATCGCTAATGCCCCAGCTCCTGGCCAAAACAAACAAAATCTCCTCTAGAGGAAGACAACATCATGTGGGCCATAAACACGTTCATCTAGTGTTTCAAGTACACTGTCCAGCACACAATAAATTATAACCTGCCACACGAGGGGGCAACACAACATGAACTGAGACCAACAGAATAAAACCAACAATGGGTAATGATATTTGCAAGCACTCCAGCAAGAGGGGTTATCAAACACAGATTTTAACTGTAACATGTTCAAAGAGCTAAAAGATAAACTGAGAATTTCCACAGAGGACTGGAAACTTTTAAGAATCCACCACATTTTTTTAAAGGGTATCATAGAATAAAAAAAAGAGCTTCTAGAACTGAAAACTACAACTCACAGCAATTAAGAACTCAGGAAATTGGGGCACCTGGGTGGCTCAGTCAGTTAAACATCCGACTCTTGATTTTGGCTCAGGTCATGATCTCACAGTTCGTGAGTTTGAGCCCCATGTCAGGCTCTGCGCTGACAGCATGCAGCCTGCTGGGTACACACCCTCTCTGCCCCTCCCTTCTTGCATGTTCTCTCTCTCTTTCTCCCTCTCTCTAAAAATAAATGAATAAACACTAAAAAACAACAACAACAACAAAAAACTCAGGGTAAATTTAACAACAGGTTAGACATAGCTAAAAAGATGATCAGAGAACTGGAAGGCAGGCCAGAAGACAGTATTAAGAATGAGGCACAGAGGGGCACCTGGGTGGCCCAGTCGGTTGAGCGACTGACTTCGGCTCAGGTCATGATCTCAAAGTTCGTGGGTTCGAGCCCCATGTCGGGCTCTGTGCGGACAGCTCAGAGCCTGGAGCCTGCTTCCGATTCTGTGTCTCCCTCTCTCTCTGCCCCTCCCCTGCTCTCACTCTGTCTCCGTCTCTCAAAAACAAATAAACATTAAAAAAAAAAAGAAAATGAAGCACAGAGACTCAAAAGCATGGCAAATACAAAAGGAATGGTAAAGAGCATAGAAGCCATAAAAAGATGTAAAATGCATGCGATGTGAATCCCAAAGGGGAGGAGACCAGAGAAGAGAGTAGAAGCAATGTGTTAAAAGATAATGTCCAAGGATTTTTCAAAATGACTAAACATATCGAACTACAAATGAAAAATTCCAGTGAACTCCAGTAAGCAGGGCTGAAATGAAGATGGAATTTGCATGGCCCTGAACTTGACTGCATCCTTAAATTTTGTGCTCTAAGCAACTCATTACCCTGCTCTAGTCCTGTTCCTGCTGATAAGGGTAAATAAAATACTCCCAGGTGGGCACATCATGTAAAACTTCACAAAAACAAGACAAAGAGGATATCTTGAAAGCAGCTAGGGGAAAAAAACAAAAACAAACAAACAAACACTTTCGAAGAGACAATGATGAGACTGTCAGCTGACTTCCCGGCAGAAACAATAGAAAATAGAAGATAATGGGATTCTATACCCAAGGAAAACATCTTATCAGACAGAAGGTGAAATAAATAAAATTTCAGGCAAACAAAAACAATACAATTCTTCATAAGCAGACCTGAATTTAAAAAGTATTAAATGGGGGCACTGGCCACAGCATGCAACCTCCAATCTCGGGGTTGTGAGTTCAAGCCCCACGTCGGGTGTGGAGCCTACTTAAAAGAGTGAAAATGAAAAAATTTAAAAGCCATAAATAAATAAAAATAAAAAGTATTAGGTGGGCTACTCCAGGCAGAAAGAAATGATCCCAGATACCAGGTGATTGTTACAGAAAGGAATGAGGATCAATTGAAATGGTAATTATGAAGGCAAATCTAAATAATTCTGCCTATGTAGAAAAACAGTAGTACTGTCCCGTGGAGTGTAAAATATATATAGAATTTAAATTTGTAACAATGAGGGGCGCCTGGGTGGCTCAGTCAGTTGAGCGTCCGACTTCAGCTCAGGTCACGATCTCGCGATCCGTGAGTTCGAGCCCCGCATCAGGCTCTGGGCTGATGGCTCAGAGCCTGGAGCCTGTTTCCGATTCTGTGTCTCCCTCTCTCTCTGCCCCTCCCCCGTTCATGCTCTGTCTCTCTCTGTCCCAAAAATAAATAAACGTTAAAAAAAAAAAATTAAAGGGGCGCCTGGGTGGCGCAGTCAGTTAAGCGTCCGACTTCAGCCAGGTCACGATCTCGCGGTCCGTGAGTTCGAGCCCCGCATCGGGCTCTGGGCTGATGGCTCAGAGCCTGGAGCCTGTTTCCGATTCTGTGTCTCCCTCTCTCTGCCCCTCCCCCGTTCATGCTCTGTCTCTCTCTGTCAAAAATAAATAAAAACGTTTAAAAAAAAAAATTAAAAAAAAAATTAAAAAAAAAATTTGTAACAATGATATGTAAGTAAAAAGGGGGCCAACTGAGGTTCAAGTGTTCTGAGGAAAAGAAGTACTAACATTAGGATTTTAAAAGCCAACGTTGCATTTTGAAACTCTAGAGAAAACCAAAAATGAAATTAAAGCAAGGTGAGGGTGTGACTTCCAAACTCATAAAAAGGGGGAAAACTGTATAACAAAAAAATAATGAACCCAAAAGAAGGCAAAGAGGATAGAAAAGGAAATATTGCTAATGAAACAAATAGAATGCACATAGTGACATGTTAGATTTAAGCCAACGTCTTACCAATTACACTACATACAAATGGACAGAAGATATCAAGCAAATGGGGGGAAAAATTACACTGGATGAAAAAAAACCACACACAGCTATATACTGTTTCCAAGAGGCACATCTCAACATCAGGATATAGGTAAGGTGAGAATAGGTTGGGAAAGATATACTTATGCACGTACTATATTTAAAGATACACTTCCAAGAAACCCGATGGACAAGGAAGAAATTACAATAGGGATTAGAAAATATTTTTAACTGGATGAGAATGGAAATATCACATAACAAATTGTGTGGAATGCAGCTAAAGCCAAGCTTAGAGGAAAATTCTAGCCTTGGATGCATACATTAGATAAAATAACTGAACACTTACAATTTAACCATTTATCTCAAGATGTTTGAAAAACCATAGCAAGGTAAACACAAAGTAGAAGGAGATAATATAATGCAGAAAATAATTAAATAAAAAACATGTAATAGAGAAGATCGATAAAGCAAAAAGCTAATTACTTGCAAAGACTAATATCATTTCTTAAACATTCTTTTTAATGTTTATTATATATATTTTTTTTTAATTTTTTTTTAACGTTTATTTATTTTTGAGACAGAGAGAGACAGAGCATGAATGGGGGGAGGGTCAGAGAGAGAGGGAGACACAGAATCGGAAGCAGGCTCCAGGCTCCGAGCTGTCAGCACAGAGCCCGATGCGGGGCTCGAACTCGTGAACCACGAGATCATGACCTGAGCTGAGGTCTGTCACTTAACCGACTGAGCCACCCAGGCACCCGGAAAGACTAATACCATTAACATCATCCCCAAATCAATATATACTTGGCAAGATTAACTGAGATTTAAAAAGGGTACAAATTAACACTATCAGGAATGAAAAGAAAAACATCTTCAGAAATCCTATAGATGTTAAAAAGATTATCTACCCCTGAAGCCAAGACTGCACTGTATGTTAACTAACTTGAATTTAAATGAAAAATAAAAGAATTAGGAGCAATTGGAAGACACGTGCAAAAGAAAAGAATAAATTTAGATCCCTACCTCATGCCATATACAAAAATTAATTAAAAATTAATTAACAATGGGGCATCTGGGTGGCTCAGTCAGTCAAGTGTCTGAATCTTGACTTCATCTCCGGCCGGTCACGATCTCAGTTTCCTGCGTTTGAGCCCCATGTTGGGTTCTGCACTGGCAGCCTGCAGCCTGCTTGGGATTCTCTCTCTCCTCTCTCTCTCTGCCCCTCCTCCCGCTCGCACTCTCTCTCAAAATACATAAACATTAAAAAAATAAAAACATAAGTTAAAGTTCTAATGTAAGCGAAATTTATAAAACTCTTAGAAGAAAACACCTGTGAAATCTTCACTCTGTTGTATTAGGCAATATGACACCAAAAGCACAAGCAACAAAAGAAAAAATAGACAAATTGGACTTGCCCAAAATGAAAAACTTGAAAAAAAAAAATTTTTTTTTTTTTTCGAGAGAAAGAAAGCGAGCAAACTTGAGCAGCACAAGGGCAGAGGGAGAGGGAGAGAGAATCTTAAGCAGCCTCCACACCCAGCATGGAGTGGATGTGGGCTTGCTCTCACAACCATGAGATCGTGACCTGAGCTGAAATCGAGAGTCCCACGCTTGTCTAAGTGAGGCACACAGGCGCCCTGAAAATTTTTTTATGTTTCAAAAAACATCATCAAGAAAGTGAAAAAGCACCCACAGAATGAAAAGAGTATCTGCAAATCATGTGTCCGATAAGGAGCTTCTATCCAGAATATATAGGGGCGCCTGGGTGGCTCAGTCGGTTGAGCGTCCACCATCGGCTCAGGTCATGATCTCGCAGTCCATGAGTTCGAGTCCTGTGTCGGGCTCTGTGCTGACAGCTTGGAGCCTGGAGCCTGCTTTGAATTCCGTCTCCCTCTCTCTCTGCCCCTCCCCTAGTTGTGCTCTCACTCTCTCGCTGTCTCTCAAAAATAAATGAACATTAAAAAAAAAAAAAAAGGAAAAGGAAATTCCAAGACCAGAGGGCTGCGGTTGTGCATTTCACCAAACACGTAAGGAAGAAAAAAATGCCATCCCCGCATGAACTCTGCTGGAAAATAGAATGAGACCTGATCAGGTCAGCCTAACCTGGATACCAAACCTGATAAGACATTATGAGAAAGGAAAATT
The DNA here is from genome assembly GCF_022079265.1 of Lynx rufus. Taxonomy (NCBI): domain Eukaryota; kingdom Metazoa; phylum Chordata; class Mammalia; order Carnivora; family Felidae; genus Lynx; species Lynx rufus. The sequence continues at coordinate 104,887,031 of NW_025814834.1, read as the reverse complement.
ACAGGCCGATCTCACTCATTAACATAGACGCAAAAGTCCTAAGCAAAGTATTAGCAAACTGAAGCTTGCAACATACAATGTCTAGTAGTGTTTACTCCAAGGTTGGCTTTACATGAGAAAATCAATAATGAAATTCATTACATGAATAGAGTATGAGGAAAACTCATGATCACTTTAATAGATATAGAAACAGCATTTGATAAAACGCAACATCCATTCATGATGTTAAACATACTTTTAGAAAACTCAGAACAGAAGGAAACTTTCTTAATCTGATCAAGGTTGCCTTAAAAACTTAGGGCAAATATCATACTTAATGACGAGATGTTGACAGCTTTCCCTTTGCGATCTGGTACAAAGCAAGGGTGCGCGTGATTGCTACCTCCAGTGAATGTCGCATTACAGCCCTGAAAAGACCTACATGTAGAAAGTCAAGGCAAAAAGAGATTAAAGTCATAAAGATTGGAAAGGAAGATATAAAACTGTCACAATTTGAGGATGAAATGACTATGTAGACAGGAAATCCAAACAATTTACAGATAAATTGTTTGAATTAATAATAAGTTCAGCAAAACTGCTGGACAAAATTCAGTAGAAAAAAACCCCACATCTCTATGTCAACAACAAACAGAAAATGAAAAATTTAAATAGATACTGCTTACAACAGAATAAAAATTGTTAGTACCTAGACACAAACCTAAAAAAAAATGGACAAGACTTCTTTAAAAACGATACGAATATTCTTGGGAAAAATGAACATTTAACTAAATGGAGAGAGATGTTCATTGGAAGATACAGCATTATAAAGTTGTGAATTCTCCCCCAAATGATCTATATATTTAACAAAATTCTAATAAAGTTTCCAAGTATTTTTATATATCTTGAAAAAGCTGATTTCAAACTGTATCTGGAAATGCAAAAGGACAAAAATAGCCAAGAGGCTTAAGAAGAGAAAAAGATAGGGGCACCTAGGTGGCTTAGTCAGTTAAATGTCCAACTTGGGCTCAGGTCATGACCTCATGGTTCGTGGGTTCCAGCCCCATGGGCTCTCTGCTGACAGAGCCTGGAGCCTGCTTTGGATTCTGTGTCTCTCTTTCTCTGCCCCTCCCTTACTCATGCTCTGTCTCTCTCTCAAAAATAAATACACATTAAAAATAATATTAAGAAAAGGAAAAGAAAAAGGTAGGAGAATTTGTTCTTTCAGAAATCAAGAATTTTTAAGAAAGCTCACAATAATTAAGATAGTGTAGTATTCTGCATAATATACAAACAGGAAGAGGACAAATACAGAGACCAGAAAGAGACCCAGGCATAGTCGGACATTTAATTTATGGCAAAGGTGTACTGCAAAGCAGTGGGAAAAGGCAAGTATTCTCAATAGATGGACTGGACCCACCAGATACACATGTGGAGAAACAGAAACTTGACCCCCACCTCACACCATGCACATAAATGAATTCTAGGGGGATTTAGATCTACACATGAAAGGCAAAACAAAATATCTTTGAGAAGATCATTGAGAATTTCTTCATGACCTCGGGGTAGAGGAGATTTCTTAAATAAGACACAAAGAGAAATTGTCATAAGGAAACGGATTGAAACACTGATTCAAAAACATCAATTCCTACTCATCAAAAGAATCATTAAAACAGTGAAAAAATGGGGCTCTGGGCTGGCTCAGTCAGTAGAGCATGCAACTCTTGATCTTGGGGTTGTTGGTTCTATACCTGCACTAGGTGTAGAGATTACTTAGAGATAAAAATCTTAAAACACACACACACACACACACACACACACACACACACACACACACTGAAAAAGTAAGTTAGACAGTGGGAAAGTTTAACCACCAAAGGGCTCGATATCAAAACATATAGAATAAAACTCTTGTAAACCAAACAGAAAGACACTAGAAGACAAGTAGGTCATAGGCTACCAGTTTACAAAACTAAATATCCAAATGAGAGCCAAGAAAAGGTGCTCACCCTCATTAGTGACCAGTGAAATGCAAATTAAAACCGCAGGGAGATATTTCAACGTATACCCCTAGGAGTTTCTGCACCGGGAGCACACCACAGTTTCATTGAGGGAATTCAGCCCTGAGTTAATTGCCAAGAAAGATCAGAAGGGACAAAAGCAGAAATCCTGCCTTCAAAGAGTCTACAGTTTTACTGAGGAGAGAAAAGGGCATTTAGTGAAATAATTGCCAGGTTCCCACCAAAAGAAAATGAAGGTCTAGTTCCTAAAGGAAAACCCCCCCTTTTTTTTTTATTTTTTTTAACGTTTATTTATTTTTGAGACAGAGAGAGACACAGCATGAACGGGGGAGGGGCAGAGAGAGAGGGAGACACAGAATCGGAAACAGGCTCCAGGCTCTGAGCGGTCAGCACAGAGCCCGACATGGGGCTCGAACTCACAGACCGCGAGATCATGACCTGAGCTGAAGTCGGACGCTTAACCGACCGAGCCACCCAGGCGCCCCGGAAAACCCCCCTTTTGGAAGGAGTTGACCTCACTGTAGGATCCAGACACATCCCATTGTCTGGATTGTGTCAGCACAATCCAGACACAACACGTGTGTGTCAACACATATGACACATAAACACACACAAGAGTTCCAGTTTAAAAACGAAGCTATCAAAATGGTAGCCAATGGGAAGGGGCGTGAGGGAGTGTGCAAGGGGGCACTCTTACACCCTGCTTGTGGCAGTGTAAACCGGTACAGCCTTTCTAAGGGACAATTCAGCTCGACGAAGGAGAAATCTTGAAGTGCAAACCACGTGGCTTAAGTGAAATCTTGCCATTTGCAACGAGGTGGATGGAGCTAGAGTGCATTACGCTAAGTGAAATAAGTCAGGCAGAGAAAGACAAATACCCTATGACTTCACTCATATGTGGAATTTAAGAAACAAAACAGATGTACATGTGGGAACGGGGGGGGGCGGCGGGAAGAGAGAGAGGGAAACAAACCATAAGAGACCCTTTGCAATAAGGCACCAACTGAGGGTTGATGGAGAGAGGTGGGTGGGGGCGGGGTTAACGGGTGATGGGTATCAGGAGGGCACTTGTTGTGATGAGCACTGGGCGTTACATGTAAGTGATGAATCCCTAAATGCCACTCCAGAATACAGCATTACACTATACGTTAACTAACTGGAATTCAAATAAAAATTTGAAAAAAAACAAACACAAAAGAAATCTATTTTACAGGACAATCCCCTAACAAAATCATAGGACAAGGGTCCACAGATACATATACAAGAATGTGATTTAACATGCGACTGGGATCTAAATGATGATACGCCCATACTCTGTGTGGTTACTGGAGGTCAGGCTCTAGACAAATATTTAGTGATATGAGAAAATGCTTCTGACATATTAAATGACAAAAGCCGTTCGTAAAAGAGTATACATGATATGAGCCCAGGTTTATTTTGTATGTTTTCATATAGGAAATAAACACACCATGCTTACCGTAATAGCCTTCGACGGCTGCGTAACCAATTCCCACGAGCAAGCAGCTCTAGACAACACACATGTATTATTTCGGTCTCCACGATCGAGAGTCCAGTCTCGGGTCATGAGTCCTCAGCTCAGGGTCTAGTAAAGCTGAAATCAACATGTTAGCTGGGCCACATTCCTTTGTGGAGCTCAGGTCCTCTTCCGAGCTCACACAGATGTTGCCAGAGTTCAATTCCTTGTGGTTGCAGGACTAACACCCCTGCTCTCAGCCCTCAGGGCTGCCCTCTCCCGTCACCTGTCCTGCCCCGTAGCCATCTCCACAACACGGCAGTTTGCTTCCCCGAGGCCAACCAGACAGCACCTGTTGCGGCTTCAAATCTCTCTCATTTCCTCGGTCTCCCGTGGCTACACCCAGATTTAAAGGGCTCACATGATTAGGTCACGTTCACTTACACTCAAGTGGAAATCTGGGGGCCATGTTCAATTCTGCTTACCCCACTTACCCTAAGCAGTAGGATTAAGGGCTGACATTTATTAATTTATTTTATATTTTATTAACTAATTTCCATTTTACAAAATATTCATTTTACTGTAAACCTAAAGCTGCTCTAAAAAAAAAATCTTCATTCGAAAATGAAACAGCTTGGGGTGCCCAGGTGGCTCAGTCAGTTAAGCGTCTGACTTCGGCTCAGGTCAGGATCTCATGGTTCACGAGTTCGAGCTCTGCATCGGGCTCTGTGCTGACAGCTCGGAGCCTGGAACCTGCTTCGGATTCTGTGTCTCCCTCTCTCTCTGCCCCTCCCCTGCTCGTGCTCTCTCTCTCTCTCTCTCTGAAAAATAAATAAACATTAAAAAATTACCAAAAAAGTGAAATGGCTTTACGTTTGCACATGTTGCAGGTGACAGAAGCAAAAAATAACAGCTTATAGAAGGTGGAGTTGATGCCCTTCTTGTGCAGAAGTCCCACCCCACCCCTCCTCCCCGCTACCTGCCGGAGGGCTGGCTGTGGCTGCACAGTCATCTGAAATGAGGCTGCTTCCAACATCCCGCTGCACAGCCCATAGCGTCTGGACCGCCTATCTTCATCCAGGACGGAGTGCCTGCCAACACGTGTCCAAGCGGAGCATGGAGGAAACAGGGAAGGACAGATGCCCCAGTATTTAAGGGCATGCCTCAGTAACAACACACGTCACTTCCCCGCACATCCTATTGGCCACAACTCGGTCACGTGGATTCACCCCGCCACAGGAAAAACGTATTCTGCCTTCTGGAGATCCATGTGTGCAGCGAGAGGTCAGAGATATTAGGGGACGGGGAGCAGTCGGTTACCGCACCTGTGGCCACTTTCCTTTTTCTGGGCTACCGTCAGTTAAAAGAAAAAAGAGCTTCCTAGGCTCCTGTATCTCAGATCTGATGTACTCCTGGCCCTGTATCTAAGTTATTCTTTAAAAAAAATTTTTTTTAACATTTATTGATTTTTGAGAGACAGCGAGAGACAGAGCATGAGCAGGGAAGGGGCAGAGAGAGGAGACACAGAATCTGAAACAGGCTCTAGGCTCTGAGCTATCAGCACAGAGCCCGACGCGGGGCTCGAACTCACAGACCGCGAGATCATGACCTGAGCTGAAGTCGGACGCTCAACCGACTGAGCCACCTAGGCACCCCTAAATTATTCTGATTTGCTCTAGAAGACTGGAACATAGAGACTGTTATAAAAAGCATTGACATCTTCCGCCCAAATATTGCAGAATGCTTTTAAAAGTTGCAAATTTGGGGCTCCTGGCTGGCTCAGTCAGTGTAGTGTGTGTCTTTGATCTCAGGGTTGTGAGTTTGAGCCCCACATTGAGTGCACATATTACTTACAAATAAAATCTTAAAAAAAATAAGAAACTAAAAATTAAAGTTGCAAACTCAAAAATAATACCATTCATTCTTGCTAAATTATTGGTCACTTTTTTTTAACATTTATTTATTTTTGAGAGAGAGAGACAGAGTACAAGCGGGGAAGGGGTGGAGAGGGAGGGAGACAGAGAATTTGAAACAGGCTCCAGGCTCTGAGCTGTCAGCACAGAGCCGGACACGGGGCTCGAACTCACAGATTGACAGACCATGACCTGACCTGAAGTTGGACGCTTAACTGACTGAACCATCCATGCACCCCTATTGGACAATTCTTAAAATGAACCACAAAACGTGAGAGTTAAGGACTAATTTTGATTGACCACTTAGTGTTTATTTTCTGCCTTTCCTTAAAATTTTTTTGATGTTTAATTCACTTTTGAGAAAGAGAGAGAGTCAGAGCATGAGCTGGGGAGGGGCAGAGAGAGAGGGAGACACAGGATCCGAAGCAGGCTCCAGGCTCTGAGCTGTCAGCACAGAGCCCAATGTGGGGCTTGAACCCATGAACCGTGAGATCATGATCTGAGCTGAAGTCAAACACCCAACTGACTGAGCCACCCAGGTGTCCCTGCTTTCTCACTTTTTCCAAAAAGTCTTTGCAGGAACTGAGTGCTAAGGATAACTTTTGGTTTTGCACTCCTACACCCTTGACTTTTACATCCTCATCCTCATTTACATCCTCATGAGTTCATACAGGAAGTCTGTATTTATTAATTAGGCTACTACTGAAATGTTTTCTCGGACCTATTTATTTAATTACCTCTATCTTTACTGAAAATGTTGCCTCATTGAATGTGTAGGATTAAAATTCCATGATGAGGGCCTCCTGGGTGGCTCAGTCAGTTAAGCAGCCGATTTCAGCTCCGGTCATGATCTCAAGGTTCATGAGTTCAAGCCCCGCATGAGCTTCTGTGCTGACAGATCAGAGCTGGAGCCTGCTTCGGATTCTGTGTCTCCCTCTCCCTCTGTTCCTCCCCTACTTGCACTCTGTCTCTCAAAAATAAATAAAGATTAAAAAAAAAAGAATATATCTGGTCTTTCCCCGTCCCCCCCTCCCCCCAGTTCCTGGCACAGAGTTTCGAAAACGCTTGGAATTTCTTGAGTGATAAGAGCATCTTTTATTTGTAACAAGTCCCGTTCCACCATAACCGAGTTTATGCTAATTAGGTACGCTAACTAGGTCCTCAGTTCCAAAGGAAGGAACGGGCTCCCTCAGAAAGATCGAGCAGGTGAGTAGTGGGTTGGAATTTTCAGCCTGACCCCACAATCTCTTGAAGGCTCCAGACTGAGCTCAAATGGCCAATGATGCAAAAGATTCCAGTAACACTCAGGATATCCAAGGCTCAAGGAGCTTCCTCGTTGGTGAACACACTGATGTGCTGGGAGGGTGGTGTGGCCTAACTTCGTGGGGTTAGGGCATGGAGGCTGTGCACAGGGGACCCTGCCAGACGTTGCCCTGTGTGTCTCCTTCACTTGGCTTTTCCTGAGTTGTATCCTTTTTTTTTTTTTAAGGAAGTTCTGCACCCAACAAGGGGCTTGAACTCATGACCCCAAGATCAAGAATCACATGCTCTACCAACTGAGCCAGCCAGGTGCCCCAGGAGTTGTATCCTTTATAAGAAAACTGTGATCATACATTTGGTGCCTTCAGTGAGTTCCAGCGAACTATTGTAGTGAGGTACGAAAGCTGAGGGGAACATGGGAACCCCCACATTTTTAACTGGTCAGTCAGAAGTGCAAGTGGCCCTGAGACTTGCAGCTGACATCTGACGTGGAAGCTTCTGAGGTGGACAACTTTGCCCTTAACCTGTGGAGTCTGTGCTAACTCGGGCAGTTAGCGTCAGAATGAAATGAAATTGTAGGCCGGCCAATTGGTATCAGTAATTTGATGTCAGAAGAGAAGTAGTTTTATAATGAAGCAAAAATACACTTGGTCTTATCCTTAAGTCGTGGTTTTAAAATACACCCATAAAATCTTTGATATTCCTCCCTTTAAGAGATAGAGTCCTGGGGTGCCTGGGGGGCTCAGTCGGTTAAGCGGCCAACTCAGGTCAGGTCATGATCTCGTGGTTCGGGGGATCTCGCCCGTGTGGGGCTCTGTGCTGACAGCTCAGAGCCTGGAGCCTGCTTCAGATCCTGTGTCTCCCTCTCTCTCTGCCCCCCCCCACTCATGCTCTACCTCTCTCTCTCTCTCAAAAATAAAATGAACATTAAAAAAAATTAAAAAAAAAAAAAGAATACCTCATGGTCACAAAGTATCCGCTGCTGCTCCATCATTCACTTCTTTGATCCAGGCACAGAGCACAGGCCAGGGCGAACAGGCACTTGCAAGCGGAGTAAGATTTCCTTCTCAGAAGATTTCCCTAAAGTGCCACTCAAATTTCCTTTCACTTCGCGGGCCAGAACCTTGTCACACGGTTATGCCATTTGTCAGAAAGGCTGCTGCACGCGGTTTTTGTTGTTGTAGTGCGACACTGTTCCCCGAACAAAATTAGGGTTTGGGAAATAAGGAAGAAAGGGGATTTTCTACGGGTGGGGGCCTAGCAGTGTCCGCCTAATCTCCTCCTCGGGCCGGGTTCTGACCTCTGCGAGCGTCTTCAGAAGCCCTCGTCCTCCACCCTCACAGCTGCTGTGGACACCGGGGACATGTCCCTCCCAGGAACCGTGCTTAGGGCCCTAACAGCTGCTTCCTGTTGGCGCGAGACCCTATGGCAAGCCTTCTGTTTTCTAATTTTTGGCGGCATGGTAACGCACTCTACTTGGAGGCTGCTGTTCCTCTGGTCAGCTCCATGTGTGACCCCAATCCAGAAACTTGCCTCCCCACGGCCTTTTGTGTTGTTTTTCTTGCGAGACGTGTCCTACGTAGAAGAGTGCATCTGGTATCACAGACATTTTTGTTCTTTGAGGTTTTATTTGTTTACTTTGTGTGTGTGGGTGTGAGGGAGGGAGCGAGGGAGGGAGGGGCAGAGAGAGAGAGGGAGAGAGAGAATCCCAAGCAGGCTCTGCACTCACGGAGCCCAGCTCGGGGCTTGAACCCATGAACTGTGACACATGACCCGAGCCCAAATCAAGAGTTGGGCGCTTAACCGACTGAACCCCCCAGGTGCCCCACTCCTATTTTTTATGAACACTGCTGCCCCCTCCCAAGGCTTTTTTGTGACCGAGTTCTGGTGCACGAGTTCAAGAATTTCTGCAGGGAAAATACTTACGGGCAACTGCCGGGGAGTGGGATGTGGACAAATTTAACTGTTTCCTGCCACCCTCCTCTACAGCGGTTTGCAGGTTCCTGCCGCCCTCTGCCCTGTTCCACATCCCATCCAACACTCAGTGTTTTCTGACTCTAAATTTTTTTCCGGGCTGGGGCGCCCGGGTGGCTCAGCTGGTTAAGCAACCTGCTTTTCATTTCAGCTCAGGTCCCGATCTCACGGTTCGTGAGATTGAGCCCTTTGTTGGGCTCTACCCTGACAGCACAGACCCTGCTTGGGACTCTCTCTCTCTCTCTCTCTCTCTCTCTCCCTCTCTCTCCCTCTCTCTCCCCCTACCCCCACTTTCCTTCTCTCTCTCTCAAAACAAATAAATAAACTTAAAAAAAAAATTGTCCCCCGGGCTGTTAAATTTTCTTGCCGTGTAAATTGTTACTTTCCTGACTACTAATTAGATTCAATGATGTTTTTATACGTCGAAGGGCCATCTGTGTTTCTTCTCCTGGGCAATGCTGCCTCACTTCCTTTGCCTATCATTCAATTGAAAGGTTTTTCTTATTCTCATTGATTTATGGGAATGCTTAATATATTCTGGACCCTTATCCCCATGATTACACTTACTGCAATGGGCTTTTTTTAAAAGTCTGAACGATGCGGGCTCTGATCTGTTGACCTCTGTGCTGGCTCAGTCCTTCCCCTGTGGCCCCTCCTCCTTGGCCCAGCCCCCTGTGCCCCTGCCTTGAGGTCATTTAAAACAATCAGTTTGGGAGGGAAGGTTCACCCGTAATCTGATTTTCCCGGTGGGTTTTCCAGTTCCTCTGGCAGAAAACTACTTTGTCTTCACTGGAAGGAAACTGAAAAGGCTCGAAGGAAGGTGCATTTTCTCATGCTCTGCTAAAGTGGCTTCACGTTCATTTCGCTGCACTCCCTGCGGAAGGGAGCAGCTGAATTCAACTGTACAAGTCTCCAAATTACAGGACCCTCAATCAATTGAGAATTCAGGCTGTATATTTAAAAAAAAAAAATTGGGGCGGGGCGCCTGGGTGGCTCAGTCGGTTAAGCGTCGGACTTCGGCTCAGGTCATGATCTCGCAGTCCGTGGGTTCGAGCCCCGAGTCGGGCTCTGGGCTGACAGCCCGGAGCCTGGAGCCTGCTTTGAATTCTGTGTCTCCCTCTCTCTCTGCCCCTCCCCTGCTCATGCTCTGTCTCTCTCTGTCTCATAAATAAATAAAAACATTAAAAAAAAATTTTTTTTTAAATCGGGGCGCCTGGGTGACTCAGTCGGTTGAGTGTCCAACTTCGGCTCAGGTCATGATCTCACACTCCGTGAGCTCCAGCCCTGCGTCCAGCTCGCTGCTGTCAGCTCGAAACCCACCGGGGATCCTCTGTCCTCCTCCCTCTCTGCCTCTCCCCGACTCATGTGTGTGCGCTTGTACTCTGTCTCTCTCTCTCTCTTCAAACTAAACACTTAGAATTCAGGCTGTAGGCAGAGTGGTGTTTCCCTCATCTCTGACCAGCTGGCTCTCACCTGGGTTTTCTCTTTCTTGCAGCACGTAGTTCAAAGCAGTCAGAAGGAGCTGGGCCTACATATGCCAACATTCTGCCCCCTTTCCAACCATGTGCCCTGACCTACTGCCTTGGTGGCACAGAGTCCGGTTTCCAAAGCATCACAGGCAACGATTCGGCCAAATATTTCACTACCACATACCTAAAGGTAACAACTCTCAGTCTTCCAGCCTCTCACATCTGTACCTTTACAGCCCCAAACCTGACCCTCTCCATTAGGCCGATTCCAAAACTTTAGATTCTGTAACTTGCAGTCCTCACTCTGAGGTATCAGATTAGGATCAATTAATAATATCAATGAAGATTTGATCCGCAATCCAGGACTGAAATGGTGTCTTCATGAGGTTTTTAGGGACGTAGGCTCCTTTTGTATTTCTGCTAAGACGGCATTAAAATGGACATTTAACCTTCACAAGATGGCTGCCTGAACGCCGGCCTTCACAGCTGCCTTCAAGGCAGCAGGGAGGAGCAAAAGGCAAGGGCAAAGGAGATTGGTTAACTGATTCAGCTCTCCCTCCCCTTATTCTTTGCTTGGGATTCTCTGTCTCCCTTGCTCTCTGCCCCTCCTCTGCTCATGCACCAGCGTGTGTGTGCTCTCGCTCTCTCTCTCTCTCACTCAAAATAAATAAATAAACTTAAAAATATATATATATTTCTATGAGCATTGAGCCACTTTTAGGTGGTAAAGACGATACTCAGATTTCAGTACTTGATTCAACAGAATATAATGTGGAAAAATGCTATATTCGGTGTGGGGGAGGCAGTGGCCTATCGAAACAAATGTGAAAGAACACTTAATCCACAAAGAAGCTTATAGTAGTGGGGCACCTGGACGGCTCAGTCGGTTAAGTGTCTGACTCTTGATTTCAGCTCAGGTCATGATCTCACGGTTCATGAGATCGAGCCCTGAGTCAGGCTCCGCACTAAGGGTGTGGAGCCTGCTTGGGATTCTCTCTCTCTTTCCCTCTCTGTCTGCCCCGCTCTCTCTCCCTCTCTCAAAAATAAATTTGAAGAAAAGAAACTTCTAATAGTAATTTAAAACTTCATCAAGCAGGATTATTCCAATTGAAAACACTAAGAAATAGGACCATCAGGAAAACCAAATCAGCTTCTGAAGGTACCAAACGGATGTAGGGTGAACTAGATGGAAAATTAGAATCTGTCAAGTTATAAATAGTTTTACCTAAGACAGACATCCATTTTCCCCCTTGCCATTATTCATGAGTAATTGACAAACATAAGTGTATATATTTAAAGAATACAAAGTAATAATCTGGTATACATACACACTGTGGAATGATCACCCAAATCACCATAATTAACATATCCACCACCTCACTTAGTTAAGGACATTAATTATTATTCAATGACAAACCCTGCAAATCCAAAGTAAGACTCAATTTCGCGGTCAGGTAATTAATAATCTACCTGGAAAAAAAGGCGAGGCAATAAACTCAGAGTCTAGCCTGTCGTGTATTTCTTGCATGACATTAGCTGCAGACGCACTCTGTGAATTTCTGCCCAGCGATTCCTTTTACCGCTGACTGTGGTTCAGGCACAAAGACATTAGGTCTAAACGCGTGGACTGAGCTGAGAATGAGCATTCCCCGCCCGCTGGGGCGTTATCAATAGGCAGCAGGGGACCTAAGGTTCCCTATCTTTGTTGTCTTACCATAATTCCAAATATGCACCTTAAGGTGATTTTGTTCTGAAGACAAAATCTCACCACCTTGAGTAGGTGTCCTATGGTCACAATTAACAATAATAAACGAAACTCCAGCTTTGAAGAGCTGGCCCACGCCACGCCACGGAAGAGACATGACCTTGTGAGCCGGACTGAGGTCGGCTCACCTTCCGAGGAGTTTCTCCAAAAGCCCCACCCACCAACTTCAACTTACATCTCATTGGCTAGAACTTAGTCATGTGGTTAGCTCTCTCTTTGAGGGACCCTGGGAAATGGAGTTGTTAGCCGGGCACAAGTTGCCAAGAGCCCACAAAATCTGGGTTTTTTAACAAATAAGGAAAGAAAAGATATTTCAGGTGGGCAATCCTAACAAGCTGGGACCAAAAGGAATCTATTTCCTGCAGAATTGTTAGAAGGGATGGAGAAACAAATGAAGGCAATGCTCTCAGAAGCAACGTGGCTTATTTGGTCCGATCAATCTCAGAAAATTAACTTTTTCTGTCACCACCCATTCCAGGAAAATGGATGACCTCCGCCCAGCCTGTCACTCCTTGTCCAACTTTCTTGTCAAGTCCAAATCAGAGCCTTCGATGGGTGTATCTCATGGGTTGGAACTAGGTCACAGTCTGCAAGGGAGGCTGGGAAATGTCGTTTTTTTTGACATCAGGCCTTAACATGGTAGGATTCACCGCTGTGTAAAGCCAGCACATTTCATTGATTCAAGACACATAACTTTTCCATGTTTCCATGTCTCTAAAATTAGGATGCTTCTGGGGGCGCCTGGTTGGCTCAGACGATTGAATGTCACACTTGAGCTCACGGTTTGGGGGTTTGAACCCCGCGTCTGGCTCTGTGCTGACAGCTCAGAGTCTGAAACCTGCTTCCGATTCTGTCTCCCTCTCTCTCTGCTCCTCCCCTGCTCACGCTCTGTCTCTCTCTCTGTCTCAAAAATAAATAAACGTCAAAAATTAAAAAAAAAAAATTAGGCTGCTTCTGACCATCAGTACTGGCTCTTGGCCATTGGCAATTTTGTAACGACATTGGTGTTGTTGCATGTTCGTGGGACTTCCTTACAAAGTCAAGAAAGCATCTCTTATTAGAAGGGTCAGATGGCCTCAACCATCTGCTTTCCAGATCCCAAACCCTTGTGGCTGCCATCTCTTCCCATTCTATTTGTCTTTATGCACTTATGACCTAAAAAAAGAAGCCTTCTCTCCCAGTGTGGAGGGTTTCTGGAAGATACAGTGACAGACACAATGGGAGGTCCATCCTCTCTGGGGCACGGTGGGAATGAATGCGTAGGAGGGAGAGAGCCCCTCAGACAGGAGACTCCGGGGTGTAAATGCACAGAGGCAGTAGGGACAGCCTGTCTAAGGAGAGCAGGGGGATAAGAAAGTTCTCGGAGCCTGAGTCCTGCTTCTTTCTCTCAGGAGCTAAGGCTCCACAACCTGTTGGACATCTCCAGCCTCCCTGAGGAGCCAACCTGACTCAGGTCCCAGCCAGGTACTCTCCTTCTAGCCCAGTGCTTTCTGTCCAGAAACCCCGAGCCCCATCCAGACTCCAGCTGTACAAGTTTAAGCAAGTGGCTGAAGCTCTGAGCCTTGGTTTTCTCATCAGTGAAGTGGGTGTGATGCCATCCACCTCCCTAAGACATTGCGAGAGTTCAAGGCCATCATGAGCAGGGGTGGGGAGTGGGGTGTCAACACCTCGGCTGTGCCTGTGGGAGGGGCTCTCTGAGTGCCACTCCTTGCTTTCCCCATTTCTCTGGACTAACAGCCCCCTGGCAAAGAGGCACCAGATCCGGCCTCCCTGCAGAGGCTGGCACTTGGAACCGGGGACGTTGGCAGAAGGGGGCATAGAGCAGATGACAGGACTCTTGTCCGGTCCCTGGACACAAGGCACTGTGCCAAAAGTGTGTACGGCTGACCCTGCCCAGGGCAACTCGCTGAACGGGGAGTAGGGGATTTCTCATCAGAATGAGGAGACTTGATGACCCAAAGGACTGGTGGGAGAATCTAGATAGAGAGAGGAGAGTCGGTAGAAGGCAGCGCGTCTCTGGAGTGGGAGGGACTGGGCCTCATATCCAAGCTCCTCTGGTTGTTAGCCATGAGCCCCTGTGCAGGTCACCCGATGTCTCAGACCTTTACGGTCTCATCTGTAAAATGGGCACAAGGGTGTTTACAGGACCATTTGTGAGAACCAGGCAAGCTCGGAAGCATTATGTTCCCATCCACCTCTTGGAACACGCTAAGGGCTGAAGTACACTAGTTATGTGTTAGAATATATCCGCCCATCTGGGCTGTTTGGCGAATGATACATGTTAGTGGTGGAGATGAGCTTTGCTTTAAGAAAACCAAAACACTCCTGCCCAAATGTATCAATTTGACTATTTCAATTCCGAAGAGGGACTTACTATTTTTTTTATTTTGAAAGGTGTATTTTTACTTATTTTGAGAGAGAGAGAGAGAGAGGGAAAGAGAGAATCCCAAGCAGTCTCTGTGCTCTCAGCGTGGAGCCCGATGTGGGGCTCGACCCATGTGCCGTGAGATCACGATGTGAGCTAAAATGAAGAGTCAGACAGATGCTTCACCGACTGAGCCACCCAGGCGCCCCGGAAGAATTTGTTTTTAAGGCTCTTTTTATTTTGGAATAATTTTAGACTTACAGAAAAGTTGCCAGTCTAACACAGAGAATTGCCATATCCTGCTTGCCCAGTTTCCACCGTTAACATCCTAGATTTCTGTGTACATTTGTCAAAGCTAAGAAACTGAGATTGGTACAGGGCTATTAAGTAAGCTCCAGACTCTGTCTGAATCTGAAGGAGCATCTCTGAGAAGTCACTCTCTTCCCTGAGAGAGCGAGTGAGGTTCTTGACAGAGAAACTGGCACCACGGGCATGCGGGTGACAATGTGCAAAATCGGCCAATGGGATTCAAACGACAAAATGAGGGGCACCTGGGTGGCTCAGTCAGCTGAGCGTCCAACTTCAGCTCAGGTCATGATCTCGTGCTTTGTGAGTTCGAGCCCCGTGTCGGGCTCTACGCTGATGGCTCAGAGCCTAGGGCCTGCTTTGGGTTCTGTGTCTCCCTCTCTCTCTCTCTCTGCCCCTCCTCTGCTCATGCTCTGTCTCTCTCTCTCTCTCTCCCTCAAAAATAAATAAACATTAAGAAAAAAAAAAGGGACCAAACTGTGATTTAGCCAAGCTTGCAAGGTAGCAGGGTGTGAGGAAGAGACAACTTGAAGTCAGGAGGCCTCAGTGCGTGCTTGAGTCTGCCATTTAATCTGTGTCTGCACAGCTCCCCTTACCCAGGTGCCTCTGTTCCTTCGTCTGTAAAATGGGAATAATATTCCTTGCCTGGGGCCCCTGGCAAGGCATGGCAGATACCAGTCTCCCCCTCACACCCATTCTCCCATCTTCCGCAGTTAGAAACTCCTGATTTTAAGCTGGGCACGTGTCCCTCCACCAAGGACTGCATTTCTCAGCTTCCCATACAGCAAGATGAGGCCAGGTGACTAGGTTCCAGTCAATGAGGAGTAAGCAGAAGGGGTATGTACGTCTTCCTTGAAGACAGAAAGTATGCCCTTATTCTGCCCTCCCTCTTTGTGGCTGGGTAGAATGCTGTCATAATGGCTGGAGCTCCGGCAGCCCTTTTAGACCGTGCCACAACCTTGCCAGTGGAAGGCACGAATGGCAAAGAAGGTGTAAGAAGGCCAGGTTCCTGAAACTGTAGAACTCCATGGGCTAATTACCTCTAGACCAGGGTTTTCTCAACCTGAGCCCTACTGATATTTTGTGCTGGGTAATTCTTTGGTGGGGGCGAGGGGGGCTGTCTTATGCATTGTCGATGTTTAGCAGCTTCCCTGGCCTCTACCCACTAGATGCCAGTAGCACCCCACTTCCTAAGGTGTGACAACTGAAAATGCCTCTAGAGATTGCCATCTGCCAAGGTCACTTTTGGTTAAGAACCACTCTTCTAGGGGCGCCTAGGTGGCTCAGTCAGTAAAGCATCTGACTCTTGACCTCGGCTCATGTCATGATCTCAGGGTCATGACATAGTGCCCGTGTTTGGCTCTGTGCTGACAGTGTGGAGCCTGCTTGGGATTCTCTCTCCCCCCCCCCCCCCCTCTAAAATACATAAATAAACTTAAAAAAAAAAAAAGAGCCTCTGATCTAGAGCAATTCTATCCAATAGGAATAGTCACAAATGCAAACCACATATTTAAATTTAAATTTTCTAGTAGTTACATCAGAAAAAGTAAAAATAAACAGGTGAAATCAGTTTTAATAATGTAGTGTATTTGACTCAATATATTAAAAATACTGCCAGGGGCTCCTGGGTGGCTCAGTCGGTTAAGCATCCAACTTCGGCTCAGGTCATGATCTCATGGTTCGTGGGTTTGAGCTCTGTGTTAAGCTCTGTGCTAACAGCTCAGAGCCTGGAGCCTGCTTCGGATTCTGTGTCTCCCTCTCTCTGTCCTTCCCCTGCTTGCACTCTGTCTCTCTCTTCCTCTCAAAAGTGAATAAATGTTTAAAAATATTTAAAAAAAATTACTGTCAGGGTGCCTGGATGGCTTAGTCAGTTAAGCGTCTAACTCTTGATTTCGGCTCAGGTCATGATCTCAAGGTTTTAGAGTTCAAGCCTGCATCGGGCTCATGCTGACAGCGGAGTCTGCTTGGGATTCTCTCTCTGCCCCTCCCCAGTTCGCTCTTTCTCTCTCTCTCTCTCAAAATAAATATTTATAAACTTGGGACACCTGGGTGGCTTAGTCGGTTGAGCATCCAACTTCAGCTCAGGTCATGATCTTGCAGTCGTGAGTTTGAGCCCCACGTAGGGCTTGCGGCTGTCAGGGCGAAGCCTGCTTCAGATCCTCTGTCTCTTTCTCTCTCTGCCCCTCCCCTCCTTGGGCTCTCTCAAAAATAAATACACGTCCAAAAATAAATAACTAAACTTAAAAAAATTATGGTCTGGGAATGCAAGCTGGTGCAGCTACTCTGGAAAACAGTATGGAGGTTCCTCAAAAAACTAAAAGCAGAACTAACCTACAACCCAGCGATTGCACTACGAGGCATTTATCCACAGGATACAGGTGTGCTGTTTCGAAGGGACACATGCACCCCCATGTTTACAGCAGTACTATCAACAATAGCCAAAGTATGGAAAGAGCCCAAATGTCCATCGATGGATGAATGGAGAAAGAAGATGTGGTATATATATACAATGGCATATTACTCGGCAATCGAAAAGAATGAAATCTTGCCATTTGCAACTACGTGGATGGAACTGGAGGGTATTATGCTAAGTGAAAATAGCCAGAGAAAGACAAAAATCATATGATTTCACTCATATGAGGACTTTAAGAGACCAAATAGATGAACATAAGGGAAGGGAAGCAAAAGTAATATAAAAACAGGGAGGGGGACAAAACAGAAGAGACTCCTAAACATGGAGAACAAACTGAGGGTTACAGGAGGGGTTGTGGGAGGGGGGATGGGCTAAATGGTTAAGGGAATGCCTCAAGGAATCTACTCCTGAAATCATTGTTGCACTATATGCTAATTTGGATGTAAATTTTAAAAAATAAAAAATAAAATTAAAAGAACAAAATTATTGTCACTTACTACAGGATTGGTATAAGAATTGTTGCCAGGCTATATTGCATTCTTTTATTCATACAAAACCTTTAACACCGGGGTGTTACAATAGTAACATTCAAGAAGTAATTAAAAGCGAGATTGGTGATGTGCAGTTGAGAAAGGGAAAAGGCTTTCCAGAAGGAGGGAGAGGGCACTCTGTAGACCCCAGGCATTGTCTCCGCCCCCCCCCCCATGTGTCATCCTCTCCACTGAACAATGAGACTCAGGTCAGAGGGCATGGTGGGTGCTGTGCCCCGCCGAGGTCCCCTCCCTGCCAAGGCACTCAGGCCCCTGATGGCAGTTCATGCCACCTACTGGGTCCCTCTCCAGGACTCCTCTCCAGCTGAGTCACTGTGCTCAAGGGCATGTCCTTTCCCCAGGGGCAACCTGTGTCTGACCGGCACTGATGAGTGGGGATGTATCCCTTGCCCAAATTCTGGACAATTCTGAGGGCCATCCCAGCCCCAGAGCTCCCAAAGGATCCACGAAGACCTCACAGCTTATCTCACTCCTCTGCCCACTCTGACCCTCACTCACTCCCAGACAGCTTGCTGATCCCAAGAGCACTCCTCAGTAAATGTCCATCATGCAATCGGCAACAGAGAGGCTAAGTGACTTGCCCAAGGGGACACAACCAACCCGTCCACTCCCCAGAAGTCAGAGTTCACCAGGGCTTACTGTCCCTTGGCCCCTTCTCACTCCAGGGGTGTGCCCTATGGCTCCCCGCTGTTGTAACCCCAGGGAACCACACTGTTTCCTCCCTCTGCACCTTTGCACACATTGTTGCTCATGCCTGGGGAATCACTTCTGTTCCTTCACCATAGAAATCCTACCTCCCTTGGGAGGGTGGAGAGTGGGGGGGAAGCTCAAATTACCCATCCTCTCCTCCCCCAGGAAGCCTGCCTGGGTTAGCCAGCTCTAAAATCTCTAGATGGTTCTAAATCCCTAGTGTGCTTCCTGTAATCTGTGGACACACATGTGCAGTAAGAGCCCATGGGAATTGTTAAGCCTGAAGAGTTGGATGAGGACAGAAGTGGAAGGGGCCAGGAGAATATCCTTTCTGGGCACCACCTTGTGAAATTTGTGTGCATTTCCATGTTACTCCTAGAAGATTAGTTAATTGCGGACTAGACTGTACTAGGGAGTTTCCATCTGAAGCATCCACCACGGTGTTTCATGGCAGCTTATGTCAATCTGGTTAATCTGGAAGCCCATGAGTAGCCTCTCTATGATGTCCCCATGTCAGCTGTAGGACATGGGAGGAATCTCCTGCCTGGGAGATTCCAGACCCTGGTCTAGGCTGGGGGTCAAGAGGCTGTGCCAAACAGGACCCAGTACCGAGGTCCAGAGTCAGACGGCTTGGGTTCAATCTTGAATCTCAGGCACCTTGCCTTGGGTAAGTCACTGCAGCATTTGGAGCCCGTGTCCCCTCCTGGGGTAATCTCACTGTAACTTGCACGGGTGCAGTGGGGATTGAATGCATTACATCAATACCTATGCAGAGCCAGCGCTCAGCAGGTGGGAGTTTCCTCCGGGTCCCCTGCGTAGGGCGCTGCGCCTCAGCGTGCCTCCAGGCCTGAGGTGCTGTAAGGAGAGGCTGGCAGGCCAGAGACAGGGGCTACGAGGGCTCCCTCCTGCCAGTCCGATTCTATTTTCTGTCTGGGCCGTGGGAACAGCAGTGAGGGCTGGCCGGG
Source organism: Lynx rufus (assembly GCF_022079265.1). Taxonomy (NCBI): domain Eukaryota; kingdom Metazoa; phylum Chordata; class Mammalia; order Carnivora; family Felidae; genus Lynx; species Lynx rufus. The sequence goes on along the minus strand of NW_025814834.1, from coordinate 104,867,889 downwards.
CCTCAGCCTGATGGGGCTGCACACCCCGTGTTTGGGCAACCCACTGTCCGCCAAGCCTATTGGCGTAACAGTGCACCTTCTCTCCCCGGAGAGGCTCTCCCCCGGGGAGGAAATCCCTGCCTCTGAGCTCTGCAGAGGCGTCTTACCTAGGCGAACCTGCTAGAGAAATTGCCAAGGGGCAGACCGCGTGTTTTTCTAGTGAGGGGTGGATAGGCAGACACCTGGTCTGCACCTCTTCTTGGCCCTTTGGCCTTTTCCTTCTATCTCGTGGTCTTGCAAACTGTGGCTGCTCCCTTACTCTGGTGGAGCCCCTCCTTCCCCATCTGCCAAAGGGCCCGCAGCCCCTTCTTCCCAGGGCTACTGTGGGAAGTGTCCAGCCCAGAGTAGGTATTCCCAAAATAACAGGGAGGATCTCAGTCCTTCTCCCCTTCAGGGAGTCCAAGTCAGGAAAATCAACAGCTTTTTGGTATGAGACATCACTGAGGTCCACTAGCCCTGTCCTCCCAGTATGTGGACAGCTGGGGTGGGCACCTCCTTTCTACCTACCCCCCAAACGAGCAGTCCCTCCTGTGTGTGTGGGCCCTGAGTGGCTGACATCGGGGCATGGGGCACGGCCTGTGCAAGGAAAGGTCATGGGGTCTGGGCAGATGCGAGCTGCTTGCTACCCGCAAATACCTGGGGGCATCCGTACCTGCCTTTTCCAATTGTTTTAGAAGGGGCTCTGTCCTCTCCAGGCAAAGCCTGTGAAACTTGAATTCTGGAGCCGGGCAAACGTGATCCTTTTCTTTTCTCTCCTGTGCCACACAGGCTGCTGAGGCTTCTGGCTTTTATGTATACTTAGAAATAAATCTATTTCTAAATGAAATATTTCAGATTGCCAAAATACATAGTGTTCTTTTTTTTTTTTTTAATGCTTATTTACTTATTTTGAGACAGTGACAGAGAGAGCCTGTGGGAGGGTCAGGGAGAGAGGGAGAAAGAGAATCCCAAGCAGGCTCTGTGCTGCCAGCATAAAGCCCAACGCTGGGCTCGATGTCACTAACTGTGAGATGGTGACCTGAGCCGAAATCAAGAGTCAGACGCTTAACCGACTGAGCCACCCAGGCGCCCCCATAAAGAGTGTTCTAATGGCCATTCATGTTCCCACTATCCAGCCTAAGGGAGAAATGATTCCATAAATGATGGTAATGACCTTCGGTGAGTTGAAGGCCCCTACGTGAGCCCGCCTCCCCAGAGGTAAGTCCTCCTCTGAGGATGCTGTTTATTACTTCCTGGCCACATAAGTAAAGACTCCTGTGCAGTATCTAGTGTTATTCTACATGTTTCTAAACCTGAGAAAGCATGTTATACAATGTGCAACTTATACTTGGCTTCTCTCTGCTCTGCCCTTAGGTTTCTGGGCTTCATCTACGGAGTTCTAGTTCATTTGCAGGCTTCCGGAGTCCTTCATATCACGTGAACAGGCCACAGATGGCGTAGCTAGCCTCCCATTAATGGACATTTAGTTTGTCTCCAATTTTTGCTATTACAAACAATACTGGGATACATATAATTATACAGACTTTTCCCTCTGGCTAGCATACCTCCCTTCCCCAACCTCGGTCGCCCAGAAACTCCTATGCATTTGTCAAAACCATCCTCGCAGGCATCAGGACCCGGACTCTTCAGGGTGACCTCCTCCCAGAGCAGCTGGAATCCCGGGTGGAGCTGCCAAGAGGTGTTGCCCCTTGAGGACTCTGTGGGGCCCCGGGCTGCTACTCCTCAGGAACAGACACGCATCGGGGCCCTGGCACACTGGCCAGTCTTGTTCCAAGAAAGGAATGCAGGGCTTTAGGATAGGAATTGATGGTAGCCAAAGAGCACGGGTTCTCGAATCTGCATTTTGGGCGAGGCTCGGTGGCAGGGCTCATGTTCCTTCTTGCAGCATCTGCTGGTGGCTGGAATGGCGGGGGGCTGGCTGGGCTTTGATCTCCAGCGGGGCGGTTGGACGCTCTACACGGTGGTTCAGGATTCCAGAAAACCAGAAGCAGAAGCTGCCTGGCCTCCTAGGGGCCAGCCTGGAACAGGGCCAGGATTATTTCCACTGCATTTTGCTTTTGCCCATGCTGTGTGCTCAGTTGGAGACACTCCTCCAACCCCCACTTCACGGATTGGCCTAACTTCCATTTACCCATCCATCAGGAGACATCACTTTCCCCGGGGACTCAAAGCCCTCCCTCATATTCCCAGAGCAGCCTGTACTGCCTTGATCACACTGCACTGGAATTGTTGCTTTCCCAAAGGCCTCTCCAGGTAGAATGCAAACTTGTATCCCGCGCCATGCCTGGCACATGGCAGGTGCTCTGGGCATATTTGTCCAGTGAAAGGATCCAGTAAAGGGTGTGCTTTTTGCACAGTACCCCAGAGAGCCTCCCATTTAGATGCTGCACTTGTCACGGACCCTGAGACAGAGCTTAGTGTTCAGGATGTTTATTAGGAAGTTTCCTTGAGATTAATACCTGTGTAAGGGATGGGAAGGAAGCAGGAGTGGACTGAGGGAGATCCCTTGGGAGGAACCCAGGACAGGTTTGCCTGCCCCTAGGCGTGTCCTGGGGCTAAATTAGCCCATCAGCAGAAGATGGCCAGACTTTCATTCTCCTGTCTCAGTAGTCATTGGGATGTAGACCACCCCTACCTGGGTGTGACCTTGGGGGAGGAGGCTGTCTGCAGTGGAGGCTATCCCAGAAGGGGCTGATGGTTGGGGGGCTATCTGCTTACGGCCCTCTCTGTGGCTCACAGAGTAAGTCCTTCTTTGGAGGGGGATTGGAATGACGCGCTTTTGTTTTCCTCTTGGGATAGAAGAACATCTTGGTGGGGGGGGGAGGGGGCAGGTAGTAGTCCCTGAGAGCTAAGAGGAAGTGCCTTGCCAGCTGTGACCTGTGGCTGGAGGAAGAGTTGCTGTGAGAGCAGAGTACTGACATCCATGCCTGGGGGAGCTGGAGTTTCACTTCCAGGTCTTCATGGGGCTTCATTCCATCAACACTCAGAACGTCCACCTCTTCTGTGCCAGGCACTGTGACTTGTAGTGGGGGGGGGGGGTCTGGGTATCACTTGGGTGTGAATCGTGTCTCTATGACCTCCACTCCCTCCTTTCTGACCACTCCCCCATTACCCACTGTCTACAGTTCTTCCAGACTGATCTTTGCAAAAAGCAAATCACGTATTCAACTCTCCTCCTTAAACCGTACTTAGAAATCCCAGCTCCGGGCGGGCCAGGGCATGCCAGGCCCTCTGTCATCTGCTCCGTCCAACTCTCTCACCTTATTTCCTTATCCCCTTGGTCACCCGGCCCCAGACATGCTAAAGTGGATCTGCCTTGGCAATTACTGCTGCCCTTGCCTTCGGCCACTTTCCCTCCAGATATTCAGAGGCTTCTTCCAAGTCTGTAAGATCCAGGTTCAATGTCACCTCCTCCGGGAAGCCTTCTCTGATTACACACTCGATGCATTTTTTTTTTTTCATATTTATTCAACAAATATTTATTGAGCACTCACTATGTCCCAAGCACTTTCCAGGCAGAGGGGATATTCGAGGAGTTGGACTCCGGGCCTTGCCCTCTTGCAGCTTATATGCTAGTGGGAAAGACAATCAATCAATCAACGAAGATAAAAGGTGCCACGATTTCAGAGTGTAAAGTGCTATTGAAACACACACACACACACACACACACACACACACACACACACACACACACACACACACACACACACCAAGAGCAAGGTAAGGGGGGCGAAGAGTGTCCGGTCGGGGTCCGTCACATACAAGTAGCCTCCCCCACCAACCACGGTGCAGCTGTGCGGACCCGCCCTGGGCGCGGAGTCAGGAGCGGCGCGCGGAGGAAGCCCGGGAGGTCGTCGGAGCGGCGGCGAGGGTCACCTGGGCCCCACCCTCGGCTCCAGGCCGCCGCCGCGCCGCCGCGCGCTCGCTCCCGGGAAGGGCGCGCCGGAGCGGGTCACCCAGGTGCGCGGCCTCCGGGAGCCACCGCCCCGCCGCGCGGCCTGGGGGGGGCGGGTCCGACCGTGGCCCCGCCCCCGGGCCGTCCATAAATGCGCCGGGCCGGCCGGCACCCCGGGTTCCGAGCGCGGTTTCCAGCGGGCGGCCGGACGTCGGCGCGGCCCGCGGCTGGTTTGCTGCCACGCCTGGGTCGCGGCGGGTGCGGAGCCGCAGCCATGCTGTTCTGGCACACGCAGCCCGAGCACTACAACCAGCACAGCTCCGGCAGCTACCTGCGGTAAGGGCCGCGCCGCCCCGGCTTTACGGGCGCAGCCCGCGGGGCGCGGCCGGGGTCGGCGGGCGACGCGCCGTCGGACGTCCCGGGGCGGGGCGGGAGCCGCAGGGCCCCGGGTCCCGAGCGCCCTCGCCGCGCCCCGGCCTTCCCGCTGTCCGCCCTTTGGGGACTGGGAGGAACGTCGCCAAGGTCCCGCCTAGGGACGGACGGACCCCGGCGGGGCCCGTCCTCCCTCGACGACCCTGGCGGGCGCGGAGCGCACACCTGCTGGCCGCAGCCGTCCAGTCCGGCCGCCTCCCCCGTCTCTCCTCTCCACGCTCGCGCGGGAAGAGAGAGGAAACTTCCTGCCGTCAGTCCGGTGCCCGTCGCGGGGAAGTCTGGTCCCCTGCTCTTTGCCCCTCTCTGCCCGGGTCCTTCTCTGAGCCTCGCGCCCTCTCCAGTCACCTTGGGCCGCGGGGCGAGTGAGCGGCGAGGGCGCGCTTCTGCCTCGCGCGCCGGCGGGCGGGGGCTCCGAGGAACAGGTGGCCCCCTCTTTCCAGGTGGTCTTGCGTTATCGGCCTGGGGCCCGCACGTTTATTACCCTTGATGGAAATCTTTCTTCTTCTGCAGGGACTTGACTAGTGCTCTTCAAAGGGAAAAGTAAGTCGTGCTTGTTTTTTTCAAAGTTCTCTCCCATCCCCTTTGAGGAAGTACGAGCCCCGTTAGCTTCGGTTCCTGGAGGATTGTTTTTCCCTGTTCTGCAGCTGGCTGGGCACTAATGGGCAGTCATTTCATTTTCTGAACTCGCCTGAACCAGCTTTAGCCTGTCTTTATTTCCATCCTAGTCACGGTTTATGAAATGTGCCTAATTTAACCCAAAGGGCATTTGGTATGGGCTCAGAGAAAGTGAGTCGTGAGACCCAGGGAGAGGGAGTCGCTGGCACTGGTAGCCCTGAAGTGAGAGCCATTCTGAGTGCCCCCCTACCCCCCCCCCACTTTTTTGCCTCAAGAAGTTCTCACTCAGATGTAGCAGTCCACGTTATTTGGAAATCCTGGCTTCTGATAAGTATGCCTCCAGTAGTCCTCTCTGAAGCCATCACCCTTCGGGAAGCAAGGAAATGATTGGGGTTAACTGATGTGTCTTCTGTTCCTTATTCCTGGGTCTGAGTAGTAGAAGGTGGCAGAGTGTAGCCTCTTAGTTGAGGAATGATGGCTTCCTTGCAGACCCCGTTGATGTCATCCGAGGGAAGCTGCTGGGGGAGGGTGTGGGGGATGTTGGGAGTCCACTGGGGGTTGTTAGACCCTGCAAAATTGTATCCGTTCACCTGTATGAACTGCCACAGTGGAGTCCCTTTTTATGGTACTGTGCCACGTGGTTACGGTTGTGGTGTTTTGGCCAAATTTTAGTTTGTGGCCATTAAATATGTTGCCGTATCTTAAAAACAAGTTTGAAGGTGACCTTGAGTGGAATATGAGTGTATTTAAAACTTCCTGGATACTTAAAATGTCATCCCATTAGGGAATAACGCCCCACTGTGTAGGAGGCTCTTCTACTGAGATGGAAATTTGTCTGTGGAGTTCCTTAGATAGCTTTTTAGGATTTTGGTGTTGTATTGGAGGTCAGGCGGGGGGGTGGGAGTTGGGGTGCAAGGTGCCCCAAAGCCATATTGGCTTCTGGGGTCATTTTGGGGGCACGGATAAAGAAACATTTGGTCCATGGTATTTATTTTATTTTCTATATTTTTACTTCACTCTTTGGAAGCTAGGGTTTTCACCCTTACAGAGGCTGACCTCGGTGAAGGCCAAGGTGAGGGTTAGTGACTATTGCCACTGGTTCCCGCAACTCCAGAGTGAGCGTCTTGTCCTTTTCCTTGGTTTTTATATTTTATTTTTGGTCTCCTCATGCTGCACCACTTGTGCAAATCGTCTGACCTTACCAGTAGTGGCCTTTACTCTTTTCTTCCTTTTTCTGTTTGATGTTCTCGTGACTTTTATTCCTTGGCAAATAAGGATGCCAGGCTTGAAACAAGTTACTGTTGAGTGATGGTTCTTACCACCCCTGCCTTTTCTTCTTCCTTTTTTTTTAATTTAAAGGCAGCAGGCGCATGGATTATTAACTTAACATGGTCTGGGCAAACATGACCTTATGCAATCCCCAGGTGAGCAGGCCTGCCTGCTTCTCCCATGTTCCTAGATAACCACTTGGGCTGGGAGTGAGCGCCAGTCTGGCAGAAGGAAAGTGCGGTGTTCGGAGGGCTAGGACAGCACTCGCTCCTGTCTTTGGGCTGCACATGGTGGCCCGGGAGGCCCCCCCCTGCTCAGGAGAGTTTCCAGGTGTGCTCTGAGCCAGACTTTAATTCCCGCGAATGGTTTGGCATTGCTCGGGTGTGTGCCGGGTTTGTGTTTTAGAGACTACTGGTTTATTGTGTCAAATGAGGAACAGATTGTACCAGTGACTCTGTGGTTTATATAGTGAAGCAGGGTCAGTGGATGTGATTCATAACCTGGGACACTCAGAGGGAGGAGGGTGATCAAGATAAGGGCCCCAGCGCTTTTTTGGCACTGGTTTCCTAGCTGCTTGTAATTTAGAGGTCTTAAAGCCACTCCTGCTCACAGGTCATTTGCGTTCTCAAGAATTTCTTTTTCCCTTGTGAGGACACTTCAACAGTACATCTAGATACAAGTCCTAGGCTGATGTGAGACTGATTTTTTTTTTTTTGGATAATGTCAGGGGGATTTGTTCAGAGGTGGAGGAAAAGAATCTCTGAGCATCTTGATGTTTTCCGGTTGGATAAAGAAAACTGAATTAAAGCCAAGGTCTTTCCTGCTTGTTTTGCATTTAGGAGATACTGTATGACCCTTAAAATTATGAGTCGACTGTCCTTTTTTTTTTTTTTTTTTTGAAGAGTGGTGGTGGTAGGGTGTCACCTGAGTGAGTGAAATGCAATTCTTACGTGTTTGCATAGTTTACGGAACCCTAAGGACAGGGGTGAATTGGCCCGAGAAGCCACCAGTGAATAGAATGGCTGACTTAAAAAAGTTACAGGTTTTGTTCAGATTCTTATGCTAACTAAAAGCCAGCCTTCCTAAGGAGCAGTCTCCTGTGGATGGAAACCATGTGGCATTTACAGTTTACCCCACTGCCGCTGGTCCCTGTGACACAGAAGACTTCTGTAATTTGTAGATAGTAGATAAGTTTGCATTTTTGCCTCCTTGATTCGATTCTGTAAATCCCTGCAGGGCCACTGGGGACAGGTGTATTCTGTTGGAAACCTGCCTCTCTGAGCGTTGGTGATCGGGGTTCAGAAAGCTGAGCCAGCACGCTGCCCTGCATTTCGCTGCGCTGCCCTGGGTGCCCCTGGTCAGGATCCGCTTGTCCATCGAGGCTGTGTCTTCGCCCTGGGGCTCCCGGGGGGGCCCCATGCCTGACTGCCCCCTCCGTGTGTTGCAGCGATGTGCTCGCCCTGCCCATCTTCAAGCAAGAGGAGCCGCAGCTGTCCCCCGAGAGTGAGGCCCGCCTGCCGCCCCTGCAGTACGTGCTGTGTGCTGCCACGTCCCCGGCCGTGAAGCTGCACGAAGAGACCCTGACCTATCTCAACCAAGGTAGTGGCTGGAACGCGGGGGCCGGGGCAGAGCCTGGGGGCCGGCGCGACCTCCCGGGAGGGATGGGGAGTCGGCCTGAATGACCCCCTTCCGGCTTCCTTACCTTGTCACAGTGGGGTTAGTCGGGAGGGAGGCTGTCGCGTCAGACACATGCATTTCCCAGCCGTGGGACCTCCCTGAGCCTCTGTGTCTTCATCTGCAGAGTGGACGCAGCAGCTGTGTTGTTATTCAGGCCAGCCGCGGGGTATGCGCGGTTTCTTGTGCACGCCCTCCGTGGGGCAGGTGCTCAGCGATCCGTGGCCACTGGTGTGATTACTGTTGACTGTGACCACGACCGATGTCCTTGCCTGGACGTAGATGGAGCGCGTGAGGTATAGCGGACCTGCTGTCCTTTCTGGAGCCGCAGCAGGCCGTGGCGGGAAGACTGGCCCCGTCCTAATGTGCCACGGGGGCTGGACCCCGCACATGCCAGACGGAAGCCCTGTGTGGTGCTGGTGATAGGGCCGTGCACGTGTCCTGGGAGAAGTGGCGTGGGCTTTGCAGTCTGAATCTCAGGTCCGTGACTTTGAGCTGCCTTCTCTGTGCCTCTGCGTTTTCACATGGAAACCGAGAAGTGTAATTTTGGGACATTCGAAAGGAATGAAGTTGTTCTAAGTGTCTGCGATGATAACGGCTGTTGGGCTGCTGATTGCCTTTATCAGGACACGTGGATCAGTGTCCCAACAGATGGCGTTTTTGTGGTTTCTGTGTGAGCCTGTGTGTGTGTTTATTGAACTTCCTTCCTGGGTCACCTCCTAGACACCCCGGCATCAGGTGGGTTCGCTGACCCTGTGTTTCTCCGTGGGGAGAGCAGAGGGGCAGGGAGCACAGCCGTTCCGGTGGGCCTGCACTGTCCTGCAGGGTGCCACGGCACTTTTGTCTTACGTGGGCTGCCTCCTTTCTGGAAAACTTGGGAGTCCTGAATTTGGAGGGCCAGCCAGGGCTGGAAATGCAGCCGGATCGTCGGCTGTCCTCTGCTGGCTGGCCAGCTTCTGGCCGGGGGGACCAGCTGAGTGCTAGCAGGTGGCTCTGCGTCTTCTCCGGGAGGAAGCAAGCCCCCTCCCATGGTTGACATGACCCAGTGGAAGGGCATGCCTGTCCCCTGGGTGACTCCCTGGCCTCAGCTGGTTGCCAGGCCCAAACTCAGTTAGCAGTAGGGGGCCTGACTCAGGCTCTGACAGTATGAGGTGTTCATGGGGAAGAATGCCTCTGGGCTGGTCTGTGGAGGGGCTTTTGCCATTTTCCTTTCTCTTTCAGAGAAGGTCAAACGCTACAAACTTGTGTACCTTTGCTTTCTTGTCTGGGCCTCTGCTCTTTTGTCTCAAGGTAGCCTGGAGAAATTGGCTCCTGTTTGCTGAGCTTTGAGGCCCGAGGCTGGTCTTGTTCTGGTCTTGTCCTGCGGTGCTGAGGAGTAAGTGGTTGGGGGCCACGAGTCTGGCCCTGGACACTGAGTGTGCACCCGCCTCCCTGCCCCGTCTGCAAGGCCTTTGCCTGCCTTGCCTGCCTTCCCTGCACCCCTCCCCCCTTTAATCAGCCAACTTTGGACCATGTTTGGCAGTCTGCATACTGGGCCTTTTTTAAGAGTTTCTCCTTTGTTCAGTGCAGAAAAGTTAAGAGGGGAAAAGAGTTGCCTCATGGTCTTACTATCCTGTGTCAGTTTGGTGTATTTACTTTAGATACTTTTTAAGTTGCATTTTCCTGATTATTAAAATAACACGTGCTCATGATAAACAGTTTGGATGATTTAGACAAGTATAGGAAGAAAACGGGAAGAGAAAAAATGTGAAATCTCCTAATTACACCTGAGAACCCCTGCTAACCTGATTTCCATGTGTATTTGTGAATGCATCTTTTAGAACTGTGACCCTACTCCAGAAGTATGTCTGCCTTTCATTTTTTTTTTTTAATGTTTGTTTATTTTTGAGAGAGAGAGAGAGACAGAGAGAAAGCCTGCGTGCACGTGAGCAGGGAAGGGGCAGAGGGAGGTGGGGGGCGGTGGAGACAGAATCCGAAGCAGGCTCCAGGCTCTGAACTGTCAGCACAGAGCCCGACGGACGTGGGGCTCGAACCCACAGACTGTGAGATCATGACCTGAGCCAAAGTCGGACGCTTAACCGACCAAGCCACCCAGGTGCCCCTGAACTTCTCTCATTTCATTCGAAATGCTTTGAGAACCTAAATTTTTGTAATGGTTGCAAGATATCACATGTTCTAGGTCTGTTGCTTCGAGCAGTGTCATGGATGGACACTCAGCTTTCAGTTGCTATCTTTGTGTGAAATGTTGATCAAAAAAAAATTAATAAATTACCTTCGAAGTAGGATTACTGGATCGAAGCCTTCTCAGCAGAATGTCCCAGCAGGGCACAGTTTACTGTCTTTTTCCCAATATTGGATGTTGTGGCTTTTCATCTGAATAGTGAAACATGGAACTTAAAGCAGAATTTCTGTCGTTGTTATCGTAAGCTAGTATCCGTCAGTCGGTGTGGTCAAATATTTATTGTAAAATAGGTTTCTTGATCTTTTACATTTCTCCATCAATAATGTTCATGTTCTTTGTCCATTTTTCTATTGGGAGGTTTATGTCTCACTGATTGTAAGAGCACATCATATTAGAAAAGTATCAACTTTTAGTTGCTATATGTTGCAAACATTTTCCCTTGTTGGCTGCCAGCCGTTTCTATTTATTGGGTGACAATTATATTTATGCTGAGGGATCTGTGTCATAATTTTTTTTTTCTGTGTAAAAATTTGTTTGGAATGTCTATTGTAAAATCTTTCAGTCTCTTAAAACAGTTTTTCTTCTATGCTAAGAATGCCCACCCACCCCAAAATCACTTAGTAGTTTCCTAAATTTCATTTCATGGTTTCCAAGCTGTAACACTGAAATGCATTTGCAATATTTTTTGAAACTTAGTAATTAGGCATTTAATGATATTTTGGATTATTATTACTTAACATATATATATTTTTTCAGCCTTACCAGTGAGATTTATACTGTCACATTACATTTGGAATTTATGATGTGATATAAAGGTCTAACTTTGTTTATTTTTCTAGATAGTTAACCTACTAGTTATTGCCTAGTTTATCCTTTTCTCACTGGCTTAAAATGCCGCTTTGGAAACATTTAAAAAAGCTGTATTCTAGGGTATTGGTCCAGAAACAATGCCTCGCCCCTTGTATAGGTATTTGTCCTGTAGCCCAGATATTCATTGATTCTTGCCCCATTTCACCCTGACCTGTTTATCGTGGCTTGGAAATTGTTTCCCTATTTGAGTGTAGAAGTCCCTTTAATCATTTTCCTTAGTTACTCTTGATCATATTCTTACAGATGGATTTTACAACCACTGAATCTGCTTGGTATACCTTTTTTCTTTTTTTTCACAGCGATGAGATGATACACTTTATGAAATTGTTTCTTGATTTTATTAAATACTCTTCTTGTAATAACATTTTTTTGTCATTAAAGCCTCTTTAACCTCATTTAAAATGTTTGCATATCATTTCGCTATTTTTTTCTTGTTATTTAGGATAGCATAGTGGCATCACTGCTTGAAGAAAATATACAATGTAGTGTGTTTTTTTTTGTTTTTTTGTTTTTTTGTTTTTACCATGTTTCCCATAATAGAGTGGAAAGTCTGAGGACAGAGCCATGTTTTATCTTTTTAAGTGCTGTATCCCTGCCATTAAGCTTGGTGCCTGTGATACTGAAGTAGGTGTTCTATTGATATTTAGAAAATTAAACAGTAGGCATGATTTACTTTCCATTCTATTTTTCTCTCCTCTCTTTAAAAAAAAAATTTAAATGTGTATTTATTTTTGAGAGAGAGACAGTGAGAGCCAGGGAGAAGCAGAGAGAGAGAGGGAGACACAATCCGAAACAGGCTCCAGGCTCCGAGTTGTCAGCGCACAGCCCAATGTGGGTCTCGACCTCACGAACTGGGAGGTCGTGACCAGAGCCGACATCGGACGCTTAACCAACTGAGCCACCCAGGTGCCCCTCTTCTCTCTTTGTTGCTGTTACTAATAATGCTGAACTGAATATCTTTTTCAGTGTCTTTTATTTAAAGTAGTCTATACTTGTATGTCATAGGACACATTGTCACTGATTCAGTTAAAAACAATGGTTTTGATACGTCATTTAAAACCTTTTTGGTTAATTGAAAAGTTAGATATTAATGGTATTTTTTTTTAATTTAAAAAAAATTTTTTATTTTTTTCAGTAATCTCTACACCCAACATGGGGCTCAAACTCACAGTCCTGAGATCAAGAGTCACCTGCTCTTCTGACTGAGCCAGCCAGGTGCCCTGCTATTAACAGGATTTAATGTTTATTGCGTTGGCTCTGTGATGTCTGTTGTACTATTTCTTAGGCCACGCCATATCCTCTTCCTTAAAATGGTATTTTTAAAGCTCTGAAAACATGAAGGGATGCTCTGTCTGGAAGACATTTAAACCATCAGATGCTCATTTCTCGCTGTAGTGTCAGGACAGTGTGTTCCATATGGGTGTCTTCTCACCAAGCCTAATGGCTGATTTTATATATGGTAGAAATGATTTGTAAACAATGTATGTCTTCTTCCTCTGACATGGAGTCCTAAGAAGTGGGTGGACAGCTGTTGCATGGAGGTCTGCAAAGTCCCAGATCAACCTTTTTGTCAGTGGCCAGATCTTTCCTGAAGGCTGGAGCCAGAAGGCTGGGGTAGGGGGAGGAGTCAGGGAGAACCGAGGAAAGAGAGCCCCAGGCAATTTGTGTAGGGATTTCTGGCTTGGAGATAAGGAACAGCTTTGCAAGACTGGCTTGTTTTGGAGAAGGCTTTTGGTGTTTCCTTATAAAGAACTCTTGAATCTTAAATATAGTAATAGATTCTTACGGGAGTCATGAATGAACTTCCTGTCCTTCAGAATGAGAGGTGGTTTAGTGCAAAGAAAGAAAAGCCACAAGCAAAGGCAAGAACGAAGTGTGTGTGTGCTTGCAGGGGTGGGGTGGGGGTGCAGTTAAGTACACTGTCTTGAAGAACCCTAAGTGGTTTAGGTTAACTAAGGTTGGGGGAACACTAAGAGTTTGAATGATACGGCTGGAGGGGTAGACCAGATGGCCGAGTTCTCCAGCTGCCTTGTGAAGGCTGAGCCATTGGGCAGCCACCTGGGCAAGTTACTTAACCTCTCAGTGCCTTCAATTCCCCATTTATAAAATGAAGGAAATAAAGTCCCTACAAAGAAAATGCTACTATGTGGACAAAATGGGTTAATACCTGTAGAGCCTTGAAAGGGGTGTCTGGCACATAGTAAGCACTCAAAATTGGCCATTATTAATAAATAGAAACCTCTTTACCCTAATTCTCTTTTTGAGAGAGAGAAGGTGCAACTGAGTGAGGGACAGAGAGAGAGAGAAAGAGAGACTCCTACAAAGGTAGATAGAGAAGTGGGGCTCACCTGAAGCAGGGCTTGAGCTCCCCCGATGTGGGACTCAAACTCACAAACCATGAGATCATGACCTGAGTGGAGGTCAGAAGCTTAATGACTGAGCCACCCCAGCGCCCTTTATCCTTTTTGTAATTCAAAGATGAACACAGGTTGGTTCTAGAGCTAAGAATTGCAAGGTGGGAGCTTTGGGACAGATTAAAGGCAGGAAGGCCTGCTGAACTTTTCTTTTCTACATTCACTGTACAACCAGATGATAGACATAACCTGGAGCAGACATTTCCTACACAGGCTGTTAAAATACCGTCTTTAATTTTGTGATTCCAGAAGGTATTGGACCCCTCCCTAGGTGATGTCAGCTGTTGTGTCGACGATTGCTTTGCTTGGATCCTCAACCACGTAAAGCTTTGTGGAGGACCTCTGCCTTTAGTGTGATACTTTGTTCAGCCCTGTAGAATTTACAAACTCTGATGTTCTCTTTTGAATAATTCCCCCAAAATGTATGATCCCCATATTACAGGTAGGCTGAGAGAGGCTAAATCTGCTTCCCTCTCCTGTGTTAGGCAGTTAGGCAAGTCTGGGGAGTGGTTGAGCAGGGGTGTGATAATGAATGGAGTTCTGGAAGGAGAGAGGTGTTTTTTTTTTTTTTTTTTTTTTTTTTTTCCTGGCCTGGAACTTCCTACAAGGCAGGATTCTCTGCTGGGCACTTCCGGGAGCGATACCTGCCACCTGGTACTCCTTATGCAGTTCTCAGGATGAGTGTGTGAAACTTGGAGGGGAGACAACTTGTGGAGGAATGGAAGGGGGTAGAAAATGCCTCCTTGAGCAGAAAGCATAATCAGTTGCTCTTCCTGTCCCCTCCCCCCCCCCCCCTTTCATGCTCTCCACCCACCCACAGTGACCTGAGGGAATGGCCAGGGAGATAAGAACTCAGGGCGGGGAAGTCTTGTCTTCCAGCTCCAAGACCAAGAATGAATGGCCGCAGTCTTTTGACCAGCTTCTGCTCTAGGGGAAGTCACTTAATCTCTAGAAGCCTCAGTTTCCTCACCTGTGGGATGGAGACGGTTTCATTTTTGTGTTGCTCTTGAGAATTAAGTGAGCAACAAGAATCTGGCAAGTGGTAAGCAGAGTTATGTGTCCCCTGTCCCCAGTTTTTTTATTAAAAACATTTTTTTTATTAATGTTTATTTTTGAGAGAGAGAGAGGGAGACCCAGAACCTGAAGCAGGCTCCAGGCTCTGAACTGTCAGCAAGGAGCCTGATGCGGGGCTCGAACTCACAAACCGTGAGATCATGATCTGAGCGGAAAACAAGAGTTGGACGCTTCACCGACTGAGCCGCCCAGGCGCCCCTACTTCCGGTTTTTTAAATAATCCTACCCAGCACGTCAGTGAGCCTTCATGTTCACATATCTTTGTGCTTAAGCAGGGGTGAGACTGTCTGCAGGATAAATATCCAGAGGTGGAATTGCCAGCACAAAATTTCAACAGGTATTGCCATACTGCCCTGCAGTGAAGGTGCACTTATTTGTACTTGTATGAACAATAAGTACTGAATAATTTAGTTCTCCCTGCCGTATCATCTGTCCCTTGATTCTACCACACCTGGAATATAAAGTCCTCGAAGGCAGAGCCCTGGTTCACTGCTGCTCCTAGTTCAGTGCCTGGAATACATGACTTCTTTGAGTGAATGAAGAACCTCCATTCTTCATACCTTTGCCAAAACATTTTCACCTCAAAAACCTTAAAGTAGGGGCACCTGGGTGGCTCAGTCAGTTGAGCGTCCGGCTCTTGATTTTGGCTCAGGTCACGATCCCCGGGTCGTGGGATCGAGCCCTGCTTTGGGTTCCATGCTTAGCATGGAGCCTGCTTAAGATTCTCTGTCTCTCTCCCTCTGTCCATCTCCCCTGCTTGTGAGTGCATGTACACACACATACTCTCTCTCCCCCACCCCCCCAAACCCACCGAAAAACCCACTTAAAGTAATGGGGAAAGCATAAGGTATTTGTGCTGTAATATTTGTGTCCTTAATGATACTGAATATGTATTTTATTTTTGAATGTTGTTTTTAAGTAATCTCTATACCCAATGTGGGCTCGAACTCGAAATCTCGAGATCAGAAGTCATATGCTCCACTGGCCGAGCCAGTCACGTGCCCCTGAATCTGTATATATGTTTTTTGTTATTTGGTTTTTACTATTCTGTTTGCTTTTCATGTGCTATATACCTATTTGTCAAGTGGGCTTTTTATCCTTATTTATTTGTATAGGCTCTTTGCATATTTGGGATAACGCGTTAGAAATATTTTTCCACGTTTTTGTTGATTCATTCTTCATTTATTTGTTTGCTTGTTCTTTCTTTTACGCAATATAGGTTTTTACAAGTTTTCATGGGATCAGGGGGTGCCTGGGTGGCTCATTTGGTTGAGCATCTGGGCTCATGTCATTATCTCGCAGTTCTGGGGTTCAAGCCCTGCATCACATTGGGCTCCACACTAACACGGAGCCTGTCTGTCTCCCTCTCCCTCTGCCCCTCCCCAGCTCATGTGCTCTCTCTCAAAAACAAATCAACATTAAAATTTTTTTTTTTTTTTGTGGGACCAAGTTGTTGGATTTTGCCTTGATTCGTTTTGTCCCATTCTTCATATCCCATTTAGGAGATATCTTCTCTACCTCAAGATTTTGATTTATTCACCTGTTTTTAAAAAATGTTTTCCCAAGTCTTTGGCACTGTGGCATTTGTGCAGGTGTGTAAGGAATGAAGTAGGAATCCACCTCCATTACTTCCCAGGTAGACATCACGTTGTCCCTCTGTAACTTATAAATATGGAGCCTTCACGTAGTAGAGCTCTGTGCAGCCGTAAAAAGCATTAGGCAGATCCGTGCGTTCATCCATGAAAGATAGCCAGCATATGGTGTCAAGGTTAATAAAGTCTTTCCCCTTCTTGGTAACATCAGTTTGGATGACTCTATTCGTTATCCTTTCTTAGTACCTGGGTGGCAGATGAAAAGCTGGGATGTGCCCAGGTTCTGGTTCTGGCTCTCTATTCTTTCCCAGCTTACTGAACCTATTTTCAGCCTGTGCTTTCTACAAAAAACAGAACACCCCCTTCGGGTGTTGTTTGGAGAATTAAATGAGATATTTGTTGCTGTTTTTTGTTCTTGCCATGCATGGGTACTTTACTTTGGGTACATAAAATTTAGAAACCGCGAAGAATGTTATAAACCGCGTAACATAGGTTAAAAAGAAAAAAAACCTCACGGAACAAATGCTTTCCCAATAGTCAGTTCTCCATGATTAATCAATGAATGGGTATGGTTGTTGTCGATTGGTTGTTTCTTCATTGTTTTTAAAATTATCGGCGTTTATTGACGTGAATACAAGGTTAGTTGGACAGATTGTTCATCTCAGCTCAAAGCATATAGAAATGATTTTTAATGTTTCAGAGGTCTCCTGGTCATGTCAAACTTTAGTGGACCAATTAAGTTAAAATATAACACTGTACAGTCTACTTCCAGAGCGTCCGATGAACTAGGAATGATATAGTCATAAGAATTCTCTTAATACCGTCTATATTCTGGAAACACTATATTAGAAATGAGAACAATTCTACACCAGTTCAGTAACCTGGTAAATGAAACAGGCCTCCACCAGAGTTAATTAATTAATTTTTAAAGTTTATTTATTTTGAGAGAGAGAAAATGTGGCGGAGGGGCAAAGAGAGGGGGAGAGAAAATCCCAACCCATGTGCACTGCCCGCGTGCCGCCTGATGTAGGGCTCACAAACCCAACTGTGGGATCATGGCTTGAGCAGAAACCAAGAGTCAGCTGCTTAACTGAGCCATCCAGGGCCTCTAGAGCTAATTTAAAGAGAGAAGACACCTCAGGTGACCTGCTGTGCTTGTAGATGTTTAGAGATTGGCTTCTGTGAATCTGAATCCAATCTGCCCATCCCCCTGTGTCCCTCCCTCACAGCTAACCCCTCCTGCTCCGACGGGGGCCTGATGACTAAGGGGATGTCCTGATCTGTTTAAAATGTAGGTGTTCTTGTTTTTCAAGCGTTGGGAGGCCAACGGATAAGGAGACAATTGCCATTGAAAGATAGCTCCTACTCCTCAAGAGAAGGGGGCACACCCCACCATGCAGGGGGGTACCAGAGTCCCTCAGGAGGCAGAGAGATTAAGGGGAAAAATCTGGATGGGAGCCTTTACAGTGGTTTCTAGGAGAAGGAATGGGCAAGGCAGAATAAATATGTGTAGGAGTAGCTCTGGGGCTTAGGGGCTCTCCCAACTCTGGTACCCAGCCCTGGAGTGGCCTAGGCAGGAGAATAGTGGCCTGGAGGGAAAGCTCTGGGAGGAGGTGGTTGGGGTGTGGTCTGTGGCTTGCTTGGTTTGCATATGAAAGCCACACACAAAGGCTAGTTATTTATAATCTGAGAACTGTCTAGCCCTAGGAGGGTTTGCGTCAGCAAGGCCCCAGATACCAAAGCAGCCGGAAGCATGGTTAACTAATTAATTGAGTTTTAAAATGTTTATTTATGTTTTGGGGGGGAGGGGCAGAGAGAGAGAGAGAGAGAGAGAGAGAGAGAGAGCGCGAGCGCGCACGCTCGCGAGAGAGAAAGGGAGAGGGAGGGAGAATCCCAGGCAGGCTCTGCGCCCTGGGCAGACCCAGGGCTTAGTCTCCCTACCCTTGAGATTAGGACCTGAGCTGAAATCAAGAGTCTGCCGCTTAAATGATTGAGCCACTCAGGGGCCCCAGAAACATGGTAAATTTAATACGTGACCTTGGGCACTGCCCTGGGCTGCAAGTGGAATAGTGGGCACAAAGGAGCTATGTGAGAAAAGCTACATTTCAGACTTAGAGTCAGACAGTTTTTTTCTTAGTTGTCTGAGCTTCCTCTCAGTCTGCACAACCACTGCAAACTTTCTTGAGCCGTAATCTCACGGGAGCTGGTCTCCCTTTGCTCTCTCCGGGCCTTTGACCATCTGTGTAGGAGCCACAGTCTGGATGTGCAAGCCTGATGTTTCCATGCACCTGGGGAAGCCTCCCTGTTTCTCAGCAGTAAGTTTCCTCCCCCATGGTTTTCTACAGGGTTGTATGTCCTGATCGACATGCACTCGGGCAGTGTAGACTTTGAGCAGCGGCTCTTTGAATCTCCTTTGCTACCTGTGCATTTCCGCACTGGAGAGCTGCCCGCTCTGGTCGCAGACCTTTGATTTGAACCTCAGGTGCTTTGTGCGCTTAATTTTTGTTACGTCACTTATGAAATCCTCTGTTTCTCTCTCTAGGCTTTTTAGGGAAACGCGAAGAGCATCGCTGCGTTTCTTCAAAATGACCTCTCATCGTCTTGGTATCTGTCCTGTGACTCTTTGTCTGATGTCAAGGTGCTGTCATTCGGGTAATCTCTAGGCAGAGCCGGGAGTGTGTCATCTCAGAGATTTTGGCTGGTTTCCTTTGTCATCACTGTCCTGTTCCCTTTGTGTGTTGTTCTGCAGTCACTTTATTCTTTTTTTTTTAATTTATATCCAAGTTAGTTGGCATCTAGTGCAACCATGGTTTCAGGAGTAGATTCCTTAGTGCCCCTTCCCCATTTAGCCCATGCCCCCTCCACACGCCCTCCAGGAACCCTCTGTTCTCCATATTTAAGAGTCTCATGTTTTGTCCCCTCCCTGTTTTTATATTATTTTTGCTTCCCTCCCCTTATATTCATCTGTTTTATATCTTAAAGTCCTCATGTGAGCGAAGTCATATGATATCTTTCTTTAATTTTGCTTAGCATAATACCCTCTAGTTCCATCCACGTCATTGCAAATGGCAAGATTTCATTCTTTTTGATTGCCGAGTAATACTCCGTTGTATATATATACCACATCTTCTTTATCCATTGATCCATCGATGGACATTTGGGCTTTTTCCATACTTTGGCTATTGTTGAAAGTGCTGCTAGAAACATTGGGGTGCATGTGCCCCTGCGAAACAGCATACCTGTATCCCTTGGATAAATTACCAAGTAGTGCAATTGCTGGGTCGTTGGGTAGTTCTATTTTAATTTTTTGAGGAACCTCCATACCATTTTCCAGAGTGGCTGCACCAGTTTGCATTCCCACCAGCAATGCAAAAGAGGTCCTCTTTCTCCGCGTCCTCGTCAACATCTGTTATTGCCTGAGTTGTTACTCTTAGCCATTCTGACAGGTGTGAGGTGGTATCTCATTGTGGTTTTGATGTGTATTTCCCTGATGATGAGTGATGTTGAGCATTTTTTCACGTGTCGGTTGGCCATCTGGATGTCTTCTTTGGAGAAGCGTCTATTTATGTCTTTTGCCCATTTCTTCACTGCATTATTTGTTTTTTGGGCGTTGAGTTTGATAAGCTCTTTGTAGATTTTGGATACTAACCCTTTACCTGATATGTTGTTTGCAAATATCTTCTCCCATCCTGTCGGTTGCTTTTTAGTTTTGCTGATTGTTTCCTTCTCTGTGCAGAAGCTTTTTATTTTTGATAAGGTCCCAATAGTTCATTTTTGCTTTTGTTTCTCTTGCCTCCAGAGATGTGTTGAGTAAGAAGTTGCTGCGGCCAACATCAAAGAAGTTTTGCCTGCTTTCTCCTAGGGATTTTGATGGCTTCCTGTCTTACATTTAGGTCTTTCATCCCCCCCCCCCTTTTTTTTTTTTAATGTTTATTTTTTGAGAGAGCAAGATAGAGCACAAGCAGGGGAGGGGCAGAGAGAGAGGGAGACACAGAATCTGAAGCAGGCTCCAGGCTCTGAGCTGTCAGCACAGAGCCTGACGTGGGGCTCGAACCCACAAACTGAGATCATGACCTGAGCCGAAGTCTGGCACTTAACCACTGAGCCTCCCAGGCGCCCCGGTCTTTCATCCATTTTGAGTTCATTTTTGTGAATGGTGTAAGAAAGTGGTCCGGGTTCATTCTTCTGCATGTCTCTGTCCAGTTTTCCCAGCACCACTTGCTGAAGAGACTGTCTTTATTCCATTGGATATCCTTTCCTGCTTTGTCAGAGATTAGTTAGCCATACGTTTGTGGGTGTAGTCAGTCACTTTATTCTTTTACCTGCCCTCTTGAGCATCTTTGTGGGCAAGAAGCTTTTTAGGCTCTCCTGAAGCTGACCATTTTCTTCAAAACCAATCACTATTTCTGTCAGTATTCAGCATTCTTCTGGGATATTTTTGAGGTGTCTTTGGCCTCAGTCACTTGAGACCAGAAGGGTTTTGATGCCTCTGCCAGCGACCATGTCTGTCCTCGCAGACGAGCCATCGTTACTCCATAGAATGAAATTTTAGGGGACTCGCTTTTCTGTTCTCTCTCGAGGAGGTCTCCCGTACCCCCGGTGAAAAGGTGGACTCGTTCGTATCTTTGTTGTGTGCTGCCGAGCACAGAGTTTGCAATGCCAGAGGACTGGCACCCCGTTGCAGGGAGGCTCTGGGGGCTTCTGTAATGCATCCAGTCTGCTCACTGCCTTGACGTATTCTTTAACTTGGGCAGAAAGTCTTTTGTTTTCCTGCAAAATACCTTGGCTTTTTACTGTAAAAGCAATCAAACCAGCATATACCCAAATTCCCGGGGGAAACCTCAAACAGACTTGATCCTAGTGCCCATAATTCAGACAGCCTCATCAGAGCACTGTGCAGCTGTCACATGGTCAGCAGCAGTGACATTTATGTGGTCATCAGCAGGCTCTCCCTGGCACCAAAGGGCACTGCTGCCGGCCAGGGCCCTGAGTGTCTTACCCCTAAACCAAACAAGCAGTAGGCAACCGGGACAGACCATCAGGCTGAGGGGACAGGGTACCCAGAATGAATAAACTCTGGTCACTGCACAGGTGGACAAAAGTTTATAATTTGTATGGTACGTCATACTTAAATGCTAGGTGTATTGCCGGGTCTCGATAAACGTTAATTCCCTTCTGTTAAGTTTGGCTGTTTTCCACAGCTGTTTGGAAGGGAGGAGAGCAGGAAGGGAGGTCAGGGTAGGACCAGCTTAATCTGGTCTCTGTATTGATTGATTGATTGATTTATATTTGTATTTTGTTTTTTTAGATGTTTATTTTTGAGAGAGTGTGCGTGTGGGTCTGTGTGTGTGTGTGTGTGTGTGTGTGTGCGCGCGCGCGCGCGGGAGGGGCACAGAGAGAGAGAGAGAGAGAGAGAGAGAGAGAGAGAAGGAGACAGGGACAGAGGATCCGAAGTGGGTTCTGAGCTGTCAGCACAGAGCCTGACGCAGGTGTCAAAATCACGAGCCTCGAGGTTATGACCTGAGCCAAAGTCAAGACGCTCAACCAGCTAAGCCACCCAGGTGCCCCTGGCCTCTCTGTTTTTAAACGGTTTTATTGGGATGCAGTTCACATACCATATAATCCACCTACTTAAAGTACACAATCCATGTTTTTTAATATATTCAACTAAATGGATCATACCACCACCACTATTAATCTTAGAATGCTTTTGTCCCTCTTAAACTCTGCACCTGTTAGCAAGCAGACCGTCTCCATTTTCTCCTTCCTCCCCCCCTCCAGCCATAGGCAGCCACTATTTACTTTCTATCTAAAAATTTGCCTGTTCTGGATACTTTCTGTATAAAGCATTATACAAATGGTGGTCTTCTGTGACTGACTTCCTTCTCTTAGCATAATGTTTTGTTTTGTTTTGTTTTGTAAAGATTTTATTTTTGAGTCCTCTCTCCACCCAATGTGGGGCTTCAATTCACAACCCCAAAATCAGGGCTCGCATGTTCATACCAGGCGCCCCTGGTATGTTTTCACGGGCCATCCGTGTTGTAGCATGGATCGGAACTTCATTCTTTTTCATTGCCATATAACACTGGTGTGTGGGTGGGCCTTATTTTATTTGTCCATTCTTTCGTTAATAGACGTTTGGGTTGTTTCCACTTCTTGGCATATTATGAATATGCTGCTATGAATATTCATGTACAAGTGTTCGCGTGGACCTGTATTTTCATTTCTCTTATGAATGTATCTAGGGGCAGAATATCTGGGTCATATGGGGACTCCATTTAAATATTTGAGGAACTGCTAGACTGTTTTCCAAAGCAGCTGCCCCATGTGCTAGCAGCGTACAGGAGGATTCTAGTTTCTTCACCTCCAGCACTGGTTATTGTCCATCTCTGTGATGGTGTAAGGATGGGATGGTGGAGGCCTCTTCTGGTGGCCACGGTGGCTGTCTGCTGGCATCACATGGAGCAGGGGACCTCAAGGCATGGCCACAGCCTGGCCGCAGAAGCAAACTGAAGCCAGAGGCTCGAACGCCATGAGAATTCTCCGCCTTTCTTACCTGTTCCTCTCTGGGGATCTGCTTTATACTCTTTCTGCCTACCAGCTTCCCGGCTTCTGTGGCCAGAGGGCAGACAGTAAGGCCACCAAAAGCTCCTGAGAACATAGGCCCTCAGCCCAGCCACCCAGAGGGGCTGGTGTTCTCATTCCCTGCCTGTGGTTTGGCATTCCCAGGGCGGGAACCATTGGCCAGGCCATGTCGCATGCTCACCTGCCGGGATGTGGCCAAGAGCCGGGCCCTCTGTAAGCATGGCTGCTCCCACCCTCTCTCTTTCTCCACCCTCAAGCAGTTCCTCGACATGGTCCCTAGGTGCTTGCTCTTCTGGAAGGCCTGACGGTGAGGGGAAAGCACAGACGGGGACTACAAAGTCCTTCAGCTTGCCAGAGGCTGAGAGAGAAAGTGGGGCTGCCCCAGGGCCAGAATGTTGGGGGTTGGGATAGGAGTGACCAGGAACTCTGGCTCCTACCTCCAAAATCTTGGCCAGTAAAGGGCATGTGGACACGTCAGCCCAGGATATGGTGCAGGGCAGGTCTCAGAGGGGAGGGGACCGAGTGAGTCACAGCTCTGACCTGATCTTTGAGATTTGGTTTTCTACTCTTTACTGTTCTTTGTCCTAGTAGTTTACCATTCGTACCCCTGCCTGAGCAGGAGGGGACCTATCTCTCCACACCCATATCTGGACTCTATGTTGTCAGCCTTTTAAACCTTTCTAAAATGCATATAGAAAATAAGCTCCTTATTTTAACTGGCATCCACCTAATTTCTCATAACTGTTATGAGTGTCATCGAACATCTTTTTATATGCTTACGTTTCTTTTACAAAAGACTGGCAGTTTGTATCCCTTGCTCATTTTTCTGTTGCCATTTTGCTTGTTGCTCTGCAAGAACCATCGTGTTAAGTTGAACCGTAAGCAGTTACCACTTACTTTAGCTTACCATTAAATTCACCAGTTAAATTGAAATGGGTTGACAATCTGTAGTTACTTATTGTTCATTTTAATAGAGTAAAGATTCAGTTTAGCACTGTGGCTGGATGCCAGTTCAACATACAAAAATCAGTGAATTTCCTATGAACCAGCAATAAACACACAGGAGACAAAATAGGAAGAAGATAAGCTAATTCCTAGCTTATGAGCATGACCATTCCTGGGTCCCCTCGAGGTCTGCTGTCCACAGTTGTAGGTGGAACTTGGGAATCCAGAGCATTTTGGGAGGGAGAAGAGAATAATTTTAGACTTAAGGAAAAGTGTCCGAGGGGATTAAGAGATACAAAGTGTCAAAAATAGTACCGATATTCTATACAGCTTCCCATAATGTTAACATCACATATAAACATGGTACAGTGGGGCACCTGGCTGGCTCAGTCAGTGAAGCATGCGACTTTTGCTCTCGGGGTCGTGAGTTTGAGCCCCACAGTGGGTGTAGAAATTATAAATAAATTTTATTTTATTTTTTTTTTATTTTTTTTATTTAAAAAAAAATTTTTTTTTTCAACATTTTTATTTATTTTTGGGACAGAGAGAGACAGAGCATGAACGGGGGAGGGGCAGAGAGAGAGGGAGACACAGAATCGGAAACAGGCTCCAGGCTCTGAGCCATCAGCCCAGAGCCCGACGCGGGGCTCGAACTCCCGGACCGCGAGATCGTGACCTGGCTGAAGTCGGACGCTTAACCGACTGCGCCACCCAGGCGCCCCATAAATAAATTTAAAAAAATAAAGAACCTCATAAGCTTTCTATAGTTTTCAGTGAAAAAAAAAAATAAAGAACCATGGTACAGTGATTGAAACCAGGTACTTCCATTGCTGTGATGCTCTCTACACCTCTACTCGTCTTGCATTTTACCACTGCCTCTGTTGCTGACCTTTTCTGCTCCAGGATCCAATCCAGGATCCCACGTGGCATTTTTTTGTCTGGTTTTCTTAGTCCCCTGCAACTGGTGATAGTCCCTCAGTCTTCTCTTGTCTTCTATGACCTTCAGACTTAAAGAGTGCTTACTGGTTATTTGGTAGAATGCGCTCAGTTTTGGTTTGTTTGATGTTTTTATTTTTTAATTTTTTTTAATGTTTATTTTTGAGAGAGAGACAGAGTGTGAGTGGGGGAGAGTGAAGGCAGAGAGGTGGGGGGGGGGGAGGGGGGGGGGCACAGAATCTGAAGCAGGTTCCAGGCTCTGAGCTGTCAGCACAGAGCCCGATGTGGGCCTTGAACCCACGAACTGCGAGATCATGACCTGAGCCGAAGTCAGATGCTTAACTGACTGAGCCCCCCAGGCGCCCCTTGTTTGATGTTTTTAAATAATGAGATTGAAGTTTTGTTTTTTTGGCAAGAATGCCACAGAAGTGACATTGTGCCCAGGCTAGTGTATCCTATTAGGGGTTCATGATGCTGATTTGTCTCATTGCTGGTAGTGCTGGCCTTGATAAGTTAGTACGTTGGCCAGCTTCCTCGGCTGTGAGGTTGGTATTTTCCCCTTTGTAATTAATAGATATCTTGGGGTGGAGGAGATGGTTGGAGACTATGCTGATACCTTGATTGTCCTCAAACTTACGCCCACTCTTAGTTGATCCTTTGGTTGATCGTTTTTGCACCAATTTCTACTGCAGCATTTGCTTAGTGGTGATTTTCTATTTATTTCTCTTTCTACATTTAGTAATTGGAATGCTACTGTCAGAAGGAGCTTTTTCTTCTCGACCGTTAATTTATGCACTCACTGATCTATTGCATGAGTTCGGACCTGTGGATGTTTATTTTACTCTCTGGGTTAAAATTCAGCATTATTGTTTCTGAGTTCTTGTCCAATTTGTGCCAGTTGTGGCTAGTGGGGGCTCCTTCCGATGGGCCCCCGTGACACTTTGACATGCCTCTCTCCTTTTTCTGAGCCTGCTCTCACTTTTGGTGCTACAAGATGAGCCTCTTGCATTTTGCCTGCTCTGGCCCTGGAAACAGCCCCTTCTCTAAAGAGTTTCTAGGACACGGACACCTTTACTTTGTACGTACGCACACATACTTCCTGTGTGTGTGTTCGGGATCCATTGTGTGCCGGGCATGATGCCTAGTCCCTGACACGAGTGGCTGTGAGGAGGTTAAGTGCCCTGTCCAAGGTCACACAGGTGACAGGCCATCATCAGGACCTGGGTGTGTTGATGGCCAAGCCTTTTCGCAGAAGCCTGCCTTGTGTCGACACATTGGCATGGTAGTGCCCACATGCTGGTGACAAGACAAAGTCCTGTGCGGGACACGGTGTGTGCGGTGTTAATGCTTCCTCCACCTGCTCGTGCTACCCGACGGCTGGCGGTCAGCCCTCCCTTCTTGGAGGTAATGACGGCCTCCATTATGTTTTATATGGTATTAATTACCCAAAGCAGTAACTGTTGGAAAGTAAACAACCTTTAAATCTTGGCCGGCCCGGGCAATTGCCTCCTGTTCTTGGGAACACTGTGATCTGGGCAGGAGGCCCTGCACCGGGTTCCGCTCACTGGGCACAGCCGCTCCTGAGGGAGCGCCTGGTGGGCACGGCCTGGGGGAGGCTAGCAGGGCTGGGCCTGCTCTGGGCAGCAGAGATGTCCTCCACCTGCCACCCCCCCCCCCCAGACGGTGGCAGAGAGACTCAGGTAGCCCTGGTGGAGTCGCCCCAGGGCGTGTCCCAGTGTGGCTGCCTCCTGGCTGTGTGACCTTGGGTGGCCGGGTCACTTGGTGCACAGAGCTCTTGTGAGGGCTGCAGGAGTCCGTCTGTGCAGCACTGAGTGCAGTGGTCAGTGCATGAGTCGGGCTCAGTACCTGAGCGCATTTCATGCCCTTTCGCAAGTGCTAATTGTGACTGGTACTGGTTGAACACTTACTGCATGCCAGGCTGCAAGTACGTTATCTCATTCAGTCTCCCAACCACTCTGCAAAGGACATTTTGCAGATGAGGAGGGGAAGATTCAGAGAAAGTCATGAACTTGCCAGGATATGGGAAAGTCTAGGCTCAACGCCAGTGCATCTGACCTGACCCCGGCTGCCCTCCCCGTTCTTGTCTTGGGCCAGGCCACAGGCTGCTGAGACTTTGCCATTCACTTGCAACGTCACCTTGGGTACATCAGTATCTCTCTGGGCCTTAGTATCCTCCCCTCTAAAATGGGCACAGTCATAATGCACTGTGGGTTGTCAGGGTGGGCTCTCAGAGAGACGCTGGGCACTCCCTGTGTCTGCCCTTGTGTGCACGTGTTTGGTGTTTTGTTTATTGGATGAAGTCTGTTTTCCCCAAATGCCCATCTGTCTGGTTGGGTTTTGGGTGCTGGCCTGGCACTGGGTAAAAGAATACCAATCATTGTTGGGCATCTGTTACATGCCTGGGACAATATGAAACACTCCCTACTGTTTGTTTCATGTTTTTCAAATTCACATGTAATATATTTCTAGTTTTCAACAACGTTAATGCTGAAGATGTATATAATTTAAGAGGGAAAGGTCCTTTTCTGTCAACTGTTAGATACGTATATTAGACTCAGAAATATAAGGGGGCATGTATAACATTTAAAAATAAAAGTGCAGTTACATCGTGAACATGTTATTCAGCAACTTTTTTGATGGGGTATTTGCATCATAGACTGTGCGTATCCTCAGTATTGATGGGTATTGTCAAAATACCCAATAGGCTGTGATGTTATCTGTCCCACCTCTAGTGTGTTTGAGAGTCCACGCCCATATTTTGTTCTTTGGGGATGCTAGCAGTCGGTTAAATTTTTGCCAGTCTGATAGATGAAACTCGCATTGCATCATTGCCATTTGGCATTTCTTTGACCATCAGGGAGGCTGGGCATCTGTTCATGTTCTTCTTGGTGTGACTGACTAGTTCCAGCTCTGTTAATTGCTTTAAGGAATTAAAAAAATTTTTTTTTAAATCTTTATTTTTGAGAGAGAGAGAGAGACAGAGACAGAGTGTGAGCAGGGGAGGGGCAGAGAGAGAGGGAGACACAGAATACGAAGCAGGCTCCAGGCTCTGAGCTGTCAGCACAGAGCCCGATGTGGGGCTCGAACTCACACAGCATGAGATCGTGACCTGAGCCAAAGTCATAGGCTTAGCCGAATGAGCCACCCAGGCACCCCTGCTTTAGTAAGGGAACTTAATATCAAATTCTGCCACCATTAATTCTGAGCCTGTCACGTGCCACTACTGTAGAAGAGGGTGGAATGTGAATGTGTGTGTGTGTGTGTGTGTGTGTGTGCACGCGCAACTCTGGTTCAGGTAAACCAGTAGCTGGCCTGTCCTCAAGAGCTTCCGGTCTAGCTGAGGACCTCCAACTTAGGCATTGTGCAAGAAAGCCAAGGGGCAAAGCTGCGAAGCATCAAAAGAAGTTGGGAGGGAGGGAGAGGGAGAGGTCAGCAGAAAGAGTGAACATTATATAAAAACTTGAATGTCAATGTCTATAAATAAAGTTTTATTGGACCACAGCCACACCCATTCACTCATGTGTTGTGTATGGCTGCTTCCTTGTTACAGTGGCAGAGTCGAGTAGTTGTGACAGATACCTTATGGGCCACAAGGCTGAACATAGTTACTGTCTGGCCCTTTAGGGAGAAAGTTGGCTGATGCCTGGGCTAGAAGGTGTTAGATATTACAGGTTGTGAGGGAAGAGGGAATGAAGGTCTGTTGAGCACTTGTCTGGAGTGGGTGCAGTGTAAAGTGCCCGATGTATATTTTCCTCGGAAGAGGTGTTGCTCTTGTATCCCATGTAGTCCTTGCCCTCCTTCTTCCATTCCTGGTAGTGCTCCTGCAGGGTGGAGGCGAGCAAGGGCAAAGGGGCAGGGCGGAGGGTGGACATAGTCTTAAGGGTGGGGGAGAGGGAGGGTTCTACACCCCTTGGAATGGTGTCTGGGCCCACTGGGCAGGGTCCTAACCATTCTTGGGGAGGGTGGCCCAGTTCCCTACTGAGCCTCAGCTGGGGGCCCCCCGCTGCTTCCTGGGAGCTAAAGCTGGAGTGCCAAGGTGCTAGGGGTCACCAGGGCTCTGCTGGTTAAGGTGGGGAGGTGGATGTGAAGACTGTGACCGCCCCTCCTCCAGCTCAGGCCATTCCTGGCCTGGTGGCCACCTGCTGACGGCTAGTTTATATCACCAAGTGCCAACCCTGGGGCTCCTTCCCTTTTAGCCTTTAAAAGACCTTTAACTGCTCCAAAGTAGAGGGTGGGGGCTGGGGATGGTAGAGGGCATTGCCCTGAAGACTTTGGGGGAGGAAGGACCACCATCCCCTGGTAGGGCCCTGGTATGTCTGCCTGTGTTCTCACTGCAGGGGCGGGGGGGTTAAGATCCAGCCAGAGACCTATTTGCCGCTCTCCATTAGGTGCGCCTTCAATCCGCCAACAGCCTTCTGCCCCTTAAATACCGGTGTCGGCCACATTTTGGAGACCTGGAAACTGAGACTCACAAACGGAGTGATTTACCCATTAGTCAGTGGTGGGTCCACCTATGACCCCAGGCTCCAGACACGTTCCCAAAGTAGTTTTGGGAGCTTGCAGAAGAACACTGGCAGATGCTTATCTCTGTAATTTTTCAGTTACTGTTTATTTCTGGTATGTGATTATGATTGTTCTGTATGCAGCTCTGACACACTTTTCGAAAGTAAGTTTAAAAAGTGAGTTGATTAAACAAATAGCATCGTCACAATAAACAGGCAGTTTATTTCAGTGGCAGAATTGTGGGGTAAACGAGGGTGGTGAATGCTGTCCCCGCTAGCATCTTGGTACGCCCTGCACCCAGCGTGTCACTGGGCACAGAGCGGGTGGCCGTGGGGGATGCAAGGGTGATTGCTGAGTAACGGAGTCCAAGGGACCCTCCCTGTGAAGTGGGGGTGGGGAGTCAGAACACACATGACCGAAATGCAGTGCAGATAACAGCTGGCTCCCAAGTGTCCTGCCTCCACCCCGTTGTTGTGTGTGTGTTTTAATTTCAGATCGATTGAGGACTACAGAGAAGAAGAGAACACATACTCGTGTGCCCAACGCAGTTTGCAACCTTGCCAAATTTGCTCCTGATTGTCCCTCTTTCTAATGCTGTTGCCTTTCTTCCCTCCTCAGAAGCAAAACCACTTGTGAAACTGGCGTTGGTTTGAAATGTTGGTGTTGGTTTGAATGTCTACGCAGATTCTTAATTTTTTTACTGCCTTGCGCAGTTAGCTACCAAATTAATGGCATCATTTTTTGTGTCTTTTTTGTTAAAAAAATTTTTTAAGGTTTATTTTTGAAAGGGAAGGAGACAGAGCATGAACATGAGAGGGGCAGAGAGAGGGGGAGACACAGAATCCAAAGCAGGCTCTAGCCTCTGAGCTGTCGGCACAGAGCCTGACGCAGGGCTCGAACTTACAAACTGGGAGATCAGACCTGAGCTGAAGTTGGACCCCCAACCAACTGAGCCACCCAGGTGCCCCATCATTTTCCGTGTCTTTAAACTTAATATTAAGTAGTTTCTTATGTGTCACCAGATACCTTTTTTGAAAAAACTTGTTTATTTTTAAGTAATCTCTGCACCCAACATGGGGCTTGAATTTACAACCCCGAGATTAAGAGTTGCATGCTCTACCCGCTAAATCAGCCAGGTGCCCTTACCATATACCTTTTTTGCTTACTATTATGACTCTGAGATTTCTCCATGTTGGTGTGTGTCACTAGAGTGCTCATTTTAAGTGCTGTGTGCACTTCCATTCTAAGTCAAATAATAGAATCAACGTATCTCTTTTCGTGGTGCTGGATAGATAGGTTGTTGACAGTTTCTCCCCGTAATGAGCGATGCCACAGTGAGCAAGTTTTGTCTGTCTCCTGATGTACATGAAGAGCTTCTTTAGGATATGCTTTTAGAATTGGATTTGCCTGACTGAAGGGTTTGTACATCTTTAATGAAACCTTGTTGCCAGACCCTTCTCCAAAATGGTGGTATCAGTGTAATACTTCCATCAGCAATGACCAAGAGTACCCATTCTCTACCTTGTAATCGGCACTTGATATCGTCCGCCTGTAATTTTTGCCCCTCCGATGGACAGAAGATGGTATCTTACCTTACTTTGCATCACCCTGCACACTTGCAGAGACCAGCATCTTTTCATGTGCATGTTGATCATTTTCTCTTGCCGGAGAGTGATCATTATGACCCAGTTTTCCAGGTCAGTCCCCACTTGTAGAGACCGTGTAATTATTAACAGCACCCTTGGCGTTTTCAAAAGTGTCTGGGTATAAATGTTACCATGGTTTTCCTATATAATATAAAGGGCATCATTTTTCCTTTGTGTATTTGTGTCTACTTTATTTATTTTTTTATTTTATTTTTTTAACGTTTATTTATTTTTGAGACAGAGAGAGACAGAACATGAATGGGGGAGGGGCAGAGAGAGAGGGAGACACAGATTCGGAAGCAGGCTCCAGGCTCTGAGCCATCAGCCCAGAGCCCGACGCGGGGCTCGAACTCACGAACTGTGAGATCGTGACCTGAGCTGAAGTCGGACGCTCAACCGACTGAGCCACCCAGGCGCCCCATATTTGTGTCTACTTTAAAAAAGATCCTTTCCTACCTCATAGTCATAAAATAATCTCATATTTTTTTCTAGAAATGTTAGGTTTTGCTCTTATTTTGGTTTTCGTTAACTTAGAATTATTATATACGTACGGTATGAGGTAGCCATGTATTTTTTCCATATGCATAACCAGTTATTCCACACTCTTAAAAAGTCTGTGTCTTTTCTCACTGTCATAGATTAGGTTTCCAAGTGTTTACAAGTCTATTTCTGGCTTTTTTATTCTTTTAGTCCGTTTGTTTACATGCCAAATTACATGATTTTAGTGATTATAACCTTATATCTTCAGAGTATTTTATTTTATTATTATTTTTTATTTTATTTTTTAAATTTTATTTATTAATATTTTTTTTTAACGTTTATTCATTTTTGAGAGACAGCGTGAGCAGGGGAGGGACAGAGAGAGAGACACAGAATCCGAAGCAGGCTCCAGGCTCTGAGCTGTCAGCACAGAGCCCGATGCAGGGCTCAAATCCACAAACCTGAGATCATGACCTGAGCCAAAGTTGGATGCCCAACTGACTGAGCCACCCAGGCACCCCTATTTTTTTTTTTTTTTTTTTTTTTTTTTTTAGAGAGCGAGCACGAGTGGGGGAGAGGGGCAGAGGGAGAGAGAGAGGATCTTAAGCATGCTCTGCACTCAGAGCAGAGTCTGACACGGGGCTCAATCCCACGACCCTGGGATCATGACCTGAGCTGAAATGAGTCAGGTGCTCAATCGACTGAGCTACTCAGGTGCCCCCGGAGTATTTTAAATGGAGTGGTATTTTAAATGGAGTGTTTCAGGGAGACTAGTTTGTCATGAGGAAACAAATATGAGACCTCATGTAACAGTGTGGTCACATGTCCATTAGACTTTGAAGGTGCATCTTGGTTTAGCAGGTGTATAGGATATTAGGGATTTGAGCCTTAAAGGAAGGGGAGGGTTTAGGTGTGTGGGAGAGGGTCATACAATAAGATGAATATAAAGAAATTCGGGAGGAAACATAGAGTGGACTCCTTGAATGTTAGAACCAGAAGGGACCTTTGAAGCCACTAGAGACTGTATGCGGTTGTTTGGCTAAGTGATCAATCTTTGGAGTCTGATAAGCCCAGGTTTGATCTTCACCAAGATTCTTAACACCTCTGTATCTTTTTTTTTATTTTTTATTTTATTTTATTTTATTTTATTTTATTTTATTTTATTTTATTTTATTTTATTTTTCAACGTTTATTTATTTTTGGGACAGAGAGAGACAGAGCATGAACGGGGGAGGCACAGAGAGAGAGGGAGACACAGAATCGGAACCAGGCTCCAGGCTCTGAGCCATCAGCCCAGAGCCTGACGCGGGGCTCGAACTCACGGACCGCGAGATCGTGACCTGGCTGAAGTCGGACGCTTAACCGACTTCGCCACCCAGGCGCCCCAACACCTCTGTATCTTAATTTTAATTTCCTCATCTATAAAATGGGAGCAGTGATGGGTTTTCCTCATAGGACCGTTGGGGGGACCAAATCCAATAATGCATGTGACAGGCTTGGCCATGTCCTGGCATGTAGCCGTACAGAAACTGAATGATAGTTACTTATTATCCTATTTCCTTGATTCTAGGGCCAACTTCTCTTTCTTTTGCCACATTTTACAATTTTGGAATTAGAACAGGGTTTTACCTTCATTTCCTGTAGTGCTTGTTTTTCTTCCCAGGTTGTTTAGAATGTGGGAAACAGAATATTTTATAGACCAGGAATTGGGGCCAACATGCTGTATGCAGAATCCACCCTCCAAGTTGATTTGGTCATCCTAGGAAGCCTCTCTCTTGTTGATCCTAGAGAGAAGAAGGAAGGGGAAAAAAACCCCATCTTAACTTGGGATGGGGATATATACCGTGACATGCTGTAGCAAGCTGGTACCTCCCAGGAAAGAGAGAATCATGTAGAACTATAGATGTCCCCCGCCCAGTGAATGACACCCACCGGGTAGGATGCGGTAGGATCTGGAAACATTTAGTGTCTGCTCCTGGCTGTGCCAATTGTGCCCAAGTCAGGGAACCTCTGCCCCCTCCTGTCAGTGGGGTCCACGACCCCAAGCTGCCCGAGTCACAGGCTGTCTGACCTGTGCTGAGATTCAGGTGAGTGAACACCTGAGCAGATGCTGCCACCACGGGAGCACCCAGCGACTGGGAGCTGCCAGTTATTGTCCTCCGAGGCACGCCTCTCCCCTCCTGCCAGCTTGCCTCAGTTTTGCTTGGGATCGCTTTCTCATTCATTCATCCCCTCCACTCTAGAAATCCTGTGCACTCTTCAAAGTCCATCTTAAATGTCATCTCCTAGTCCAAATCTTTTGTCACCCTTCCCCCCCCCCCCCCCCCCGTCACACCCTCATTCTCTGTGAGTATTGCTCAACTTTGGATTTCTGTTGTCTCTTAAGGAGATTTTCCAAATTCTGCCTCATATGACTACTTTTCCTACATGGTGTGATGTAGCCTGGAAGACTGCTAACCTTCGAGGGCAAGAGTGTGTCTTAGTTTTGCAAACCCTGTATGTAGTTCTGGCACAGAACAGCATCGCAAAGAGTATGAAATGACATTTAAGCACACACTTGCGGAATATCTACTGTGTGTCAAACAATATAGTGACCAGCGGAACAGATGTACTCTGTGCCCTCATGGAGCCTGCTTCCCTTGGCTCTCACTCATGCCCTGAAATGATGCTGGCCAAGCAGAGAGGTGCCCCTGTGCTCAGGTCAGTTCAGCTTTCATGACCTCGCTGATTGGTGTGTGAGACCACGGACAGTGGCCTTCTGATGGCGCTGCGTGAGAGCTGGGCTTGGGGAGGTCGGTCTGGCCCCAGCGTTGGCGTCCAGGCAGGCATGGGAGGGAGGTGCCCCGGAGTGTGTGTATGTGCAGGAGGAAGGGATAAGGACGGGAGATTGGAGAGGCGGTTGGGGAAGCACGTGGGTCAGACCTCGCAGCAGGTGGAAGAGGCTGTAGCCCCAGACCCAGGGCCCCACTTACTAGCTCTGAGCCCAGATTTCGCTGCCCCTTCTGTTCAGGCTCAAAACTGCCCTGCATGGGGCAGGAGGGGAGCCTCGGTTTGCTTGAGCTGGGGCTGTCCCGCAGAGCCTGGGGTCAGTGCTAATTGGGCCCTGGGGCACCTGTAAACCCATAGTGATGACCGCTTGGGCCTCAGGCCTCATGCCAGAGCTGGCTACGTTTTCCGCTTTCCCTCGGAGAAAGTGGAGGACGCTGGAAAAACCAGTTAGGGTGTGTGAGGCTCCATTTTATGTTGCTGTTAAGGGAGTGTTGGCTCCAGAGCCCGGAAACGTATGTTAAAAATCTGGCTCTTTCCGAAAGCTAGAAGCATTGGGTAGGTCAGCAAGTGGCATCTCCCGGACTGGTAAGTGGGCAGGACAAGAGTTTGGGGCTTGCGCCTCCGCCCTCTGATGCGAAGGGCACATCGTCCTGAGTGGTAACTGGGGCTTAGTGCATCACTGTGCCCCTTGGTCCCGTCCCAGAGGCTGGTAAAATACCAAGTGGGCATTTCTGTGCTTGGCCGGCCTCGTTTCCAGGCCTGGTGGGAGCCGTGGGAAGGAGCCCCGTGGCACACAGCCCTGTGTCCGTCCTGCTCACTTCCGAGTCCCTGCGATTCACATGGTGTCGGGCAGTACTTGTTGTAGGGGAATATTTGGAAGCAATGATTTAATCTCATGTCCTTTGCCCATTCTGTTGTTCGTGGCAGGGAGGAGGATGAACAACTTTGTGGCTGCTTTAACAAATTACTACAAACATGTTGGCTTAAAACAAAACAACAGAAGTTTATTCTCCCAGAGTTCTGGTGGCTGGAGGTGGGAAATCTGATGGGGCCGTGCTCCTTCCGGGGGCCTTAGGGGACCAGCCAGTCTTTGCACTTCCGGCTGCCGGGGGCTCCAGGTGTTCCTAGGTCTCCAGTCTCTGCTGCCTCTGCTGTCACATTGTCTCCTCTCTGTCTCCCCCGTGTGTCTCTTATAAGGACACTTGTAATTAGATTTAGGGACCTCCGGATAATCTAGGAGTATCTCCTCATCTCAGTATCCTTAATTTAATTGCATCTGCAAAGACTCTTTTTCCAAATACAAGATAACATTCACAGGTTGTGGAGATGAGGGTATGGACAGGCCTTTTCTGGGAGGTGGCAGCATTCAACTCACCCCCAGGGCTCTTAGGGTTTTTCAAATCATGGCCGTTTTAGCTATTTTAAAGCTGCTAGCTGCTGGGTTTGTGCTGTTTGCAGTCAAGTTTCGTGTGTGTGTGTGTGTGTGTGTGTGTGTGTGTGTGTGTGTGTGTATAAGGAGAGGGAGAGGTGGGTTTTAATATAGGTAGATTTCCATCTTCCCCAGTTTTAGTTTCAGAAAGTCCTTCCCTATTGAGTGTTAGCTACGTATGATTTATGTTCACATAAAACCTTAAGAAATTGGGGGCTCCTGGGTGGCTCCATCAGTTGAGTGAGCGCCTAACTCTTGATTTCGGCTCAGGTCATGATCTTGCGGTTGTGGGATTGAGCCTCTCTGTTCTGAGCGTGGAGCCTGCTTAAGATTCTCTCCCTCTCTCCCCATTCGTACTCTCTCTAAAAAAAGTAAAATAAAAACCAACCTTAAGAAATTTACTGTTTAGTCCAGTGGTAACTTCTTTTGATATTTGCTGTGAGGTGAATACCTATAAAACCCGGAGAAATCAGAGTCAGGTCTGTAGTTTGGTGAATTGCATGTGCCATGGTCAGTTTCCTGGTTTTGCTAATGAACCGTATTTACCTGGATGCCACCACTGGGGAAAATGGGGGACAGGCACTCAGGATCTTTCTGTTCTACATTTGTAACTTCTTGTGGGTCTATCCTTATCTTAAAAAAAAAAAATCAAACCGCCAGTCGGATTTACCAATTCCAATCATCAAATCATTTATTCTCTGTTAATTTGTAAAACATCCTTTATTAGTTGTGAAATATATTAGGGTGTTTTAGAGTTGTGGTTACGCTTATTTACTTTGGGAAAAATTGACATCATTTGATATATGGTCTTCCTGTCAATGAATATGGCATGTCCTATTTATTCAGACTGTATATTATTTCCTAATAAAACGTGTATAGTTTCCTTCACACATATTTGTACACGTATTATTTGTAGATGCGATTCATAGATTCAAGTTCTCTCTGTTACTGTGGATGAGTCTTTTCTCCACGTATGTTCTTTAACCAGCTTGTGCTGGTTGGAATCCCCACACCCTTTAAATACATGAAATTCTTTTAACTTGGGAAAATGCTTTTCATTCTGCAATTAAAGACAATGTTTAACAGGCTTTTACTCGTTCCTTTAACCTGCTCTCGGGAACGGTATGGTCAGTTATTTACTGTAATGTGGATTTGGGTGAGTGGCTATGTTCTCCATCCAAGTGGATGGGGGGGGGCGTCCTTTATGAAGAAATGTTAAGTTACGTTCCTTAAATTTAATGTTAACTCCATTTTGTTGAATTCTGTTTCTTTGAAAATTGTAGAAGTGCTGTGTCTTGGGGTACACATGGTGTGCTACTTGGGGTGCCCTAGGTGCAACCAGGCTGAGTGGACAAGCTGGGGTGTGCAGTCCAGAGAGTCCATCTAAGTTGGCCACGGACTGACGCCTCTGCTTTGTCGCCTGGGGCCATAAGGCCTGTGTGGCCACTCAGGAGGTCAAGAAGGCCTCTATCTGGGTGAACCCCAGATTTGAAAGCACTCAGAAATGGAAAATGTATTGTTAACCCCCCTCTAGGTCAGTCTTATGAAATCAGGCTGCTGGAGAATCGGAAGCTGGGAGACTTTCAAGATCTGAACACGAAATATGTCAAGGCAAGGCTGTGGGGCCGCCCTCCCTCCCCAGGGGTTGGTTGGGGTCTGGGAACCTGGGCTTGCCGAGGATGGGGCTCAGGAGTGGCTGGGAGGTTTGGGGAAAGCTCCAGAGTGGGAATGGGTTCCTGTTCCCTGGAGCGTGTTGTCTCAGGGGCCAGGGGCAAGCCGGTGGCACTGAGGACCAGAGGGGCCTGGGCTGATCGAACGGGCTCTGGGTTGGGCAGACTCAGGTTGGAGCCAGGCTTTGCCACTTACTGAACTTCCCTGAGCTGTCGTTAGCTCATCTGCACAAAAAGGTATATATGCACGCGAAACACTTAGTAATTCTGGAAAAAGGGGTCGTCATCATTTTCACTGTGTTATTGGGGTTCTGAGCGGGGAGAAGCACGCAGAGCTTGCGAGCAGGGAAGGGAGGCTCCAGCAGCAGGAGGGGCCTTGGTCTTGAAGGGTAGGAGGTTTGCCCTGGTAGGTGCTTCCTTTTGGGTCCTTGTTGGCCTCACACCTGGCTGTCCCCTCCCGGCCTCCCCTCCTCCAGAGCATTATCCGAGTGGTTTTCCACGACCGCCGGCTGCAGTACACGGAGCACCAGCAGCTGGAAGGATGGCGGTGGAGCAGGCCCGGGGACCGGATCCTGGACATCGGTGAGTCCCTTGGGCTAGGAGGGCCCAAGGCACTCCAGGCACATTGGGGTTCTTCCTGGATGCTATCGGACTCATGCCTGTGGGGGACACTTTAGTGCACTATTGCCTTGGGCAGAATGCTGTGGGAGCTGGCACAGGTGACTGTGTCCTCAGGCCTGCCCTCGGGGACTTCCCCTTTCAGTGGCATGAGAAGGCCTGTTGTCGGGGATTGCCCGGAGGCTTTGCAGAGGGTCCTGCCTTAAAGGATTGTGATCTGTGATGGAGGGAAGCTTGGGCATCACGGAGACGGGGAGCAGAAACTGAATTTTGGAGTCTTAGGCACGGATCCCGGGGTCT
This sequence comes from Lynx rufus, assembly GCF_022079265.1. Lineage (NCBI taxonomy): Eukaryota > Metazoa > Chordata > Mammalia > Carnivora > Felidae > Lynx > Lynx rufus. The sequence continues at coordinate 104,829,931 of NW_025814834.1, read as the reverse complement.
TTTATCTATAACCCTGGCAGCCATTTGGGTTTTGGAATTTAGAACTTAGAATGACACCAGGGTGCGTAGACCCCCAAGCTGCACGGAATGCCTCCAACAGGCAATCAAGCACACTGATATTTCTGCAGCAGAATAGAATGACTGGTCACACGAAATGGGACAAAGACTCTAAATAGCTTCGTGGCACTTCAAGTCTGGCTTTCTGCCAAATGGGTCACGCAAAACGTACTTTTCAGAACTTTTGGCATTTCAAATGGTGGTTAAGGCATTTGGACCTGTAATGAGAGTCCTTCCCTAAATACTTGGGAGTGGCTGACACTTGCACTTTTGTGTATGTGTATGTGTGTGCAGATATTCCACTGTCTGTTGGTATCTTGGACCCCAGGGCCAGCCCGACCCAGCTGAACGCTGTCGAGTTTCTGTGGGAGCCTTCGAAGAGAGCCTCTGCATTCATTCAGGTAGGCGGGGGAGCGGTTGTCCTCTGGGGAAGCCAGGAATCTCAGGGCCCACGTGTAGTTCCTCAGAACAGTCCACCTGCAGGGCCCTGCTGGACTCCTGTTCTCTTTTGCAGGGACATACCCCGAAGGGGAGGGGGTGCAGGAGTGTTGCCCGTGCACAGAGCTAGCTGGTCCCTGGGGCTGGAAAAGGACTTTGGCATGTTGTAGAATCCTGGGTGGGGTTTGCTTATCAATATATAAGCTTGCTACAAAATAAGCATGTCTTGGCGTACAGAATATGAAATAAGATTTTTTTCCATGATAGTTTCTAAGATTAAATTATTTAGTGGTCAGGCACCTGGTATGCATTCAGGGGCATGGCAGGGCCGCTGTGCTTCTGGGCTGGCACAGGCTGTCTCACTCACTATATGTCCCATTCTGAGCCTCTTTGTTTTTCCACCTGTCTTACAAATCGGACAATGAGCATAAAGTCATTACTGCAGTACCTGGTCCATAGTAATTGCTCAGTAAAAGTTATGACTTTTGTTTTAAAACATAATTACAATATTCATACTTTATTTAATTTATTTTTTTAAAGTTTATTTATTTGGAGAGAGAGAGAGAGCATGCATGCATGCAGCAGAGGGGCAGAGAGAGGGAGAGAGGGGGCTCAATCCCATGAACCATGAGATCATGACCTGAGCCGAAACCCAGTTGGTTGCTTAACTGACTGAGCCACCCAGGCACCCTTCTTACTGTATTTTAAAGTCACTATTACAATAGTGTTGTATTGCCACAGTAATACATTATTATAGTATTATAGTGTTAATATACATTGAGTGTGGTAGGTTCTTAGCAGAAACACAGAGATGGTTCCAGCCCCCTGGTCATGCTTCTGGCCTGGCCCCAGGACCTGGACACCAGGGCCATTGGGGGCTTAACTATGGTCCCACCTCCTCTGCAGTCTGTGGGGTCTGCCTGCGGAGAGAAGTGAGGGTGGGGCTACTGGGGTCCGTGGGCCTGAGCAATGGCAAGGACTTCGCTGGTCAGGCAGGGCCCCCGAGGTCAAGGGACAAAGGTGGGAGGGCATGTCCTTTATAAAGCAGGACAGAGGGCCATTGGCCTGGGGAGAGTGGGGAGGCTGACACAGATCTGCACCTGACCAGGCAGGATGGAAACCTTCATTTGGCCAGGGGCACTTGCGGAGCCCAGGGCCGGTCCCTCTTCTTGCTTCTTGCCCACGTTTCCCCTTCCAGGTGCACTGTATCAGCACAGAATTCACCCCGAGGAAGCACGGGGGTGAGAAGGGGGTGCCTTTCCGAGTGCAGATTGACACATTTAAGCAGAACGACAATGGGGAATACACAGAGCACTTGCACTCGGCCAGCTGCCAGATCAAGGTGTTCAAGGTAGGACATCCTTGCCACGTTCCGCCCGGGGTCACACGTGCCCACAGGTCCCTGCCTGCTCTGGACAGTGACACCAGCACGTTGACCTGTGCAGTCCCCCTGGAGGCCCAGCAGGGGGCTTGGCGTCCCTGTAGCCCGGGGCTCCCTCCTGGATTCCTGAAGAGCACGAGCAGTATGTCTTGGGGTGATGGGCCTGGCCGCTGTGGGCGTCCTTCTGCGTGTGGCACCTTCCGTCTCCCGTCACCACAGGTGGCCGTGCCCAGCTCTACTTTGTAAGAATGTCTGGACTTGAACGTTTTTAGGTTTTTGTTTTCCTCCCATGCACTTTGTAGCTGGCCACAGATTCCGTAGTTCGATTCTCCTTAAACTCAAGCCAGGAGGCCCCTTGCAGGAATCCTGGCCACAGATGTTCTTATCTAGGGCCCGAGGCCATGTCGCTGTCTGCAGTGGCCTCCTGTCAGAGAAAGAAATGTTTTTGGAGGTACCTCCTCCCTTGTCCTTCCTTGCTCACCCCCTGCAGTTGCCCGTTACTACTTTTCATCTCCTCGGTCTGGACCGATACTTCCCAACGATGATTCGTGGCCGGTGACGCAGCTGAAGGTCCTGCATGGCCTGGGGAGATGCAGGGTCACGACGGAGCCTGTGGCACCCCCAGGGGCGAGGGCGGGCGGGCCGTGTGGATTGGGACACCTTGGTCAGTTAGCGGTGCCGCGGTAGCACCCTTCGCAACCCTGCTTCAGGATCGGGACTCCTTGAAATCAAACCCACTCTACCGGTTGCCTATTGCTGTTGTAACAAATTACCATACGTTTAGGGGCTTAAAGCCACACACATTCACCATCTCCCAGTGCTGGAGGCCCGAAGTCTGAAAGGGTCTCCCTGGGCTCAATTCCTTTACGGAGGCTCCAAGGGAGGAGAATCCCTTTCCGTACCTTTTCCAGCTTCTAGAGGCCTCTGCCTTCGGCCTGTGACTTGTCCACCTGTCTTCAGAGCGAGCGAGAGTGGCCGGGCCCTTCTCGCCACACCTCTCCAACCTCCTCTCCTCCCTTCCTTGCCCACTTCTGCGGCCCTGTGGTTACATTGGACCCCCCGGGATGATGCAGGATAACCTTCCTGTTTGCATCTCACACTGCTAGCTCTGTTAACTCCACATGCAGCCTTACCCCTTTTGCCACATAAGGCGACAGCCTGTCGGCTCTGGGGATCAGGACGTGGCCGTCTCTGGAGAACACGCTTCTGCTGACCTTGTCCACTGGTGCACCGGGTGCCGCGGCCTCTGGTCTTATTGCCTGCTCTAGGATCTCACAGTTCTGGGTCCGGTGGACAGCTCCACAGCTGTGCTGCTGGAGGTCTTTGCCTGTCCCCAGTCATCCTCTGTCCTTGTCATATACAGACCACATTTGTGGTCCTTCTAGCCGTACTTGTCCTCAGGTCCTGTGGCATCCAGTGGAGTTCCTAGGGATCAGAGGCTGTGCTGGGCAGCAGGAGAGAAGGGACAGTGTCTGCCCCCCTGGAGCGCCTAGGCCTCCCCATGCCCCCTACCAGCTCCCCTTTCTACACCTTGAGGCAGAAGCTCAGTGGCGAGGGCTCTGCCCACCACACTCCTGGACCATACACCGGCTATTATTGAGGAATTGGTCTGGAAGCTTCTTTGAATGACTCAAGAAAGGTCTTGGCATCTCCTGCAGGGGTGTAGGGGCCCCTGTCCCCTGAAACTGGCTTCTCAGAATGCCTGAGGAGGTGTGGCCACCCCATGCATCCAGCCCCATCACAGAAGCAGTTCAAGCAGGTGTGCGCAAGCACCGGGCGGAGCCTTGCCAACCTGTCCGTCATTCTTCCACCCCTACTCGCCCCCATCACTGGGAAGCCTCCTGCTTGTTGGAGCCTTGCCCTGAGGCTCTGGGTACATCAGGGCCTCTGAAGAGACAGGCAGGACCCCTCTCTGTCCAGCTACCTCCCCCAGGCCTCGCTGGGCCGAGTGCCAGCCCCACACGCAGGCTCGCCCCATGTCTCCTGAGTGGAGAATCCCTCCTGTTAGGGACAGGAGCGGGAGGCAGACGAAGCGGGGTATGGGTCCCGCAGGCCCAGCTCTTTCTCTGAACACCGGATCTGTCGTTCCTGTCCCCAGGTGACCGACTCCCTGCAAACCCATTTCCATCTAACATGGGTATCACATCCCCCCTGAGAGCTGTTTCCTAAAATGCCCTTGAGCTGGGAGCCAAAAGCTGTAGCCTGAGGAAGGTGCATAGAGAGTCTGTGAAGGTGCCATTGAGCTTGGGAGCGGGCGGGTTTTGCTTCACGCCGGGCACAGTCCACTGTGTATGCGGTGAGACTGCTCTGTTCTGGGGCTGCTTGGAGTCTTGATGTCTGAAGCCACCAACCAGGCTGTGAATGTCCAGAGCACTCCCGCGGGCAGGGCCGCTGTGGCCGGCCTGGTGGTGGTACACACCCGGGTGCGCTCTCTTGGACTCTTCACCTGGTCGACACTTAGTTCTGCTTCAGTTTTTTTTTTTTTTTTTTAAAGACCGAACAGCCAAACAGGTTCCTCTTCATTTTAGACAAGTGACTTGAGCCTCAGTTTCCTTACCTGTAAATGAAAGAACTGATGGAGCTTGTGAGGCCTGGGCCCCTCTGTAAGTCGCTCACGGGTGCTTGGCGCCCAGGCGAGGCTCTGTCGGGATGGGGGTATCACCCTGTGTGGGTGGGGCGTGGGAGTGGGGAGCTGCAGCATAGTCCCAGGAGCTGGGGGTCAGGAGGCCTTCACGAGTGTCCAGGGGCTCCTAGCCTGCAGGTGCGGACCACACTTCCCGCACCGGTAACCCAGGGAGTGCAGTGGGATCTGCTGTGGCTCCCAAGGGTTTGTCCATGGGTCAGTGGCATTGACCTTCCCCGTGAGCAGCCAAGTGGCAGGACCCTGGCAGGCTGTGAGTTCCCTTGGGTGGGGAAGTGCAAGGGCTCCGGGAAGAGGACTGCGTGCTTGCTGCCCGGGAGGCGAGGGAGACGCTCTCCTGTGCAGAGATCCTGCCTGGGCTTCTGGGCCCCGGGTGAGGTGGGTCGTGTGCAGGCCTTGGGGACTGTCACTCAGCCCTGGGTCTTTCTCTGACAGCTGCCCCTGCCCACTTTGGGCTAATTGGACCTCTGTGCTCTGCACTTGCAGCCAAAGGGAGCTGACCGGAAACAGAAGACCGACCGGGAAAAGATGGAGAAGAGAACTGCCCAAGAGAAGGAGAAGTACCAGCCGTCCTACGAGACCACCATTCTCACAGAGGTGAGCTGGCCGGGTGCCCGGTGCGGGGCCCAGGCCTTTCTGCCAGGAGCAGGACGATGGCACTGTTGGTCTAGATTCTCGGGAAATCGCCCACCTTGAGGGAATGCTTCTATTGAAAGTGCCCATTAGATTGTGGTAGGTTCCCGGGTCCAGAGCTGTGTTCGTGTGATAAGGCCGAATGGCCAGAAATAGCTTCCAGCTCTGGGCTGCCATTTGCACTTTCCAGAATCGGGTTATTATTATTTTTTTGATCGGTAAAGGCCCTAAATCCGAAAGGTAGAAGAGAGTGTATGTACCTCAGAAAATACCTCTCCCAAAGGTGCCCTAGCCTCGAGCTTTCCCCAAGGGCAGCTGGTGTCTCTGGGTCCACCTGTGTCTGGCCCAGCTTTCTCTGCAAAGGAAGCCAGCTCACACACATTTGCTCCACACCTGCTTGTTTTGCACCAACAGCACGCACAGACATGCTGTTCTGTAACTGTATTTAATAGCCTATGGGAGTCTGTTCCCCATCTGTTCACAAAGAGCATTCTAGTACTTTATCCAGTGGCGTGGCCTCCGTTGTGTAGCTGGATGGCCTACTGGAGGACATCGGGTTCTTTCCAGGCTCTGGCTATTTGAGACAGGGAGCATTGGATGACCCCGTGCACGTGAGGTTCTGCATGTGGTAGAAAGACCCATGGGCTTCCTTTCTCAGCGGGCTTGCTGCTTGGTGGTTTGGACAGGTGTTGGAATGGGTTTCCTCCTAACCCTGACACTGACAGCAACCCGCTGCAGCCATTCTCTGTCCAGGGTACGTCTGAGACCGTCGCCGTCACAGGCTCTCCTTCCTCCTGTCACAGGTCACCGCTGGTGCCACCTCTTCCTGGGTGGGCTCTGTTGTTTGTTTAAACAGCTGTTCCCCACTGTGTTCTGTAATCAGTACAGCCAGTGGGTGTCTGTTCACCGAATAACTTGAAAGGCCCTCCACACACGCATGAGGCCCAGCGCCGGCCATGGTGGGGTTAAGGCGATGTCAAGGGTGAGGCCCGGCTACAGAGCATCTAAGAGAACAGTGGCTGGTCCTGGTCCTGGCTGATGGGGTGTGTGTATGAGCACGTGTATTCAGCCATGGGCAGAAGGCTGTCTGCAACAAGGTAGTCTGGAAGCTAATTTGGCGGCACAGGCCGATACGTACTGGTGTTTCATCTAACTCGGGATACAGTGGCCAGTGAGCCCTGGGACAGGAAGAGCCTGCCTTACTCTCGGCAGCAAAGCAGTGCAAGGCCCTGCATTTAGGAATTAGGGCTCAGACCGGTGGGTTCTCCCCAGGCCTCGATCCCTTCCCCTGTGATGCCATCCGGGATTGGCCTCCATGCTCCCACTGCCCTGCATCTACAGACACCTCTTCCTTCCCGGCTGAGCCTCAACCTCTCTGCTCCGGGCTATCTCCTGACTTCCCCAGGGGAGGAGAGGTCCGGGGGTGCTTCAGAAACCCCCCAAGTCCTTGTCAGAGCAGTGTGGTTGGTCAAAACCCCCACCTGGCCTGTGACCTTGTGAGGTGACAGTTTGTCGGCTTTCCTCCTTGGCTCCCGGATTTAGCACCAACAAATTCCAACCCACGCTCACCACAGAGTTAAATATTTGCCAACCTGTGGTTCGGCGGCTGATAGTAAATCTTCAGGAACGCTTCAAATTGGCCCTCTCCAAAGAGGTGTCCTCACCGGGAAGGGAAGAAGTGAATACTGGGTCTGCTGGCTGCCCCAACAGGCAAAACCTGTATGTCTGTGCTTTCTCTGGGCGATTCTCACATACGTTCATTTTTGGTTTCTGCATAAGAAGTTCCTCGGAGGCCAAGGATCACATCTTCCGTGTGGCTTGTCTCCCTGAGCTCCTAGCAGGACACCTGACCCACACTAAGCACGCACAGAATGATGGTGAAGGGGGGCTGCCCCCGGAGATTGAGCAAGTGCCTCCTGCTCTCCAGGGCCCGTCGGCTGATTCTGGTTTCAAATAGTGCAGGTTTTAGTTCTGAGCTTTACTGATTATTTTTGTTTGGGAGTTACCTGGGTCCAGTGCTCCCTGTTGCGTGCATTCACCCACATTTGTCTGTGCCTGGGAAACCTGCCTCTGGGCAGCTGGCTCTCTCCTTGTGGACCCAGGTGATGGATGATGTTTCTTGCCCTCGCTGGTGTGACTTCTGGGAAGCTCAGAGAGACACATGCCACACCTTGCTTGCTCTGGGTATGACTGAATGGCAGGTGTCTTCTCTGCCATGCTTGGTTTCTTCTGTGTGGCCCAAGTAACCCATGCTTTGCTGGCTCACATGGGCCCCGGGAGAATGTGGGCCAGGTGTTGAGGGCTCGGTGGTTGCATGCACCGGCCTCGATGGCTGCTGCTGCCCGAGTTCCTCCTGAGTACAATGGCCCCCGAGTCACCGCTGCCCTGTGCTCTTTCTGCAGTGCTCCCCGTGGCCCGACATGGCCTATCAGGTGAACAGCGCCCCATCTCCCAGCTACAATGGCTCTCCAAACAGCTTTGGCCTCGGCGAAGGGTACGTCTGCTGTTTTCTCCCTCTAAGAGTCCATGGAGTGATCGTGGGTATAGGCTCCTTTCTGGATCTTCTTCTCTGCGTTTTTCCCTCCTTTAGTACCTTGGCATTGATTTGGGTTTCGGGGAGGTGTTTGTAATATTTGCACAGCTTTCTGTGCGTGGACATGTGTCTGTAAACACCCATCTGTGGGGCAACAGCCCACAACCTGCCTGCCCACGCCTTCCCCCGGTAAAAGCAGGTTGGTCTGCAGGGGCCCTCCAGGGCAGAATGGCCCCCTACACAGATGGGGCCTTGGGAGGCAGCTGTCTGGGTGGCTGCAGTGGCCGCGAGGGGCCTTCTTGGTTCTCTCTGCGATCCTTGTGCACGTTCTCTGGGTAGCAGGGTCAGCCCAGGGTGATCCTGGCCCCGGGTTTCAGGGCTTGTAACCCAGAAGTGGCCTCGTTACTGGTCACCCAGCTCTGCAAATGCACAGGCCACACTGACTCTAAGGTGACGGTAGTGCAGGGGCTGGCGGGTGTCGGTCCGGCCTTTCCCGGGGTTTGTGGCACAGGAAGGGCCCACGGCGCCCTGTGATGGCCGTGCACATCTTGATCCTGTTCCTGGGGGCAGGGGGAGATGTGGGCGTGGAACCTGGGATGCCTCAAAACTTGTGCTTATCACACAAGAGTGTCTATGAACTTGATTTCACAAGGTGAGGGGGGCTGGGGGGGGCATAGAAAAGATGTCATGTTCAGAATCAGGCGGACCGTGTGTTAAATCCCACCTTTTGCGGGGGCAGTTCCTTAACCTCCCTCAGTCTTGCTCTCCCCACTACCAAGGGCGTCAGGATTCCATGCGGGGTCAGGGGAACGTGTGTAAGGTGCCCCGGGCCTCAAAGACACGTGACAAAGCGTAGCTGTTGTTACCGATGACTGGTCTGAGGGTCATCCCTGCAAGGGCCTTTTTTTCATTGTTACTGTGATAAGGTACACACAAATTGAAACTTAATCATTTTATCATTAAAAATTTTTTTTAATGCTTATTTTTGAGAGAGAGAGAGAGCGCGCGTGCCTGCAAATGGGGGAGGGGCAGAGAGAGAGGGAGACACAGAATTCGAAGCAGGCTCTTGGGTCTAAGCTGTTAGTACAGAGCCCGACGGGGGGCTTGAACTCGCGAACCGCGAGATCATAACCTGAGCCGAAGATGGATGCTTAACCAACTGAGCCACCCAGGCACCTCTGGGAGGGTCATTTTAAAATGTATCTCTCTCTTGGGGTGCCTGGGTGGCTCAGCCACTTAAGGGTCCGACTCTTGGTTTTGACTCAGGTCATGATCTCATGGTTTGTGAGATCGAGTCCTGTGTCAGGCTCCACGCTGACGGAATGGAGCCTGCTTGGGGTTCGTTCTCTCTCTCTCCCTCTCTCTCTCTCCCTTTCTCTCCCTTTCTCTCTCTGCTCCTCCCCTGCTTGTGCTCTCTCTCAAAATAAATAAACTTAAAAAAAATAAAGTGTATTTTTCTCTCAACTTAAAAATCCAGATATTTAGGGGTGCCTGGGTGGCTCAGTCGGTTAAGCGTCCGGCTTCGGCTCAGGTCATGATCTTGCGGTCTGTGAGTTAGAGCCCCTCATTGGGCTCTGTGCTGACAGCTCAGAGCCTGGAGCCTGTTTCAGATTCTGTGTCTCCCTCTGTCTCTGGCCCTCCCCCGTTCAAGCTCTATCTTCCTCTGTCTCAAAAATAAATAAACATTGAAAAAAAAAATTAAAAAAAAAATCCAGATATTTAGGTCTGTGCCTTCTCTGTAGCAAGCCCTTGAAAGGAGGTCGGTGTGCCTCCAATGATGAGACTGTTTTCCTCGTGGACGGACGTCCCGGGGTGGCTGTCGTTCACTGCAGGATGCCTCCCTGGGGAGCCCCCAGCCCTGTCCTGTCTCCGCAGAGAGAAGTGTTTAGCTGCCGCTGTCCAGGCACCAAGTCACTGTGCAGAGTCGTGTCTGGGGCTTTTAGGGCAGGTGTCCTTCCCTGGGGCTGAGGCTGGGGTGGAAATGGTGTGGGAGAGAATCGGATGCAAACAGACCCTGAGCTTGGGGTGGAGGGGTTATCGCTGGCCCGGCTGTGTTGCCAGCCAGAACATCGTGTCTACCCTGAACGGTTGGCCAGGGATTTTGAGGGGCTGTGCAGGTGGTTACTGCCTACACTCTCTGACCTGGGAAATTCTGGACGCCCTGCTGCATTTGCAGCCAACACCATACCTGAGGGGAGGTGAGAGGCCTGGCCTGGGGACCTTCCTGTGTCCCGGAAGGCATCCTCATGCCTTATGACCTGTTCTCTTCCTTTGCAGGAACAGCTCTCCAACCCACCCAGTGGAGACCCTGCCCTTGGGCAATGATGTAAGTGTCTGCAACCAGGCTCTCTGGCCGCGTGTCCCTGGGTAGACCCTGCCTGGTCATTTCAAGGCCCCTTCTCTCTGCCTGCAGCACCTGCTTCCATCGGCCTCGATCCAGGACGCCCAGCAGTGGCTGCACCGAAACAGATTCTCACAGTTTTGCCGGCTCTTTGCCAGCTTCTCGGGTGAGAGCATCTCTGTGATCTATCTATCTATCTATCTATTATTTTTAATTTTTTTTTTCCCTTAACGTTTCATTTTTGAAAGAGAGAGCATGAGCGGGAAAGGGGCAGAGAGAGGGAGACACAGAATCCGAAGCAGGCTCCAGGCTCCGAGCTGTCAGCACAGAGCCCAACGTGGGGCTTGAACTCATGAACTGCGAGATCATGACCTGCGCCGAAGTTGGATGCTCAACCGACTGAGCCACCCAGGAGCCGCTATTTATTTTTTATTTTTTAAAATTAATTTATTTATTAAAAAAATTTTTTTGTAAACGTTTATTTATTTTTGAGAGAAGGAGAGACAGAGTGCGAGCAGGGTAGGGGCAGAGAGAGAGAAGGAGGCACAGAATCTGAAGCAGGCTCCAGGCTCTGAGCTGTCAGCATAGAGCCCGACGTGGGGCTCAAACCCATGAACCATGAGATCGTGGCCTGAGCCGAAGTCAGATGCTTAACCGAGCCACCTAGGTGCCCCTATGTTGTTTTTAAGACCCACGTCTTAGATCTTAGAAACACTTAACAAAGCTAGTTACCTTCCAGGACTCTCCTGCTGTGCCTGCAGGGCCGTGGTTTTGTCCTGGGGACCCAGCATATTGGTCACTCACTCACATTTGCCGACCCTGGGCCAAGTGCTAAATTAGGACATCCTGCCCCTAGAAGCTTCCAGTCGAGGGTGGCTGTTAGAGTGGACCATGTGGGTCCCATGGGGCGGGCTCTAGTCTACCTGGAAGGGCCCCCTTGGCCAGGCAAACGAGGCCGCTGCATACTCAGCAAGCCTTCCTGGTAATGCTGCCTGTCGGTCACACGGTCTCCAGAGCCACGAACTGTGAGATGGTGGTGAAGCCACAGGTGAGAAGGGGAATCTGGTCCTTCCTTCTCTAAATGGTTGTTGAAGCCCTTGCTGACAGGGCTGTTAGAGACCCAGAGCCAGGGCTGTGGGGTGTAAGGGTAGAGTGAGCAGTGAACATTGCCACCAAGCCGAGTCAGCTCAGAGTGACAGGGAGAGGAGAGTTTTGGCCAGAACTAGAGGAGCGACCCCCAAGGGCATCTGTGGCAGTGGAAGGAGCACCGCACGTGGTCATCTTTCAGCCCAGCTTCTGTTAAGACCTTCCTCTGTGCTGGGGGGCAAGTACGAGGACGGTGGGACAGGGACGTTGTCCTCAGGGGTCCTTGCAGCTTCGAGTCAGTGTGTGAACCAGAGAAGTGCCCTTGAGCAGAGGCTGGGCCAAGGGAGGGACGTGAGCCAAGTGGGGAGGGGGGCAGTGAAATTTCCAAGCGGGGTGAAAGTGCAGAGGCCACAAGGTGGATGCCTGACTGGTATGACCACAGAGCAGAGCACCCAGGTGACTGGGGCCAAGGGAACTGGGGAAGGAGGTGAGGTCAGAGAGGTACTGAGGGGCCTGGTAGAAGAGTGGAGGGAGTTTGGCTTTTACTCCGTGTCGGGGAGCCGTTGTGCCTACAGAAATACACCTGAAACTGTATCTTAACTGTGGCAGGAAAAGGGGAATATGGATATTGTCACTCCTGGCCATGTGGCTGTTGGCCGGTTTTCAGCAGAAGGCTCATAGCATACTTGTGCCTCGGAGAGTCCACATGGGTACAAGCCTGTAGAGGACTCCTTGAGCTTTGAGGAAGAGACTGTATCTGCAGACGAGGATGTTCATAGACCTTATTCATAATCGCTCCCAACTGGGAGCATGCCCAGTGCCTGTCGGCAGAAGGGACACGTGAGTGTGGTGTATGCACCCAACCAATAATGTCTAAGAAAGGGCATGAATGATGTGTAACCACAAACAGCATGAACGAGCCCTTAAGTAGAGCTTGGAGGGAGGAGCAGACATCGGAAAACACAGCCGACTCAGTTCCACTTATGTCAGTTTCAAAGACGCACGCAAAACTCCTGCCTGTGAGAAATGAGGACAGCAGTTCCCCATTGGCAGGGAGGGGGGCTGGCTGGCACGAGGGGCCTGTGGGGGGTGGGAGCATTCTGCCTCTTGATTTGTGCGCCGGGAGCACGGGTGCCTTCAGAGCGGCCACCTCTGGCGAGCCATGTACTTTTGTATTCAGGCAAGTGCATGTGCGACCAGCGTCCCGTGCTGGGTGCCATGCCCATATGTTACGTGCCGGTGAACGGTGTGGAGGGAGCGGCAGGCAGGCACAGGCTGTGAGGACCTCTCAGCTCTCATAGATGCCCAATTGTTCTGCCGAGTTTTGAGAACACTACTCCTCTCTTGTGCGGTGGTTTTCTGATGTTTATCTTTTTGCTGTTTCTTTCTCCCTGGAATGTCTGATGCTCCCTGAGGATGAGGCAGACTCTTCCCTGTCCCCCCGCCCATGGCGCAGCATCTGCAGGTGCCCAGGGAGGGAACCTTTTCTGTATGTCCCACTAACGAGCGGCCTCATTTACCTACCTAGGTGCTGACTTGCTTAAGATGTCTCGAGACGATTTGGTCCAGATCTGTGGCCCTGCCGATGGGATCCGGCTCTTTAATGCCATCAAAGGCCGGTGGGTGTCAGTGTCCAGCTGGATAGAGGGGGTGGCAGGAGGCCCCATCCCGGCGGGCTGGCTGGTAGGGACAGGGCTCCTCAGGGGGCAGGTGCAGAAGGAGGCCCTTTGAGGGGGGAATCAGGGTCATGGGTGGGGCGGGGCTGGGCCGGCCGGCCGCTGCTCATCTTGCCCGGAGGCCCCTCCCTTTCTCTCTCTCTCTCGCTCTCTTTTGGCATGAGCCTTGGCTCTGGATGTCAGCCCCTCAGCCTCTCCCTGGGTGCCCAGTGGCTTGCATGGTCCTGGGTTTCCAGCTGCCTCCTCCCAGAGGGAGGCCTGGATTGGCTACTCAGCCTCATGCCGCAGCGCCTGGTTCTCTGGGCAGACTGGAGGGCGGGGCTGGGTCTGAGGGAGCCACCTACTGCGGCAGAAGTGTTCTGGGCCTCGCCGCTCAGTACGGCAGCCCCGGCCTCGTGTGGCCGTGGAGTGCCTGGTTTCAGGCTAATGCGACTGAGCGTGTGAGTTTTAAATTTCATTTAACTTTCACACGTGAACAGCCCAGTTTTAGAGGGAGGGAGAGAGCCGGGGTGTGAATCTCAGATCTGATCTGCCTCTTACGGGTTTTACAACGGGGTTAAAGCCTTCATCCCTGTGAGCCTCAGTTTCCTCCTCTGTAAAATGAGGTTCCAGCTCGCTGGGTGTGTGAGGATGGAAGGCGGTGGGCATGTTGAGTTCTGGAAAGCCGGAGAAGGTGTTTGTGCTTGTTACCACCCTGAAAAACGCCTTGTGTCTTGAGCCTCGTGTTCTGGGCAGAGTGCCCTCATGGCCTGTTGTGGGACCTCTACGCGTGCAGCCGTAGAGGCCCAGCACAAGTATGGGCCCCTGCATGCTGGAACGTTCCGGAACAACAGAGCCTGGTCCTCCTCCCCCTCCCCCATCCCCTCTCCCCCATCCCCTCTCCCCCTCCCCCCTCCCCGCTATTTATTTCCTCTGCTCCTGCCAGGAATGTGAGGCCGAAGATGACCATTTACGTCTGTCAGGAGCTGGAGCAGAACCGAGCGCCCCTGCAGCAGAAGCGGGATGGCGGTGGGGACAGCAGTCTGTGTGGTGAGTTGTGGGCACCCCTCCCCAACCCAGGGCCGATTATAGGGGTTGGCAGAGTAACAGGAAGATGTAGCAGCAGCCTGAGTCCTCTTGCAGAGAACGTTGCCACTGAACCCATCTCACTCCGGCTTCGTGCAGGAGGAGTTTTTGTTCAACTTCCTCCTGGGATCGAAATGTTTTAAGGTGGAGGTCATCCCGCAGAACGTGTGGTCCAGCTTATTTCCTTCCTACCTGGGGAACAGGCCCAGGGAGGGGGTGTGTTCCCCCAGAGCCACTTAGCCACTTGTGGTATTGGGAGTGGGGCCTTCTGGCTCCCAGGCTGGTGACAGGTGACACTCAGTGGCCATATTCCCGCAGTGTGGCCTCCTGTGGTTTCCCCCAGCTGGATAAGTCTTTCCCGTGTGGTTTGGTGGCCGCACGAGGGCTGAGGAGCACCTCAGGGGCACGTGGCTCTTTCCGGTCGGCAGTCTAGTCTGGAGGCAGTTTGGTGAGAGGACACGGCTGAGGTCAGGCCCAGTGCCGGCCGTGTGGCCTGTTGGCCGTGTGGCCTCGGGCAGGGTACCAGGGCCTGTGCCGCAGCTTCCACATGTGTGAAATAGAGACAGCAACCCAACCCCCAGGGCGTGCGGTTTCAGCGAGACGAGGCAGGGAAGGGGAAGCGCTTTGCTTCTGGGCGCTTGCCAGTGTCAGTAGAGTCTGTGCTCTGTGTGTGTCTGCAGGGAGCAAGGGAGCACCCTGTGTGCCTCTGTGGGTCCCTCCAGATCGCTCTGGCCCTGTCCAAAGGGCTCCGTGTGCTCACTTATTTGCTTCTAGTAGGAACTGTTGGGAACGTTGTCTCACTGTGGGGGACCCTGAGGCACAGAGTGGCTAACTGCCCCAAAACGACAGCGTCGTACAAGGCAGAGCCAGAACCCAAACAGTTGGACCCCAGGAACTGGCTTCTGAGCCCTGGGTCTGGCGCCTGTATGCTTCTGGAGGATGTCTGGCTCCTCCCCCTGCTTTGCAACTGTCAGCCTGTGAAGGACGGATTTCAGCTCGTGGAGCTGACCCTGCACGTGCCCCGAGGCTCTGGGACGTGTAGAGATCGTTCGCGGCCTTGTTTCTCATGTGGCCGAGTTGGGATTTGAACCTGGGATTGCCTACTCTAGAGCCTCGTGCTTCCCCAGGCTGCCCCCACCAGACCCCGGATGAGAAGTGGCTTGGGAGGCGTTCAGGGGAGTGTCCCACTGATCCTGTCAGCCGCTCCAAGCACTCCTGGTGGGCACCACACTCAGCTGGGGGCAGGCAGGGCCAGCGACAAAAGGTTACAGCACAGGGTGCTGGCCTGCGAGCCGTCTGGGTGTTTGTGGCCAGCCTGATCTGTTGGCAGAGTGAACTCAGAAAAAGTGGAGCAGGCTCTGACGTTGGAAAGAAACACAGGTAGGTTAGAAGTGTTATAAAAAGGACTCCCATGAGAGAGGCTGGCATTTGGAGCTGCTGTCTGCACGGGAAGGGGCAGCACACAGCGGCCACCTCCTCTGCGGAGTCGGACGGCCAGTCGGCCTGTCTGACGTCCTGGGACGGCGGATCTGTTGCCCGGCTGGCACCCCTTCAGGGGGAGCCGAGGTGTGTGCGTTTGCACGTGCACGCACACACGCTTTTGAAAGAATGGGATCTCTGATCAGACTTTCTGGAACCAAGGGTTCCTTGGTTGAGGTAGGAGTTTGGGAACCTCTAATCTGGTTGTGCACCCTTCCCCTCACCCCTGAGCGTGTAGTCCACCGCAGGGAGCCCAGAGTTGGCTCCCGCCTGGCTCGTTTGGGTTTCGAATAAGGAAGCGTTTCCAGCCTCGGGGTCACTGCTGTCTTCCAGCGGGCTGGTGACACTCCCAGCGCCCCCCTTCCCTTTGTGGTCACAGTGCTGGAGCCGAGTAGTATTTGTGCTGCGGGGAAGGGTAAGGACGAGACTCGCCTGCTGTCAAGTGGCAGTTATCCTTAAATCCCGCTCTTTGCTCCCCCAAAGCCATCCAATGGCCCCTCTGTGCAACAGAAAGGAAGGAAAGGGGACACAGGATTTCTCCTCTCTCCTGCGAGGGTGCACGTCTGGCCGCACGTCAGAATCACTGGAAGCTTGTTAAAATACAGAGTTGTGCCAGCTGTTCTCGCTCTAGCTCCCAACCCTAAATGGGTGTCACTGGGTGTGGGGCAGACGCAGGAATTCTACATTCTATGGAAGATCCCCCCAGGAGAGACGGGTACGGGAATGAGGACCCATAGCCTCGCTGCGGTTCCCCTGTCACTGGGCCGTGCAGGGGCTTTGTGCCTGTTCCAGCCAGGTCCTGGCGAATCAGTCTGGGCATGGGCATCCTTACAACCCAGTGACTGATGGGGGGTGGGCACAGGGGTGGGCTCCTTAGAAAGCAGGCGTGTGTTCTACAGAAGGCCCTGTCCCTCACCCTGCAGTGTACCACGCCATCTTCCTGGAGGAGCTGACCACCTTGGAGCTGGTTGAGAAGATTGCCAACCTGTACAGCATCTCCCCCCAGCACATCCACCGAGTCTATCGGCAGGGCCCCACCGGCATCCACGTGGTGGTCAGCAACGAGGTGAGCGCTGCCCAGCCCCGACTTGCGGCCCGGGTCTTGGGGCTGCGGGGAGGCACCCCCTGGGGCTTGGGGATGACTTCCATCCAGAGATGGCCGCTAAGTCTCATCTGCGTGCCACATGCCCTTGACTGCACCCGGAGTGCAGGGGGAGAGAGTTCTGTGGCTCTAAATAGTTCTCTAGTATCCACTCCAGGCCCCATCCTCAGCCAGGCGCCATGCAGGAGCCACGGCACAGACTGCACCCCTGCCCTCAGGGTGCTTACGGTCAGGGCTGGAAGAAGTTGGGAGGAGGGTGGGTGGCGGTCCCAGGGGGCTGGGTGATGGAGAGGAGGATGCAGGTCGTGTGAGAGAACGGAGCCCTCCTGTGCTGAATGGTGGAGGCGCCGCAGCCTTCCTGGGTCTGTCCTTGGCCGCACAGACCTGTACACGGCCCAAGTGGCCGCTGGCAGAGGGCACACGGTGATCTGATCGCACTCACGGCTAAGGAGGGGGTTATTAATTAAACTGGTTTGCCGGGATGTTTAGGCATTCCTGCACACGGCAGAACAGAGCTTTCAGGCCTGTTCTATCCCGGTCCCTCCTCTTGATAATAACAGTAAGGAGTGTAGGTATTTATCCGCTGCTTACTGTTCTAAGTGCCCGTGTAGTGATTCGTGTAATCCCAACAGCTTCCTGTGAAGTGGGTAAAATGATCCCATTTCATAAATGGGAAACTGGAGGCACAGAGAGGCTGAGTAATTGCCCCAGGTCTCACAGCTGGTAAGGGGATGGGAACCCTAGTGTCTGGCTGTAGAGCCCAGCTCGTAGACAACAGGCTGTGCCACCTCCCCTGAAATGAGGCCTTTATAAACACAGTTGGGCTAATGGGGGCAGGGGCAGCCCCCTCAGCCCCCTGTGAGAACTCTGAAAGCATCTGGAAAGGACTGTAGGTGACATGGCACCCGAATGGTGGCTGGGAGTGCAGAGCAGATGTGGGCTTTGAGATTGGATGCGCGTCCCCACCTGGACCTTGCTTCCAGGAGCGGAGTGACCTGGGGCAAATTTACGTAACCTCTGTGAGCCTCAGTTTACACATCTGTAAAATGGGGATAAGTATACCCACCAAGGAGGTTGGAGTAAGGATAAAATGAGAAAATAGCATCAGGCACCAGGAGACCCCAGATAGGGGTGGTGAGAGCCCCCCATTTCATGGCAGTTTGGTCCTGGAGGTTGGCAAGGGGGCAGCGATTGCCTTCCTTTTGAACTCAAAAGCAATTCACAATTAGTATAAGTCAGGAAGTGTAAATCGGGGCGCCTGGGTGGCTCAGTCGGTTAAGCGTCTGACTTTGGCTTAGGTCATGATCTCACGGTTTGTGGGTTCGAGCCCGGCATCAGGCTCTATGCTGATGGCTCAGAGCCTGGAGCCTGCTTCGGATTCTGTGTCTCCCTCTCTCTCTGTCGCTCCCCCACTCTCCCCCCACCTCAAATATAAACAAACATTAAAAAAAATTTAAAAAGTGTAAACCAGCTGAAGGCAAATGTGAAGGGTCCTTATCTTCCCCACTCTTTTCCTAGAAGAGTTTATGTTAGCTTGGAAGGGATTCTGCCAGACGACGTTTTGTGCGAGCGTCCGTCATGTGCCCGAGCGTTGTGTAGGTTGTGTAGGTGTGGGTTTTAAAAACACATGACAAAGATGGACGCCTGGCTGGCTCAGTGGAGCACGCAGCTCTTGATCTCAGGGTTGTGAGTTCAAGTCCCATGTTGGGTGTGGAGATTTCTTAAAAATAATAAAATCTTTAACACATACACACACACACACACACACACACACGCACACGCACATCCCAAAGGTCCAGCTGTACATTTTCTGCAACTTGCTGTCTTTGTCACCGGTTCAGAACTCCTTCCGTGTCATTACGTTCAAATCCAGTGCAGCTATTTTTGCACCCCCATTTCACAGATAAGATGAAGCCCAGAGTTCCCGACTTGAGCACTAACTTTAGAGTAGCCAGGAAGGTTGAGACACCCTGAGCGATGGACTGCTGTAGTGGCACGGAAAATGTGTCACTTTGCATTTCACAATGAATTTCTTTGGTGAAGACAAAAGCCAAGAATGTGCGGAACCCTTGCAATTTCACGGGTCCCTGCAGGAAGTTCCTTCCCCAGCTTGCCCTGTGCCCTCCAGAGTGAGCAGTTAAGCAAGTGAAGCAGAGAACAGAACTCAAAAGCTACCTCAGCTAAGTAGGCGATTCTTATTCCCCTGAAGTCTCCTTGCCTCTTAACCCTGAATCAATTGGAAACCTTTGGTTCTTAATTGCCAGAGTGCTGGAGGCAGCCTGGCCAGCCGCGGAGCCAGCCCCTGAGGTGCAAGGGCACTTAATTAAACAAGGGAGTTACTGATTAAGCCCAAGTGGGCTCTGCTTAGGGCTTTGCATGCCCAAGTGGCTGGGCCGCCAAGAGTCCTAGAGGGCACAGGCCAGTAGTATAGAATAAATGTACTTCATGCATCATTAGGCCCTGCAGGGAGGGGCAGGGGTCGACAGGTGGATGGATTTGCAGGATTTGGGGGGCAATAAAATGTAGCTTGAGTTTTTTAATTTGGAAAGGGGTTTTGCCATCGTGTTGGCTAGTCTATGTCTGTTGGGGGTATGTTTAAGTATATTTTTAATATTCTTTCTGTTGATATTGTGAAATATGGCAGATGTATGCTTAAGTGCCCGATACCTGCACTCAGGTTAGTGCCATATTGTGTTAGCCCCTTTGTGGGCTCCTTTCCTGTTCCACTCCATCCCTCCACCTGCTGGTCTGAATTTTGTGTTAATCGCTCCTTTGTTCCTCCTCAACATATTTAATTTTGCCTATTTTAAAACTTGATATAGGTGGAATAATAGCATATTTTTCCGTGACTTTCTTTCATTTCCCTGTATATTTAAAAAATTTTTTTTGAATTTTTATTTATTTTTGAGAAAGAGAGAGACAGAGTGCAAGCAGGGGAGGGGCAGAGAGAGAGGGAGGCACAGAATCCGAAGCAGGCTCCAGGCTCTGAGCTGTCAGCACACAGCCCGACGTGGGGCTTGAACTCACGAACCACGAGATCATGACCGGAGCCGGAGTCGGACGCTTAACCGACTGAGCCACGCAGGCGCCCCGATTCCCTGTATATTTTTGAGATTTCACACAGGTCAGATGCTGCTGGAGGCCAGTGGTGCACTGAATGGTGTAGCATGATTAGGCCACAGTTTGTTCGTGCTTCTGCTGACTGACACAGGCACGGTCTCCAGTTAGCAGTTTCTTTTAAGTTTTTGTTTAAACAATCTCCACACCCAACGTGGGGCACGAACTCATGACCCTGAGATCAAGAGTCCCATGCTCCTCCCACGGAGCCAGCCAGGCGCCCCCTCTAGTTAACAGACAGCGCTGCTCTAAACATTCTCAGGTGCGCTTTGTGTGTCCACGTGCCGGAGTTTATCTAGAACCCCAGCCTGTAGGAGGAATGTCCTAGATCCTGCGGGCAAGTTTCATAAAGCGGTCATATGGCTGAACACTCCACCAGCAGCGGGTGCCAGTTTCCATTGTTCTACACCCTGGTTTTGTTCTTCTGTTATGGAAACGGCCCCATTTTACAGATAGGGCATGGAGACCAGCAGGAAAAAGGTTGACTTGCCCAAGGTCACTTGGTAGTTAATCAGAATGAGAACTGGAGAGACTTGGCTGAGTAATGCTTCCATTCCTGCCACTTTGTACACATAGGGGGTGGCGCTGTGTTTATATTGGTCCTCCTGGGACTCTGATATACGGAGGCTACCAATCACCAAGGTATTTTTTTTTTTTTTAAGCACTGTAATTTTTTTGTCGTTGTTGCTATTATACACACACACGCTTCTGTAATGTGGCCACTGTAGGGATTGGAGGACCAAGTAACTAGGAGAACGCAAAACGAAAGCAAACAAACATGTAGTTCTGTATTAAATGTGCACATTGTGCTTCCCTGCCAGGCTCCTTTCTGTCCTTTCTGTTCAGTTTTTGTTACTTAAAATGGTAATCATTTTGTACATTTATCTTGTTTCATGTTTCCTTAGTAAGTGTTAGTGGAACCGTTCTCCTGCATTTGTGCAAACACAGTGACCGTCATTTCCGCCAGCTGTGGTGGCTTAGCTCTGTGTCACTGAGGCTTTTCATATTAGGAAGTCCTTGTTGAAGGGACATGGTCTGTCTTTTGCCTTTCAGATGGTGCAGAATTTCCAGGATGAGTCTTGTTTTATCCTCAGTACCTTGAAAGGTAAAGCCCCCTCACCCCTTCTCCTGGCTGTGCCCCCTGCCTCCTCTCTGGGTAATAGGGTGAGTGGGGTCTGCCTGCGCGGTGGGTCCCTGGAGACAGCGTTATCTGGGGACATCATTTGGGGAAAAGGAACGCAGACTTCCTGTGAAGCCTTGCCCTGGAAATGTGAGAACTATTGAGATTGGCCCCCATAGTCTGTTCTGAAGGGGAAATCCTTGCCAGGAGATGTGTTCTCCATGAACTCCCTCACTCAGCCTGTAGGCCTGGTGGATCAGGGATCTGGGGCTGGGGTGGGACATGAAGGTTCCACTTGGGGAAGGTGTCTGAGAAGGAACTCGTGTGCCAGGAGACAGAAAGACTAGCTGTGACCCTCCTTAGGCCCGGGGCAGGTGAATGTATGAAGTATATCAGAATGAATGCCCTATGACCGGGTCACAGACTCTGGACTCTGACAGGGCCATTCCTTTCCCCCCTGTTCTCTGGATCTAGCCAGCAGCTGCCTTCAGAGAGCTGGGGACCATAACACCCCGAAAACCACAGTTTGTTCAAAGCCTTCTTGGACATAGAGCCTTCAGTCCTTGGGCCCAGGGCTGTAGTAGAAAGGCTCATTGCCATGAAGCATGTGTTAAAATGCCTGGTTTTGTTAGCACCCTTTGCTCTATGCATCTGTTTGGAGCCAATATCCGTGGCGGGACTCCTGCCGGTACACCCGTACCGTGCCCTCCCTCCTTCCCCAAGGTCATGCTGTCTTGCCCTTCTTCCTGTGAAATGTCCAGTGTTTCTATTTGCAGCTGAGAGCAATGATGGCTACCACGTCATCCTGAAATGTGGCCTCTGAGTGAAAGTCCAGCGTGTGAAGTACGGCCCCCACCCCACAGCCCAATGGATTCCCTCGGATGTAGAAACCGCACCACTCTACGCCGCAGCCTCCCCTGGCGGGCTGTGGCTGGGAGGGACTTGGCCCAGTCCAGGAAGATCACAGCCCACGAACCAGCAGAACCCTGCGGATGCAGTCTCTGGTGTACGGAAAGCCAGCGGCTCCTCTCTCCCTTCCTCTTGGCCTCCAGCTTTTGAATGTTCCTCGTTCTTTTCCCAGCCCTGCTATCTTAAAGAGGCAAATGGCAGGGCCATCTTCTCTGAAACCCCTTGCTCCCTAGTTGGAGGCCAGTTCACTGAGTGTCTCGGTGCCTTCTGACCATTCCCCTGCCTCCCGGGAAGGCTGTGCCTCCCCCCGACCTTCACCTTTTCTGGGAACCGGCTCTGTGACTAGGACTGCTGACTGGATGTAGGTGGCTTGCCAGTGTTCTGTCTTCGTGTTGGTTCCCCTTCTCAGCGACCCTGGTGGGCATCTGTCTTTCTGCTTCTTGGATGGATCGGTGGGAAGGGGACTTTCTCTGTGCCTTCTGCTGCTTTCACCTTGACTCCGTTTCTAAGGACCTGCTTTTGCAGTGCCCAGCGATGGGCTCCTGTCTCTGCATTGGTGAGGTAGACACCACGATGCTTGTGTAGGACTGGCCACGTAGACCTAGGTCTGTGCCCTTGGAAGGAAGAAGGAGAGGATAGAACAACTATTTTTCAGGTACGTTCTCACGAGTATGAAAGGGATGAGAACAGAATGATATTTTGCTTGAGCCCCTTTTATGTAATTTTATGCCCTAAGCAATCATGGGTAAGGAAGATTAGGAAATGAGTATTCGGCTGTATGATCAGATGACCTTGATGGTCATGATAGCAGGCCCTGTTGGATGGACTTAACCAGGTCCCATTTAAAGAAGACCTTGGCTGACGACTGCCAAACTTAACAAGTTTCCTAGGGTTCATCTTTTCTGTGCGGCCCCAATTTAAATGTTTATCTTTTTTCATGCATGGAGGGAGTGTTTAGGGCATTTTGCCTGCATTGGAGTGGTTGGATCACGTTTCTTAGTGGCTTAATTCTGGGGAACTCTGATTATCAGTAACCAGTAAACTCAGCAATTAGGCTTTGTCTTGCGTCTGTTTCCCGGCACGCAGTGATCTATACTCTTCGCTAACTTAGGTTTAACTTTCAGAGCATTGAGAAGCCCTATGATCAATGGAGCAGGATTTTACAACTTCTAAAGCAGAGCTTTAGGAGATTATAGCGCTGGGGTCAAAGATGATCCGAACTGGGTAGACCTTGCTTTCCAGTTGGGGAAAATGAAACCTAGAGGGGCAGAGCCATCTGCCTGATATCACACAGTGATAGGGCGATGATATAAACTCATTATATAAATCAAGACACTTCTCAGGGTGAAAGGGGCTCTCTAAGTAAGAGTTATGTTGGGACCACAGGTGGTATGGTGTTCCTACAGAGTAAAACAGGCTCCTGATTCCTTTCCTGTTTTGGGGGAGGGGGCGGGAGCAGGTAACAGCTTTATTGAGATATAATTCACATACAATACAGTGTACCCATTCAGAGCATACCGCTCTATGGTTCTTAGTAAATTCACAGAATCAGCACATTCAATTTTAGGACATTTTTCTCACCCCCAAAAGAAACCCTGTTTCTTTTAGCGATCACCCTCCCACTTTCCCCCCAGCTCCCCTTGTTTTAGGCAACCACAAGTCTCCTTTCCATGTAGATTTACTTATTCTGGACATTTCATGGATATGGAATTACAGTGAGTGGCCTTTTGTTACTGGCTTTTTTTTTTTTTTTTTCTCTCGCGTAATGTTTTCTGGGGCATCTGTGTTGAACATGTATTCATACTTCAGTCCTTTCTATAGTTGAGTAGTATTTCATTCTCTGGATAGATGTGTCACAGTTTGTTTATCCACTCATTAGCCGATTGATAAGCGAGTTTCTACTTTTCGGCTGTTTCGAATGATGCTGCTACGAACATATTTGTACAGGTTTTTGCATACATAATGTTTTCATTTCATTTGGGTATATACCTAGGATGTATACCCTACATACACCTTTCGCCAGGGCGTATACCCTGGCGTTGCTGGGTCCTACGGAACTCTATGTTTAACTTTTTGAGAAACTTCCAGATTGTTTTCCAAAGCAGTGGCACCATTTTAGCCTCCCACCAGCAGTGTAGGAGGGCTCGTTTTTCAACATCCTCACCAACACTTGCTGCTTTTTGATTAGAACATTCTCTAATGGGTGTCAAGTGGTATCTCACCGTGGTTTTGATTTGCATTTCCCCAGGGACTACTGATGTTGACCATCTTTTCATGTGCTTATTGGCCATTTCTATGTCTTCTTTGGAGAAATACCTGTTTAGATCCTTTGCCCATTTCTGTTTGGGTCACTGGTCTTTTTTTATTGCTGAGTTGCATCAGTTCTTTGTATATTCTAGATACAGGTCCTTTGTCAGCTCTGTGATCTGTAAAACTTTTCTCCCATTCTGTGGATTGTCTTCACCTTCTTATGATGTCCTTCACAGCACAAAAGTTTTTAATTTTGATGATGTCCAAGATCCCCTACTTTCCTTGCTTGTGCTTTTTGTGCCCTATCTGAAAAACCATGGTGTAATCCAAGTTCAAGAAAATTTGTACCTATGTTTCTTTTTAAGAATTTTCATAGTTTGAGCTCAGTAGTGGCCTTTGATTCATTTGAAGTTAATTTCTGTACATGGTGTGAGTAGAGGTCCAGCATCACTCTTTTGCCTGTGGGCACCCAGTTGTTCCAGCACGAGTGGTTGACCTCCTCTCCCGTCCCCAGCCCATGTCTGGCTCCGCCATTTTTATAACGGGCTTTCTGTTCTCCTCTGAGTGTCTCACCCTTACTTCCCCTTAACCTCAACAGGACGGGGTCATATTGTGCTCTGATACTCGGTGGCCTTTCTTGGTGCATGTTCTAACTCCACACATTAGTCCTAGGGGAAAGTCAGGACCAGTCATTTCCTTTTTTGAGGACAGTGAGCCACAAGGAAGTGGAATAATTTGCCCAAGGTCACAAGAGTCAGGACTAGACCTTTGGTCTTCTGACTTCCAGCCTTTCAAGGGGTCTGTCAGTCACTAGACCTAAGTGATGCCACTCCCTAGGCCAAGCGATGACAGCCTCGATTTTAATTATTTAATTGTGGCAGACTCCTTTTTATTTAGTTCCAAATGGGGGTCTGATAAAGATCTGTTACCTTAAGTTTGCTGTTAGTGGAAGCTTCCATTTTCTGGAACCCCCCACTGCTGTCTGTGTTTGTTTGTTTTTAACCTTCTCCTTTTTTTAAAGATTTTATTTTTAATATCTACACCCAACGTGGGGCTCGAACTCATGACCCCGAGACCAAGGCCCCACTGCCTGAGCCATCCAGATGCCCCTTTCACCTTCTCCCTGTGGTTCTAGTGGAGTCTTGTAGCTTGCAAAGAAGTAGGAAATAAATACGCTTCTTAATTTGGCACTAAAATGTTTCAGCTGCTTGGTTTCGACAGCTTGTCCTCCTTCCTTGGAACTCAGATGAGCTAGCTGTCCATTTTATTTTTTTCATTTCAAAGCAGAGAAGCCATAGCTTCCCACTCCTGTCCACTCTCTTTCCCAAGGGCTCTGAGGCTAGGACCTGGGCCTGGGGGGTGGGGCAGCCCCTCCCGGAACTGTACCCACAGGCCCCCCCAACCCATGATTCTAGGCTGTGGCTTCTCCACGGCAGCAGCAGTTTTTAAAGGTGCCCCCCCCGAAGACAGAAAGGATCTCCTCAAGTGCTCAGTCCACCATCTTGAACCAGAAGCTTCGAGTTGAGGTCCTTATTCTCAGGCCATCACGTTTCTTTTTCCATTTGCAGGGTTGTGATAAATCTTTTCCTGTTTACCAGGTTGCACCTTTACCTTGACGACACAGAGGGAGAACAATAGGATTCTCAGGGAAAAAGGGACGGATGGAAAGAGCAGGATAGGGGAGGGAGCTTGAAGCCTGGGGCTTCGGGTCCTAAGCAAAGGCCAGACAGCGTCCCTACAGACCTCCTGCCCGGGCAGCTTGTGGCCCCTTGGGAAGAGCTTGAACCTAGAGGGGGGTTCACTGGGAGCACACTGGGGCTGGCCGAGCAGTGTGTCACAAGTTTCCAAGTCCAGTGTGGCTCCGGGGCCTGGCCTGAGTGACCTAAGCTCTGAAAATCATTAACGAGTTGATGAGGAAAATGGAAAACCTGTGCTGTTGTTGGTGGAGCAGAGGGAGTGAGCCCGGAGGCTCTAGGAAGGTGGAAGAGCAGAGCATGAGGGGTGAGGGTGGTGGCATGACAGTGCCCGAGGTGCAGGAAGAAGTGGAAGGCGCAGGGGGGCGGGAGCCAGGGCCCCCAGACCCTCGCTTGGCCTGAGTGTCTGCCTGTCTGGAGTCGTGGGCGGCTCCGTCGTGAGGTGAATGTGAAGGGTGGCAGGGCTTTCCCTTTGTCCCCTACGTGAAGTCCTCGGCGGGCCAGTAACGGGTCGGGGCACGCATCCTGGTCGCACAGGGCACCACCAGTGCTCCTGCTCAGGCCGCTGTGTGCGTGTCTTTTTTTTTTTTTTATTAAATTTTTTTTTTCAACGTTTATTTATTTTGGGGACAGAGAGAGACAGAGCATGAACGGGGGAGGGGCAGAGAGAGAGGGAGACACAGAATCGGAAACAGGCTCCAGGCTCCAAGCCATCAGCCCAGAGCCTGACGCGGGGCTCGAACTCACGGACC
Source organism: Lynx rufus (assembly GCF_022079265.1). Classification (NCBI taxonomy): domain Eukaryota; kingdom Metazoa; phylum Chordata; class Mammalia; order Carnivora; family Felidae; genus Lynx; species Lynx rufus. The sequence continues at coordinate 104,803,657 of NW_025814834.1, read as the reverse complement.
GCGAGATCGTGACCTGGCTGAAGTGACCTGGCTGAAGTCGGACGCTTAACCGACTGCGCCACCCAGGCGCCCCTGTGTGCGCCTCTTTAAGAAGGGTTCCCCGGCAGCCTGAGCCCAGACTCTGTGCTGGCCAGCGCCACGTCTACACTACCGATGCGTGCACGCGCGCGCGCGTGTGTGTGTGTGTGTGTGTGCGCGCGCGTGCACTCGCGCGCATGTGCACACGTGGGTCCCTCTCCTCGCCCCTGTATCTGGCCTGAGTGCAGCTCTGGATATTCTCAGCTCAGCTGGATGTGGGGGTTGATGCTCTTGCTTTTAGATCCTGTGTGGCACCCTGGTTCAGATTCTGATGGAACGGGTCAGGGGTAAAGTTGCCCTACTTGGGGGGAATGCACACCCTAAGTCCACCTCTTCCGGGGAGGGGAGCAGTGCCGGCAGCTGACCTCTGACAAGGACCCCCGAAACAGGGCTCATGGAGTCGGTCTGCCACACAGCTGCCTCACGGTCACATGTTCTGTATGATACCATCAGTCAGGCCGGCTGGGAGGAGATGGTTGGACTCCCTTTACCCCCTGGGGGCAGGGCAGTGGGTCTGCGAGCAGCAAGGTGCTGGTCAGGCCCCCCACCCAGGGCACCCTGCGAGCTCCTTGAAGCCTCCTCTGAGTTCTCCAGACCTCTCTGCGAAGCCTTCTCTCGTACCATCCTTCCCCCTCCTCCCGTGGGGGGCAGCCAGTAGCTCTGAGTGGTGGCACCCTGGCCAGTGGCCCAGCGCTAGATCTGCCATGCCCCTCCTGCTTTAGTGGCCGTCTAGGGGCAACGTCCCCGAGCAGTGGCTCTTGGAGAGGTGGGTTTGCTGCTCTGTGCAGGGCAGCTGACTCATCTAGCCCTTTATGGAAAAACTTTGCCAACCCACTGAGGAGGTCAAGCTTTCTGTTGCTTTCTGTCCCCACTGGAAATCCCATTAAGTAAGGACTCTCAGACAATAGTAACAATAAAAAGTACTTAACTTGTTTTGAGCTTTGAGGCAAGAGATGTGTTTGGCTGAGCAGTGCTGGTCTCCCCTGCCTGTCGCTCCCTCGCTTGTGAAGGGTTCACCCCAGCCGTCTGGGTTTTCCTTCCTCTTCCTGGCCGCTGGCCTGCTCCTGGAGATCTGGTGGGCCTTTGCACCCTGGGCACGTGCCAGGGCTTGGTGTCAGAGGGCCGTGTGTGTCGAAGGGTCCTTTGCTGGTATTAACAGGTCGGCAAGCTGTGGAGGGCGGTGGCCTCCTGACTGAGGTCACTGGAGCTTTCCTATCCTGGAGCTCACAGCCTGACCTTCACCTCCAACTGGCGCCTTGAGGACCTCTTGGCTTCTCTGGGTCCCGCAAGTTTCTCCCTGAACGTTCTGCTCTTTTTTCAAACCGAGGGAACTGCTTGTGGGAGCCTCAGCTTGGTGACAGAGAGAGGCCACTCTCTGGCTCCGAGGAAGGGTTCTATGGGCCTGGACTTCTGGTTCTGCCCCCAGGAGAAGCTGGAGTGCGGCCAACAGCTAACCTTATGGGCTGAGTCCCAAATGCTGGGGTCTGTCTTCCTGGGGGGTGACTCTGGTCTTCATGGGCCCCTTGCTTCTCACTCTAGGTGCAGCGGCCAGACGCTGCATTCAGCCTCCCGTTAGCAGCAATGCCAACACAGTAGTGGCAGATGCTGTCTGGTCTCTCCTGGGTCAGGCATCGAGCTCACCACTCTTGCCATTGTCCCTTTCCATCCTTCCCACTCTGCTCTGAGGCCGCTGTGACCCAGCTTTGCAGGTGAGGAAATCAAGACAGATCAGATGCCGGCCTAGGGTCCTACAGCTGCTGGTGGACTGAGCCAGGATGAGAATCCGAGTCTGGGTCCCACATCCACACCCCACGTTCTCACACGCCAGATTTGGGGGGCTAGCTCCTTCCCCAGCGCTAGCTTTCATCCTGAGACTGCATCACCGGGCTTGGTGCGTTCTGGACGGTGGGGAAACATTTGCGGGGCTTGGTTGTTACAAGAGAAGGGGATTGTTTTGTGTGCCCCCTCCCCCCCCCTCCCCTTTTATTACCTTTACGCTGGGTAAAAACTTGATGACTGTGTCCTCGAATGTTCCTGTATGTAATGTGATTCTTTCTTAAGATGTAACTTCCCCAGCGTTCTCCAGATTGGGTGACCCTTTCCCAAAGGTGGCGGGAGTCTATTGGGGTGGCGTGGGCTTTGGATGTGTCAAGTGGGTGTGATGGGTCTTGGGGAGGTGGGCATCGAGTCGGAAGTTGTCATACTGCCACATTGTTTTTTGTACCTGGAATAAAGCATATTTTGCACTTGTTACTGAACCATTGTGCAGATGAGAAATCTGCCTGTGGGATCTGTGCTTGGGTCAGAATGCAAATAAAACTCATTTGTAAGAAACCCCTGTGGCTCAGGCCTGCAGTCTCTTTCTCTCTTTTAAAATTGTGGTCAAATGCAGAATAGCACGAAATTTGCCATCTTAACCATGTTGAAGTGCACAGGTCAGTAGCATCAAGTACGACCACCCCCACCTTCCAACTCCAAGGACCGTTTCGTCTTCCTCAGTTGAAACTGTACCCTTTCCCCCACGCAGCGCCCTGTAACCACTGTTCCACTTTGTCCCCATGACTGTGACTGTTCCAGGTACTGCACGCGAGTAGAATCATATAGATAGTATTTATTTGTCCCTTGTGACTGGCTTATTTCACTCCTGCATAGTATCTTCAAGGTCCATCCACATTGCAGCACGAGACAGGTTTCCTTTTTTTTTTTTTAATTCATTATTTTAAAAATTTTTATTTTTGAATGTTTATTTTTGAGACAGAGACAGAGAGCACGAGCAGGGGAGGGGCAGAGAGAGAGGGAGACACAGACTCCGAAGCAGGCTCCAGGCTCCGAGCTGTCGGCACAGAGCCCGACGTGGGGCTCGAACTCAAGAACTGGAGATCATGACCCGAGCCGAAGTTGGACGCTCAACCGACTGAGCGCCCCAGGCGCCCCTAAACAGGCTCCCCTTTTTTAAGGGTGGGTAGTACTCCGCCATATGTACACGCCACATTGTGTTGATCCCTTCATCCGTCCGTGGGCACCTGGGCTGCTGCCACCTGTTGGCCGTTCATGAATCCTGCCACTGTGGACACAGGCAGGCAGGTGTCCGTTTGAGTCTGCCTCGGCTTCTGGATAGACACCAGAGGTGGATTTGCCGGTCTTGTGGTCCTACTGTGCCCACGGTGGCTCCACACTTTATATTCCCGCCTGCAGCAAACGGGGGTTCTCATTTCTCCACGCCGGGCCAACACCTCTCCCAAGCTGACCTGTCCCCCGGGGCTCCATGCAATCGTGTACATGTGCTGTGTCCTTAACCCCCCACTGCCCCGGGGCTGCTGCCTGTCGGAGCCTCCTGCCTCCCAAACCCAGGGGTCACCGTTCCGCTCCCCGCCACACTCCGGTAAAGTCCCCTTCTCCCGGCTTCTCTGTGCACAGGGTGTGCGTGGCAGGGGGCTGATGGTGGCGTGGAACCGTGGGGTTACATGATGGAGAGCAAGCTCGTCAACCTCCCCAAACCGATCTTCTCATCTGTGACCCGGAAATGTCACCTGCCTCGAGACCATGTGTGGGGAGCCGTGAGAATGAGCCGGGTCACACAGAAGAAGGTTCCCAACAGAACCCAGGAGCAGCTTCCCGGGGTGGGGGGGAGGGGGAAACAGCTGGGTGTTTTCCAGGATCCAAAGGAGAATGACATCATGGAGGGCTGGAGTAGAAATAGATGGGGACTGGTCAGAAAACGTCCTGCGGCACAGCCTGTGGCCCAGCTGCCTTCCCACGCAGAACCACGCCGGAAGCTGGTCTGCTTCCAGCAAACGTTCTGATGGCCTTGCAGTGGGCATGAAGCTTCCAGGATGAGTCCTGCTAGAAGCCCCATTTTCAGGCATCGGGGTGAGCCGCTGTGGTCCTCAAACAGCATCAGAATCACCCAGAGGGTTTGTTTAACAGACTGTTGGGCCCCACGCCCACCTCTGAAACCTAGCAGAGGTTTGAGCTGGGGTCTGAGAATGTGCGTATCTAACTGGCTCCCAGAAGCGGGCTGTTGGCGGGCAGAGGACTGTGCTTGGAGAACCACGGCCTGGAGGAACTTGCTCTCTTGAAGAAACATCCAGGAGGGGAAATGAGTCATTCGAGATGCAGACCCAGGTGTGAGCTAAGGGTGGGTGGTGGGGTCAGGGGGACTGGGGAAGGTTAGGGTCAGCTGATGGGAAGGTCGTCTAGAGCCTTGAGGGGTGCCGTCAGTCAGCCGTGGGACCCTCCCGTCCTACCGTAAAGGAAGCTGATTTTGGTCCTGCAACCTGTTGATTCGGCCTTGGGGGGAGGCAGCGGGGCCTCCCGGGTGCAGGCTGCTGGCTCCCCGACCCCACTGTGCGCTCTGGGCCAGGCACGGCGGCCACACCCAGCAGCCCTGAGCCCGAGGTCCTGAGCTGCGGCTGCCCGCACGTCCTTGGCTGTGGCAGCCCACATGGGAGACCAGATGAAGCCAGCAGTGGGGGTGGGGGCGCCCAGTGTCTGGGCCTCTGTCCTGCAGGCTGGAGATTCCACCGGGAGTGTGTCACAACAGGGTAGGCTGTAGGAGACTGACTCCCAAGGACCAAACTTCCAGGAGCCCGAGGGAGTCAGCCAAGGGCCCGTAACACAGAATCCCCAGGGGGGTGTGTGGACATATTCTCCCAGCGGAGGACGGCGGTGGAGAGTTGGCTTTGCCTCTGCCTCCTTCGGTGGCCAGAGCAGTTTACACTTCCCAAAGCACCTCTGTCCTCGGTCCTCAGCAGGGAAGGGCAGTTACTGGGGCTTCTGTGCTGCGGGCGCCCTCATGGAGGCCAGGGGAGAGTCTTGCCAGGGACACTCGGCCCATCTGGGTAGAGCCGGGATTAGATACTCCCCAGTGTAAGCCCCAGGGCCACACGTGCTTTCCACGGAAGGCCGTGGCCCCCATGCCTCCCCGCCCCATCCCCTCATCCCTTTACTCCAGGGAAGGGAGCCTGGTGGCTAGGAGGTTTCCAGAGCTCAGCTGGGTTGTATATTAACCTGCCTTGATTGGGTGGATCAATATTTAAACTCAATTACAAGGGAAAGGGGTTATCTGGAGGAGCTTATCGAGCAGAAGGCGGCTATTGGAATATCTGATCATCATAGAGGCTGATCTGGAGCGGGGCCGGGGCTGGGCCTCAAACACGTCCAGAGTGGAAAAAGGTGGATGGAGGGAGACCAGACAACTTCCTGCCCTTCCCTCCCTCCTTCCTTCCTTCCTTCCTCCCTCCCTCCTTCCTTCTTTCCTCTCTCCCTCCATCCCTTCTTCCTTCCCTCCCCCCTTCCCCTCCCCTTCCTCCTTCCTTCCCTTCCTCCCTCCCTCCTTCCTTCTTCCCTCCCTTTCTTCCTTCCTCCCTCCCTCCCTCCTTCCTTCCTCCCTCCCTCCGTCCTTCTTCCCTTCCTACCTTCCTTCCTTCCTCCCTCCCTCCCTCCCTCCCTCTCTCCCTTCTTCCTTCCTTCCTTCCTTCCTTCCTTCCTTCCTTCCTTCTTTCCTTCCTTCCTCTCTCCCTCCCTCCCTCTCTCCTTCCTTCCTTCCTTCCTTCCTTCCTTCCTCCCTCCCTCCCTCCCCTCCTTCCTTCCCTCCCTCCCTCCCCTCCTTCCTTCTCTTCCTTCCTCCCTCCCTCCCTCCCTCCTTCCTTCCTTCTTTCCTCTCTCCCTCCGTCCCTTCCTCCTTCCCTCCCCCCTTCCCCTCCCCTTCCTCCTTCCTTCCTTTCCTCCCTCCCTCCCTCCTTCCTTCTTCCCTCCCTTTCTTCCTTCCTTCTTCCCTCCTTCCTTCTTCCCTCCCTCCTTCCTACCTCCCTCCCTCCTTCCTTCTTCCCTCCCTTTCTTCCTTCCTCCCTCCTTCCTTCTTCCTTCCTTTTCTTCCTTCCTCCCTCCCTCCTTCCTTCCTCCCTCCCTTCCTTTTTTCCTTCCTTCCTTCCTCCCTCCCTCCCCTCCTTCCTTCTCTTCTTCCTTCCTTCCTTCCTTCCTTCCTTCCTTCCTTCCTTCCTCTCTCCCTCTGTCCCTTCCTCCTTCCCTCCTTCCTTCCTTTCCTCCTTCCCTCCTTCCTTCCTCCCTCCCTCCTTCCTTCTTCTCTCCCTTTCTTCCTCCCTCCCTCCTTCTTCCCTTCCTTCCTTCCTTCCTTCCTTCCTTCCTTCCTCCCTCCCTCTCTCTCTTCCTTCCTTCCCTCCCTCCCTCTCTTCCTTCCTCCCTTTCTTCCTTCCTTCCTTCCTTCCCTCCCTCCTTCCTTCCTTCCCTCCCTCCTTCCTTCCTTCCCTCCCTCCTTCCTTCCTTCCCTCCCTCCTTCCCTCCCCCTACCTCTCCTTTGCTCCCTCCAGCTCTCCCTCCCTCCCCACTCCCTTCATTCCTTCTGCGGACACAGCTCTTTCCTGGCTCCAACAGGTCACAGAGCTCACCAGCCCTGCTCATCCTCTGAGCTCCCATAACCAAGTAACCAAGAGGCTGAACTGTCCATTTGTCAGTCTGCCCCTCTCACTGGGCAGAACTCCTGGAGGACAGAGGTGGGTCTGCCTGACCGTCGCCACTCTGAAGTCCAGCCTGGGCCCTGGCCCGGAGAAGCCACTCCAGCTGTGTTTGTCGGGTGAGTAAATGATAGGGGATTGGCCAGCAAGGGAGTGGGAGCGGAGGCGCTCGTGAGAGAGTGCCTGTACCGGGCAGGGAGCCAGCGGCTGTGCCTTCTTACCAGGACTTCAGATTAGTTTGTTAGCTCAGCGCCCTGAGAACAGGGCTACGGTGGCAGGGGACAGGGGACAGGCGAATTTGGGTGGGAGAGTAGGGAACCGGGCAAAGTACGGAGTGTGTGGCAAAGGGACCCTGGGTGCGTGAACATGGTCAGGGCCTGGCAGGGGCCCTCCCGCTGGGTACCTGCCACGTGCCAGAGGGCTCACAGGCTGCTGAATACACAGGATCCAGAATACACTGCTATGGAGAGGTGTGTATGTGTGTGTGTGTGTGTGTGTGTGTGTGTTCCTTAAGACACTCCTTACCTGCCTGAAAGCTGAGGCTCCCGAAGAATCCAGCCACCACAGGATGCAGTCTACGTGCCCTGGGGGCACACAGCTCTCAGAGATGAGGTTTTGGGGTGACGGTGGGGGGTCCGCAGCCGATGACCAAGAAAGGATTCTTGAAGACGTCTTTGGTGAAAAAAAGGTGATCTTATTAAAGCGCAGGCACAGGACCCGTGGGCAGAAAGAGCTGCACTGGGATATGTGTGTGGTTGGTTTTATGCTATGAAGTTGGGGAGGTAGAGTCAAGTGGGAAATCTCCAGAAGGACGTGGATATCCTAAGGAGGACTCCGAAGATACCTGAGGCCTTGCTATGGTCAAGCCAAGGTTGTTTCCCCTCTAGTAAGGCATTAACATTAGGAGAGCAGGGGGTTCCTGGAGAAATGTCACAGTCTGTATTTGCCTCAAGTATCTGTCAATGGGCTGCAGGTTATGAAGAAATTTAATTTTCCCTGCGACTCCCTTCTTGCCCTTGTTCCCCACATCACTATTGAGGGGTGATGTTGGGGCTCCAGGAAACTGAGTCTATAGGTTTCTGGAGATTAGGCTGTTGATAAGATTGCCTTTTTCTTGTCATTAACCAGGACATTTGTAAACTGATGGAGGCCGTGTCCTGTATGACTGTGATCTCTATCAGTTGGTCATTTGTTTTCTTTCCTCTCCTTTGTCCTTGGGCAGCCAGGAGAGCCTGAGGAATATCACACACATCCCACCTGGCTGGTGGTGGGGTGGGGGGATGGTGTGCCGGCTTTCACGTTGTCCTCAGCCCGCCCCACCCTCCCTCATCATCTGGAGTTTGTAGATACCAATGCACCCAACAGCCCTATTCCGGGTCAGCCCTCACTGACCCTACTGTACGAAGGAGGAAACTGAGGCCAGGAGAGGTTCATTTCCTTTGCCCAAGAAAGAATCGGAATCCAGATTTTTTTTTTTTAAGTTTGCTTATTTATTTATTGCGAGCAAGCAGGGGAGGGGCAGAGTGGGAGGAAGAGAGAGAGAATCTCAAGCAGTCTCCGTGCTGTCGACGCAGAGCGCAATTTGGGATTCGACGCGGGCTCAATCTCGCCAACTGCGAGATCACGACCTGAGTCAAAAGCAGGAGTCAGACGCTCAACTGACAGAGCCGCCCAGGAGCCCCTGAACCCAGATGTTTTGACTCAAGTCAGCGTTCAACTACTACTGGATTCTGCCTTAGTGGAGACATAGGCTCACAAAAATAGGTTGAGGGATGCCTGGGTGGCTCAGTCGGTTAAGCGTCCGACTCTTGACTTCAGTTCAAGTCATCATCTCAGGGTTTGTGGGATCAAGCCCCGCGTCGGGCTCTGTGCTGACAGTGTGGAGCTTGCTTGAGATTGTCTCTCTCCCTCTGCCCCTCCCCTGCTCACGAACACACACTCTCTCTCAAAATAAGTAAATAAACATTAAAAAAGACAGGTTGAAGTGGGCTGCATCAACATTCATTCATTCATTTTGTTTTCTTAGCCAGCAATCTGAGCCCATGGTACCATGTACCAGGCACTCTGTTGGATGGGGTGGAGCAGGGGACGCCCCCCTCTGCTACCATGTGCAGTCGGAGGGGAGACGTGGTCACTGAGAGGAGCCCCATGTCCCCCAGACCCTCTTACAGCCTCTACTCACCTCCCCAACCCGAGAGCGTTCTGCGGTGCCTTTAAGAAAAAAAAGGCATTGTTGTTGGAAAGCTGAAATCTGCCTGCAGGTTCCCAATGTCCCATCAAGGGTGTTTGTGTACAAAACAGAGGCCGGGTGTGGCCGGTGGCACACAGGGCCCACTGTGAGGCGGGAACGAGGCACCCGGCTTGCTTCAGTCCCAACTGTCTCTGGCACAGAAGACACGGTGGGGAGGACACTGCCCCGGCCTGATGGCTACGGCACCGTGGGGCCCAATCCCAGCCAGACCGTGGGGAACACGGCCCTCGAGGCAATGCTGTGGGCAACCCTGGACATGGCCCATGCCAGTGGTCTGCAAACGGTCCCCCCAAAGCCTTCATTAAAGGAAATAGTATGTGGCAATGTGTCCCAAACTAAGAGCTGCCCTGCAGGTGGCTGGGGGCCACAGACTATGATGGGGGCTCTGAGGAGGCCCAGGTGTAAGGTGCCGAGTGTGAAAATCTCAGAGCATGTCTAGCCTCTGTGCTGCTGCTGCTGCTGGGCAACTTGAGGCCCACAACAAGGAAGCGACATGCCGAGGTCCCCTGGTGATCCGGTGGCTCATCCAGACTGGGAAGGAACCCAGGTGCCCGTGTTACCCCGGCCAGGGCTCTGCCCTTAAATTCAGGCCCTTCCCCCAGGCGTATTGGGGATGGGAGAGTCTCTGTTACAGACATTTGTCACCACTGCTTGCTGAATGCACGCACCATGGTTCAGGTACCTCACTGGGCACATTGTGGACACTGGCCATTTAACGCTTGCGGTACCCGTGAGTGAGGGTTATTGTCCTTGTTCTCCAAGGACAGACCTCAGGCTGACATGTCGACACGCTGTGGCTACATGCTCAGCCAGAAAGTGTGGGCCGATGCCCCAAACGCGGGGTTCCTGGCTGCATAGCCGGGGCTTCTGCTTTTTCACACCATCTCTCCCATCAGGGACACGGCCCGTGCTCAAGACCAGTGGCCTGACTAGCTGTGCGGTGACCATTGAGGGATTTGAGCAGAAAGTGCTCGAGTGAAGCTAGTTTTCACTGTGGGAGGGCCCATGTTGCGGGTCTCCAGTTGAAGGAAAATGACCCAAGCCTGTCCCCTCCAGCCTGTCCTCTTTGGGATCCAGTGGTGACACAGGACCAAGAGGGACATTTGGGGATCTGAGGGCAAGTTTTATTTCTCTAAGTCAGTGGGATCTTGATCCATGGGTGAAGTTGTAAAAAGACTCAACAATACAGTTACGGAGCATTCACGTTTAAGTGAGTATGTTAAATTTATTTTATTTTACTCTATTTTATTTATTATTGTTTGTTTGTTTGTTTGTATGTTTGTTTATTCATTCTTGCTCCTGTTCTCTGTATTTTGTTTATAATTAAAAAAAATTTTTTTTAACATTTATTCATTTTTTTTGAGAGACAGAGACAGAGTGCGAGTGGGGGAGAGACAGAGAGAGAGGGAGACACAGAATCCAAAGCAGGATCCAGGCTCTGAGCTGTCAGCACAGAGCCTCACGTGGAACTCGAACCCATGAACCACAAGATCATGACCTGAGCTGAAGTCGGAAGGTAAACCGACTGAGCCACCCAGGTGCTCCTGTTCTCTGTATTTTAAAGTTGATTTCTACCTGGGCAGGATTCTCAACACTTGGACTTCAAAGGGGCATCATGGCCAGGACAGACCTGGGGGTCATGGTTAGGCCAGGGAGCAGGGACATAGCCATCCCCAGGGTAGCTGGCCTCTAAATTAGGAGGTACCTTGGCCTTGACAAGGTGGCCTAGAAGGGAAAGGAGGCCACCTGGGGGAAGCCTGAGAGATTCAAGGGTCCCACCCCACATGCCACCAGCCACCTCCTGCCCACAATTCCTGGTGTGCCGGCCTTGTCTGGGAGATGTCGCCTTCTGTCTTTCTTTCTAACACTGGTGCATGTGCTTACAGAGAGATGCCCTTTCTGATCCTGCTGGGTTGGTTTGAAAAGGCAAAGCTTGCAGAGCACAAAGAGTTTTGTAACGTTTTTAGTGGACACCCTTGCACTCTGAGGTAGGGGAATCCAGAGGGCATAGGCAGAACCCAGAGGCCCCTAGGAGGCTGCTGCTAGTTCAGGACTTGGGACAGCTGCTCGGGTCCAGGGCTCCCCCGAGAGCAGCAGACCTTTTCCTCCCATTTCCCTTAAGCCCAGGGGAAGGGTCAGGGGCCAAGAGCACTTTTGCAGAGAATGTGGCCCAAGCGAGATGCTATGGTACCATCTTGTAGCATCACGCTTTTGCACATAAGGGGAGAAAAGGTTCCTCTTACAGGTGGTTGCTTTATTTTTATTCTCCCACCCCCCCCCTTTTTTTTTAGAGAGAGAGAGTGAGCAAGGTACAGGGACAGAGGGGGAGAGAGAGAGAAAGAGAATCTTAAACAGCCTCCACACTTAGTGCAGAGCCGAATGCAGGGCTTGATCCCATGACCCTGGGATCATGACCCGACATAAAACCAAGAGAGCCGGACCCTCAACTGACTGAGCCCCCCAGGCACCCCACAAGTGATTGCTTTATAAGTAACATGGTCTATGTAACATGAGATTGGGATGTTCACAGCTTGTAAGAAGCGATGTTTACCGTGTGCCTATTTTTACCCAGAATTGCCATCCGTAATTCTGCAAACCATCCTGCAAAGTGAATACTAATTATCACTATTTTTACGTAGGAGAAGATGAATCTCGGTGAAAATACGTACCTTGTTCAAAACTCAACTGGGAACAGTGGAGCCTGGACGCAAACCCAGTTGTGGAAATCTTCAGTTGGGTGGCACTCTCTTGTGCCAGGCCAGTGCACGGGTCGTGCCTCAGCCTGTTTACAACATTTCAGATGGGTCGCCCAGGCGCGGGAGGCTAGGTGGCTTGCCATGGGGACGCGGTGGGGCTGGGACTGGAAGCCAGCCAGCCTGGCTCTAGAGAGACGTTTAACCGGAGCTCTAGATGCGCACGTCGGTAAAGAGCTTTCAGTAACCGGCACGTGACCGCACCCCTGCGTCTCAGACATGACGGTGAATGGAAGAAACCAGAAAGAAAGCCCGCTGCCTGACTTCGTGGCGTCACAAAGCAGGGACACCTAAGCAGTGTTTCGGGACGGTTAGGTGGTAACATTGCATAGAGAGGAAGGCAAGGAGGTGATTGCCCTGAATTCGGAGTAACTCTGGGGTGGGGGCAGGGAAGGGCAGTGGGAGAGGATTCAAGTTTGGGGCTGGTTCTGAGGGACCACAGCGCTCCATTTCCTGCCCCGGGCTGTGACTTGATGAGCTGGGTTCGCTTTGTGATAAGTCCTTGAGCTGTGTGTTCCGTGCCCTTCTCTGTGTGCGTATTACATTTCACAATAAAATAGGTGTGAAAGAGAGAGTAAATGAATCATGTCACCCGCGAAAGGGCTCTCTCCACCCCCCGCAACTGCTGGGAGAGCCGCCAGCCGTGGGGGACAGCGCGTGTGGATCCGGAGACCCTTCCGCCTCTCCTCTGCACACCCGTGTTGGCAGTGCTTGGTTTCGGGTCCGTGTTCCTACCACTTGCCCGTCGCCAGCCCACACCCTGGCAGCCTCCCCTGTTCTTCCCCATCTAAGCCGCTCCGGCCGACAGCTTTGAAAAGAGAGGAGGCCTCACGATGGGTGGGAGCAGAAGCCACCCTTTGGCTTCCCCGGCCACCCGCTGGCACGGGAGCTCCGTGCAGGGCCTGAATCGGGGGGGTGGGGTGGGGGGGCCAGCCGCACCTGGCCAGCTGGAAGGGCTTGGGCAGACCTGGCCCTGACTTTGCCCCCGGGCCTTGGCTTCTGAGTCCGTAGAATAAAAAGAATCACACCCACCCCCCAGGGTGGTTGCCTGGTTTCACTGCGACGCCATCGGAAAAGCACGCGGCGGCATGCTTGCGTGGACAGGGCCCCACGGCGTGGCTCCCTTGCGCAGGACTGCTTTTCCTTTCTGCAGGCCTCCCGAGTGTCCAAACCCCAACTTCACTCTGGGCTTAACCTCTCCAGTCCCCTCGCTGGCTGCAGGGAGGACTCCTGATGGCCTCCAAACCCAGGCGGGTCACCCACTGCGCCGAGAGCCCCTGGAGCACAGGGAGTGGTCTCATTCAGTCCCACATTCCAGGTGCTCCCGCAACAACCCAGGGCCTGGACACAGCAGGAGAATGGCCCATGGATCTCTCTCCACAGTGAAGCCCTGACACCCAGAAGCCCCAGTGGGTGAAGGCAACTGACCAGCTCTCCAGAGCAATCCCCCCCGCTCAGTTTGACCCCTCGGGTTCTGCAGATTAATCTGGATCCCTCTCACTTCTAGCAGTATCCCCGTTGCTGAGGTCAAATGGAATGCCAGTCAATCAAGCGCTCCTTTAAAGGCATCGGGGGAACCCACCATTTAAGGGAAACCGCTGAGCGACGCCTGGGTGGCTGAGTCGGTTAAGCGTCTGACTTCCGCTCGGGTCCTGATCTCACGGTTGTTCGTGAATTCGAGCCCCGCATCCGGCTCTCCGCTCTCAGTGCGGACCCTGCTTTGGATCCTCTGTCTCCCTCTCTCTCTCTGCCCCTCCCCCAGCTCGCACGTGTGTGCACTCTTTCTCTCAGACATAAATAAACTTAAAAAGAGGGGAAAGCCTATGATGGGTTAGCTCTTCGGGAGAGTGAAGGGAGTCTTTCGTAATGTAGCAAAGCCCACCTAATTTTTTTTTCCTTATATACGTTCAGAGTTTGGACTTTGGAAGGTCTGGGTTCCCAGGGAAGCAGATTCTGGGACAGTGATTCTCATGCAGGACGTTTAATAGGAATGTTCTTGAGGTCAACCCTGGAAAGCAGGGACGGGAGAAGCTGGGCTGCCTGTAGTCTCAGTGGGGGCCTCCACGGGCACATTTGAGTTGTCTCCCCATGGGGTGAGGGGGCCAGGCCTTTATATACCCTGCCAATCAGTCAGTCACTTGAAGGAGGGGCAGGAGGGGTGTGACTTGGAAGGGGACAGTCCTCACAGGGACAGTGGATGGCACCCCCCCCCCCCAGCAGCCTGAGGACAGAGTCTTTCTTCCTGAAGGGGAACCTGGGGGCTCGTCAGTACCCACCACACCCTGTCACGTGCAACTTTTGCAAAGAAACATCAGGGCACTGCTGTTTCTTGAGGGCCTACTGTGTGCCAGGCCCTGTGCTTCATTCTCTCAGAAAACTCTCACAAAGGCTTTACGAGGTGGGTATTATTACACCCATTTTCCGGGTGAGAAAACAGAGGAGAAAAAAGGTCAGTTATCAGGAGAGTGTCAGGACTTCACTCCCCACCCTCCTGCTGGCCAGTTCCCTGCCTCCCACATTCTCCTGGCTTGCCCCGTGACGGGCTGTAGGTTTGCAGCTTGTCCAGAGACCGCGTCCTCACAGGGCCATGCACCTGCCTCCCTGCCTCGCCCAGCAGCACTCAGGCGTGGTCCTGGCGAACGAGAAGCCGGGCCTGGGGTGAGACCCTGAGAGGCCGACCACCAGGGTCCAGGGCCCAGCAAGAGGTGCAGGGCAGAGCCAAGGCAAGACTGATACAACCCAGGGTCAGATGGACGGAGTTAGTCTCCCCTGGAAACTGCCCCATGCAAGTGCCAGTTTGCAGACTGGGGGTGATGGGCATACTCGTAAGGACATCCATGCAACAGACACAGGGCCCTTAAACTGTGACAGAAGCATGCTTGGCACTTGGCGGGGGGCAGGAAAAGTGAGGCATCATCCCTCAGAGGGCTCCCGGAGTAGTGGAAGAAAGTGATGGAAAATAGCCAACCAAAGAACCACTGCAGTAAATCTCCCGGAAATGAAAATGGCTCTCATCTGTCGCAAGGCTCCGTGTGCCTGGCGCCGGGCTAGGTACTGGGAGTCAACATGGCTCATGCTCATTTTGGAGACCCTGCAAAGCAGATATCCTCAGGCCCGTTTTTGCATGGAGGCGACCAAGTTCTAAGGGTCATTCGAGGCCACCAAACCTGGAGCGTCAGAATTGGAACAGAGGTCTCTGACTCACTTTTCTTCGTCCCAGCTTTGAACCCTAATCCCTGCATGATGATCCGATGAAGGGACTTAGGCCAGCACCGGGTGGTCCACTGAGGAAAGCACCATGCTTATAGCTGACCTTGGCTGTGACCCTGGGGCAGACCAGAGAGCTTGTGTTTCGTGGTGGTAACAGTGGGGTGACTGGGGGAAGAAGACAGTCCTGCAGGGTGTGGAGTGGTCACGGGGCTGTGCCACTAAGACCCCCTCTGGCCTTTAACCAAGGCTGCTTCCTCTTCATGGGGGCTGGGGTGTCAAATGGCACCGGTGGCCGAAGGCCCGTGTGACTTCCCTCCTGACAAGGGTGTGGTGCCTTTAACAGGAGGCTGGGGAGGCTCCCTGGTGGCCACTTGAGGGGAGGATCGGGCCCAGTGTCCCTGCTGAGGGCTGTTATCCCACCACCGGCTCGGGCCAGATCCCACCGAGGAGTCATTTTCTCTCGGCCCCTGGGGCAAGCGGACTGTTTCCCCCGTGACACCTTCTGGTGGACAATTCTCCTTTTACACACCGTCTGTCCATGTCTTCCTCCTCCTTCAAGGGCCACTCCGAGTCCCCCCTCTCTCATGAGGTGCTCTTTGAAACTCTGGTCTAGCGTCCCTGTCTCTAAACTTCGCGCCCTGTCTTAGGATTGGCTAAGTCCTTCGATGGCGAGGAGCAGAGAAGTGCTCAGGGCGGCTCCAGAAGCGTGGGCAAAAGTGGGCTTTTCGTGGGCTTGCGGAGAGGGATGGGACCTCCCTGCCAGGTGCTGTCCTGGGTCCAGGAAACACCTGCTCCTGTCTCCGTGGTGACCTTCCAGGACAACTTGGAGCCAGGGGCAAGAAAAGGGTCAGAAAGGGGTCTGCCTGGACTCTTTTACATCCCAAATCCGCCCACTTGCTCCTAGGCTAATGTTTCCACCAGGCACGATGGGCACAGCACCGAAGACCCACAAAAATGTTTTAATTTTTATTTTATTTTATTTATTTATTTATTTATTTATTTTTAATTTAATTTTTTAGTTTTTAAAATTTACATCCAAATAAGTTAGCATCTAGTTCAACAATGATTTCAGGAGTAGATTCCTTCATGCCCCTTCCCCATTTAGCCCATCCCCCCTCCCACACCCCCCTCCAGTAACCCTCTGCTTGTTCTCCATATTTATGAGTCTCTTCTCTTTTGCCCCCCTCCCTGTCTTTATATTATTTTTGTTTCCTTTCCCTTATGTTCATCTGTTTTGTCTCTTCAAGTCCTCATATGAGTGAAGTCATATGCTTTTTGTCTTTCTCTGACTGACTAATTTCCCTTAGCATAATACCCTCCAGTTCCATCCACATGGCAAGATTTCATTCTTTTTTGATTGCCGAGTAATACTCCCTTATATATATACCACATCTTCTCTATCCATTCATCCATCGATGGACATTTGGGCTCTTTCCATACTTTGGCTATTGTTGATAGTGCTGCTATAAACATGGGGGTGCACGTGTCCCTTCGAAACAGCACACCTGTATTCCTTAGACAAATGCCTAGTAGTGCAATTGTTGGGTCGTAGGGTATTTCTATTTTTAGTTTTTTGAGGAACCTCCATACTGTTTTCCAGAGTGGTTGCACCAGCTTGCTTTCCTATCTTCTTTTTATTTTTATTAATTTAATTAAAAAAAATTTTTTTTTGAGAGAGAGAGAGAGACAAAGAGCACAAGCAGGAGAGGGAGAGGTAGAGAGAGAATCTTAAGTATGCTCCTTGCTGTCAGCACAGAGCCCAACGAGGGACTTGATCTCAGAAACCGTGAGATCATGACCTGAGGCTAAATAAAGCGTCGGATGCTTAATTGACTGAGCCACCTAGGCGTTTATAATTTCAATTTCTTCTGAAATCAACAAGAAAACATGAATATAATAATAATGAATATATAATATATATTTATCTTTATACCAAGTAGTCCTAAAATATAATTAAAAATTTATTTAATGGAGGAAGGGGCCTGTAAGAGCCGTGATGTGGCCTTGACCAACAGCATCATCTTGCCGTGGGTTGCTGCAGTCCCCTCCTGACGGGTGTCCCTGCTCCCACCCTCCACTACAGTTCATCCTCCATGAAGCAGCCAGAATGATCCTTCTAAAACTGTAAGTCCCATCGTGTTACTGAAACCCTCCTAGGACTCTAGGTCTCCCTCACGAGATTCATGGGGTCTCTAATGTCAGCATCTTTCCCGTCCTCCCCTTTTTCCTGTTCCCGCCTCATGGCCTTCTTGGGCTGTTTCTGGAATGCTGTTTGGCCTCAGGGCCTTTGCACTTGCTGTTCCCACCTGGGAAGATCTTCCTCCCAGTATCTGCACAGCTCTGCCCTATTCCCTCAGGGCCCACAGGCAGGGCTCGTGGGAATAGTGCCCCCTGCAGGCCACCGGGCAGAGAGGGCTTCCCCCATGACTTCGCGCAGGAACACACCGCCCCCTTCCAATCCCTCACTCTTTCTGTCCTCTGCTTCACCATACCAAAGAGGGCCAGATACACTGTAGACCCCTGCAGTTGTACGGGATTGACTGTCTCCCGCAGCAGGACATGGGAAGGCGGAGGGCATGAACTGTGTTTCGCCCACTGCTGTATCGCCTGTATGTGAGGAGAGCCCAGATGGGCAGATGCTCTGTGAAGAACAAGGACTGAGTGACAGGGTGACAAGCCTGGGCTTCTCCAAGTGTCTCTGACACTCCATCTCTCCACTGGTCAACCTCCCATGTCACACCTGCTGCAACACTATCTTACAGAGACGCTGAGAGCCCTGCCCGACATCCTACCTTTAGCCCCTGGCTCCCAGCTGCCTGGCCTTTTGCTTGTTCTCTTTTGGCTTCCCTGGAGGGACATTAAGGTCTTGGAGAGCTTGGCCCCAGGCTCGTGGGAGTCAGCCGCCAGTGGGTCAGTGGCAGGGGAGGGGTGGCCCCGAGGTTCAGGACCCGGCTCACCCCTACCAGCGGGGCTCACACTCTCCTCTCCTTTTCCTGCACGATTGTGAGCTCTGAAGACCGATATGTCCCATCCTGCTCCAGTAATTTTCAGGGCCCTGAGCCTAGTGCCTGCGACACGCACATCATTTGGATCACAGATGTGAGTTAGTCACTGCCCCTGTCTCCCAGGCGCTCAACTGTCTGATATGGGAAACAGACAGTCACAGTGAAGTATGACAGGGAACACGAAGAGGTAGGGAAAGGACTGGGGTTGGGTCCCGGCCACCACAGTCGGGGCTGTTTTCTGCAGATGAGGTTTAAAGCTACTGGGTTTTTAACTTAGTTTTTGCATTTTATTTATTTATTTATTTATTATTATTATTATTTTTTAATTTTTTTTAACGTTTATTTATTTTTGAGACAGAGAGAGACACAGCATGAACGGGGGAGGGTCAGAGAGAGAGGGAGACACAGAATCGGAAGCAGGCTCCAGGCTCTGAGCCATCAGCCCAGAGCCCGACGCGGGGCTCAAACTCGCGGACCGCGAGATCGTGACCTGAGCTGAAGTCGGACGCTTAACCGACTGAGCCACCCAGGCGCCCTGATTTATTATTATTTTTAACGTTTATTTTTATTTTTGAGAGAGAGAGAGAGAGACCACGAGCGAGGGAGGGCCAGAGAGAGGGGGACAGAGGATCCCAAGTGGGGTTCAGACATGGGGTTCAGACTCACAAACTGTGAGATTGTGGCCTGAGCCGAAGTTGCTTGCTTAACTTGCTTAACTGACTGACCCAGGGGCCCTTATTTCTGCATTTTTAAAGAAACAATTTTAGACCTACAGAAAAGTTGCACAATTAGTACAGTGCTTAATATCCTTCCCTCATATTCCTTAAAATAGTAATATTTTACTTTTGCTTTCTCTCCCTCTCCCTTTCCCCATATCTGTCACCTATCATCTATCATCTACCTCTCTCTCTCTCTCTCTCTCTCTCAAATTTTGTCTAAAATGTGTCCGAATAAGTTGCAGATACGATGCCCTTTCACTTCTAATACTCCAGTACGTATTTCCTAAAAGCAAGGGCGTTCTTTGACATAACCACGGTACAAAGATCAACATTAAGCAATTGCGACAGCAATGCGGGCGGCCGTGGCCGTGGCCGTGGACCTGGGCCGTGTGTAGAGAAGTGTTTGCGGCGCTTCTGTGCTGAGCCCCGGGGAGGGCTGGTGGAGACCAAACTTTAGAACAGCAAGCCTGATGGATCCCTCGTGCAGGCCCGGGACTCAGGTGAGGGTGGGTTGAACTTGACCCGAGAAGCACCAGGGACCCCTGCAGATTTGGGCTCCACGTGCACTCTAGTCGGTCTCTCTCGGGTCCTGCGGAGGCGGGGTCCTGGAGCCCATGATCCCAGTCGCCTGAGGCCGTCTGTCCACAAGAGAACCAGGTTGCCCTGTTAGTAAGAAGTTCAGCAAGAATAGAATGTCCTCCAAGAGCCCGGGGATCAGGGAGTGGAAGGACAGGCAAGGAAAGGGAAAAAGTGAGTGAGAGTGCGTGTCTGGCACGAGCTGGGCCTGTTGTGTAACCGCGACAGTGTCTCCCAGTGAGTCATCACCCGGCTCACGCGGCCTGCCTTCCGTGTCGCCTCCCCTCTACCTGTCTGGCCGCCGGCACCGTCCCCTCTCAGCCTGCCATGCTCCCAGCCTGGGCCCACGACTTGGAGTTATTCAGAACCACGTTCGGATCCTACCGGGGCTGACGTGTGAGCCTGGGCGAGTGGCTTGACCTCTCCGGGCCTCAGTTTTAAGTCTCCAGAGTGGGAATAGCAGCCCACACCTTGCAGGCTGAGGCGGGAGTGGTGAGTGTTCACTCTTCTGCTCCGGCTGCCGGGTGGGCTCCCGTCTGCCGGGGACAGCCCCGGGTCTGACCTACCTGGGCACGCTTGCCAGGGTACACGGTGCCGAGTAGGGGTTGCCTAGACGCTTGTGGAAGCCGTAAGGGACATGAAGCCGCTACAGTGCCTGGCGTGCACGGGAAGTATCGGCCGTCTTACACGAGGGCTTCAACGCGGCCACTGTCATGACCTGCGGCACCTGCTCAGGGAGCCCGGTCAGTGCGCGCCCGGCAGGCCAGGCCTCGGCCAGCCTCCCCGCTTGAGTGTGCGCTCTCGTCGGGCGGAGAAGCCCACTGCACGTGGAGTGACGGAGGCTGAGGAGGGGAGAGGCAGGAGCTGGGAACTGAAGGAGTTGGTAGACAGGAGCCCAGAGGCCCTGAGCACCTAGATGTGGGGACCCGAGGCGGTGCTCCGCACGCGGGAGAAGGGGGGTGCGCCGGCAGAGGGCGGGGGTCGGCCGCCCTCCCTCCTGCCGGGGCCTTTCCTCTGCCACCCCACCCGGGGTAACCCGACACCAGCCATCCTC
The DNA here is from genome assembly GCF_022079265.1 of Lynx rufus. NCBI lineage: Eukaryota > Metazoa > Chordata > Mammalia > Carnivora > Felidae > Lynx > Lynx rufus. The sequence continues at coordinate 104,783,538 of NW_025814834.1, read as the reverse complement.
CTGCAGGCTTGCACATCACCTGCCTCTCTTGGCTGCTCTAGGAGGTTTGACGGTGTTGCAAATTGCTCACTGATGTTCTGGAGCCAAATCGTGTCCCTGGCCTGCGGCCCGTCTCCCGGGGCTCGGCATCGGCTACACTATCCCTGGAAGACAAGCCGCCTCTGAGGGTTTGCAGCGTTGAGGGCTTTGGTTTGGAGGGCTGGGTCGGCGGCATTGTCACCTGCTGGCAGCGGGGAGGTGCGTGCCCCGGGGATCAAGCAGAATCAAGGTCAGAGGACGCAGCTCGGCCCCCCCCCCCCCCCCCCCCGCCACTCAAAGATGCTTCCGTGATGAGCGGGGTGGAGGTTAAGAGCGTGCGCTCTGGAGCCAGACAGCCTGGGGCCACTCGCTAGCTGTGTCGACCTTGGACAACGGACTTGGCCCTTCTGTGTCTCAGTTTTCTCCTCTGTAAAGTGGAGGAGGTGGGAGTCCGTGCCTCTGAGCAGTCCGTGAAGGTCTGGGGAGCTGATGCACCTGAGCTGTTTGGAGCAGTCTGGCAAACATGGAATCTATGACAAGGCTGTAAAAACATCCGCAGCCCTTTCCTGGGGGTGGGGTGAGGCCAGCCTTCCCTCGCCTGCCCCTCCTGCTCGCTGTGACCCGGCCCCTGCTCACTGCCCAGCCTCGCCTCTAACGTCTCCCCTCCCTCCACTGCAGCCACAGAGAGCCACGGGGCCTTCCCTGAGCGCCCTCGGGCCTCCAAGGAACCTCCTCCGCCAGGGGCAGCTTCCTACCCTTCCCTCCACTTCCCTCACCACCTAGCTCCGGCGTCCCCTCCTCCAGGAAGCCTTCCACTAAACACCGTCACAGGCTAACCTCACCAAAGCCTGAAGGTCCTACAGGGGGCCGCTTGCCCCAGGGGGTTAAGCTGCGGAAGCAGAGCCTGGACGGTGCTTCAGGCCTGGCCAGCTCCAAAGCTGGTGTTGTTCCCGCTAGCGTCCTGCTTCTTGCCGGCAGGGTTTGTAGGGGACGCTGGCACGAGCCTGCCTCAAGATGGAAGGCTTGGTCCCTGACTGCTGGGAACTTCCAGCCTCTCCTGACACTGCCTTTCTCAGGAGAGCTCCCAAGCTGCCTGTGGGACGGGCTGAGGCCCTCCACCGAGACCGCGGCACAGCCTAGCTTCTCCCTCTGCCCGCCCCCCGTTGGCTTCCCTCCCCCACCCCATATGGATCCCCAGGGCGCTCCCTAATAAGTCCTGCATGCTGCTCTCTGACCCAGAGTCTGCCTCCAGCAGTCTGGCCTGCCACAGGTTCTTGGTTGTAAGCACCTAACCTGGTTGGAGGGATTAAGGGGCTCCCCAGAGCCCCGAGGGGCCAGGCTGGGGGGCTACACAGCAGGAAACACTACCAGGCTATCCAGGATGCTGTGGGCAAATACTCCCTCACCACTGTGGCTGGGCTCCAGGCCGGACACCAGATCTCTGTTGTGCTGTCCCCAGACTAGTGGGGACGCCGGAGGGATTCAAGGAGTGTGTGAAGGGTGGATTTATTCAGGAATGAAAGGGGGGGGGCGGTGGTTGTGAGGGTGGCTTGGATTAGGGAAAAAGACTGGAAGCCTCCTTTGCAAAACACCATGCCTCCTAGACCTCGCACCAGGGAGAGCCTCTTAGGTCAGCTAATTCCAGAACTCCGGAGGGCAGCCGTCCGGGCTGATTCATCTCTGCCTCCGGGGTCTGGCGCTGGATTGAGGACTGAGGTGCACTCAGTGGGCATCGAGTGAGTAAATGAACGAAGTGCAGTTAGGCCTGTCCCCACTGGAATGTAAACCCAGCGAGGGCAGGGCCACGCCTGCCTTTTTTGTTTGCTGCCTCATCCCGGTGCCCAGCAAGGGACAGACACGCTTGTTGAATGAGTGAGTGAGTTCTCCAGACCCACAGGTGTCCCCCGTGTTTCAGTGAGTTTGGGAAACGCTGCCTGTGGGATCTTCCTGGGCAAGAGTCATCCCATGCCAGAGCACATTGAGGCTCTGAGAAGGTCCGCAGTGAAGAACCTCTTCCACCCCGCGTTAGCCAACGTTCGCCAACTTTATTCTTCCCCTACTGGCAACTCACCAACGCCAGTGCGCCACGAACATCTTGGGACTTGCTGCTTCGATCTGAGAGTCTGAATTAGAGGCCGTCCTACCAGGGAAGTCAGACATCTGCTTGGGGAGAGGAGAGGGGAACGAGCGCCAGCACAGAGACCGGGGAGAGGCCACCCTGCATGGAACTGGACCGCCCCTTAGGCCGAGGACATCAGCCGGGGAGAGGGTGGCCAGTAGGAGGCTCTGTGGGGCACATTGAGGGCGGAGTGGCAAACTGATGCGAGAGGGACCGGGGACAGGTTTCACCAGACGCCCTTGACCCCAGCGAGATACCCCTCACTTTTCTGAGACACCCTCCCTGGCTCCTTTGCCCCATCACCTTGGCTCCCCTGAACACCTGGCCGTGCCTTCTCTGCCCGGGTTCACGCATGCGTCCATGCTGTTTCTCTCCACTGGAAGGGGTTTGGAGGAGGGAAAGAGAGGGGGCAAGCCCACGCCTGGCCTTAGGCACGTCTCTCGGTCTCTCGGGGCTGGCAGCAGAGGTCAGCCGGGGGCACCCAGACTGAGGGATGGCTGGTCCTGCCCTGTCTCCCAAGGGCGGAAGAGAAATTGCTAGAGACCCCGGCTTTCTCATATCACCCTGAGGTGAGGACACAGGCTGTATGGGGACAGACACCGGGGAGCTGGTCAGGAGGAGTGTTTGCCTGGCTGGGTCTGTGCTCCTGGAGACACTGAAGGAAATGCTAGCTGGTCCGAGCAGATGATATGTGGGGCCTTGAGTTCTGCCCGTCACTCGCATTCTACTGAGGGAGGCCCATGAACGTGAGATTCAGGGCAGCGGGGCAGACCCTCTGTCTGTGTCTTGAGGAGGGGCAGAGCTGTGAGGGGCCCGAGGAGGAGTTTGGGGAAGGAGTGGAGCTATCCTGGAAGGCTTCATGGAGGAGGTAGACCTGAGCGAGTGGAGAAGGGTGGGTGGATGTGCCCAGGCTGAGCAGCAGCAGGGACTTTGCAGACCGAGAGACCAAATGCAGGCATTAGGACTGTTAGCACCGTTTCTGGAGAGCCCCAGGGCGAGCTCTGAGGGAGGGAGACTGACACCTGCCTTGGCATGCATCCCCAGAGCAGAGCAGGGTGCCTGCCCGGAGCAGAGGTCTTAAGTGTCTGAGATCCCTAATGTGGTACCCCCAACGAAACCTTAAAAACGAGGGGCGCCCGGGTGGCTCAGTCGGTTAAACGTCTGACTTCAGCTCAGGTCATGATCTCGCAGTTCGTGGGTTCGAGCACCACGTCGGGCTCTGTGCTAATAGCTCAGAGCCCGGAGCCTGCTTTGGATTCTGTGTCTCCTCTCTCTCTCTCTGCCCCTCCCCTGCTTGCACTCTGTCTTTGTCTCTCTCTCTCTCTCTCCATCAAAAATAAACGTAAAAAAAAAATGTGGGGAGCAGACCAGCTTGTGAGCGCTTAGATGTGAGGTTGACAGCATAGATCAGGGAGAAGAACACAGTCCCTTGAAGAGGACACACAGCTCCCAGACCAGCCAGCTCTGCTGCACTCTGATGGAAAGTTATAACCCATCCTTGACAGACACTGCCCAGCCTCCATCCCCCACCACTTCTCCTTGCTTTCCTTTACGAAAATGAAATTACTCAATTGTTCAATCTCCCCTCCCCTGGGCTCCAGAGCCCAGCA